>NC_139463.1:116890000-117490000 GCF_057233095.1 Heloderma suspectum | reverse complement strand
AAAAACTTGTAGAAGTGTGGAATTTAGGACATCAGTGTTTAGGAAGTTAAGGATTGCATTCTTCTTAGCATTGTTCTTTCACTGGAATTCAGATTTAGTTATGGTTCTGTAAAGGATGTCTCCAATTGGAGTTATGAATAGTGTTGGTATTATGACAATCAAATCTAAATTCTGACATTTTATGGATTCAGAATTTCTCAGAAGAGGTTTTTCTGAGAAAATGTTTGAGAATCTCATTTTTCTCACACCTTCTGAAAAAAGAGCACCCTTTCACCAAATATGCTCAGAGTATCCTCTGCCATTTATTTGTGGTGACATCCCACACACACACACACACATACAAATGCACAATGACTCAGAGGGAAATGAGGTCTTCAGCATTGTGGAGGATGGTAGCCAGGCTCTCAGCACAGTTGCTGTTGATGTGATTTGCAGGACTGGCACCAGGCAACAAAGAAGTCCTTGGGAGAAAAGAAAGGAAGTATGTCACTGCTGTTTCTGCTCCTGTAACTACTGCCAATCACCGCCCCCAAGAAATGCTTGGAGAATGTCTCCCCTCCCTGGTGAAAGTCAGTGGAACGGTCCCTCCCAGTTTGCCACCCACAATTAGGATGAAAAAAACAACAACAACGAAGTTATTTTTGCTCAGCTTTAGTAATTTTAGCTCCACTCATAGTCATTCACTGTTCATCCCTGACCTTCCTTCACTCCTTTTCTCATCTGTTGTATATCACCACATGCACACTCCACAGTGATTGGGTCACCTCTTTGGAATACCAAGCACACTATTGGTTTTAAATACATGATTAGTGTTTCTAGCCATTTCCAAAGTTGTTTAGAAGAATGATTAACTAATAACTAGCTTCAGTTGGCGTAGAGTAGAATCGAGTAGAGTAGACATCAAAAATTAATCGAATACAAATGTGTAAGCAAACATCTGGATGACATTTTGGCAAAACAGCTGAGGACTTTTGAGAGAAGCCAACGGAGGACAAATGGACCACCATCTGTCAGGGATGAAACAGTTGTATCCTGCATTAAAGCTCCTGCATTGAGTGGGTGGTACCACCAGATGATTTCCGTGATCCCTTCTTACTCTAAATGTCAAGGATTCTATGAGTTTCAATCAGGACTTCTCTGGGAGGTAACTTACATTCGTTGCTTGACACTGGATTTGGCCTAAAGCAAAATTGGAAGTGAATTTGGAGGTTCTTCCTCAAGTGAAATGTCTGAAACATTTTGAGGAAAGCCAAAGTAATCAGGATAACAATCATACAGGAGTGGGGGAGTAAGTTCACAAATATTTACATGATAAAATTAATAAAACATTTGGACAAAGACAGCACATCTGGGGTTACGAATGGGGGATATAGTAAAGGATGCCCATCACCTGGCATTTGGCTGCCCTGTGTTGGAGGCACAGTGCTGGACCCGATGCAGCCTGGTCTGATCCAGCAGATCTGTCCATAATTATATCAGTAATTATCTTTTTCATTGAACTGCATAGATTCAAAGTTGGGCAACTTTTCCTTTTTTGGAAGAGACTTATAAAAATGCAGCCCTAATCATTCATTTCTCTTCACTTTACTTGTAGGAATGTGCTAAAATGAGGAATAACACTGTGGTGAGGGACTTCATACTATTGGGCTTTACCAACAACCGTCAGCTTGAAATCTTACTTTGTCTCCTACTGTTCAGCACGTATTTTTTGACAATCATAGGGAACATACTGATCATTCTAATCACACTGGTGAATCAGCAGCTCCACACTCCAATGTATTTCTTCCTTCGACACGTTGCATTCGTAGAGATTGGGTATAGCAGTGCCACCATCCCCAAAACACTGGCCAACATGGCCACTGGCCATAAGTCTATCACTTTACCTGGTTGCTTCACACAGTCCTTTCTCTACTTTGTTCTGGGGACCACAGAATTCCTTCTGCTGGCAGTCATGTCTGTTGACAGATACGTGGCCATCTGCAACCCTCTGCACTACTCAACCATAATGAAAGTTCAAATCTGCTCCCTGTTGGTGCTTTGCTCTTGGATTGGGGGATTATTACTAATTACAGGTCCAGCAGTTGTGTTCTTCCAGCTACCGTTTTGTGGCCCAAACACCATCAATCATTTTTTCTGTGACAACGGACCACTGATCAAACTTGCGTGTGCTGACACAAGTCTGCTGGAACTCATCAATTTCCTCATTGCTACGCTCTCTCTCCTTGGGACCTTGGCCGTAAACATAGTGTCCTACGTCAAAATTATTTCCACCATTTTGCACATCCCATCCACCACAGGGAGGCAGAAGGCCTTCTCCACTTGTGCTTCCCACATCACTGTAGTTTCCATCACTTACGGCAGTTGCATTTTCATGTACATAAATCCAAAAGGTACCAGTGAATTAGACTTCAGTAAGGCGGTGGCTGTTCTTAATACAGTTGTTGCCCCTCTTCTGATTCCATTCATATACTGCTTGAGGAACAAACAGGTTCAGGATGCCTTGAGAGCTGCATTTAGACGGGGTGTTGGGTTTTGGAAGAGTTCAAGATGATTGGGGATTCAACTGAGAACAGCATGAAGATAAAAACTGTGCAGTTACTGTAATGGGAAACCAACCATATGATTGCAGAAATGGTATGCACTGATGGACTGTCTTCTTTTGCCTCCCAGTAACACTGGATTTTTTGCATAGAATGAATATAAATTATGAACTGCTACCTGTGTGAAAAAAAAATAACTATTATAAAATAATTAATGGTTTGGTTTCAAATCAGTTTGGCTGTCAAACTCAGTATAAACGCCAACAAATACAGATAGTTTAAGGTGTTGGTCCATCAATGTTAGCTCAAGCAGGCCAGTCAAAGCTGAAGAATGGAAATTGTGTGGTAAGGATGTGTGAGTCAGCAAGAGATGAGCTCTTTGACATTTTCCAATTTCGACCTCGAAGCTCTTTCCACCTTCTGTGCACATCCAATAGTGAGTTTGTGTTGTTCACACAAAATTTGTGCATATTTTCATGCACATTTCCCCAAATGTACACATCAGTTGTACACATTTTAAAAGTATGCACTTTTCTCCCATGGATTAAAGTGTGTTTGTGGACATTTTTCAAATGTATGTATTTTTGTACTCATTAATTAAAGTGGATTTGTGCCCAGTTTAGAGATGTATGCATTTTTCTTGTTTCTTTTCTTTTTCTTTTTCTTTTTTGGCTTTGCACATATTTCAAATGTGTGTGTATTGTCAAACACTTTTTTGGTGCAAATTGCATTGCAATCACAGAAATGTATGGACTTCTGACCACAGACTGTGTTCAGGTTTGGGTCTGAGTTTGAGTGGTGTGTGAATTGGATAAATTCTGGTTAAGAACAAACTGTAATGAATTTTTCACCCATTCCTACTGTGTGGACATGATAAATAGCGAGGAGATTATCAGAAATGGCTGTTTATTGGAGAAAATACAAAGCTAAAGCTGTGAGGTAAGACATCAAGGGCTAGAAGAATCTGTTAAACTCGGAACCTTGGACACAACCAATTGGCTGTTTAGTTCAAACTAATTTGTAAAATTTGTTGCTTTTCAGTTGTGACATATTGTGTCCCAATTACTTTACCCACCTTAACTATCCTCCAGGAGTCCTAATAGTCTCTCCCAAAAACACAAGGCCGGGGAACCACCAAATAACTGGCGGTCAAGGGCAAGAGTCCATGATGGCCAGTAAAAGCAGATGTGGCCATCTGCAGTACCACAGACATTTGTTGTCTGTTTTTGATGTTGTGTACACTGCCTTGGGAATTTAGGGATGTACGAAAGGGACTTAGCTTGTCCCACAGCTTGCTTCGCAGTGGTTTGGAGGAGCTTCACTTCTCCCCCCAAAATTCAGGCCGGGGGGGGAGGCGCCCCGCCTCGCCCAGCCGAAATTCAGGCCGGGGGGGGAGGCGCCCTGCCTCGACCGCCCGAAATTCAGGCCGGGGAGAAGCGCCCCATCTCCCCGGCCGCAAAATAAAAAGTAAAACAAAAACAAAAACGTGATAGGCTACGTAACGATTTACGCAGCCTATCACGGCTAGATTTCCAAAGTCAGCCATGATAGGCTACGTAAATCGTTACGTAGCCTATCACAGGTGACTTTGGGGGGAAAAAAAGCGCGTACGCAAATGGCGGCCCTTATTTTTGCCGTAGTCTACGTAAATCTTTACGTAGACTACAGGGACCAAATAAGGAACACAAATGGTGGCACCCCATGGGCGCCGCCATTTGCGTACGCGCTTTTTTTTTTCTTTCAAAGTCACCCGTGATAGGCTACGTAACGATTAACGTAGCCTATCATGGCTGACTTTGGAGATCTAGCCGTGATAGGCTACGTTAATCGTTATGTAGCCTATCACAGGGTTTTTTGTTTTTTTTACTTTACTTGTAATGGCGGTGGCAGCAGCCGGTCAAAAGACCAGCTGCCGCCCCCGCCCCCGACGAAAACCCGCCGAACTGCCGCCGGGACCCGCCGCTGGGAGGGACATTCGGCCACGGTAAGTCCCATCCCGGGGGGGGCGGGGGGCCAGAGGAGAATTTCCCCACCAATTTTGGGGGGCCAAGTGCATTGGCATTCGGCCTCCCAAAGATTCGGGGAGAAATTCTCCGCCATCCCTACTTGGGATCCTGTGACTGTACACTGCCTTGGGATCCTGTGGATGAAAGGTGGTATATAAATGTTATTTATTTATTTATTTATTTATTTATTTATTGCCTATTTATTTATTTAAAACATGTCTTGAGGGCAGAAGCCCTCTCAAGTTGGCTTACAGCAAGAAAATACGTTAAGAGCGCAATCCTATGCAGATAGGCGGACACCTCTGAACTCGGAGGCGACCACCTAGACAATGCAGGGCACGAGAAGCATGGAGGGGATCATTTCCTCCACACTTCTCCTGCCCTGCAGTTTTAGTTAGACAGCCGATTGTGGCTGTCTAGCCATGAGAGGGGAAAGCAGGGAGGAGGGCGCTGTACAACACCTTGGATGTGTCGTACAGGTATTTCTGCCCTCCCCGTCTCGGAATGCCTTCCAGGAACACCCCCTTTGACCACTCCATGCTCCTCTTGTGAGTGTGGAATATGGGGCTGTTTCGCGCTGCCTCTGAAACATCACAGAAGTGGGGGGAGGTCGGAGCGGGGCTCCGAGGTTGGTTCCCAGAAAACCAGATATCCTATGGCTGTCTAGCCACTGTCTAGCAGCCATAGGACTGCTGCCTAAAACAGTTAAAAAATTAAAAGCAATAAAAACATAAACACAATCAAATAGCAATCAAAACAATAATAAAAGCCAACCATCAAATGAGCAGCAACAACAAAGGCAAGAACAGCAACAACAGCAGTCAAATGAAGAGAAGGCCATAGTACGGTAATATGTTTTCAAGGCCTTCTTAACAGCCTACAATGATGGAGCATGGCAGACCTCCAGTGGCAGCTTGTTCCGATGGGGTGGAGACACTGCAGAGAAGGCCCTCTCATGTGTGTTCACCCACCTGACTGCTCTCATGGGTGGGCAAACGAGAAGGGCCTCCCTCTCTGATCTTCAAGTGCATGCAGGCTCTTATGGGTGAAGGAGGTCCTTCAAGTAACTTGGTCCCAAACTGTTTAAGCCTTCAAAGGTCAAAACCAGAATGTTAAATTGAGCTTGGAAACACACTGTTAACCTGTGCAGCTGGCATGGTATAGGCATTAGGTGCTCGAATTGTCTCGCCCTTGCCAATACTCGGGTGGCCGCATCCTGCACCAGTTGAAGCTTCAGAACCACCTTCAATAAATAATACTGCATTGGCTTAAAGCTGTTTCCCCACCACCACCTACAGTGTATTCAATGCATACGAACATTTGGCTGGAAAGAGCTAATATAGAGTATTATCTTGAGCCCTGAACTCCCCTCCAGCCTATGCCTTGCAAAATGGGAATTCAGGAGGCTGGAGTTTATGGTTTGCAGACAAACAGCTTGTGTGCATCACAGAGTCACAGAAAAAGATGAGTTTGTGAACACATTTGTAGGATGGATGCCCCATGAGAGAGGTGGCATCTGAAGTGTCACTTGAGTTCCAAACATATTGGGTTGGAACATGGCTTAGGGAGCAATCCTATGGCCACTGGATGGCAGCTAGACGGTCCTATGATTATTCAGTTTCTGGGAACCAACCTGGGTGCTTCTGCTGCGAGGTCAGTTCCTGGAAAACTGCCATGTCACCTCCTCCCCCACTGCCTCATAGGCAGCGAGGATTGTTCCTGGGCTCCGTGTGAGGGTGAACAGCATGGAGCAGGCCAAGAGGGGGTGTTCCTGGGGGCAGGGAGGGGCAGGGAGTTCAGAAGCACCAGTATGATGCTTTCAATGCAGCTTCCGGCCACCCCACCCCCATTCCCAAGTCCTGTGGCTAGACAGCCAAAATCAGTCATCTAGACATGAATGCAGGGACAGTCAGCTTCCTATATCTTATCATGCCTCTAGTTTTGTGGTTTCGTTTACCCCTCTGTGTGGTCCAAATGTCATCCATCACTTTTTCTGTGACAATATGCCATTGGTAAAGCTCATACCAACTTTTGTAATAATTAATCATCTCTTTCAAAATGTTTCTTTTACCTTCTTCCCTTTCATATCTGTTTGTTATCTCAGCAGTTTTTCAAATTTTCTTCATAGGCGGATGAAGAGGAGGAGGAAAGTCCACTTCCAGCAACAACAATGGTGTTTGATTTGGTTGTTGTTGTTGTTGTTGTTCAGTCGTGTCCAACTCTTCGTGACCCCATGGACCATAGCACGCCAGGCCTTCCTGTCCTGTGCTCTCTCCCAGAGCGTGCTCAAGTTCATACTCATTGCATCAGTGATGCTATCTAGCCATCCCATCCTCTGCTGTCCCCTTCTCCTTTTGCCTTCAGTCTTTCCCAGCATCAGGGTCTTTTCCAGGGAGTTTTCTCTTCACATTAGGTGGCCAAAATATTTGAGTTTCAGCTTCAGTATCTGTCCTTCCAATGAGCACTCAGGGTTGATTTCCTTTAGGATGGACTGATTGGACCTCCTTGCAGTCCAGGGGACTCGTAAGAGTCTTCTCCAGCACCACAGTTCAAAAGCATCCATTCTTCGGTGCTCAGCCTTCCTTATAGTCCAGCTCTCACAGCAATACGTTTCTACTGGGAAAACCATCGCTTTGATTAGACAGACCTTTGTCGGCAAGGTGATGTCTCTGCTTCTTACTATGCTGTCTAGGTTTGCCATAGCTTTCCTCCCAAGAAGCAAGTGTCTTTTAATTTCATGGCTACAGTCACCGTTTGCAGTGATCTTGGAGCCCCCGCCCCCCAAAAAATCTGTCACTGCTTCCATTTCTTCCCTTCTATATGCCAGGAAGTGATGGGGCCAGATGCCATGATCTTCATTTTTTTAATGTTGAGTTTCAAACGAGCTTTTGCACTCTCTCCTCTTTCACCCTCAACAAGAGGCTCTTTAGATCCTCGTTGCTTTCTGCCATTAGGGTGGTATCACTTCCAAATTTGGAGGAATGTCCAAATTGTTGGCAGAATGTCCAGCACCATTGTTGTTGCTGGAAGTGGACCATCCTCCTCCTCTTCATCCGCCTATGAAGAATGCAATATCATAAAAATTCTTCATTATAAGGTATAAAAAATTAAGCAAAAGTAAAGAACATGGAGTCGTCTTTTTTAAAACTTGTTAAGAATGGCAAAATCTCTGTTTTCCACCAGAAGACGCTCAATAAAAAGGCTGACTATCAGAGAACTGTTAGCAAAAATGTGGAAAATTGCTGAGATAACAAACAAATATGAAAGGGAAGAACAAAAAAGAAATGTTTTGAAAAAAGATGGTTAATAATTTCAAAGAGTGGTATGATGTTGAAATTAACAGATACAAGTTTTAAGTTGTAATAATAATGTCTCATTTGATACTTGTCACTGTAACAGATTTTGCAAATGGCTTTGCAAAAAAAGGTGAAGACAAACGTAAAGACAAATGAGCACAAGGAAGATATGAAAAACGAATCCTAAAATGAACTCAGCATAAATTGTCTGGGGGGGGGGGTACACTCAGTAAATGCTGAGCATTATATCATTTTATCGGTTTGCATCAAGAAGAAGTATATGAAATACTAAATGGGACTTAATGCTAAAAAATAAAATAAAAGGGGTCAAAGCAAAATAAACAAGTACATCCACAAGATAAACATGAACAAGGCGAAACCTTCATGAAGGATTCAATAATAAAAACAGGTTTGCTCTCGGATTTGGTTAAATCATGTATGGCCTGAGCTGTGTGATCATGGCTAATATCTATGTAAGAACTGACAGACAGCTGACAGCTGACAGCTGACAGGCAGAAGGCAGAAGAATAGCCCCCCATTACGTGAACATAGGACTTCTCCACATGAGCGGTTAATTTCATGCTTGTGATTGGCCACTGATGGAGGTTTGCAGGTCCTTTACATGACGTTGTCATCCTCCAGGACATCTCCTTCGCTTTCCCCCAGTAATCTCGCTTTTAAAAAGTTCAGAGGTAATACACTATTTAAAATTATCGCGGGATATCATGGGATCTCTCCAGTGTGAAAAGTCAGCATTGCACTATAATGCAGCCACTAGATGGTGCTGTTTCCTTGAACCTTCAAGAGCATTGCCGAGAGGGGAAGTTTTCAATTAGAAATCATGTGGTCCTCGTTGGTCACCATCTAAAGGAACCTGTAGTGAATGCGGAGAGACTCCAGAGGATGTCTGGTGAGGATGCGGGTTTTTCCCTTAAGGTAGAGATGTCCATGTTATCCAATGGTGGGTTTCTGCTCCTGGAGTGAGGGGATGCGGATCCATTGTGGAGGAATACGGAACCATTTGTCAAGACGTAGACACTTCTGAAACATTTGAAGTCTAATAATCTCTCTCTGTCTCTCTGTCTCTCTCTCCCTCCCTCCCTCCCTCTCTCCCTCCCTCTCTCTCTCCCTCTCTCTCTCTCTCTTTCACCCTATCCTCATTTTGTCATTCTCCCTTCCCCATTCCATACTTTTGTGTGTATTCAAGACACAATCTACGCCACCAGTTTGAAATTTCTGAACTGAAATGTGAATCCAATCGCATGGCCACAGAAGTGTCTCCACTTCACTTTGGACCAATTCAGACCCCATCCCCTTTAAATTGGATCCGAATTCAAAGTGAGATTTGGATAGCCGAATCACTCATTTTTGATGTTTTCCCATTGACTTGCATGGGAAAACACAAACAGCCATAGCTTTTACAGGTTTCATGATATATACATGACATTTATCCTCAGCCACCCTGGAGAGGATCCCACCTGCCAAATTTCAGACTGTTTGGCCGAGTAGGGTTCCCCCACCCCCGCTAGGCACAGTTAAAATGTGCTGTTCTCAGAAACTCAAACCAAATTTGGAAGGGAAATAATCAGAAAAGTTAGGTTTTGAAGTGGAGGAGGTCACTATCCTTAATCTCTACTGTAGGTTTCTTTGAAGTGCAAACAAAACCTTTCCCCTAGTACTTTTCTATTCAGAATCACAGTCATGTCCTCCAGCTCTCAGTGGTCTTGTCTGACAGAGGCAGCAAGACACAGCAAGCAACCCTGCCAGGAGGACACAATCAAGTCGAACTATGGAAACCTCCACCTAGTGGACCCAAACTTTCCAACCCCATCTCCTCCATGGTGGCCTGTCTAAGCCTGTGGGAGTGAGAGATGGAGAGCTTGCAAGCATTCTGGCACTACCAGCTTCCTTCTTGGCCCTGCAGCCTGGCTGCTGGGATGTGGGGGCGTCTTCCCTGAGCAAGACCAATTGGTGCTGCCTCCATAAGTGCAGAAGCAGGCTACTGGTGCTGTCATGCCCTGGCTGTGTCCCCTGTTCAGAGTCGCAGGGCTGGGGTCCACTCCCCCCTCAAAGGGGTCCCACACGGTGCTGCCCTGACGTTTCTGTGAAGACCAAGACTGCCTGCCTTGAGTCTCAGGGGTCACCGCACGAGCAGGGGGAACCGTGGAAGAGGGACTGGGTGCAGGAGCCTCTGCCTGCTGCTCATCCTCCCCAACACCTGGGAGGATCTCACCCTCTTGACCTTCCACCAGGGTGAGGACATCAGACACCTCGGACGTCACATCCCTCAGCGAGCTCCTCGCAAGCACCACAGAAGGAGCTGGTGCTCCTTTGGCAACGGTGGTGCTGCTTCTGCCTCACACACTCCCCTCCAGGCTGCAACCGGCCTCTGCATTCTGCTGCCGTGCTCCACCAGGATGCCCTATCTGGACTGGGGGAGAGCCAGCTTGCCTACAATTGCTGGCACTCTCAGCAGCACCCCTCCCACCTCTGCCCCTGCCAACCACACCCCAAAGATGCCTCCTGTTGGGCTTACTTGCTTTGCCACACAGCACAGTATTACATAATTTAAAGAATAGCTGTTGATGCGTAGCTTTGCCCACTGTTTTTGGAAACGTGGACTGTGTCATGCTTTAAAACACACTGCTTGCTTGTCCACACAGCACAAGCACACACACACACACACACACACACACACACGAGCAAAAGAAAAGCAAACCCTACACTACAAGCAAGGGGGGGCCTAATTATAATCCTAACAGAAGAGAAAAGGGTTTTTAATTTGAATGGGATTTATTGGGGGGTTTTAGGGAAAAGAGATCAAACATGGGAAGGGAAGGAATAGAGGAGTTGAGAATGGGGTGGTGGTGGAGGGGAGTCAAGAACAAGTACAGGGTAGAGAGAGAGAGATAAGAGAGAGAGAGAGAGAGATTCTAAACAGAATCAAGGTAAGGGCAAAATCATGGTTGAGAGAGAATTGAAAAGGAGTGGGTGGGGGAGCTAAGGAACTGAAGTGAAATGTTCTGATTTGTAAAATGAACAAACAAGAATGAAAGGTAAAACCTACTATGGAATGGTAGGGTGGGGGGAGAGACACAGGGAGGACACTCAAAGTAAATACTAAATGTTTGGGTTTTAAAGAAACGGAATAGTTCAATTAAGACAAACACACACACGCATGCACACGCACACGCACACACACGCATACATCCCTCTAGCCAAATAACTTCAGACAGAGCCCTCTAACACCATCAGAATGATCTCTCTCAGACTTCCGATTGGAACCGATGTCGCTCTGGCAGCTTCCCACGGGTTCTCTGTGGGAGCTTTCTCAAACAGCTTTTTAAAAGGTTGAAAAACTTTTTCATCTCCCCCATGGAATTAAAAGGGGGGGCAAGGCAGCTCTGGATAACATCTTGGAGAAATGTATCCCCCAGGAGATAGTGGGGGGGTTGGATTCCAGGATTATCTCCCCAGAGATTTACCAACTCAAAAAGCTGTACTGAGACTCCTATTTCATAGGAGAAAACAGGGCTGACATGTTCCATAATAATATATGCTTTAAGAAATATCAACAACTTCTGAGGGATGATTTAAGAAATGTTAAAAATATCTGAGAACATCTGAGGACCTGCAAGATCTGTTTGAGAGAAACATGACTGTGCTGAGGAGAAGAAAAGAGCTGGCATCAAGTCCCCCTGCACACCTTGTGTAGGGATGGTGGAGAATTTCTCCCCGAAACTTCGGGGGGCCGAGCGCCAACATGTTCGCCCCCCCAAACAAGTTTCAGGGAGAAATTCTCTGCCCCCCCCCGCACCCCGCACCCCCCCCCCCAGGACGGGACTTACCTTTGCCGAATGTCCCTCCCGGCGGCGGGTCCGGCCGGCGGTTCGGCGGGTATTCATCCGGGGTGGGAGCGGCAGCCGGTCTTTCGACCGGCTGCCGCCGCCGCCATTCCAATCAAAGAAAAAAAAACAAAAACGCCCCCGTGATAGGCTACGTGACGATTAACGTAGCCTATCATGGCTAGATTTGCAAAGTCAGCTGTGATAGGCTACGTTAATCGTCACGTAGCCTATCACGGGTGACTTTAAAAAAAAAAGCGCGTACGGATAATGGCAGCCCCCATAGGGAGCCGCCATTCGCATTCCTTATTTGGTCGCTGTAGTCTACGTAAATCTTTACGTAGACTACAGCGACCAAATAAGGAACGCGAATGGCGGCTCCCTATGGGGGCCGCCATTTGCGTACGCGCTTTTTTTTTTAAAGTCACCCGTGATAGGCTACGTGATGATTAACGTAGCCTATCACGGCTGACTTTGCAGATTTAGCCGTGATAGGCTACATGAATCGTCACGTAGCCTATCACGGGGGCGTTTATTTTTTTAAAAAAAAACTTCTGAGTTTGCGGCCAGGCGAGGTGAGGTGCCTCCTCCCCGGCCTGAATTTCAGCCGGGTGAGGCGGGAAGCCTCCCCCCCGGCCTGAATTTCAGCCGGGCGAGGCGGGAAGCCTCCCCCCCGGCCTGAATTTCGCAGGGGGAGTAGCGAAGCGCCTCCCCCCACCGCAAAAAACTTCGAGGACAGGTAAGTGAGTTTCGTCCACCCCTACCCTTGTGTCAAAAGTTTCAAGAATAGAAGATATAGGGGAATTATTTACTCTGATAAAGACTTTATCTTCGCAATTTACAGAGCAAGCCAAAAGGTTGGATTTAATCCAAAATTCCATCACTGCCTTTCAAGGAGCTGTAGATTTAATTAATGTGTCATGGCAAAAAATGGAGATGAAAATTAATGAGCTAGAAGACTGAGTGGCAGGAAATGAAACTATGACATAATTTTTTTTAAAAAATGCCTCTGATAGAATTTCTCAACTGGACGCTTTCACGAGGAGATCCAATGTACGTATTATTGGGATTAAAAATCTGTCTAACGATGTCAAATTGTCTATTTTTGTGGATAAACTTTTGCATGAGATACTCCCTATCCCATCTGATTATTTACTTGATTTTGAGCAGGCATTTCATGTGCTAAATACTGAAGGGACTGACTACACGATCATAGTCCAATTTGCAAAAATCTCCACAAAGAATTATATCCTGCGTTTGGCAAGAGAGGGTGGAAGCCTTTCCTGGAAACAAGATAAAGTTATGTTATTTCCAGACTACATCAAAGTGGTGGTGAATAAAAGAAGGCAATTTATGAAAACAAAAAATATGGCAAAACAAATGAGCTGACAATATTGCTTAAAATATCCTTCTACACTTTGTATTGTGTCTGAAGGTCAGATGAAGAAGTTTTTAAATCATGAAATGGTGGAGGCATGGCTGAATGTAAAAATGCATGAGAATTGTTACAACCCCATGAACTGGAATCTTTAAACAAGCTTTGTTAACTGTTTGTGTTGAGTCTATATGATCCATGCTAGCTCAGAAGATAAATGATTATACATATATTCATTTACTCTCTTTCATCTTTTGTTGTTTCTTGATTTTCTTTATATTTTTATTTCAGAATAGATAATATATCTAGTATAAAATATATTACTGACTGTTGAAGGTTTATATTAAGTTTTATTAATATATAACACTATATATGATGATGATGATGATGATGATGATGATGAATATAGGCTTCTGGGAATGAATCGTAGACCTGCTTCTTTGATATAAGATTGATGATATGATATTGAAATGTAAGGTTGTTTATTAAACTGTAAGATTGTTAAGGTTATAGATACAGTTTTTAAAATAGAGTGGCATCGGAGGCTGGGGGGTATTGGAGTTTAAACTTAATTCTTTAAAGGGGAGGGAGAGGGGGAGGGAAGGGAAGGGAAGGGAAAAGAATCTTCTTTTTTTCTTCACTTCCTTTCCTCCTCCCTTTTCCTTTTTTCCTTTTTTTTTCTTTTTCCTTCTCTCTTTGTTATTGTGGTGTCCACATCAGAATATTGTATTGATGGGAAATTGTAGTATTGATCAGGTTGTTGGTAATTTTGGTATTGTTTATTTCATTTATAAAGATAAAATAAATAAAAATATATTCAAAAGAAAAGAAAAGAATGATCTCTCTCTCAATGAGTGAATGCAGCCGTACAGACTGGGGGGGGGGGGAGCTAAGCAACTAAAGTGAAAATTTGTTTTTCAAAACGAACAAAGAAGAAGAATGAAAGTTGGACTTCTGGTTGGAACCAACGTCACCCTCGCAGCATCCCACAGAGCCTCCGTGGGATGCTATCTCAAACAGCTTTTTAAAAGGTTAAAAACCTTTTCATCTCCCCCCTGGAATTAAAAGTGGGGGGCAAAGCAGCAACTGGATAACATATTGGAGAAAAGTACTCCCCATGAGGCAGTGGTGGGGGGAGGCTGGATTCCAAGATTATCTTCCCAGAGCTTAACCATCACAAAAAGCTGTTCAAAATCTCCTTTTTAATAGGAGAAAACAGGGCTGACATGTTACATTGTAATATACAGATTAAGAAATATCAACAACACATGAGGGATGGTTTAAGAAATATCAACAATATTTGAGGGCCTGCAAGATCTGTTTGAAGACAAACATGGCCACAGCGAGGAGAAGGAAGGGAATTGCATCACCGCCCACTTCTCCCATACCTCCTTTGCCAAAAGTTCCAAGAACAGAAGATATAGGGGAATTATTTACTTTGATAAAAACTTTATCTTCACAATTTGGGGAGCAAGCCAAGAGGTTGAATTTAATAGGGATGTCAGAGAATTCCGCAACGGATCTCGGTGAGGCCAAATGCCAGTGCATTCGGCCCCCCCAAATCCATCATGGAATGAAGCCCCCGCCCCCCCAACCCATGAAAGGTGCATGGGATGAAGTCCCCACTGCCCCCACCCCACGAAAGGCATGCGAAACGGAGCATTACCTGCTCCCGTCTGCGCTGCTTTGCGAATGGCGGCCGTCCTGCAGCCACCATTCACTTCCTCCTCTTCATAGCCATGATCAGAAACATTTTTCATTGTTTCTGAAGATCAGATGAAGAAGTCTCTAAATCATCAAATAGCGGAGGCATGGCTGAATGTAAAAATGTGTGAGATTTCTGTTCCAGACCCATGAATGGGACTCTTTAAACAAGCTTTGTTAACTGTTTATGTTTAGTCTTCATGATTCAGGCTAGGTCAGAAGATATCTGATTATACATATATTCGTTTACTTTCTTTCATTTTTCTTCTCTTTTTTAGTTTTTTTTTAAATTCTCATCTTACAAAATAGATATGATACGCTGTATTTAAATATATTGTTTGAGGGTGTATTGTGCACACTCATTTATATATCTACTACAAAATATATCACTGATTGTTGTAAGGTTGCTTTTAAGCTTTATTATATAACATTATAATTTCATCCTTTTTTAATCACTATTATTATTATTATCATCATCATCATCATCATTACTATAAGACTATTTAGTAAGATTTTTGGTTGGTTGAATTGTTAAGCTTTATTATTACTATTACATTTTAACTTAAGGGCAATATATGGTTACTGGGAATGAACTGTAGGCCTGCTTTCTTGAGACTTATGACATGATATTGAAATGTAAAGTTGATTATTAAATTATAATATTCTTAATGTTATAGGTATAGTTTTTTAAAATAGAATGGGATCTGAAACCCATGGGTATTGGAGTTTAAATTTAACTCTTTATAAATATTTTATTTTCTCTTTCTTTTTTCTTTTCTTTTCTTTTCCTTTCTTTTTCTTTTCGTTATTATTGCATCCTCATAATAATATTGCATTGTTGGGAAATTGTAGTTATTGATCAGTTTGTTGGTACTGATTATTTCATTTATAAAGACAAAATAAATAAAAAGTATTTTCAAAAAAAGAAGAAGAATGAAAGGTAAAAACCTGTTACAGAAGGGTGGGGCTGGGTGAAACAAAGAACAGGGAGGAAACTTAAACTCAGTACTAAATGTCTGGTTTCTGAAATAAGGAATCTACAGAGAGAGAGAGAGAGAGAGAGAGAATAATTGAATTTGGATTGGGAATAAAGAAAGATTTTATTTCAATCAATTTTAATTGTGCCTCTAATTTAAGCTGCCTTGAGCGCAATTTTTTTCACAGGAAGTCAGGGTACAAATCAAATAAATAAATCATACAAAATATCAAACATTTGGGAAATATAGAAATATTGAAATATTATGAGAATAGGAAACATTCAAGATCAAACTTGTGGGCAGGGAACCAAAATGGTTCCAGCTATGTTTGGATTACAAAACATCAGCCTCATGGAATGCAGATATAATCAGATAAACTCTGATGTTTGTAGATTTTTTCTCATGGTAGCATGAGCCTCTTCCGTCAGATGCACAAGAAGTTGTCTGTTCCTCAGGGAAGCAGAGCTGTTGTCCTTTGTGTCCTGAGCAAAGAGCTCATATACCCTGTGCTGGGTGCTTAGGTGCATCAGCACACCCCATTGCCTGTGAATGGTTGTTTCCATGTTCACTCCTGGTTCAAAGGGATGGAGAAAGATGTGCAATAACATTGCAAAGATTCTCAGTTGGTGAGCCAAGAAAGGAACGAATATTCAGAAAAGCATTCAGGATGTAGAATATGCTGGATTCTGGAAATAGACTAAGACTGCAACCCTGTGACACTTACTTGGGAGTAAGCCTCATTGCATATAATGGGACTTACTTCAGAGTAAACAGGCTTTTTACAGGCTTTCTGATTGGGCAGCACAAAACCTGCTTCAGGACAGATGATGCATTCAAGGGAATGTTCTTCAACGGCTATATACTCGGGAGGTTCTTAGGAGTTTGCTCCTCATCTGCAAAAATAAGACAATATACAAAGGACTGCAGGGGAGAACAAACAAACAAACATATGCATCTCCTCCCATCGGTGTTCATAAGTGGCAAGTATTTTCCTGAGACCTCACATTTGGGTGGTGAATAGAGGTGGTCTGTTACTGAAGCGGGGTGGGGGTGGGGGTTGGTCCTATTTCTTTCTTTTATTATTGTGTTATTTATTTTAAAAAAACAAAATGTTCTTAATTTATTTTTATTTTTAAATTTATTTGTTTTCATGCTGTGTTTTAGTTAAGCTTGTGTTTTTAATGTGTATTTTATTGTTAGCTGCCTTGAGCTCTATTTTTTGGCAGAAAGGTGGGATATAAATAACATAAGGGTGCAATCCTATGCATCTTTAGGCGGAGAAGAGTCATACAACTCCCTGCATCCCTCTCCCAGCATGGCTAGCTGAGGGATGCTGGGAGTTGTAGGGCTTGTTTTCCTATCTGAACATGCATAGGATTGCGCCCTAAATAAATAAGTGTTCAGTGGGACTTTGTATCCAATAAGTGTGTTTAGGATTGCAACCTGAATGTGTTGCATGTTATGCTTGGTAACAGATTGTGGAGTACAAAACAGCTGCATATTCACAGCATCATTCAGATTAGGTTAGCTGTGATGTGTTACATTTTGGACTATCTTTCAAGAGTTTTGGAAACTTCACTTGGTTACTGACGAAGGCCCTTCCAATAATGACCTTATTGCGCTGGTAGTAAAATATCTGTACCAGCTTCCCATTTGTACCAGCTTCCCGTTCTCTTTTACTATACCAGGCACTAGAGAGAATGGCATTCAATTCCCTGTGCATTTTGTCAGTGACACTGCAATGTTTGTTATTGTTGCTAATGTCAGTTCTGTAAGTTCTGTTGCTCTTATATTGGCTTTTTTCTTATATCGGTTATTTCTGAATTACGGAAAGAAATGGAAGCAATTCAGAAGCATAGGAAGCATCTTGAAGGAAACCAAAATAATGCCCATTGGAGATACCAATGGATGGAGAGATGGGCACACAGGTTTATGATCACGAAACGAAACCTCCATGTTTGAAGGCAGTGCACAGAATTTGGGGACAAACAATTGGCATCTGGTAGATCACCACTGCAGACAGAGTGCTGGTCTAGGTAGACCTTGGTCTGATTCAGCAAGTCAGTTATTAAATTTATTTGCAACCACCATATTCATTTAGCTGCAGGGAATCAATGTTGAATAACTCACACCCATCAAAACGCAGCCCTAATTGTCCATTTCTCTTCACTTTACATTTAGGAGCGCTCCAAAATGACAAATACCACCTTTGTGAGAGAATTCACACTCTTGGGCTTCACTGACAACCGTCGGCTTGAAATCTTCCTTTTTCTCTTACTGTTCAGTACATACCTTTTCACCATATTGGGAAACGTTGTGATTATTGTGATCACGCTAGTGAATCACCACCTCTCCACCCCAATGTATTTTTTCCTCCGACACATTGCACTTGTGGAAATTGGGTTTACCACTGTTGTCATTCCCAAAGCTTTAGCCAACATAGCAAGTGGCCATAAGACTATCTCTTTATCTGGTTGCTTCACACAGTCCTTTCTCTACTTTGTCCTGGGGACCACAGAATTCCTTCTGCTGGCAGTCATGTCTGTTGACAGATACATGGCCATCTGCAACCCTCTACACTACTCAACCATAATGAAAGTTCAAATCTGCTCCCTGCTGGTGCTTTGCTCTTGGATTGGGGGATTATTACTAATTACAGGTCCAGCAGTTGTGTTCTTCCAGCTACCGTTTTGTGGCCCAAACACCATCAATCATTTTTTCTGTGACAACAGACCACTGATCAAACTTGCGTGTGTTGACACAAGTCTGCTGGAACTCATCAATTTCCTCATTGCTACGCTCTCTCTCCTTGGGACCTTGGCCGTAAACATAGTGTCCTACGTCAACATTATTTCCACCATTTTGCACATCCCATCAACCACAGGGAGGAAGAAAACCTACTCCACCTGTACTTCTCATGGCCTTGTGGTCTCAATTGGTTATGGCAGTTGCATTTTCATGTACATAAGACCAAAAGGCACCAGCGAAGTAGACTTCAGCAAGGGGGTAGCTCTTCTTAATACCATGGTGGGTCCTCTTCTCATCCCATTCATATACTGTCTAAGAAACAAACAGGTCCAGGATGCTTTGAGACACACATTTGGACAATGTTTTGGTGGGTTTTGTAAGAACTCAAGATGATTGGGAAGAGGACTGAGATCCTTATAAGATGCTAGACCCCGTATGTGACCATGATCAAATTGCCATAAACCTCTGTCCAAGGGGTGGGTCAGAGAGGGTAGAATGTTCAGACAGAAGTGGCAGTTGGAGTTGACCATTTATGGTCCCTCTGTTCCCTCCACCAAGAACTGAGGGATAAGCCTGTTTTGTGAGTTGCTACATGAGGATCTCTATACAGATAGATACTTTCAGTTTATCTGGTGAGGATACTGATTTTTTGGTGTAATTATTTTGAGAGCTGAACCCTTTACAAACTCATGTTATCAAGGGGCAGCTGAAGTCCCACTAAGACCTTTCTGCTGCTTGCATTCAAATTGCACTTGTCTGAAACCCACAGTTATATTGTTAGCAACTCAGACCAAGCCATGGATTAAATCAGAGGTGTTGAACCTCAGCTCCACCAGCCAATCCAGTCTTCCTGGGGTTCAAATCTGGCCCTCTGGGGCTCTCCAGAAGGCCATGTCCCATTCCCCTAGCCCCACAGCCTTTTCTCCATCCACCAATCCTGTGGATGTCAAATTGGCTCCTGCTTGTTCAGTGTTGAGGGATTCTTTTCAATTTGTGCAGCCCGAGGATGTGGACAGGATTTGATACCATCGACCATGGCATTCTTCTGGGATGCTTCACTGGGATGGGACTGGGAGGTACCATTTTACAATAGCTCCATTCCTTCCTAGGGGGGCAAACTCAGAAGGTGGTGTTGGGGGATGCCTGTTGGACTCCGTGGCCATCAGCTTGTGGGATCCCTCAGGGTTCTGTTCTGTCCCCCATGCTATTTAATAACTACATGAAACCACTGGGAGAGGTTGTCCAGAGTTTTGGAGTTCGGTGCCATCAATATGCTGATGATGCCCAGCTCTACTTCTCCTTTCCACCAGATTCCAAGGAAGCGGTTTCTGTCCTTAACCAGTGTTTGGCATCAGTCATGGACTGGATGAGGGAGAACAAATTGAAACTTAATCCAGACAAGGCAGTAGGGATGAATGAAACTCACTGGAATCTGTGGCGGAATTCTCTGCCATCCCTACAAGGCAGAGGTGCTCCCGGTCAGTCGAAAGGCAGATCAGAGAACAGGGATTCAGCCTGTGTTGGATGGGGTTGCACTCCCCCTGAGGACTCAGGTTTGCAGTTTGGGGGTGCTCCTGGATTCAGCCCTAAGCCTGGATGCTCAGGTTTCAGTGGTGGCCAGGAGTGCTTTTGCACAGTTAAAACGAGTGCGTCAACTGCAACAATCTGAACCTGTTATTAAATACAAGAGGTGAAGTGGATATATATTGTATGCTGCCTTGGAAATGGCAATTAACTTTGAAGCTGAGAGATATACATTAGAAACAAGTGGGTTTGGAAACAAAATGTTGTGGTATGGAGTGGCCCTTTTTATGGCTGCCTGACTCCTAAGGATGTCAGAGGAATCTGTCCAGGGGTGAAGCTCGCTGAACTGTCATCAGCTCAGCCGCCTAGACTTTGAGTCATTTCCCTGTGAGCTGGCCCAACTCAATCTGTATTGAGTCAGGCCAGGTCACAGATTTCCCGTTGTTGTTGTTGTTGTTGTTGTTGTTGTTGTTGTTATTTGCATTAATAGTATGTGCACAAATTTTGTCTCAATTTGCACATCTCTATGTGATTTTTTTTAAAAAATGGAAGAAGTTCCCAAATTTTGGGAGAACACCCATGGCTTGGCCTGCAAATGTGATCCAAGTCAGGTGATCAGTGGGAGTCCATCAAGGTCTTATCTTGAGTACTGTGTCCAATTCTGGACACCACACTTTAAGAAGGATGGAGACAAACTGGAGACTGTTCAGAGGAGGCAACAAAGATGATCAGGGGACTGGAAACAAAGCCCTATGAGGAGAGACTGAGAGAACTAGGCATGTTTAGCCTTGAGAAGAGAAGGCTGAGGGGAGATATGATATCGCTCCTCAAGTACTTGAAAGGCTGTCACAGAGATGAAGGCCAGGATCTCTTCTCGATCATCCCAAAGTGCAGGACACAGAATAATGGGTCCAAGTTACAGGAAGCCAGATTCAGGCTGAACATCAAGAAAAACTTTCTGACTGTTAGAACAATACAACAATGGAACCAATTACCTTGGGAGATAGTGGGCTCTCCCACACTGGAGGTATTCAAGATGAAGCTGGACAGCCACTTGTCAGGGATGCTTTGACTTGGAATCCTGTATTGAGCAGGAGGTTGGACTCAGTGGTCTTAGGGGCTCCTTCCAACCCTACTATTCTATGATGCTATGATTTCTAAGTTCCAAAAGGGCCAGATTTCAAAGTGACGGACATCCTCCAGCATACTCCCTTCCATTACCGTTCCCCCACTTTTCCATCCCCCTCCCTCCAGCAGTCACCCAGCATATCATTGGCACATTGCATTCTCAGTCCTCATTTGGCTGTTTCAGTACATGCACAAACACACACACAGAGAAGTGTGTCAAAGATCTTTTTTAAGAGCATAAGAAGAGCCATGCTGGATCAGAGCAAGGGTCCATCTAGTCCAGCATTCTGTTTGCACACTGGCTAACCAGCTGTCAACCAGACAACTGCAAGCAGGGCATGAGCGCAACAGCACCCTCCAACCCATGTTCCCCAGCAACTGGTGTACATAAGCATACTGCCTCTGATACTGGGGGTAGCATATAGCCATCAGGACTATCAGCAATTCATAGCCTTCTCCTCCATGAATTGATCCAATCCCTTTTTAAAGCCATCCAAATTGGTGGCCATCAGTGTACTTCTGCAAAGCTTGGGGCTCCACAATGCTTACTGATAACTCCTTCTTGTGCATGCATAGTCCTGTTTTGGCCATGTAAGGACTGGCACTCAGATAACTGAGGCTGTGATTAGTAGATAGGATACATAAAAAAAAAAAAATGCATGAAAATCAATGGGATTTCTGTTACTGTGCAGTCAAAGTGGACTCAGTGAGGGGAGCAAGGCACTGGATCCAGCAACTCATCTAATGGTTTGACAGCTCATGCCAGCCAGAGCAGAACATGGAGAGGTGTTTGTGTGTGTGTCTGTTTTCCCAGCAGTGTGTGTTTTCTTTCAAAAATCCCTATACCTCAAAGAGACTACATTCTCCCTAACTTCTAATTTCTGTAGATCTTTTTCTTTCCACACCCTCTGTGGGCTCCATCAGGGATGGGCGAACAAGTGATGTTCAAGATTGCTAGGATTCTCCAGACATGATCCCGCGCCCGATTCCCATTCACTCCCACAAACTGAGCACCTATCGAATGGGCAATTTTTGCAAATCTCTCTGAATTTGTGCAAATATCCCAAAATTTGTGGAAATTTCCTCTATAGATTAAAGTGGAGATGATTCGCTCTAATGAGTAAATTTGCACAAATGAGGAAATTCGTGCAACTCAAACTGGGAATAGGGAATGAGATGAACATGAGCATGTGTTCATCAATATGCATATATTTTCAGCAGAGACATGCTTGCGCTCATGTTTGGGGTTTCGAAAGGGGCATGCTAGCATGTTTTGTAAGTAAGCCAAAATTCTCATACATCCTGGCTGGCAACTGTGTGAACAGAATCTGGAGGGACACCCCTATGAGGGAAGGTTACAACAGCTGGGATTGTTTAGCTTTGAGAACAGGCAAATAAGGGGAGACATGATATCATAGAGGTATACAACATTATGTGGAGAAAGTGGATAGGGAGACATTTTTCTCCCTCTCTTACCATACTAGCACCCAAGGGCCATCCCATGAAGTTAGTCGGTGGGAGATTTAGGACAGATAAAAGGAAGTCCTTCTTCACACAGCACATAATTAAACTACGGAATTTGCTACCACAAAATGTAATGATGGCCACCAATTTGGGTGGCTTTAAAAGGGGATTCGATAAATTCCTGGAGGAGAAGTCTATCCTTGTCTACTAGTCCTGATGGCTATGTGGTACCTCCAGTATCGGAGGCAGCGTGCCTATGTTCACAAATTGCTGGGGAACATGGGTGGAAGGGTGCTGTTGCACTCATGTCCTGTTCGTGGGTTTTCAGTGGGCAGCTGGTTGTCCACTCTGTGAACAGAACACTGGACTAGATCGACTGTTTGTCTTATCCAGCATGGCTCTTCTTATATTCTCACATTCTGATCTTATCCCTAGGCTCAGTTGCCATCAACATTCTGTAAGCTCACAAATTTTCTGTGTGGCAGTTTGTGTGTGTGTGTGTATTCACAAATCTCTCAGCTTTTCTTTTATTATTTACAAGGGGTTTGTTCTGATTCAAGTGTTTCTTTAATCTGATTCTTTATGTATTTAATTACCCCATGGAATTCAAGAAGGCATACATGGTTCATCCTCACATGCCCCCCACTTTTCCTCACAAAAGTCCTGTGAAGGAGGTTACACTGAGAGTGTGTGTGCAGTACAAGCTCATCTGCTGACGTGATGGCTGAGTGAACATTTTAAACCCCAAGTGTCTGGCTTCCACTAAATACCATTGCCATCCATTGTCACTAGGGATGTATGGACTATGTAAAATCTGCTCTGTCTGTGTTTCATGGATTGTCAGGTGCCTTTTGTTCTGTCATCTACTCACAGACGGATGCAAACATTTTTCCATCATGCGGAAAAATACACAAATAATTACATGAGACGTTTTGAAAGAATTTACATAATTTACCTTGGTATGTAACATCTAGCATATTCTCCCCCCCCCTCCATTCAACTTTTCCTCACTGGTATATTTTCCTATGAATACATATGCATATATTTTGGGATTTAAAAAAAAAAACCCTATCCTAAAGTCCATGGACTCCTCATGGCCTAAGGAAGTTGCTCTGCAGCAGATTCCACAGGTTGGATTTTTAGAAATATATGAGCTCATTTTAGTCTGTCTCAAATTTATCTAGCAACCTTAACTCTCCCACATCCAGATTATACCAAAGCCTGAAACACAGGGTGACATTACATAGCAAGAAGACAGGAGAGGGTAACATTAATATGCAAGGTATATGGATGAAGACATGGAAAAAAGGATGCCATCTAACTAATTCATTTGTTCAATCATCTCTCTGTGTGTATTCTGAGTACAGCTGATTAGAACGATCACTAAATGGTGGGGATGTGTGAAAAAGCAATGTCCATGTTCATCCAGATTCTTTGAATAATGGCTTTCTGCTCCTATCCCCATGATTTGCACTCACGGTTGTGATGTCCATTTGCACAAACAGGAAAGTTGTACAAAAGGAAAGTGATCGAACTTGAAACTTGCACAAAAACATCTCACATTTGCGCAAATTTCCAGAGTTAGATGAATTGCCCCCATAAAGAGAAGTGTGAAATTGTGCATTTTAAACTTGCACAATTGCAATTTTTTCTCATCAAAATTTGAACATTTTCCAGACCTGAGTGCTTGTTCAAGAATTTGAGGATATTTTTTGGAGAGTGCATTCTGCTCATGCTCGGGGTTTTGAACAGAGTATGCCTGCACGTTTTACGAGCAAAAATGAATTTTTCATACATCCCTAAGAAATGGGTAATGATAGCAAGACAGAACATACATTAAAGGGAGTAGGTGAGTGGAAGGATGACTATAAATGAGCAAAAGCATTGATCGAGACTTCCAGCTTGATAATAACATCAAAATTTTATCTCAAAAATTTAAGCACGATTCTGCAGCTGTTGAGCAAGTATTGCTTTACCTTGACCAAAAATCTCTTGCAAGATTCTTTTGACCAAATCATTTCTCAGGGTGTATACAAAGGGGCTCAAAAATGGGTTGATTATGCTATTAAGTAGTGCTGGGACTTTCCGGGCTCCCAAAGTGGATTTCTTTGATGGAATCACATACAGCAAGATGGAGACACTTGTGGCCATGAGGAACAAAGTGAGATGAGATGCACATGTGTTGAAGGCCTTCTTCCGCCCAGTGTCAGTGGGTATAGCCAATATGGCAGCAACTATGTAAGCATAGGAGATGAGAGTAAGGACCAAGGAGCAGAGAATAACCACTGATGACAGCACAAAAGTGATGATCTGGATCAAGCCTGTGTCTGTGCAGGATATCTTCAGCAGAGGCTCACTATCACAGAAGAAGTGGTTGATGACATTGGACTTGCAATAAGAGAACCTGGTGATGGTAATGGTTGGATAGAGGACAGAGGCAAACCCACCCAGCCAGCAAACCAACACCACTTGGACACAGAAACGGCCGTTCATGATGATGGGATAGTGTAATGGGTTGCATATAGCCACATATCGGTCATAGGACATGGATGTCAAGAGGAAGTACTCCACGGTACCCAAGAAGAAGTAGAAGTAGGCCTGGGCCATGCAACCAGCAAAGGAGATAGTCTTGACTCCAGAGAGGAGGCTCCTTAGAAAACTGGGAACAGTCACTGTGGAAAAAGCAAGGTCCAGTATGGAGAGGTTGCCAAGGAAGAAGTACATGGGTGTATGGAGGTGGCTGTCGGTGGAAGTGATGAACAGAATGGTCATGTTACCAAATAATGTCAAGGTGTACACCGCTGTGAGACCTGTTGCCAACAAAACCTCTGCTTCACGTCCAATCAGAAATCCCAAGAGGATGAAGTCTTCATATCTGGTGTGGTTTCCCATCTCTAATCTCACCAAAAACAAACAGAGAATTTATTCTCCAGAAAACTGGCATGCTTCAACACTATGATCCATGTCTCCCATTGTTTTGGAAACACACATTCTGACAATTGGAAACGAATATACTACCAATATTTTGATTTATTTTTGGAAACACACCTACGTATCTCAATCACCACAGTGTCATAAGGAAAGGGGGGGCGGAATTAAGGATGCAGGAAGCCATTCTGGAATTGCCAAAATGACACTCTAGAAAAGGATGGCCTGGCATTCTACCGTGTTCCTTTGGACTTTTGCGCAAAAGCATCTCCTGTGGTGTGTATTAAAACAAACCCTTACTTTAGTGCCACAGTGCTGAAAACAGTCATATGCAATGTCTTTCTTGTGTATCCTCCTCTACAACAACCTTGTATATTGGGATACATATTTAAAAGCAATGAGCTCTGAAGGGTCATTGTTGACTTCATGTGTTCTTGTCCAAAGTTGCTCTACCACCTGCCCAATGTGGTCAGGGGCAGTTTTGTCCCTGGTTCACTGGAGGGATTATTTTATTTTATTTATTTACTTGTTTCTTTATATTTATGAATCACTTCGATTAAAACAAATGTTGAAGTGATGTACAGAATAATACAGTGTATTATCATAACTAAATACTGTATATTATTACTGTGAACAGAATACAAGATTACTTACCTGGGAATGCTTGTTGGCAAACATCCCTAATTGTCAATTGTCTCATTCATAGTAGTAGGGAGTTCCACGGAGTGGGCACTATACTCAAGGCCCTATTCTGAGTCATCATGGACCAGACCTCTGAAATCTTGGGGCCAGGCAGCCTCTTAAGTATCCTGGTCCTGTGTTGTTTAGGGATGTGTAAGCAAGTACCAAAACTTTAAACCTGGCTCCAAAGTGAAGTTGTCTCAACATAGGTGCAATATACTGGTGATATATTGCATAGGTGCAATATACTGGTGCCACTCCTGTCACCAACCTGGCTGTGGTATGCTGCACTAACTGCAGCTTCCAGACCAGTTTCAAGGGCAGCCCCGTGTAGAGTGCACTGCAGTAATCCAACTTTGAGTGATGAAGCACAAAGTTCCAGGGCTGTGTGCTGGCTGGAAAGCAGCCACAGTTCACTCAACCAAAAGTGAGCCAGCATGGGCATGCCTTCTTACAGTGGCTACACTTCAACCTCAACCTCAGTTCAAGCTTCAAGGTAGCTTATCCACCTACCCATTTGTCAGGGAATGCAGGTCACCATTCGGGACAAGGAGGAATTTTAGGCACACCTCCATGAACAACTATGGGGTGGGTCTTTTTTCACCTACTCTACAATGCTGGAGAGCCACGAGGTACTTGCATGCAAAGCTAAAGCACTTCACTAATTACTTTGGTCAACACTGGAGGGTTTGTTGTAGGACAGCGGGCAGAAGATTAGCTTACATTAGCAAATACCCCAAAGCATCATGTTGTGAAGGGTTGCCTCTCGGACCAATGTCTCAGAGTTTAATGGATTGGGGAAAGTCTGGTGGTTCTTCCAAGGCCTGCTCAGAACATTGTTCAGGTATAGGATCAGTCAAGGGTGAAGACAAATTGATATCATTGATCTAATGCTGCAGGAGATAAGGTGTTGGATGTTCTGGTCATTCTATGATCCAGTGATTTGGTTTTCTCTATTCTGTTGAATCACTGATTGCACATGTAAATGATCCTGTATTGAATCCAGGCAAAGTAAGCAGCATTTAGATCCCATGGAAATCAGTGCAAGCAATTATGATTTAATTATGATTAAGTTAGTTCCCATTGAAATCAAAGGCTTCCAACCAATTATGTATTGATGTAAAACTGAAATTTAAAACACACACACTAATTGACATATTCAAGTTTGGGTTACCCCTCTAAATCTCAATGCTAGGTTCAATTATCAAAGTGTATCATGGATCAATGCCTTGTTGTGGCGAAGGTGCTTGTGTAACTCAGTGAAGCCATAAGCTATGCCATGGCGGACAAACCCAAGACAGACAGGTCATGGTGGAGAGTTCTGACAAAATGTGGTCCACTGGAGAAGAAAATGGCAACCCACTCCAGTATTCTTGCCAAGAAAACCCCATGGAACATATCACAAGGCTAAAAGAGATGACACTGGAAGATGAGCCCCTCAGGTCGGAAGGTGTCCAATATACTACTGGGGAAGAGCAGAGGGAATTTCCAAGTAGCGCCAGAAAGAGTGAAGCGGCTGGGCCAAAGCCGAAAGGACACTCGGCTGTGGATGTGTCTGGTGGTGAAAAGAAAATCCGATGCTGTAAAGAACAATATTGTTTAGGAACCTGGAATATCAGATCAATGAATCAAGGTAAGCTGGAGGTGGTCAAACATGAGATGGCAAGATTGAACATCGACATCTTGGGAATCAGCGACCTCAAATGGACAAGCATGGGCGAATGTAATTCAGGTGACCATCATATCTACTACTGTGGGCAAGAATCTGTTAGAAGAAATGGAGGAGCACTCATAGTCAATAAAAGGGTGGGGAAAGCAGTACTGGGGTACAATCTTAAAAACGATAGAATGAACTCAGTACAAATCCAAGGCAAACCATTCAACATCACAGTAATTCAAGTCTATGCCCCAACCACTGAGGCCAAAGAAGCTGAGGATGATCAGTTCTATGAAGACCTACAACACCTTCCAGAACTAACACCAAAAAAAGATGTCCTCTTCATCATAGGGGATTGGAAGGCTAAAGTAGGAAGTCAAGAAATCACCGGGATAACAGGCAGGCATGGCCTTGGTGTACAAAATGAAGCAGGACAAAGGCTAAGAGAGTTTTGCCAAGAGAACACGCTGATCATAGCAAACACTCTTTTCCAACAGCACAAGAGGCAACTCTACACATGGACATCACCAGATGGTCAATATCGAAATCAGATTGATTATGTCCTTTGCAGCCAAAGATGGAGAAGCTCTATACAGTCAGTCAAAACAAGACCTGGAGCTGACTGTGGCTCAGATCATGAGCTTCTTGTTGCAAAATTTCAGCTTAAATTGAAGAACGTAGGGAAAACCACTAAACCATTCAGGTATGACCTAAATCATATCCCTTATGAATATACAGTGGAGGTGAGGAATAGATTTAAGTGATTAGACTTGATAGACAGAATGCCTGAGGAACTATGGACGGAGGTCCGTAACATTGTTCAGGTCAGGAGGCAGCAACTCAATCCATCCCCAAGAAAAAGAAATGCAAGAAAGCAAAGTGGCTGTCTGATGAGGCTTTACAAGTAGCTGAGGAAAGAAGGGAAGCGAAAAGCAAAGGAGAAAGGGGAAGATATATTATTATTATTGTTATTATTATTAAATTTATTAATCGCCCATCTGGCTGGTCACCCAGCCACTCTGGGCGATGCACAACATACAATAAAACAGTTTAAAACAATAAAATTCTACAATAAAAACATTTCCTAAAATACCCTAACCCACCCCAAATGCCTGCCTGAACAACCACATTTTTAATGCACGATGGAAGCTCATTAAAGAGGGGGCATGGCGGAGTTCCCTAGGGAGGGAGTTCCACAGAGTGGGGGCCACCACAGAAAAGGCCCTCTCCCTCGTCCCCACCAGTCTAGCTGTCCTGGCTGATGGGACAGACAGAAGGCCATCCGAGGCTGATCTTGTTAAGCGGCCTGTCTGGTGCTGCTGGAGGTGCTCCTTAAGATAGGCTGGGCTGGGACCATATAGGGTTTTAAAGGTCAAAACCAACACCTTGAATTTGGCCCGGAAAACAACTGGTAACCAGTGCAACTCCTTCAGCACTGGAGTGATGTGATCTCGCCGGCGGCTGCCTTTAATCAGGCGAGCCGCCGCATTCTGTAACAGCTGCAGTTTCCGAACCGTCTTCAAGGGTAACCCCACGTAGAGCTCATTACAGTAGTCTAAACGAGAGGAGACCAGGGCATGTACTACCAATGGGAGCAGATGGTCAGGAAGGAAGGGGCGCAGCCGCCGTATCAGATGGAGTTGATACAGCGCTGTCCGGCTCACAGCTGACACCTGAGCCTCCATGGACAGCTGGGAGTCCAAAATGACCCCCAGGCTGCGGACCTGGTCTTTCAAGGGTAGCCGTACCCCATTCCACACCAGGTCAACATCCCCCAGCCTCCTCTTGTCTCCCACCAAAAGTACCTCGGTCTTGTCAGGGTTCAGCTTCAGCTTATTCCTCCCCATCCAGCCACTCACCGTCTCCAGACATTTGGACAGGGATTCTACGGCCAACCTTGGTGAAGATTTGAATGAGAGGTAGAGCTGCGTGTCATCCGCATATTGATGACACTGCACCCCAAACCTCCTGATGATAGCCCCCAGTGGCTTCACATAGATGTTAAATAGCATTGGGGAGAGGATGGAACCCTGTGGCACCCCACAAGCAAGTGGCCACGGGTCGGAAACCTCCTCTCCCAGTGCTACCCTCTGGTACCTGCTGGAGAGGAACGACCGGAACCACCGCAATATGGTGTCCCCAATGCCCAACCCCTCCAGGAGGTCCAGGAGGATACCGTGGTCAACGGTATCAAAAGCCGCTGAGAGGTCGAGGAGAACAAGGAAGGAGCATTCACTCCTATCCAGAGCCCTCCTCATATCATCTACCAAGGCGACCAAGGCCGTTTCTGTCCCATGCCCAGGCCTGAAGCCCGACTGAAATGGGTCTAGATAATCAGTTTCTTCCAAGTGTGCCTTCAACTGCACCGCCACCACCCGCTCAATCACCTTGCCCAAAAATGGCAGATTTGAGATTGGGCGAAAGTTGTTCAGAACTTGAGGATCCAAGGAGAGCTTCTTTAAGAGCAGTCTTATCACTGCCTCCTTGATGGCTGATGGCATCACTCCCTCCTCAAGGGAGGCGTTCACCACCGCCTTGATCCCCTCACCCAGTCTCTCTCTGCAGCCCATAACGAGCCAAGATGGGCAAGGATCAAGTAAGCAGGTGGTCGGCCGTACAGATGAAAGCACCTTGTCCACTTCATCAGGAGGAAGAAGCTGGAACCGATCCCACAAAACCGGTTTGCCACAGGCCGCCTCTTGCTCACTAACTGTATCCACAGCATGCAGAGTAACACACCTAATCTGATCAATTTTATCTGCAAAGTGCCTTGCCAAGGCCTCACAGGAGGCCTTAGAATGCTCCAGTGGTTCCAGAGCCACAGGACCGACCAGGCTCCGGACCACTTGGAACAGCCTCCTGGGACAGCACTCTGCAGACGCGATGGAGGCAGCATAATATTCCTTTTTTGCTGCCTTCACCGCCACGTGATAGGCTGAAGATACAGCTCTAGCCCGTGTCTGATCGTCTTTGGAGCGAGACTTCCGCCACCGGCGCTCTAGCCGTCTCACCTCCTGTTTCAGAGCTCGTAACCGTGGATTGAACCATGGTGCAGTCCAAGCCCCGTTCAGGGGGAGAGGGCGTTACGGAGCCACCGATCTAATGCCCCAGTGATTGCGGCATTCCAGCCACCCACCAGGGTCTCCACCGAGTGGCCGTTGGCGTGCCCCAGAGAATCCCTAAGCGCGTTCAGGAATCCATTTGGATCCGTAAGATGCCTGGGGCTGACCATTTTAATGGGTCCTCCACCCCTGCGGAGGGGTTGTGGAACCGAGAAGTCCAACATCACCTGATAGTGATCTGACCATGACAAGGGGGTGGTGGATATACCCCCGACTTCCAGATCACTCCTCACTTCTCCAGAAACAAACACAAGGTCTAGTGCATGACCGGCTACATGGGTGGGCCCAGTTAGAATATGGTGCAGCTCCCAGGAGGCCATGGTCTCCATGAAGTCCCGAGGTGCTCCTGTGAGGATGGCCTCCGAATGTACGTTGAAGTCCCCCAACACCAATAAGTTAGGGGACTGTACACGCACATCATAGACCACCTCAAGCACCTCGGCCAGGGAGTCAGTTGTGCAGCAGGGTGGACGGTACACGAGCAGAATCCCCAGACTGCCCTTCGGGCCCAACCTCCAGTACATGCACTCAGCAACCTTGGTCTCCCGGAGAGGGGGTCTGGTGAAGACCAAGGACTCTTGGTAGAGAACAGCCACTCCCCCTCCCCAATCCCCAGCCCTCGGCTGCTGTGCACACGAAAATCCGGCTGGACACATGGCTACAAGGGTTGGAGCAGCAGCCTTGGCCAGCCAGGTCTCCGTAATGCATGCCAGGTCTGCACCCTCATCCAGGATCATGTCATGGATGAGGGAGGTTTTCTGGGTAACAGACCTGGCATTGCAGAGCAGCAAACGAAGGCCAGAAGATGGGGTCACACCTGCCCCAGCCATCCTTTGGCTCTGGACAGGCCCAGAGCAGGGGACAGATACTACACATCTCTCCCTCATTCCCCTTACCTGGCATGGCCTGCCCCTAGCGCTCCGCCAGCACCTGCCGCCCAGCCTCGGTATCTTCTGGCCCCCAACACTCCCCCCACTGCCTCCACCAGGTGGACACATGCCCCCTCACTCCCGCCTATCAGGCAGGCTACTCACCCCTAAAAACACAACAAAATCCCCCAGAAAAACACACACACACACACAAACCAAAAAAACAATTAAAATCCCCTTAAAAATAATGCCAGGCTGGAGTCCACAGGGAAGGCCTGGTGGTGGTGGTGGCGGTGGTGGTGGCGGCGGCAGCAGCAGTGGCGGCGGCAGCAGCAGCGGCAGTGGCAGCAGCAGCAGCAGCAGCAGATGCGCCTCTTCCCCGGTGGTGGTGGTGGCTTCTTTTGCAGGCCCTGGCTCTCCAGGCCACCTCAGCCAGCCAGCTTATGTAGCCCCTCCAGGGAGGGGCAGGTGGAGCAGCACAGCTGGCTTGGTACCTGGGGGCCTGGTACTGCAGGGACTGGCAGTCTGCCAGGCAGAAGTCCACAGGGAAGGCCTGGTGGTGGTGGTGGTGGTGGTGGCGGCGACAGCAGCAGCAGGCACGCCTCTTCCCCGGTGGTGGTGGTGGCTTCTCCTGCAGGCCCTGGCTCTCCAACTGAACTGAATATATCCAACTGAATGCAGAGTTCCAGAGAATAGCAAGGAGAGACAAGAAGGCCTTCTTAAATGAACAATGCAAAGAAATCAAGGAAAACAATAGAATGGGAAAGACTAGAGATCTCTTCAAGAAAAACGGAGATATCAAAGGAACATTTTGTGCAAAGACGGGCATGATAAAGGACAAAGAAGGCAGGGACCTAAGAGAAGCAGATGAGATTAAGAAGAGATGGAAAGAATACACAGAAGAACTATACAGGAAAGATCTGTACCCTGATAGCCATGAGAGAGCGGTCACTGAACTTGAGCTGGACATCCAAGAGAGTGAAGTCACGTGGGCCTTAGGAAGCATTAGTAACAACAAAGCTAGTGGAGATGACAGTATTCCAGCTGAGCTATTTAAAATCCTAAAAGATGATGCTGTTAAAGTGCTGCACTCAATATGCCAACAAATTTGGAACACTCAACGGTGGCCACAAGACTGGAAAAGGTCAGTTTACATTCCAATTCCAAAGAAGGGCAATGCCAAAGAGTGTTCAAACTACCACACAATTGTGCTCATTTCACATGCCAGCAAGGTTATGCTCAAAATCCTACAAGCTAGGCTTCAGCAGTATGTGAACCAAGAACTACTGGAAGTACAAGCTGGGTTCCAAAGAGGCAGAGGAACTAGAGATCAAATCGCCAACATTCGCTGGATCATGGAGAAAGCAAGAGAATTCCAGAAAAAAAAAATCTATTTCTGCTTCATTGACTATGCTAAAGCCTTTGATTGTGTGGATCACAACAAACTCTGGCAAATTTTTAAAGAGATGGGAGTACCAGACCACCTTACCTGTCTCCTGAGAAACCTCTACGAGGATCAAGAAGCAACAGTAAGAACCAGACATGGAACAACCGATTGGTTCCAAATTGGGAAAGGAGTATGACAAGGCTGCATATTGTCGCCCTGCTTATTTAACTTATATGCAGAGTACATCATGAGAAATGCCGGGTTGGATGAATCACAGGTCGGAATTAAGATTGCTGGGAGAATTATCAACAACCTCAGATACACAGACGATACCACCCTAATGGCAGAAAGCGAAGAGGATCTCAAGAGCCTCTTGTTGAGGGTGAAAGCGGAGAGTGCAAAAGCTGGTCTGAAACTCAACATTAAAAAAACGAAGATCATGGCATCTGGCCCCATCACTTCCTGGCATATAGAAGGGGAAGAAATGGAAGCAGTGACAGATTTTACTTTCTTGGGCTCCAAGATCACCACAGACGGTGACTGTAGCCATGAAATTAAAAGATGCTTGCTCCTTGGGAGGAAAGCTATGGCAAACCTAGACAGCATAGTCAGAAGCAGAGACATCACCTTGCCGACAAAGGTCTGTCTAATCAAAGCGATGGTTTTCCCAGTAGCAATGTATGGCTGTGAGAGCTGGACTATAAGGAAGGCTGAGCGCCGAAGAATTGATGCTTTCGAACTGTGGTGCTGGAGAAGACTCTTACGAGTGCCCTGGACTGCAAGGAGGTCAAATCAGTCCATCCTAAAGGAAATCAACCCTGAGTGCTCATTGGAAGGACAGATACTGAAGATGAAGCTCAAATATTTTGGCCAACTCATGCGAAGAGAAAAGTCACTGGAAAAGACCCTGATGCTGGGAAGGATTGAAGGCAAAAGGAGAAGGGGACGGCAGAGGATGAGATGGCTAGATAGTATCACCGATGCAATGAATATGAACTTGAGCACACTCCGGGAGAGAGCGCAGGACAGGAAGGCCTGGCGTGCTATGATCCTTGGGGTCACGAAGAGTCGGACACGACTTAACAAGTGAACAACAAATCTTTAATAATCTTACCCCCATACACACTTTCTCTCACAGGTGAATTCTGAGAATAAATACCTGTATGCCACTGAAAATACGCATTTTTTCCCCACCTTTCAGACCAGTGAACATTGGTTATCATGTTTGGATGACTATCAGCATTTGCCTCTGTGTGTGTGTGTGTGTGTGTGTGTGTGTGAGAGAGAGAGAGAGAGAGAGAGAGAGAGAGTTTTATACATATGGCATTCACAGTGACGTCTTGTTCAGCTCCCTTCTGCAATTTAGGATCCACCATGAAGAACTCCAAACTGATGCAGCATAACAGGTTAAAACACCTTTTATGGATTTTATTGCATTAGCCCGAAGTGGATGAAAGGGAAACCTGCATGATCCAAGAAACAGTTTAGAAGCACCGTACAAATATTTCATGCAAGAAAGACTAAAATAAATATCCTGAATAAGAACATAAGAAGAGCCATACTGGATCAGACCAAGGGTCCATCTAGTCCAGCATTCTGTTCATACAGTGGCCAGCCAGCTGCCCATGGGAAACCCATAAGCAGAACATCAGTGCAAAAGCACCCTCCCACCCATGTTCCCCAGCAAGTGGTGTACATAGGCATACTGCCTCTGGTACTGGAGGTAGCATATAGACATCAGAACTAGTAGCCATCAATAGCCTTCTCCTCCATGTATTTGTCCAATCCTGTTTTAAAGCCATCCATATGGGTTGCCATCACTACATCTTCCGAAAGTGAATTTCATAGTTCAATGATGCCTTGTGTGAAGAAGTTCTTCCTTTTTATCTGTCCTAGATCTCCAACCAATCAGTTTCATGGGGTGACCCCGTGTTCTAGAATTATGAGAGTAGGAGAAAAATGTCTCCCTATCCACATTCTCCACACCATGCATAATTTTGTACACCTCAGTCATCTCTCCCCTACTTGCCTTTTTTCTTAGCTAAACCATCCCAGATTTTGTAACCTTTCCTCACCACAGTGGAGTTGCTCCAGTCCCTTGATCATTTTAGTTGTCCTTTTCTGCACTTTTACCAACTCTACAATATCCTTTTTTAGGTGTGGTGCCCAGAACTATTCTAAGTGTGGTCGCACTATAGATTTGTATAAGGTGCATATGAACCTGGCAGTTTTATTTTCAGTTTCTTTCCTGATTATGCCTAACATGGAGTTTGCATTTTTCACAGCAGCAACACACGGGGATGACATCTTCATTAAGCTGTCATCCACAACCACAAGATATCTTTTCTTGATCAGCCACCGTTAGCTCAGATCCCATCAGCAATCAGCTTATACTTGAAGTTGGAATTTTTGTCCCAACATGCATCACTTTGCACTTGCTCACACTGAATTAGGGATGTGAGAACCCACCCCAGTTCAGGTTCTCCAGGCGCCCACTGAAATGTCCTGCCCACATGCCCCTCCACACACACACACATGCACTCAGGCTGCCCACTCACTTAGCAAGTTGTCTGGACTCACCATGATCCTGTCCAGTGAGCGCCCGCCATTTTCCCACCTTTGTTTTCTGCATTAAAAAAAGGACGTTTAAAAATGTGCATATTTAAATAGATGCAGTTTGGGGCCAGGAAAGCTTAATATGTGCAATATTAGAGGCATTATACTTCTAATATTGCACATATTAAGCATTCCTGCCCCCAAACTGCGCATATTTAAATATGCACATTTTTTAAACTTCCTTTTTTCCACAGAAAATAAAGGCGGGAAAATGGCAGGTGCTCACAGGACAGGATCATCATGAGTCTCAGAGTCTGGGATCTCACAAGTGTGGGGGGGAAGTGAGGACTGTGTCTCGGTGAGTGCAGTCCAGGGGTTGCAGGCGGAGGGGGCCCGACAGACTCCCGGGCCCAGTCGGGTACCAGCAACATCCCTACATTGAACCACATTTTCCATACAAAATAGAAGTGTTGGGGTGGGGAGCTCTGCAAACTCGCTTGAACCAGCAAGACCAGATGCTTAGAGATACTTACTTCAGCATCTAACAGAGATCAAACCATGTTTCTTTTGGTCCTCTCTCCGAGCGCGTCCAGAATTGCTGTTCTTCTGTGCTGTGTTCTTCTAGTGATGAGTGAACATCCATCTGCTTTTTGTTGTTATTGTTTCTCTGCAGAGTCCTAAGTCTGCTTACTCAGAAGCAAGTGCTACTTAGCTCAAAAAGACTTGTTCCCTAGTAAGCGTGTCTGGGAATTCAATTTACATTTCACACTTCCCACTGAAAATGTCAAGTGACAGGGACTGTACATTCTGGGTATTGTCCACAAGCCTGAGGAAGGACAAGGCCAACCTGCAGCTCATTATAGTACGTCAAGTACAAAAATGGTGTCCTGGTGTGATCATGAGAGTGTCAGTGTCCTCTGTTCCCCTGCTTGTCGATGTTTTAAAAATGAATTTTAGAATGCACAAAAATGAGCATTCTCTTCAATCAGAGCTCCTAGTGTGTTCTTTCCACTGGAAGAGATGTGTACAAAGGCTGGCTGTGTGGAGCTGATGGATGGAAAATGTGGAGGAGAAAGGGAGAGAGAAGGGAACATGAGAGAGAAGGACCAAGTTACTGAAAGACAGCAAAGAATGAAAGGGGTGGGACAGAACAGAGATGTGTTTTCCAAAGGTCTTTAAAAGAAAAAAAAATGGGGGATGGTCCATCACAGATTGAACAGCATCCAATAATCAGTCTGTTCAGCTCTATGAAAGAAAGAAAGAAAGAAAGAAAGAAAGAAAGAAAGAAAGATCAAGCTCCTGAAGATAATTGCTAATAATTGTGTTAAAATGAAACAGTGCTTGTTTGGGTTTTTTAATCCATTGAGTTCACTTCCAGAAGATGGCTCCATACATCTTCTCCAGGGATCGAATTAGAGGAATCATCCAGCAGGGTGAGATTTATTTATTTATTTACTAGTCAGAAAACTAGGGAATTGCCTTTTCATATTATCCTACAATACGATTGTTGCACTCACCACCCTCGATATGCAGCCCAGCTGAGCTTTTTAGGGTCATCCAGGGGTCTATTATATGCTGGCCCTAAGGACACTGTGGACCTGCCTGAGGTCCACTGTAATATACTGGCTAGGCACTTCCAGGATAAAATTTCTTGCATCCACCAGAACTTATATCCCAGAGTTACAGCAGGTGATACCTTATACCAGTGAGCTGGATATCCGTCTCACTGGTATAAGGTAGCTTCCTATGTTTGTTTGTTTTTTTAGTGAATATGCTTTTTAGCAAATATGCATGTATTACGATCTTCATGTCAAGGCTCGTGTGTACACTATTCCTGCACTATGTCTCTCTGCCTATATATGTCGAAAATTCTGAACGCACACTATTGCCTACATCAGGGATGAACACGTTTGATCCCTGCCATCTTTAAGTAAAGCAGGAAAGTCCTGCCTGAATCCTGGAGAGCTGCTGCCAGTCATTGTCAACAATACTGGGCTGGATGTGCCTGATCTTGTCTGATCTCGGAAGGTAAGCAGGGTCAGCCCTGGGTAGGGATGTCAGAGAATTCTGCCTAGGGATGGCGAAGAATTCTGCCACAGATTCCAGTGAGGCTGGATTCTGTAGAATCCGCCCCCCCTGGAATCCGTGGCAGAACAGCCTCCTGCCCCCCGTCCCCCCGCAGAATCCCCTGGGACGGCACTTACCTGCGGCGGATGTGGCGGATTCGGCGGTGGCAGCGGTGGCAGCGGTGGCGGCAGCGGTTCCAGCAGCGGATGCGGCGGCAGCGGCTGGCCAGCTGTGGCTGGGCTGCTGCGGCTGCCATTGCCATCCCTCCAGGCTGCCGTGATAGGCTACGTAAGAATTTATGTAGCCTATCACGGCTACCCCGCCCAAAAAAACCCAGTGTACACAAATGGCAGCAGATACGGCGGCCGCCATTTGCGTTCCCTATTTTTCGCCATTCTAGACTACGTAAATATTTACGTAGGCAATTATGGCGAAAAAAGGGAACCGCAAATAGTGCCCACTATGCTATTTGCGGTTCCCTTTTTTTTTCGCCATAATTGCATACGTAAATATTTACATAGGCTAGAACAGCAAAACACTGGGAATGCAAATGGCAGCAGCCATAGTCGCCACCATTTGCGTACGCCATTTTTTTTTGGGGGGTAGCCATGATAGGCTACGTAAATTCTTACGTAGCCTATCACGGCAGCCTGGAAGGATGCAAATGGCGGCCGCTACAGCAGCCGCCATTTGTGTCCACAGCAGCCCATCCGCGGCTAGAAGTCCGGCTGCGGACGGACCTAGCCGGCTGCTCTGCGGAGCTGCCGCAGAGCAGAGCCGGCTGGGCAGGATTCCGGGGTGGGAGGACCAGATCGCCTCCCCCCCAGTCAAGGATTCTGGGGGGAGGGACAGAGCGCCTCCCCACCCCAGCAGATGCCCCGACCGGAACAGGTAAGTGATTCGTACATCCCTAATTCTGCCACGGATCTCAGTGAGGCCGAATGCCAAGGCATTCGGCCCCCCGAAATCCATGGCGGAATGAAGCCCCCCCACCCCACGAAAGATGCTTGAAATGGGACACCTACCTGCTGCCGTTCACGCTGCTTTGCGAATGGTGGCCGCCGGCCTCCATTCGTTTCTTCATTATAGCCGTGATAGGCTACGTAAATACTTATGTAGCCTATCACGGCTAATGCAGGGACACCATTTGTGGCCCTGCGGAAGCCGTGACAGGCTGCGTAAGTATTTACGTAGCCTATCACGGCAAAAGAGAGGGGCGCAAATGGTGTAGTGGATGCCATTTGCACCCATCTCTTTTGCCGTAACAGGCTATGTAAATATTTACGTAGCCTATCACAGCCAAAAGAAAAGGGAACACAAATGGTGGCTGCCATAGCCGCCGCCATTTGTGTTTGCTGGTTTGTTTGTTTTTTGCTGTGATAGGCTACGTAAATATTTATGTAGCCTATTACGGCAAAATACAGGGACACAAATGGTGGTGGCTACGGCAGCTGCCATTTACATCCCTGTTGAGGCTGCAGAGCGGCCGGATGTCTGGCTGTGGGTGGCCCCGGCCAGCTGCTCCACGGAATCGCCGTGGAGTGGAGCCAGGCGGAAAGAATTTCTGGGGGAGGGAGAGAGTGCCTCCCCCCCACTGGGAATGTCACCCTTCAAACAGGTAGGTGACTTCTGTACATCCCTACTTAGTACTTGGATGGGAGACCGCCTGAGAATTAGGCATCCTGCACTGAGCAGGGGGTTGGACTCAATGGTCTTGTAGGCCCCTTCCAACCCTATGGTTCTATGTCTATAACACATGGTCTGACAAAACGTTGCAGTATGGAGTGATCCTTTCCATGGCTTCCTGACTCCCAGCCATCCTTCAGTATACTCCCTTCCATTACCCTTCCCCCCAGTTTCCCATTACCCTCTCTCCACCAGTCAGCCAGCATTAGGGATGTACAAAAGTGACTTACCTTTCGCAGATTATGTTGATGGTGTGGGGGGAGGCACTCCGTCCCTCCCCACGGAATCCTGGCCGTCCGGCTGTGCTCCGCAGGGATTCTGCGGAGCCGCCAGCCGGCTCCGCCAGCAGCCGGACATCCGGCTGCTGGCTAGCAGGGACACAAATGGCAACGGCCGTAGTCACCGCCATTTGTATCCCTGTAGTCAGCCATGATAGGCTATGTAAATCTTTACATAGCCTATCACGTCTGACTTAAAAAAAACAAACAAACGTGCGTACGCAAATGGCGGCGGCTACGGAGCGGACGCTATTTGCGTTCCCCTTATTTTTGCCGTCTTAGTCTATGTAAATATTTATGTAGACTAAGACGGGCCAAAATAAAGAACGCAAATGGCGGTGGCCGTAGCCGCCGCCATTTGCGTATGCGCGTGTGTTTTTTTTAAAGTCAGATGTGATAGGCTACGTAAAGATTTATGTAGCCTATCATGTTTTTTTTTAATCTAGCCGTGATAGGCTACATAAATCTTTACGTAGCCTATCACGTCTTTTTTTTTTTTACACAGGAAATGGCGGCAGCGGCAGCCAGTCGGAAGACCGGCCGCCGCAGCTGCCGCCGCCAAAACAACACTGGAGCCACCACCGGAGCCGCTGCCACCCGGAATATCCGCCCCAGGTAAGTCTCATCCTGGGGGGATCCGCGGGGGGGCGAGGGGGCAGGCCATTCCGCCACAGATTTCGGGGGGCCGAATGCGCTGGCATTCAGCCTCCCCGAGATCCGTGGCGGAATTCTCTGCCATCCCTAGCCAGCATACCATTGCCACTGAGCATGCTCTGTCATCATTGGCGTGTTTCAGTTCTCTCTCTCTCATATACACACACGGGGGGGGGGGGATTTTCTCAAAGACATTTTTTGTACTTATGCAAAGTTTGGGCTTCCATCATACCTACTGGAACCTCCCTCTTGTGCATGGATGGTCCTGTTTTGGCCCTCAGATAACTTGTGACTGCTATTACTACATATGACAAATAGATAAATGTATCAAAATGAATGGGACTTCCATTACCATGCAATCAAAGTAGACTCACTGCAGAGAGCAAGGCAGTGAGTGAATCCAGCCACCCATCTAAAGGCTTGCCAACTCATGCCAGCCAGGGCAGGCCATGGGGAGGTGTGTGTGTGTGTGTGTGTATGTGTGTGTGTGTCCCCAGCTATGCAGGCTTGCTTGCTTGCTTTCATAAATCCCTGTGCCTGAAAGGGGCTACATTCTTCCTGACTTCTAGTTTCTGTAGACCTTCTTTCTTTCTTTATACGCTCTCTGTAGGCCAATTGCCATCAACATTCTGTACACTCAAAAATGCTCTGCAAGTCAAGGCTTATGTATGTATGTATGTATGTGTATACATACACACACACACACACACACACAGAAATCTCTGTACTTTTTATTTCTGATTTATTTATTTATATTTCTACTCTGCCTTTTTATTGATTGATTCATTTGATGTGATTTGTTCTCCAGCTTTCCACCAAGAAAATGGCACTCAGGAAGGCACCCTTCGTTGAAAAAATCACAGGGTGGTGTACACAACCCATTCAAACAACAATCAAAACAAAATGCAACGATAAAAACAGGAAACAATCTAATTAACTAACTATTAAAATTCAGCAAATGCCCAAGTTAAAAAAAAAATGTTTAGAAAGGCACTGAAACACCATCAAGGATGGCACCTGTTGCAGTGGGCAGAGAATTCCAAAGCGGGGATGACCATAACAGAAAAGATGCCCCCCATTTGCTGTCAGATGTATATGTGGGGGGGCACAACCAAGAAGCCCCGCTCTGTAGATCTCAGTGAATGGGCAGGCTGATATGCGAGAAGGTGCTAGGTACTTTCATGTGGAAGCTACTCTAATTTGGGGGTGACCCTGTTTCACTTCCAAATTGATAGACACTCAGCTCCCTGAGTTTGCTGTTAGGGGGAATTCCTCACCATTAGCCATGCTAGCAGGTGCTTATGGGAGCTGAAGTAGAAAAAATATCTGGAGATTTACCTTCTGCCCAACCTTGGTGAAGACAATACTGAGCTAGTTAGACCAGTGGTCAAACTTTGCATAAGGCAGCTTCCTAAGACATCATCTTTCACATCAGGGCATGTTCATCACTCACAAATCACTGTTTTGCATTGGCAGGTCAGAAGATTCAAAGACATACCACCAGGTCCTCTTCTTCTTTATGGGGTCATTTCTTATACAGACAGCTTGGGTCTTCTAGTCTTGTTCATAGAAGCATACCTTGTTTCTTCTGTGCTGTATTTGTATCTCAAAGTATCTGGATTGGCCAGTATGTGATCTGCTGAAATTCTACCACAGCAATGCTGTATGACTGGAGAGCTTTAGATGATGGGTCACTGTTTCAACAAATAAAGCTGACAACTATAAATGTCAAGGTAGATTAGGGATTATGGCAGTGGAGAGACTTACCTTGGGAAGTGCTAGACCCAAGGTAATACTGTCTTTGGGGAATTCAAAGTCAACAGTTCAAGGAAGAAAGAAAGAAAGAAAGAAAGAAAGAAAGAAAGAAAGAAAGAAGAATCCAACCATGTTACAAGCATGAGCACTAACTACATTGTGTTAACGTATAGCAGCACAGAAAGGAGTATGGCAGAGTTGTATACTCTCACCCTACCTATTCAACCTGTATGCAGAACACATCATGCAACATGCTGGGCTTGATGAAGCCAAGGCTGGAGTTAAAATCGCTGGAAGAAACACTAACAATCTCAGATATGCAGATGATACCACTTCAATGGCTGAAAGCGAGGAGGAGCTGAGGAACCTCATGACAAAGGTGAAAGAATAAAGTGCAGAAGCTGAGTTGCAGTTAAACCTCAAAAAAACCAAGATTATGGCAACCTGCTTGATTGATAACTGGCAAATAGAGGGAGAAAACGTGGAGGCAGTGACAGACTTTGTATTTCTAGGTGCAAAGATTACTGCATATGCTGACTGCAGCCAGGAAATCAGAAGACGTTTACTTCTTGGGAGGAGAGCAATGACAAATCTTAATAAAATAATTAAGAGCAGAGACATCATGCTGACAACAAAGGTCCGCATAGGGATGTACGAAACGACTTACCTGTTTTGTTTTGTACATCCGCGGTGGGGGGGAGGCGCTCCATCCCTTCCCCCGAAATCCTCGATGGCCAGCTCCACTCCACGGCGACTCTGTGGACCCACCGGCCAGGGCAGCCCACAGCAACATCTGGCTGCTGCTGGGCTGCGCAGTGACACAAATGGCAGCCACCGTAGCTGCCGCCATTTGTGTCCCTTTTTTTTTTTTGCCATGATAGGCTATGTAAATATTTAGGTAGCCTATCATGGCAAAAAAAAAAGGGGGGGAATGCAAATGGCAGTTATGGCGGCCGCCATTTGTGTTCCCTTTTTTAGCTGTGATGGGCTATGTAAATTGGCACAAATGGCATCCCTACGTTAGCTATGATAGGCTACGTAAGTATTTATGTAGCCTATCATGGCTAAAATGATGAAGCGAATGGCGGCCGCAGATGTGGCTGCCATTCGCAGAGCAGCACGAATGGCAGCAGGTGAGTGCTCCGTTTCGAGCGCCTTTCGCGGGGGGGGCAGGGGGCTTTGTTCTGCCATGGGTTTTGGTGGGCCGAATTCACTGGCATTCGGCCTCACTGAGATCCGTGGCAGAATTCTCCCCCATCCCTAGGTCTGCATAGTTAAAGCAATGGTATTTAGAGATGCACGAAAGTCACTTACCTGGTCTCACAGCTTGCTTCGCGGTGGGGGGGAGGTGCTTCGCTGCTCCCCCCGAAGTTCAGGCCGGGGGGGGAGGCTTCCCTCCTCGCCCGGCCGAAATTCAGGCCGGGGAGAAGCTCTCCGTCTCCCCGGCCGCGAACTTCAAAAGAAAAAAAAAACGCCCCTGTGATAGGCTACATAACGATTAACTTAGCCTATCACGGCTAGATCTGCAAAGTCAGCCATGATAGGCTGCGTTAATCGTCACGTAGCCTATCACGGGTGACTTTGAAAAAAAAAAGCGCGTACGCAAATGGCGGCCCCCATAGGGAGCCGCCATTCGCGTTCCTTATTTAGTCCCTGTAGTCTACGTAAAGATTTACGTAGATTACGGTGAAAATAAGGGCAACGCTATTTGCGTTGTCCTTATTTTCGCCGTAGTCTACGTAAATCTTTACGTAGACTACAGCGACCAAATAAGGAACACGAATGGCGGCTCCCTATGGGGGCTGCCATTAGCCGTACGTGCTTTTTTTTTTTTTTTAAAGTCACCCGTGATAGGCTACGTGACGATTAACGTAGCCTATCACGGCTGACTTTGCAAATCTAGCCGTGATAGGCTACGTTAATCATTACGTAGCCTATCACAGGGGCGTTGTTTTTTTTTTACTTTTCTTGTAATGGCGACGGCGGCAGCCGGTCAAAAGACCGGCTGCTGCCCCCGCCCCTGACGAAGACCTGCCAAACCGCTGCCGGGACCCGCCACCAGGAGGGACATTCGTGAAAGGTAAGTCCCATCCCAGGGGGGGCGGGGGGCGGTGGGGTGGAGAATTTCTCCCCGAACAACCTTCGGAGGACCGAATGCGTTGGCACTCGGCCCAACGAAGTTTCGGGGAGAAATTCTCCCCCATCCCTAAATTGGTATTCCCCGTAGTAACCTATGGCTGCAAGAGCTGGACCATAAGGAAGGCTGAGCGAAGGAAGATAGATGCTTTTGAACTGTGGTGCTGGAGGAAAATTCTGAGAGTGCCTTGGACTGCAAGAAGATCAAACCAGTCCATACTCCAGGAAATAAAGCCAGACTGCTCACCTGAGGGAAGGATATTAAAGGCAAAACTGAAGTACTTTGGCCAAATCATGAGAAGACAGGACACCCTGGAGAAGATGCTGATGCTAGGGAAAGTGGAAGGCAAAAGGAAGAGGGGCTGACCAAGGGCAAGATAGATGGATAATATCCTGTAGGTGGCGGACTTGACCTTGGGGGAGCTGGGGGTGTTGATGGCTGACAGGAAGCTCTGGCGTGGGCTGGTCCATGAAGTCATGAAGAGGCGGAAGCAACTGAACGAATAAACAACAAACATAGCAGCATAAGTAATACAATGGGGAAAAGCAGTGTCTTGCTGCCAAAAATTCAGCAACATGGCAGAAAAAATGGGTGTGTGTTTTTCTTTTAAAAAATTGGGCCTTTTTCCCATCACCGCTGAATTTCAGTGGCAAACACTGGCTTTTCCTGTAGTGCTAATTATGCTGAATGAGCAATGGTTTCCACTAGCACCACAATGTCATTCTGGGACCAAGTTAGTTACTACCAAAAGGAAGGAAGGAAGGACGGAAGGAAGGAAGGAAGGAAGGAAGGAAGGAAGGAAGGAAGGAAGGAAGGAGGAGCAGGTGGAGGAGGACAACAAATTTCTGGAGCAATTGTTGCTGGTGGAGGTGACTCAAAGTACATTCTATACCCTTGGGGGAACAGGTGGTTGTCCTGATTCAAGTGTATTTCTTTATGTATTTCATTCCTCCAAGGAAATCAAGAAGGCATAAATGGTTCTTCCCTAATCCCCACTTTTCCTCACAAAAGTCTTGTGAAGTAGGTTAGGCCAAGAGTGTGTGAGTAGCACAAGCTCACCTGTAGGGATGTACGAAACCCACTTACCTTTTCACGGAATCTTTCTCGGTGGGGGGGGATGGAGGGGGAGGTGATCTGGGCCTCCCCCCAGAATCTTCGATGGCCGGCTCCGCTCCGCAGCCAGGCCACGGAGCAGCCAGCCAGGGCCGTCCGCAGCCAGATTTCCAGCCACGGACGGGCTGCTGCAGATGCAAATGGCAGCCACCGTAGCAGCCGCCCTTTGTGTCCAGCAAGGCAGCCGTGATAGGCTACATAAGAATTTATGTAGCCTATCATGTCTCGGTAAAAAAAAAGCGTACGCAAATGGCGGTGGCTACAGCGGCCGCCATTTGCGTTCCCTATTTTTCGCCAATTTTTCTTACGTAAATATTTATGTAAGATAAAACGGCGAAAAAAGGGGGAACACAAATAACGTAGTGGGCGCTATTTGCATTCCTTTTTTATTCGCCATTTTAGCCTACAGAAATATTTACATAGGCTAGAATGGCGAAAAATAGTCTACGTAATAGTCTAAGTAATAGTCTACGTAAATATTTACGTAGACTAAAACAACGAAAAATAAGGAACACAAATGGCGGCTGCCATAGCCGCCGCCATTTGCGTATGCCATTGTTTTTTTTTACCCAGACGTGATAGGCTACATAAGTCTTTACGTAGCCTATCACGTCTGGGTAAAAAAAAAAAAGACCAGATTGCAAATGGCGGCCGTGGCAGCCGGTCGAAAGACCAGTCGCAGCCGCCGCCGCCTCTGAAGCCGCCGCTGGAGCCACCGTCATCCGGAACATCTGCCCCAGGTAAGTCTCATCCCAGGGGGGATCCGCAGGGGGGTGGGGGGGCAGGCTGTTACACCACGGATTTCGGGGGGCCGAATGCCAGTGCATTCGGCCTCACTAAAATCCGTGGCGGAATTCCCCGCCATCCCTACTCACCTGGTCAGGTGATGGCTGAGGCTGAGTGAAGATTTAGATCCCCAAATGTCTTCCTATGCCTACTTGGACTCTCTGTCCACTCCACAACACTGTCTCCCAATAAATAACATTATTATTAGGGATGGCAGAGAATTCCGCCATGGATCTCAGGGAGGCCGAATGCCAGTGCATTCGGTCCCCCGAAATCGGTGGTGGAATGGCCTGCCACCCCCAGCCCCCCAGGATGAGACTTACCTGGAGTGGATCTTCTGGGCGGCGGCAGCTCTGGCAGCGGCTCCGGTGGCAGCTCCGGCAGTGGTTCGGCGGCGGCAGCAGTGGCCGGTCTTCCAACCGGCTGCCGCCTCCACCATTTCCAGTTTCAAAAAAAAAAGATGTGATAGGCTACGTAAAGATTTACATAGCCTATCACAGCTAGGTTTTTTTTAAAAAAAAAACGTGATAGGCAACGTAAATGTTTATGTAGCCTATCACGTCTGTCTTTAAAAAAAAAACACCATGCATACGCAAATGGCGGCGGCTATGGCCGCCGCCATTTGCGTTCCTTATTTTGGCACATCTTAGTCTACGTCAACATTTACATAGACTAAGACGGCGAAAATAAGGGGGAATGCAAATAGCGTCTGCTACGCTATTTGCCTTCCCCTTATTTTCGCTGTCTTAGTCTACGTAAATCTTGACGTAGACTATGACGTGCCAGAATAAGGAATGCAAATGGCGGCGGCCGTGGCCGCCACCATTTGCGTACGCGCGTTGTTGTTTTTGTTTTTAAAGTCAGACATGATGTGATAGGCTACATAAACATTTATGTAGCCTATCACGGCTGACTGCAGGGACGCAAACGGCGGCAGCTATGGCAGCTGCCATTTGAGTTCCTGCTAGCCAGTGGCCGGATGTCCAGCTGCTGGCGGAGCCGGCCAGGGGCTCCACAGAATCCCTGTGGAGTGGAGCCGGCCGGCCAGGATTCCGGGGGGAGGGACGGAACGCCTCCCCCCCCCCACCATCAACATAATCCGTGAACAGGTAAGTGACTTTCGTACATCCCTAATTATACATTTTCCCTCTCCCACACTATACTGAAGGCTGAAGCATGGTATCTTTTACATACCAAGATGATAACAGAGAGTAACAATAGTATGCAAGGTAAATTGATCAAGACATGGAAAAAGGCATGTTGTGTTATTCATTTGTTCAGTCATTTCTCAGTGTGTATTCTGATCATGGCTGATTAGATATATCAATAAATGTTAGGGATATGTGAACAACCAATATTCATGTTAATCCAGATTCTCTGAACATCGGATTGCTACTCTTCTCTCCTGGATTTCCACTCACAGTTGCCATCTCCATTTTGTGCAAATGGGGAAAATTCACAAAATGAAGGAGATGGAATGTGAAAGTTGTACAAACCCCCTTCAAATTTTCACAAATTTTCCCCATAGACAAAACGTGAAATAGAGCATTTTTAGCCTTCTGTAATTGAAAACTTGTTTTTCATCAACATTTGCAAGGTTTTCAAATGTGAGTGCATGTTCAACAATTCGTGAATATTTTTGGAGAGTGTGCTCTCCACCTCTCATGCTCATGTTTGGGGTTTTGAACAAGGCATGCTCCCATGTTTTGCAAGCAGAAATGAATTTCTCGTACAACCCTCATAACTGGCTAATGAATGCAGGAGAGAACTTACATCAAAGGGAGAAAGTGAAAAGGAGGGATGACTGTATAACTGAGCATAAGGGTTGACAGAGACTCCCAGCTATGTATTAAAGTCTAACTCCCCCCCCAAAAAAAAAAATTAAGTACGATTCCGCAGCTGTTGAGCCATTATTGCTTTGCCTTGACCAAAAACCTCTTGCAAGATTCTTTTGACCAAATCATTTCTCAGGGTGTATACAAAGGGGCTCAAAAATGGGTTGACAATGCTACTGAGCAGTGCTGGGACTTTCCGGGCTCCCAAAGTGGATTTCTTCGATGGAATCACATACAGCAAGATGGAGACACTTGTGGCCATGAGGAACAAAGTGAGATGAGATGCACACGTGTTGAAGGCCTTCTTCCGCCCAGTGTCGGTGGGTATAGCCAATATGGCAGCGACTATGTAAGCATAGGAGATGAGAGTAAGGACCAAGGAGCACAGAATAACCACCGACGACAGCACAAAAGTGATGATCTGGATCAAGCCTGTGTCTGTGCAGGATATCTTCAGCAGAGGCTCACTATCACAGAAGAAGTGGTTGATGACATTGGACTTGCAATAAGAGAACCTGGTGATGGTAATGGTTGGATAGAGGACAGAGGCAAACCCACCCAGCCAGCAAACCAACACCACTTGGACACAGAAACGGCCGTTCATGATGATGGGATAGTGTAATGGGTTGCATATAGCCACATATCGGTCATAGGACATGGATGTCAAGAGGAAGTACTCCACGGTACCCAAGAAGAAGTAGAAGTAGGCCTGGGCCATGCAACCAGCAAAGGAGATAGTCTTGACTCCAGAGAGGAGGCTCCTTAGAAAACTGGGAACAGTCACTGTGGAAAAAGCAAGGTCCAGTATGGAGAGGTTGCCAAGGAAGAAGTACATGGGTGTATGGAGGCGGCTGTCAGTGGAAGTGATGAACAGAATGGTCATATTACCAAATAATGTCAAGGTGTACACAGCTGTGAGACCTGTTGCCAACAAAACCTCTGCTTCACGTCCAATCAGAAATCCCAAGAGGATGAAGTCTTCATATCTGGTGTGGTTTCCCATCTCTAATCTTGCCAGAAACAAACAGAGAATTTATCCTCTAGAAAATTTACATGCCTCAACATTAGGATCCATGTCTCCCATTGTTTTGGAAACACACATTTTGACACTTGGAACGTATTCTTTCCTCATACTCCAAAAACACAATACTACAGTGCAGAAATATACTTTCAGCTGTCAAAAACATGAATTGAAATAGATGCTGTCCCCGATGGCTTAAATCAGGGGTGGGCAACTTCTGGGGTCTGCGGGCACCATCCCCACCCCCAAGTCCCTTTCCTTTGTGCTGCACTTCACAGAGCACCAGATAAAAAACTGAAAGAGTCGGCATCAGCGGAGGAAAGCTGAATAAAATCAGTGGGGCTGTACTGGTAAAAATCTGTCAAGCTTCACCCCCCAAATGGAATCTTCAAACATCCCTAGTGGAGGCATGACATTCTCTGATCCAGATATTTGGATTTATTCTGTTGAATCACTCATTGCCCATGTAAAATGATGCTGTGTTGGGTCCAGACTAAGTAAAGTGCACTAAGATCTCATTGAAATCAGCGTGAGGAATTTCTCATGCTTAAATTAGTGCCCACTGAAATCAATGGGTTTCCAATGCAACCAGCTTGCTCTAGATTTCCCAAACCATTATGTATTTATGTAAAACTGAAATTTAAGAACACACTCACTAATTGACATACACAAGCTTTGGGTTTCCCCTCTAAACTTCAATGCTAGGCTCAATTATCATATTTTATCCTTGAAAATCATAATTGTCTCCCCCTCTCTCCCCTTCTCTGACACAGACACACACACAGACACACACACCACAAATTGATGTATGACTTTCAACTTTTGTTGATGTTAAAACAGCCCAAGGGGTTTGAAGAAGATTTGAAGAGTACAACTGGAAAGGGTGGGGGGGGGGTGACACATTTTCCAGACTTGATAAATATACTTTTGCTTTGTCCTGAAAACTATAGATCAGTGTTTTAGCCCAGTTCTGATGTTTGTGACTCCTCTACACAGAGCAGCCCTATACACACAACCACATGAAAGAAGGTATGTCCTACCCAGTACATCTACAGTTGCAGTGTGAGGAATTAGTCAAGCTTAAGTTATTTCCTTTGAAATCAATGGGTTTCCAGTGCAATCAGCTTACTCTAGATCTTCCAAAACATTATGTATTTACGTAAAACTGAAATTTAAGAACACACACACTAATTAACATATACAAGCTTTGGGTTGCCCCTCTAAACTTCAATGCTAGGCTCAATTATCATATGTTATCCTTGAAAATCATAATTCTCTCCCCATCTCACTCACCTCTCTCTCTCTCTCTCTCTCTCTCTCTCTCTCTCTGATATACACACAAACACACACAGCCACACACCACAAACTGATGTATGAGCTACAACTTCTGTTGATGTTAGAACAACCCAAGAGGTTTGAAGAGTACAAATAGGAAAGGGGGGCGGGGGACTGACACATTTTTCCAAACTTCATAAATATATTTTTGCTTAGCCCTGAAAACAATAGACCAATGCTTTAGCCCAGTTCTGATGTTTGTGACTCCTCTACACAGAGCAGCCCTATGCACACAACTGCATGAAAGAAGGCATGTCCTACCCAGTACATCTACAGTTGCAGGTAATGATGCCAGAGGTGGATTTGCAGTAACAAGGCAGCTGCAAATGAGCCATCTTCCTGACCCAAAGGTCCCCCACATTTGTGGACATGTATCAGAGCAGGTGATGCTTCCTAGATCCAGCTGCTTCATGGGAAGCTGTTACCCAGAATGCCTGAAATGGGGTGAATATTGACATTCACATGATGTGACTTCTGATAAGCCCACATGAAATACCCGAATGCCCCTCAAAAGACACATTTTCCCCTCCTTTCAGTCCAGTGAATGTTGACTTTTGTGTTTGGATGACAAACACCATTTGCCAGTGGTACATATTCGAGTTTTCAGATATTCACAATGACCTGCTGACCAGATCCCTTCTGTAATGTAGAATCCACCATGAAGAAGCCCAAACTAATGGTGCATAACAGGTTAAAGTGTCTTGTATGGATTTTATTGTGTTAGCACAAAGTGGACGATGGGGAACACCTGCTTGATTCAAGAGATGATTTCTTACAAATAGTTCAAGCAAGGAAGACCAACCATGTGCTACAAAACAGAAGTGTTGGGCAGGGAACTCTGCAAGCTTGCTTGAGCCAGCAAAACCAAATGTTTAGGGATACTTACTTTAGCATCTAACAGAGATCAAATCATGTTTCTTTTGGTCCTCTCTCCTTTAATGAGACCCTCCAGATGCTGTTCTTCTGTGCTGTGTTCTTTTAGTGCTGTGTTCTTTCCATCCACTGTTTTGTTTGTTTGAACTCCATGCCCCACTGAGTTCAAAAAGATTTATTCCCCAGTAAGTGTGTCCAGAACTTCAGTTTATGTTTCACACTTTTCAGTGACAATTTCAGGTGATAAGATACATGCTGGATATTGTCCACAATATCAGTCTCAGAAGCTTGAGGAAGGAGCAAGGCCAACCTGCAGTTCATTATAGTACCAGCCTTATCGGTCTCAGAAGCATACATCAAGTACAAAGATGGTGTCCTAGTAAAATCATGACAGTGTCAGTGTCCTCCATTTCCCTGCTTGCCAATGTGTTAAAAATGAATTTTAGGGAGCTTCAATCAGAGCTCCCAATGTGCTCTTTCTGTTGGAAGAGGTGTAAATGAAAAGTGGTTATATAGAGTCGACTGATGGAAAATGTGGAGGAGAAAGAGAAAGAAAAAAGGGAATGTGAGAGAGAAGGACCCAGTTATTGAAAGATAGCAAAGGGGGGGCAGAACAGAGATGTGTTTTCCAATGTTTTTAAAGGAAAGATGGGGTGGGGGTCCATCACAGATTGAACAGTATCCAATCATCAATCTGTTCAACTCTGTAGAAAAAAGTTCAAGCTTCTGTAGATTATTGTTAATACCTATGCTAAAAATAAGCTTTGCTTGTTTTGGTTTTTTTAATCAATTGAGTTGCCTTCCAGAAGATGACTCCATGCATCTTCTCCAGGGATCCAATTAGAAGAATCATCCAGCAGGCTGAGGTTACACCAGTTGCTGGGGAACATGGGTGGGAGGGTGCTGTTGCACTCATGCCTTGCTTGTGAGTTTCTGGTTGACAGCTGCTTGGCCACTGTGCGAACAGAACGCTGGACTAGATGGACCCTTGATCTGACCCAGCATGGCTCTTCTTATGTTCTTATGCTTACTAGTTAGAAAACCAGGGAATTGCATTTTATATTATCCTACAAGGTGATGGTTGCACTGTTCAGGAAAAAAGAAGGAGAAAAGAAAATGGAGAAATCCCAGGTGCCTATAGAAAAAAGTTTATTATGATTCTTTTATCTTGGCTCACTGCGTTTCGGACATATTGATTTCCTTCTCTGGGGGCTACAATAAAAATATATACATACATCATTTTAGACATGTTATAATACTCCAGAACATATAAAAACATCTCAAACACACCTAAAATAAATGATTACTATAAATTATATAAATTTTGCAACAAGAAGCTCATGATCTGAGCCACAGTCAGCTCCAGGCCTTGTTTTGACTGACTGTATAGAGCTTCTCCATCTTTGGCTGCAAAGAACATAATCAATCTGATTTCGATATTGACCATCTGGTGATGTCCATGTGTAGAGTCATCTCTTGTGCTGTTGGAAAAGAGTGTTTGCTATGATCAGCGTGTTCTCTTGCAAAACTCTATTAGCTTTTGTCCTGCTTCATTTTGTACACCAAGGCCATGCCTGCCTGTTATCCCGGTGATTTCTTGACTTCCTACTTTAGCATTCCAATCCCCTATGATGAAGAGGACATCTTTTTTTGGTGTTAGTTCTAGAAGGTGTTGTAGGTCTTCATAGAACCGATCAATCTCAGCTTCTTCGGCATCAGTGGTTGGGGCATAGACTTGAATTACTGTGATGTTGAATGGTTTGCCTTGGATTCGTACTGAGATCATTCTATCATTTTTAAGATTGTACCCCAGTACTGCTTTTCCCACCCTTTTGTTGACTATGAGTGCTACTCCATTTCTTCTAAGGGATTCTTGCCCACAATAGTAGATATGATGGTCACCTGAATTAAATTCGCCCATGCCTGTCCATTTTAGTTCGCTGATTCCCAAGATGTCGATGTTCAGTCTTGCCATCTCATGTTTGACCACCTCCAGCTTACCTTGATTCATTGATCTGACATTCCAGGTTCCTAAACAATATTGTTCTTTACAGCATCGGATTTTCTTTTCACCACCAGACACATCCACAGCTGAGTGTCCTTCCGGCTTTGGCCCAGCCGCTTCACTCTTTCTGGCGCTACTTGGAAATACCCTCTGCTCTTCCCCAGTAGTATATTGGACACCTTCCAACCTGAGGGTCTCATCTTCCAGCGTCATATCTTTTAGCCTTGTGATACATTCCATGGGGTTTTCTTGGCAAGAATACTGGAGTGGGTTGCCATTTCCTTCTCCAGTGGACCACATTTTGTCAGAACTCTCCGCCATGACCTGTCCATCTTGGGTGGCCCTGCACGGCATAGCTTATGGCTTCACTGAGTTATGCAAGCCCCTTCGCCACAACAAGGCAGTGATCCATGAAGGGGGGGAGAAACACTACCAAGCTTTAAAATCCGAAACATTTCTCTTCCGAGGAGCAGTTTATTATTAGATCCAAGCAGTTTTTCTATTACCCCAAAGGTGAGCCCCTCTGTGGACTGATGGACTTGTGAGAAACATTTGAATAGGGGCACACGCACACCTAATCTCCTGTTCCATATATTGCTGAGAGGTTTTTATATGTTCTGGAGTACCATAAAATGGCTAAGATGATGTATGTATAATTTTTTTTTTTATTGTAGCCCCCGAAGAAGGAAATCAATATTTCTGAAATGCATCAGGCTAATATAAAAGAACAATAATAAGCTTTTTTTCTATAGGCACCTGGGATTTCTCCATTTTCTTTTCTCCTTGTTCGTTTGTTTTTTCCCCTGCATATGTGCCTCCCCTCCAATTTTTATGCCTGGTTGCACTGATCACCCAACTCCCAGCACATTCACTCAAAATGACGTTCACTAAATTCAGCGGATCTGAAGGGCCATGGTAGAGCACATGCTTTGACCAGAGAAGTTCCCGGGTTCAGTCTCCTCTCCATCATCTCCTGCATGAGAGCTGCTGTCAATTGGTGTCAACAATACTGAGCTGGACGGACCAACAGTTTCACTCATATAAGGCGGCTTCCTATGTGAATTTACTTTTTAGCACATATGCATGTCTAACTGTCTTCCTGTCAGGAGTCACATCTACATTATTGCTGCACTGTGTTTCTCTGCACTGTGTTTCTCTGCCTTTGTCATCTGATAACAGATGACAAAGAGAAGGCAGAGGTGCTCAATTCCTACTTTGGCTCAGTCTTCTCCCAAAAGTGGGTCTATGACCCCCCTGGCAAAGGAAAAGTACAGGCTGAAGGGGCAGGATTGCAGCTTGAGATCGATAGGCATATGGTCAAGGAACACCGAATTACTTTGAATGAGTTCAAATCTCCAGGGCCAGATGAACTGCATCCTAGAGTAATAACAGAACTGACAGAAGAACTCTCAGAACCGCTGTCTATTCTCTTTGAGAAATCATGGAGGACGGGTGAAGTGCCAGATGACTGGAGGAAGACTAATGTTGTCCCTATCTTCAAAAAGGGTAAAAAGGAGGAACCTGGGAACTACAGACCAGTCAGTCTAACATCAACCCCTGGGAAAATTCTGGAGCAGATGATAAAGCAATCCATCTGGAAGCACCTTGAAAACAATGCAGTGATTACTCAAAGCCAACATGGCTTTGTCAAGAAGAAATCCTGCCAGATGACTCTGATCTCATTTTTTTATCAGGTCACCTCCCTTGTGCACTGTGGGAATGCTGTGGACATAAATATACCTCTGCTTCTGCAAAGCTCTTGACAAAGTGCCCCAGGATATCCTGATGAGCAAACCAGCTAAACATGGGCTAGATGAAACAGCTCTCAGGTGGATCCACAGGTGGCTACAGGATCGGACTCAAAGAGTGCTTATCAGTGGGATCTTCTCAAACTGGGGAGAGGTAATGAGTGGAGTACCGCAGGGCTCAGTCCTGGGCCCAGAGCTCTTCAACATTGTATTAATGACTTGGAGGAGGAGGTGCAGGGAATGCTGATCAAATTTGCAGATGACACAAAATTGGGCAGGAGAGCTAATACTTTGGAAGACAGAAACAAAATTCAAAGTGATCTGGATAGACTGGAGCGCTGGGCAGAAAACAACAGAATTACATTTAATAGGGATAAATGCCAAGTTCTGCACCTAGGAAAAAGAAACCAAATGCACAGTTACAAGATGGGGGATACGTGGCTCAACAACACTACAAGCGAGAAGGATCTTGGAATTGTTGTTGATCACAAGCTGAATATGAGTAGGGATGGCGGAGAATTTCTCCCCGAAACTTCGGGGGGCCAAGCGCCAACGTGTTCGGCCCCCTGAACAAGTTTCGGGGAGAAATTCTCCGCACCCCCCCGCCCCCTGCACCCCCCTGGGACGGGACTTACCTTTGCCGAATGTCCCTCCCGGCGGCGGGTCCGGCCGGCGGTTCGTCGGGTCTTCGTCAGGGGCGGGGGCGGCAGCCGATCTTTCGACCGGCTGCCGCTGCCGCCATTGCAATAAAAGAAAAAAAAACAAAACCGCCCCCGTGATAGGCTACGTGACGATTAACGTAGCCTATCATGCCTAGATTTGCAAAGTCAGCCATGATAGGCTACGTAAATTGTCACTTAGCCTATCACAGGTGACTTAAAAAAAAAAAAAGCGCGTACGGATAATGGCGGCCCCCATAGGGAGCTGCCATTCCCGTTCCTTATTTGGTCGCTGTAGTCTATGTAAATGTTTACGTAGACTACGGCGAAAATAAGGGCAACGCTATTTGCATTGTCCTTATTTTCGCCGTAGTCTACGTAAACATTTACGTAGACTACAGGGACCAAATAAGGAACGCGAATGGCGGCTCCCTATGGGGGCCGCCATTTGCGTACGCGCTTTTTTTTTTTAAGTCACCCGTGATAGGCTACGTGGCGATTTACGTAGCCTATCATGGCTGACTTTGCAGATCTAGCCGTGATAGGCTACGTTAATCGTCACGTAGCCTATCACGGGGGCGTTTTTTTTTTTTTAACTGTTTAGTTCGCAGCCGGGTGAGGCGAGGTGCCTCCTCCCCGGCCTGAATTTCGGCCGGGCGAGGCGGGAAGCCTCCCCCCCGGGCCTGAACTTCGCGGGGGGAGCAGCGAAGCACCTCCCCCCCACCATGGGAAATCTTCGAGGACAGGTAAGTGACTTTCGTCCACCCCTAAATATGAGCCAACAATGTGATGTGGCTACAAAAAAGGCAAATGCTATTTTGGGCTACATTAATAGAAGCATAGCTTCCAAATCCCCGGAAGTACTAGTTCCCCTCTACTCAGCACTGGTTAGGCCTCATCTGGAGTACAGTTCTGGGCACCACACTTTAAGAAGGATGCAGACAAACTGGAGAAGGTTCAGAGGAAGGCAATGAAGATGTTCAGGGGACTGGAAACAAAGCCCTATGAAGAGAGACTGAAAGAACTGGGCATGTTTAGCCTTGAGAAGAGAAGACTGAGGGGAGATATGATAGCACTCTTCAAGTACTTGAAAGGTTGTCACAGAGAAGAAGGCCAGGATCTCTTCTCGATCATCCCAGAGTGCAGGACACGGAATCATGGGCTCAAGTTACAGGAAGCCAGATTCCAGCTGAACAGCAGGAAAAACTTCCTGACTGTTAGAGCAATACGACAGTGGAACCCATTACCTAGGGAGGTAGCGGGCTCTCCCACATTGGAGGCATTCAAGACAAGGCTGGACAGCCATCTGTCAGAGATGCTCTGACTTGGATTCCTGCATTGAGCAGGGGGTTGGACTTGATGGCCTTGTAGGCCCCTTCCAACCCTACTATTCTATGATTCTATGATACAGATCTGAACTTCCGAACTTACCTTACTGTTGGATAGTAGGTACACCTCTGCATGCTTCCAGGCACTAGGGGGAGATAGAGAATGTGTTGTATCAACAGCTGCTTGTCTTGTTCTTCCCCCTTGTTGTCCTGTGACTTGATAGGTTCCTTTCTCCTACTCCCTCCCCTTCCTCTTCCTCCAACATGTGTTCTCTCCCAGAGGGAAGCAAATAACTCATACTCATGCACCCAGCTTTAGGGGCTGCCCATAGTTAAACAGTTTTAGATAGCCTGCTTTGATGATGTGTATAAAAGCGCTAATAAAGTGAGTTGATTCGAACTTATTTATTTTTTTATTTCTATACCACCCGATAGCTGAAGGTCTCTGGACGGTTCACAAAAATTAAAACCAAAAAGCACGCAGTAAAACATTCTAAAATATTAAAGCATTAAAACCACAATACAACAATACAACCAGAATAAAACCAGAACAATACCTAGCAGCGATGCAGAGATTTAAAATACAGATTTCAAACAGCAAAGCTAAAAGACTAGAATGCTAAAATGCTAAAATACCTGAGATAATAAAAAAGGTCTTCACCTGACACCGGAAGGAATACAATGTAGGTGCCAGGGAGCCCATTCCACGGCTGGGATGCCACAGCAGAAAAGGCCCTCCTCCTAGTAGCCACCCACCTCATTTCCTTTGGCAGGGGCTTATGGAGAAGGGCAGCTGAGGATGATCTTAAGGTCCAGGCAGGCACATATGGGAGGAAGCGGTCCTTCAGATAACCTGGCCCCAAGCCGTGAAGGGCTTTGAATGTTAATAACAGCACTTTGAATCGTGCCCGGAAATGGACTGGCAGCCAGTGCAACTGAAAAAGTATTGGCGTAATATGAGCTTGCTGGCCTGTTAACAATCTTGCTGCCCTATTTTGAACCAGCTGAATTTTCCGGACCATTTTCAAAGGCAGCCCCACATGAAATGCATTGCAGTAATCCAGACGAGAGGTTATCAGAGCATGGATAACTGTAGCTAGGCTATCTCTGTCCAGATAAGAGTGTAGTTGGTATACCAGCCGAAGCTGATAAAAAGTACTCCATGCCACTGAGTCCACCTGTGCCTCAAGTGACAGTTCTGGGTCCAAGAACACCCCCAAACTATGAACCTGATCCTTTAGGGGGAGTGCAACCCCCTCCAGAACAAGTTGAATATCACCTAGCCAGGCAGATGAACCACCCACTAACAATACCTCTGTCTTGCCTGGATTGAGTTTCAGTTTATTGCCCCTCGTCCAGTCCATTACTGTGCCCAGGCACTGATTCAGAACAGCCACTGCCTCACCTGGGTTTGATGAAGAAGAGAGGTAGAGCCGGGTGTTATCCGCATATTACTGGCACCTCAGCCCACACCTCCAGGTAACCTCCCCCAGCGGTTTCATGTAGATGTCAAACAGCATGGGGGATAAAATAGAGCCCTGTGGAACCCCATGGCACAATTGCCATGGCACAGAGCAATAATCCCCCAGCACCACCTTCTGGAATCGGCCATCCAAGTAGTAGCAGAACCACTGCAGTGCAGTGCCTCCGACTCCCAACCCAGACAACCTATCCAGAAGGATACCATGGTCGAAGGTATTGAAAGCCACTGAGAGGTCCAGGAGAATCAACAGGGTTGCACTCCCCCTGTCCCTCTCCCAGCAGAGGTCATCCCACAGGGCAACCAAGGCAGTTTCCTTTCCAAAACTAGGCCTGAAGCCCAACTGAAATGGATCTAGATAATCTGTTTCAGTGCCTGGAGCTGTCCTGAAACCACCTGCTCAAGCACCTTGTCCAGAACTTCTTCTATACTGGGTCTAGCCTGTGTTTTTTCAATCTAATACTAAATGCTGTGTTACCACATGTTCTTTATATAAAGCAACTCTGTTGTAAGTAGGAATGGGCAGACTTACCTCCATCTGCGCTCACCGAACCCTCACCGCCACCCACCCCCACTCACTGTCTGGTCCATTCATGCCTCTAATCTTGCGTAGAAGGCGGCTTTACAGTCGTCATGTCCGTAAAAGGCCTTTTACACAGATTAACGAGCCACCATTTTTATGCAAAATGGTGGCTTGCTAAGGGACCAGGCAGATGTGCAGTAGTCACCAGGTACTCATTGGTCCATCCAGGGGCTAATGTGGTGAGTGGGAGCAGCCAGCCAGAGGGGTCCATGGATCCCAGTCCGGCAGGCCAAGTGGGGTGGAGTCCATCAGACTCCACCCCTGTATCAGATGCCCACAACATCCCTTGTTGTAAATCACACCAGACTTTCCAACATCTACATTGGGGTGGACAGACTCCAAGTGTGCAGGCTCTACTTTGCTATTTACATGAACCCCAAGATCCACCAACTGGAGTCAGGTGAAAAATGTGGTGGAAGGGAGGGGAGATAATGTACTTAGAATTAAGGAGCTGGGTGCCCTTTTGTTTCCAGTACCAGAAATGTGAGGTAGGGGAGGGGGAGAGGGAGAGGAGTGTGTATAAGATCCTTCAGTGAGCTTGGCAAAGGTGGGGATTTCAACCTAGCCTTCCTCTATCTATGTCCACAAGACTATACTGGCACTCACCAAAAGAGAGAGCAATAACGACATTTGATGTCAAAATTCACAAAAACTTTAGACTTTGGAAAAATATTGCCATTCCAACACCAACATAATTCAAACATTATGTTGAAACCCAGTACAACGTCAGTAAATCTGCTGCCTGTTATCCCTGGGCAAGGGAGATATTTGCTCATGTCATCTTTATATCAATGAACGTTTTCATTATCTACATTCTGTCTCAAAACCCTCCCCTTCAATCTTAGAAAATCCCACAATGTCAATTGCAGCTGATCTCAAAACTGGACCTCTGCAAGAGCATGTAACCATTACATTGCAATGCTTAGGCAGCCTTAAGACAATAAAACCCATAATGAAGTGTGGCTGTGAGTGATGAAAATGTCCAGCACCCTTTTCATTCTTCTTATGTTGCAGAAAGCTCTACTGAAGGAGCCATAGCTCAGACGTAGCTCAGTGGCAGAGCACACGTTTTGTATGATGAAGGTCCCAGGTTCGATCCCCAGTATCTTGTGAACCGCCCAGAGAGCTTTGGCTGTTGGACAGTATAGAAATGTAATAAAAAAGAACATAAGAAGAGCCATGACGGATCGGACCAAGGGTCGATTTAGTCCAGCATTCTGTTCATACAGTGGCCAACCAGCTGTCCATCAGGAACTCACAAACAGGGCATGAGCACAACAGCACCCTCCCACCCATGTTCCCCAGCAACTGGTGTACATAGACTCACTCTTCTGGTACTGGAGGTAGCACATAGCCATCAGGACTAGTAGCCATTGATAGCCTTTTCCCCCAGGAAATTGTCCAACCCCCTCTTAAAGCCTTCCAAATTGGTGGCCATCACTACATCCTGTGGTAGCAAATTCCATCGTTTAACTGTGCGCTGCATGAAGCAGTCCGTCCTTTTATCTGTCCTGAATCTCCCACCAATCAGCTTCAGGGGGTGACCCCACTGGGTTCTACTATTATGAGAGAGGGAGAAAAACATCTCCCTATCCACATTCTCCACACCATGCATACTTATGCCCTCACCCGGCGCCACCTTGTCTGGCTAAAAGGGGGGGGGGCATTGCGGGCGGGTGGGGTGACATGACGCAGGGGCCTTTGATTGGTGCACCCCAGTGGCACCACCATGCAAGGAGGGGCAGGCTGAGTTGCCTTAAACTCAGCCCCCTTCTCAAACTCAGCTCTCTGGCTCAACGCAGCTAGAGAGAACTACAGCTCCGCCAGAAACGACGAAGGACACTGGCCTGCTGGAGACCGGTGTCGTCGTGCACGCTGAGGGCCCTGGCTCTTGAGGCTGCAGTGCGCCCGCCCCCCCTTTCTCCTCGGTTCACGACGAGGGACTCTGGCCTGCTGGAGAACGGCTTCGTCCTCGTTCCAGCCACCTGGACCCACGTGCTTCTGCGCGCCAAAATCTTTGCTTGGTGATATTGTTCGCCTCCCTCCCTCCTTCGCCGGCTCCTTTCCTCTCGCCCTCCCATCCGCTCGGTCTCCTCGTGTACTTGCTCTCCTGCCTGCTCGCCCGCCCGCCCGCTCGCTCAACCCGCCCGCTTGCCTGACGGGCCCGCTGGCCGCCGGGCCGGCTCACGGCCGTCTTCCGGCCTGTCTACCCAGCCACCAGCCTTGCCGGCCTCTTCCTCCTCGCCTTGTCAGCCTCCCTGAGGTGTGGCTCCCGGCGGGAGGCGTCGGCGGGCGGGTGAGCGCGGCGCCGGTGTTTGCCAGCGGCAGCGCTCCAAGCGGCGGTCTGCCTGCCCACCCCCACTGGTCAGCCGAGCCTGCCTGTTGGAGGGGCGCCTGGCTGCTGAGCCGAGTCGGGGCGTGTATATCACAGCCCGATTGGTCGCCTCCCATGGGCTTGGGACGTCTCCCCCTCCCACCCAAAAAATAAATAAATAAAATAAATAATAATAATAATAATAATAAAAAAAATAGGAAGAGCTGCGGCTCAGTGGTAGAGCACATGCTTGGCATGCGGAAGGCCCCAGGTTTAATCCCCATGGTCTCCAGGTAGGGCTAAGAAATAATCCTGCCTGAAACTTTGGAGATCTGCTGCTGCCAGTCAGTGTCAACAATTCTGTGCTAGATGGGCCCAGGGTCTGGCTCAGTATAAGGCAGCTTCCTATGTTGGTATGAAAAGAAAGCTTTCATTAAATAAATAATAATATTAATAATAATAATAATGAAAATTAATTAAATTACGATTATTAAATATTTAATTAATAAAATTGCGTAACAGCGGCGACTGCCTGTTTGGCGCCTCCCGTGACAGGGTGCCCTCGGCTGTGGGCGCCCACGCTCAAACGCAGCTCCATCACCTTTGGCCCCTGGCTGCGCCTCTTGAAAATCTGATTTTCTGTCTAAACGGTAGTGCAGCGCTCCCATCTTCATCCCCAGGCCTCTCTGTCTCGGTCTGGAAGTCATACCCGCAGATCTTAAGACTGTGGGGTGGCTGCCTATTGTCTGGGGTGCCCAGCGGCTTTATTAACTCTTTGATAGTGTCAAGGGCTCCTTAGAGGGCTCTTTCAGTCTAATCCAGTAGCCAAGTCCAGACACAGACAAAGGGATTCTTTTCAAAGCTTTATTCTTCCTTTGCAACTTAACTCTACAGGTAGCAACTAGATCTGAGCAGCAGCATCCCTATGCCCTAAGTTGGAACAGTTGGTCCCCATTTGAAAAGCACTTACTGGCAGACCCCTGAATATAAGGACTAGGGAGAATCCCTCCCCTTTTCCCTTGGATCCTCGGGGCGCAGCCGTTGCGTGCGCGCCTTCACTAAGTCTGCTATCTGTGCTCGGTCACTCCCTTGACTGCTAACTAAAACTAGGAATGTCGGGGGGAGGACACTCCGTCAGCTGTTGGTCCTGGGAAAGAGGAGCGCGCTCCTCTCCCAGGAGCGACTGCTCTTCCTCAGCATTAGAACTACTCTGGGATTCTATGGGCTCAGTGTCCACCCTGACAGATAGCTTGCTTAATTCACCTCCTGCATCATGCCTCCTAAGAAGGGCCAGGGTGGTAAGAAAGGGAATGGCAGGGCCCCGCCCCCCCCTCCCCAAAGTCCGCTGCCAAGGCCCGATTCTGACTCTGATGTGGACGCAGACCCGGTACTGGCATCAATTTTTTCTCGTTTGGAAGCTGCTGAGCGTTCCTCGGGGATCCCTCCTCCTCCCCTGGCCAGGCACAAAAAATCCTCAGTGGTCCAGCACAAGCGAACGTGACAGCAGACCCAACGCTCGTTGCTCCTTTCTATTTCAGATCGCCTGGACGCTATTGAGGCATCCACCTCCTCTTCATCGGCTCTTCCAGAAGGCTCACCACCTTCAGCGGAGCTCCTCCCTTCTGCTGCCTCATCTTCCCTGGGCGCACAAGCAACAACCTCGGTTTTTTCCAGCTGGGGATCAGAGTGTGCCCACGATTGGTACAGCTCGTCTCTGGGTTCAGGGCACCCGGACGCCATTGAGGCCTCCATCTCGACTTTGCAGGTTCACCATGGCAGCACCCCACCACTGTAGGCAGTCCACCTTCCTGTGGCATCTCCGTCAGCAGTGATCCAAGCAACATCCTCCTCCTTGGGGTTTCGCCCAGGCGACACAGCACACCTGAAGGCGGTCCGCCCTCATGAGGCATCTCCATCAGGAGCAATGCAAGTGGTATCGCCTCCCTTGCTCCCGGGGACCCAGACACGGCTGCCCTGGATATGGGTGAGATGACTGCACCTCACCCCAGTTGTTCAGACGGGTGACCCTTAGGGCTGTGGGGTTGCTGCCTTAGCTTACCTACCTGGGGGCGGCTGTCCCTCCCAATGTCATCTCCCTATATGACACTCGGGCTGCCTGCAGCTCCATCAGTCACACCCCAGTAACCCCAGCCACTTAATGCATCATCTTACAGGGTTTTTTTTTACTGGATTAATTAGGATCCCTCGCCTGCCCCCGCCCGTTTTGGACATCCATGTAAGGGGTATATCAGATTTCTATGCTAATCTGGCGAGTTGTATTGTCACCAGGGCTACTCCTTCTCGTAATGTCTTTCGCCCGAGGAGGTGTGCGAATGGCTTGTTTAGGCCTCTCGCAGGAGGGCTGCCATTGCCCTTCTCTGCATAAGGACCTGTTTGACCAGGACCTTTCACTCCAATTTTGACTCCTTCCCAGCTGGGGTCGGCAACAGATCTGGCAGTGGCCACATTCACCAGGTGGTCTCCCGCACTGGCCCTCAGCCTATGGCGGGTCCACTGCTTCAGCACTGCTATCTGTGCTGGGAGTAAAGCCCCAGTGGGCACATGCTCCCAGGACATGTGCAGTTTTCATCGTGAATGCTCCCTTGTAGCAGTCAGCACTCTTGCACCTCTTGTCCAATGCTCGGGGAGGGGAGGGTCCCCTTGGAAAAGCCGAGGCAGTAGGAAGCTCTGGATGGCCAATGCCTAGTAAGGTTGGCGCTGATACTCCGGCTTTAAGACACTACCCAACTGGGGTAACGCGTCTTAACTTGGAACACGGTTTATGCTAGGTTCTAGGGCCCCCTAACATTTTTTCTTTAGGTCAACATAGACCATCCCTACCTCGTAAGCAACATTTCTCCTCGCTAGGCGTCGACAGGTTCAGGAGAGGTTAACAATGCAGTACGGGCAGAAGGGTTTTAGCCCCCCCCTTTTTTCCACACCCCGTTAGCTATTCTAGGGATCTCCCTTCTCGAAATGGTGCCCAGGAAATCCTCTAGGGAGTTTATCCTGATTCGTAACCTCTCTGTCCTGAGGGCCAGTCAATTATCACGAGATCCCTGATCATCTCTGCTCAGTGTGTCACACCTCTTCGATGAGGCAGCTGTCTTTGTCTGGGATCCCAGCCACGGGTCCCTGATGGGCATGTGCTACATGGAGTCCAAAGATGGTGGTCATTGTTCTGACCTAACGCAAGTATTGCTTCCCCTTTTCTGTTACTTCGGTGCCTCTTAGCTCACAAAGGCTGAGGGCCTGTCTCCCACAGCAACATTCGGTGAAGCCAATCCGATACCCTTAGGTGTAGGGGTGCACGAAAGTCCCTTACCTGTCCTCGAAGCTTTTTGAGGTGGGGGGGAGGCGCTTCGCTGCTCCCCCCGCGAAGTTCAGGCCGGGGGGGGAGGCTTCCTGCCTCGCCCGGCCGAAATTCAGGCTGGGGGGGAGGCTTCCCACCTCGCCCGGCCGAAATTCAGGCCGGGGAGGAGGCACCTCGCCTCGCCTGGCCGTGAACTAAAAAGTTAAAAAAAAAAACGCCCCCGTGATAGGCTACGTGATGATTAACGTAGCCTATCACGGCTAGATATGCAAAGTCAGCTGTGATAGGCTACGTAAATCGTCACATAGCCTATCACGGGTGACTTTAAAAAAAAAGCGTGTACGCAAATGGCGGCCCCCATAGGGAGCCGCCATTTGCGTTCCTTATTTGGTCACTGTAGTCTACGTCAATCTTTACGTAGACTACGGCGAAAATAAGGGCAACGCTATTTGCGTTGCCCTTATTTTCGCCGTAGTCTACGTAAAGATTTACGTAGACTACAGCGACCAAATAAGGAACGTGAATGGCGGCTCCCTATGGGGGCCGCCATTATCCGTATGCGCTTTTTTGTTTGTTTGTTTAAAGTCACCCGTGATAGGCTACGTGACGATTTACGTAGCCTATCACGGCTGACTTTGCAAATCTAGCCATGATAGGCTACGTTAATCGTCACGTAGCCTATCACGGGGGCATTTTTTTTTTCTTTTATTGGAATGGCGGCGGCGGCAGCCGGTCGAAAGACCAGCTGCCGCTCCCGCCCCGGACGAAGACCCGCCGAACCGCCGGCCGGACCTGCTGCCGGGAGGGACATTCGTGAAAGGTAAGTCCCGTCCCGCGGGGGGTGGGGGGGTGCGGAGAATTTCTCCCCGAAACTTGTTCGGGGGCCCGAAAACATTGGCGCTCGGCCCCCCAAAGTTTCAGGGAGAAATTCTCCGCCAACCCTACTTAGGTGTTATTCTCACCTCCCTCAGGACAATTTTCAGGTCCGTTAGGCACAGCTCCAATTAGTGATACATCAGGCATGGCTTCAACTTAGTAGGACTTTAATGGCACCTCCTTTCGGAAGTGTGAGCCTCTCCTCAAAGCCGGACTGCGGACTCACATGGTTCCGCCCCTACCCCAAGGGGTTTCAGATTCTTAGGGCAGGTCCAATCGTGCAGTGGGTAAAGGCCTATAGCGTGGAGGCTGCTGCCCCCGCCAAGCACATTGAGGGATAACCTTATAGCCAAGTCAGTAACCCCCCCCCCTTCGCTATGACAACATGACCACGTTATTCATTCTCCGTCCTCCCAAAATTGGAGGGTCATGTCATGTGTCAGTGTGTTTGCGCTCCAGAGTCAGTATTACAACATCTGGTTCTGGGTCCACCATGTGCTGGGTTAGGCAAACCCAATTGTCGATGCCTTGTCATGAAATTAGGTCAACATCTTCCGGGCCTTAGCCCCGTGGGTGCTCCATTCCCAGATCCCATCCTTGCAGTACTATGGGAGATCGGGATACTGAAGCCAGGCATGCCAGCCTGCATTCCATGGCTCTCCGTACAGGAGCCGCCTGCGACAGAGCAGGGTGTGTGTGCCGCGCATTAGGCAAAACCTCAGCGATAGGATTCATGGCCCTTATTTATAGATCATTGGCCACAATTTCATGCCTCCGTAAGGAACAACAGACTATTTGGGACCATAAGTCGCAAGCTGGCCATTTAGCCTTCCAGCCCACAAAGGTGGGTTTCACTGACTCCATGTCTGAATTTAGGTTTCGGCGTGCAAGATAGTGTTGGGCACAGATGTTTGCCTGCATTAGTAAATTAACCACCCTCTCTCTCTGGATACCCCTTTCGGGCTCTGGGGGTAATGGCCCTCCATTTGAGCTTTCCAATAAGACGTTTCCCTGTTCCACGTAGCAGCCCTAACAGAATGCAGGGTTGGTCTGGGCTCACAAGGCCGACTTGTCCCGGAGGGCCTTGATTTGCTGCAAGGTACAGGTCTGGCCCAAAGTAATCCATTTACATATTTGGTGATCAAATTGATTGGCATGGCAAGGGCACGGCAGTGGCCCACAGCCAAACGCAAGTCAACGGATTATGCTCTGGCGGCACCTTATGGGTTTTATGGCATGCCACGGGTCTGAGGAGGGGCCTCCGTTTTTTATCACTTCAACGGTTTGCTGTTGACTTAAGGGCAATTGTGTAGTTTCCCTTAATGTGCTTATTCCTTAGACCAGCATACTCAATGTACGCCGGTACGGGTGCTCTTACATGGGCATGTTTTGATGTCTGGAGCTGCATAAAGAGCTTGTATGTCTTCTTCAGAATTCAGCTTCTGTCACCCTGTCACATTAAGATCCAGTGGCTCCATAGACATGGCATACGGTGGGAGTCCCCTCCTCACTCTGTCCCACCAAGTTTGTCAGTCTTCCTCCGCAGGTCCAGGTGCTGCACATTGGAGGGAATGACTTTGGCTGTAAGCCAGGCGAGGACCTGATGGAACAGGCCTTGGTTGAGATACAGGTGGTCCGGCATACCTGGCCGGAAGTAGCCTATTGCATCCCTCACTGCTCCCATGGATCAATGGGAAGGAATGGAACGACATTGCCAGTGGCAGGGCACATTGGAAAGTGCACAGAGAAATGGCTTATGGCCAGGTGAATGAGGTGATGCACCATCTGCCAGGGAATTCTGTGGACATGGAGGGAGCATTACAGGTAGGACGGTGTCCGCCTGTCTCATTTAGTGAATAACATATGTCTGTCTGATCTGCAAAGGGGCCTGCAGGAAGTTCTTCTGTGCAGGTGGGGGGAGTTTCACAAGCTCTAGGCTTGTGACTCCTGTGGTGGCTAGGACGGGCAAAACAGGAAAGTAGGGATGGTGTGCATGCAGAGGCACCTTATGGTGACAGGTGACGCCTGAGGGCCCCCCGAACGGGTTGTGCGGCTTGGCGGGGGGATAAGGGTTGCCTGGGAGACCAACCCTACTCACTCACCCAGGTGTTTTGCGGCACCAGGTTGGGGGTGACACTGGAAGGTCTACCTCCCCCAGAAGGGGCAGTCCGGAGGGATGGCGAGATCACCACCACCCCTCAGGCTGGGTATGTTTTCGCCCAAGAAGTGCCAGCTAGCTGCTGACACAGTTAGATGCCCGTCCTAGTTACCCCTTTGCAGCGATTTCAATCAATGTGGCCCAATTTTCAACCCAAGCTTGTTGTCTGCGTCTTCTTTAACCCATCTCCGCTCGCAAATGTACACCTCTATCATGTCTCCCTTTATCCTCCTTTTTCCCAAGCTCCAACTTGGAAACTCCAACCCTGGAGTTCACTCCAACCCTGAAAACCTGGAGTGCTGCTTCTAGTGAGTGTCAATAGTACTCTGGGCTAAATGGATCAATGTTCCTGTGTCCCTAAGTCATGATTAACTCAACGGGGGTTGGACGTGATGGTCTTATAGGCCCTTTCCAACCCTACTACTCTATGATTCTACGATTCCTTGATTCAGGTCCCATTGGTTTCAGTGAGTCTGCTTTAAGCATAGCTAAGTCTGGACACAACCAGAGTAGTCGAATGGATGGAATAAACATCACAGCATTTTACCACAATTGATATTGGAGTCTGCTTTGTTCTTCAAAACAGATCATCCTTTCCTTCATCAAGAACCAGTGAAAGGAATTTTCTGTGTGGATAAGCTATCTTAATTTAACATGCTGGTCCATATCCAAAGAGCCATGCAACACTTCCATGCTGATCAAGGGGGTGGGTGCCTGTTGAGCATCTATTTCAACAACAGCCCCTCCTTATATTGTATGCCAAAACCCTTTTGGTACTGAAGGGAGTTTCAAAAATCATTTTAGATATGGCATGTGGTCTGCTATTGATAGGGGAAAACCCAAAAACATCCAAAGTACCTCTTTAGATCCCAGCCTCTGGCTGAATCAAAGGGTGCCTTCCTGTTCACATAACTGTGTCTTTGAAACCCAAACAAGTGTGCATTTGCATTGATCTAAAAAGTTACATATTTGTACATTGGTGCTAATCTTTGCCCAGAACCAACACATTTCGTTTCCAGGTAGCCCTAACATTTATAATAATAGTACCCAGATCTGATGAACCACCTTCCTTGGAGCCTCTTTGACATTGTCGTTCTTCAGGGTGAAGAGGAATGGGTTTATGAAAGGGCAAACAATGGTGGTCAGTACAGCAGGCACCTTGTGAATGTCCAAAGTCTCTTTCTGGGATGAAGTTACATAGGTGAAGATGGAGACCCAGCAGGAGAGAGATATCAAGGTGAGATGTGTGGCACAGGTGTTGAAAGCTTTCATCTGACCAGTGGTAGTGGGAATGTGCAGGATCGTTGAGATGATGCATGCATACGAAATCAAAGTCATGATGGCTGAGCCAAGAATGACAAGAGAAGACAGCATGAAGTCCTTCAGCTCAATGAAATGGGTGCTACTGCACGAAAGCTCCAGCAAGGGTCCAGTGTCGCAGAAGAAATAGTTAATGATGTTGGAGTTGCCGTAGGTCAACTTGCTAATTTTGATGTGTGGACAGAGGACAGAGAGGAACCCACACAACCAAGAAGCCAACAATATTTTGATACACACCTGACCATTCATGATGGTGTGGTAATACAGAGGTTTACATATGGCAGCATAGTGGTCATAGGACATACATGTCAGAGAGAAAAACTCCACCGTGCCAAGTAAGAAATAGAAGTAGGATTGGGTCATGCAGGCTGAGAAGGAGATGGACTTGTCACCAGAAAGGAGATTCCACAGCAGCTGTGGACTGACAACTGTGGTGAACAGGATGTCTAATATGGAGATATTACCCTGAAAAAAGTACATAGGAGTGTGGAGCTGACCATCTAGTAACACAATGCAGAAGATGACCATGTTGCCAGCAAGTGTTGTGATATACATAGCCAGAAAGACCATGGTGAGAAGGATCCCTTCTTTGTACCCAATGGAGAAATCCAGCAGGATGAATTCAGTCACAGGTTGGTTGAGATTCTCCATGTTCTGCAACTTTTCTCCTACCACTTAGCAAGATTACCCAGGGAGAGTTGGATAGAGAGTGGTTTTAAGAATACCAAGCTGCATGGATTTTTTTATTTATTCATTCATTCATTCATTCATTCATTTATAATACTTACATATTGCTTAATATTTAAAAAAATCTCCCAAAACCCAAACCCAAACCAGGCACTGCTTTCTCTGGCCTGTAAAGAATTGCAACAGATCATACCATGCTCCATGTTACTGCTTTTTGTATTGTTATCATAAAATCTCCAAGCAGTTCACATATAAATATTAAAAATCAGACTTAAATCCAATATTAAAACACTATTTAAAACGACTTCAGTGGCAACAAAACCAATATGTTTATAATACACAATTAAAATGATTTTTAATGTTTGTATGTGAACTGCTTGGAGATTTTTTAATATTAAGCAGTATGTCAGTATTAGAAATAAATGAATCAATGAATGAATAAATAAATAAATACGCACTCACGCACAAATCATCTAGCACTACTCATTTCTGCAACTTCTGATTCCCACTGCCTTCTCGTCCTCTGAAACTCTTGCCACACAATTATCTCATTTAAAGTGCCATGAACGGAGTTGGCATCAAAGGTTGGCATGGTCAGGCACCTGCCATTTTGCCCAAACCAACCGGGGCGGGGGGGGGGGGCTGACAAGAGCTCCCTGAACCTGCTCCTTTTCTTTGCCACTGCAGCCACCTTGTTCACTCACCTCTTGCTCTGGCCCCAGCAACCGGGGCAGCGTGATGGAGAAGCAATAGATGCCACTACGTGCTAACTTCTGGGCTACCTGCCTGGCATGCAAGCAGGTAATAGCAATGATGGGGGAGAAGATCGGCAATAGCTGGTAACAATGCTGGTGAGGAATCTGACTCAATGAGGGGAGAGGGGCTCATGGAGGGCGTCTCACCCAACAGCCCTCGGCATCCTGTAGCTGGCACAGCCTGGGAGAAGTGAAGCATCTGTCTGGAAGGCAACCCAACCCCTTTTCTAACAGAAACCTGGAATGCCAAATCCTATTAGTTGCATCTACACACCACACACACCCCTCACACACACCCCATACACGCATGCACACACACACATCGCACACACATATCACACACACACATGGGTGTAAAATGGCACAACAGCAAAGTAGCAAGGAGTCTCTGGATCCACTGTGGATGCAGCCAGTCTTAAGGTATAATGTATAAGAAAGAAAGACTGACAATAGAATGTTCTAAATATATATTTTAAGCTAAATATATATTTTAAATGTTTCGACTCCCCCCCCCATCCGTAACTGTGTTATTTAGTCTAACAGCACAGCTACAGATGAGGGCGGAAGCTGAAATGTTTAGCTAAAAATATATTGTTAATACTCTGTTGTTCGTCTTTCTGCCTTACATATACATATACACACAGAGAGAGATAATTATTCTTATTTGCAAAAATGGATCTTTATACTCGCCCATCATGCACATATGGACCACATTTCCATTTCTCTCCTTATGGACTGGAGGGAAAATAAGGACCTGGATGACATGGGACATCATAGTTGAGGAATTTGAGACAGTGGACAGGAATGACATGTAGTTATTCATTTCGAATAGCAGTAAATATGTGGGCCAGAGTGATCACCAACATTCAGTGAGCATACGGCACAGAAAGAAGAAGATGGATTTGCAGCTCCCTGTCTTTTGCCAGCCCACAAGCACTGAGCATTGTGTGATTGCCATAAGTGGTATTATAACCTCCACATCATCATTTATAGGTCTGGACCTTGCATCGGCTTGGCGAACAGGGAGATGAACCCATGAACAAGCGTTATAGGCATGATCATTCAGATCATCGCTTCCTGCATCTGATAGGGATTGAACCAGAAATAATTACCATCTGGAGAGATGGCAGTATTAAGCAAAGTCTATTCATAACCATCTGGTATTCACACCTCTGAGAATTCCCCCCCCCAAAAAAAAAAACCTGAGGGACACAGAAATGAGCTGCACTTAACATCATTACTCAGGCTCCAGAGCAGGGGTGTTGAACCTCTTTCAGCCCAAGGGCAAAATTCAGTTTTAGAGAAGCTCTTGTCAGCTGCATGCTGTCAAGGGCTCCTTGGAGGCCTCTCTCAGTCTAATCCAGTAGCCAAGTCCAGACACAGACAAAGGGATTCCTTTCAAAGCTTTATTCTTTTACAACTTAACAACTCTACAGGTAGCAACTAGATCTGAGCAGCAGCATCCCTATGCCCTAAGTTGGAACAGTTGGTCCCCGTTTGAAAGGGAATTACTGGCAGACCCCTGAACTTAAGGACTAGGGAGAGTCCCTCCCCTTTTCCCTTGGATCCTCAGGGCGCAGCCGTTGTTTGCGCGCCAACCGGGCACTGCGCCTCCTTTCCGCGCCCTCCATCTGGCGCCGCTCTCTGCGTCTGCGTCGCGCATCCACCAAGTCTGCTATCTCTGCTCGGTCACTCCCTGGACTGCTTTCTAATCTAGGAATGCTGGTGGGAGGAATCTCCGTCAGCTGTTGGTCCTGGGAAAGAGGAGCGCGCTCCTCTCCCAGGAGCGACTGCTCTTCCTCAGAATCAGAACTACTCTGGGATTCTATGGGCTCAGTGTCCACCCTGACACATGCCAGAGGATCCAAGTCTCAACAACTCTAAACCCCACCACATATTGATGTCTGTAACAACAGAATGATAGGAAGTTCCTCCAACCCCCATCACTATCATCCCACCCTATGCAGAAAACACATTTGGCCACATTGAAGAAGTGGGGCCAGAGTCTAATTAGAACAGACTCATGGCTGCCATGGAGGCCATGAAGTCCTGACCCACTACTGACAAAATGGTCTCAGCATGTATGTCGAAGGCCCCCAGCAGAACAAGCCAAGGAGACTCCAGTCACTCCACCACCAACCCTGAGACCACCCCGGCTTGTGCAGGATGGGAGGCTGTTGTGCAGTGGGGGGAGTAGTTCACCAACGAAATCCCTATTCTGTCCCAAACACCTACCTTCAGATACCCACACACTCAAAACTGGAAGGCTGAAGGATGAGGCAGCTGAACAGGGAAATATAATCAGGTAGACCACTGTGACTCTGCCTCGTTTCTGCTGGAGATGCCATGGACTGAACAGGGAAACCTTCTGCTTGCCAAACATGCGCTCCTCAACTGAGTTATAGTGCATATGGCCAATGTTAGTTGTTGCAACAGAAACCATGAGTCTTGTGTTGTCTTAAAGACTAAGACATTTATTGTGGCCTAAATATTTCTGGTCTGCTGCCCACTTCATCAGATGAACATCTCAAGGAAGGCCTCCACTCCTACCAAGCTGCCTGTGCATTAAGGTCATCAGAAGAGGCTCTTCTCCATGTTCCATCTTGAGGGAAAATGTATTTTGTATGTATAAGGCCTTGCCTGTGGTGGCACCTTGACTTTGGAATGCCCTCCTGAGAGAAGTACACCTGGCATTGACACTGTATTCCTTTCAGTACCAGATTAAACCCTTCTTAATTGCTCTGGCATTTTAAATTATTGAATTTTCAGCTGGTTGAATAGTTTCATTCCTCTCAATTGTATTGTATTGATGTTTAATGTTATACATTGTTTTAACGTTGTATTGAAAGTTGTTTTTTTTTTAATTCTGTATACTGCCCTGAAATCCATTTTTGGATGATGGTGTTATTTTACACGTTCATTAAATAGTAAACCCATTAAATTCATTTTTGGATGATGGTGTTATTTAATGGTAAATCCATTAAATAAGTACATTAAATAAATTAATTAAATCCATTAAATAAATAAGGAAATAAGTAAATCCATTTGCAAATAAGTACATCCATAAGTAAATAAGCAAATCCATTAAAGAAATCCATTTACCAATGGTAAATCCATTTTTGGATGATGGTGTTATTTAATGGTAAATCCATTAAATAAGTACATTAAATAAATGAATTAAATCCATTAAATAAATAAGGAAATAAGTAAATCCATTTGCAAATAAGTACATCCATAAGTAAATAAGCAAATCCATTAAAAAAATCCATTTACCAATGGTAAATCCATTTTTGGATGATGGTGTTATTTAATGGTAAATACATTAAATCCATTTTTGGATGATGGTGTTATGTACACATTCTTAAAAGAAACAACCAAAGTGTATCTTCAGTTGGCAGAGAACAAGTAGTAGTGTGAAAAAATCCCTTTTTGAATTTGAATCCTTCCACTGTCGGGAAGATTGAGGCTGCAATCCTATCCCCACTTACCTGGGAGTAAGTTCCACAGAACTCGATGGGGTTTACTTTGGAGAAGACCTGAGCAGGATAGCACTCCAAGTGATCAACCAAAATTTCTTCCTTACCCACAATACATTAATCCACAGCTATATCCCATGGAAATAGCCAGCAGTGTTCATCATGACAGAAGGTTTCTCCAAGTACGGTGTCTTACAGCCAATGTTCACAACCACTTTGGGCAATGTAAAACTTAATGGTGATCCCTCCCAATAGTTTAAGGCATGGCAAAACGTTTCTACATGTGCTGGGTGTGTCAATGTTTGTGAACCTTTGAAAAGAACTTTGCATGAAAGACCTGGGACCTCTGATTCGTAATTACAGGCTCGGGAGGAAAATGGACATCAGGAATATGGTTTGGGTTGGTTTTATTTGTGCACCCAACTAGGGATGCTGGAGAAATTTGAGATGGCCTAAAACTTGTTTAGATTTCTAAGAATCTGACCTGTGGAATTTGCAGTGGACTGCCCCCTTGGGCCACACAGAGTCGGGTGGACCTTCTGACTTTTTGTTTGTTTGTTTTTACTCCCCCAAAATTTACACCAATTTATTCATAGGAAAATACACAACTTTCTGCTGAGACATGTGCTAACCTAGAAAATATATGCGGGGAAAAGTTGAACGGAGTGGAGGGGGGGCAATACATTAAATGTTACGTATAACATAAATTACTTTGGGCCAGGCACAGACGCTCTGCCCAACCTACCTCGCAGGGCTGTTGTTGTGAGGATAAAATGGAGGAGGAGGAATATGCAGGCTGCCTTGGGTTCCTTACGGAGGAAAAAAGGTGGGATATAAATGTAATAAAATTAAATAAATACATAACGTACATGGTTGTGGACCCTCTTATGGATTTTTTTTTTTTCTGCATAACAGAAAAAAATAGCATTTGTTCCAGCATCCTTTCACAGAGGGATTCAGGGTTTTTTTCCTGCATAACAGGAAAAAAACCTGAATCCATCTGTAAATGGATGCTGGAACAAATGACATTACACAAAACACACGTGGGACAGATTTCACAAAATCCGGACATCCCTCATCTGAACCCCACCACTAGGGATGTACGAACCCCCCACTGTCCAGTCCAGGGGGAGATCCATGGAGGGGCAATTCAGGCCACTCAGGGCCCTGTGGAATCCTTGAGTGCCCAGCCATGTCTGCCTGGGGTGATGGAGTGACTCTCCAGCTCCCTATAAGATGTGATACACTAATAGCAGCTGCTATTAGCCTATCGCATGGAAAATACAGCCCTAAATGGCGTATTGTGCACCATTTGCGGCCATAAAACACTGCCATTGACCTAAATTGCAGTGGTTTACAGCTATATTTAAGTCAAAGTCAGTGCTTTATTTATTTATTATTGTATTTATTTATTGCATTTATATCCCACCTTTTTTCCTCTCGCAAGGAACCCAAGGCAGCTTACATTATCCTCCTCCTCACTGTTTTATCCTCACAACAACAACCCTGTGAGGTAGGTTGGGCTGAGAGTCCAAAGTCACCCAGTGAGCTTTTATGGCCAAGTGGGGACTACAACCTGGATCTCCCTGCTCCCAGCCCAACACTCTCACCACTACACCATGCTGGCTCTTTACAGCCGCAAATGGCGTACAGGGCACCATTTACAACCGTAATTTTGCTGTGATAAGCAAATGGCACCCGCCAGTAGCATATCACATCTTAGAGGGAGCCGGAGAGCTTCCTCATGGGAACTTATCCAGTGCTGGAGGTAAATGCAGCTGCTCATTTGAGTCCACGGTGGAATTCTCCAGCATCCTTACTCACCACAAAGTGGGTAGCATCAAAGAAAGAGGGGTGGGGGGAAGACATATAAAGCCATCTAGAGAGATGGCACTGCTGGCTGGACACTGTCATGATTCATTTCTTTCTTTATTATTTACTTCTTCATTACTTTTTAATATTTATTTATTTATTTATTTATTTATTTATTTATTTATTTAAAACATTTGTGTCCTGCCCTATATCATTAAGATCTCAGGGCAGCATACAGATAAAAGCAATCTGAACAGTATAAAAAAATAAATACTTTAAACACCTAAAAACGTATCAAACTATTAAACAAGTTAATACCAATTAAAATCTAAAACAATAAAATAGCTAAAACAGTGTGCTACTTTGGGGAATGCATTTAGCCCTCAAAGGCTTTGGTTACAAGCCATGTTTTTACTTGGTGCCAAAATGAAACCATGTTTTTACTTGGCGGCGAAATGTCTGCACCACTCGGGCCTCCAAGGGGAGGGCATTTCACAACCGGGATGCCACACCAGAGAAGGCCCTCTCCCACGTCCCACCGTAGTGTATGTCTCTCACTGGTGGGATGCAGAGGAGGGCCCATCCAACAGATCAGAGTCCTCAGGCAGGCATATATAGGGAGATGCACTCCCTCAAATATTATACCACCCAATAATCAAAACTCTCTGGGCAGTTTCATGAGAGCAGTTAGATCAAGGCATGGTTTTAGCATGGATCACAACAGATTTCTTTTCTTGGATTTATACTTGCCATATACTATACCCACCATACTTGCACATCAGCAACTTGGTCAATAGTCCCAGTCTAGAGATTTGTAAACAGAGTATCAGTTCCTGGGACACATCCCCAGTTCTGCAGTGCTTTATTGAAAAGGAAAAACATTTTCCCATTGTTGTACCAGCTGATGCCTTTGCCGATCAGCAGGAGAGAAAGGGCATCGTATTGATTTGCTTGTTTGTTGGCTTGTTTGCTGGTTTGTTTAAATGTTGTATCTCACACTTCAGTATGGGGCTGATATCATAAATTGGACTGGTCCAGCCTTGCATTTAAGCACTCACCCGGTTGCCATAGGCGACAAGACATTGTACGCAGGCGAGTTCATGGAATGCCAGGCAAATGAGTGAGTACCTGCCTCGACCAAATTTCAAGGAACCCATTTCTTGTCACCCAAATCCTTTTCAGAGTAGCAGCCATAGGAAGCACCCTTGTACTGAATCTTGGTGGAAGACAATGCTGTGTTGCATCTGACCTCTGTGTCCAGTAAAGAAAACAAGTGGACTGTCAGAGGAGGAGAGCCTAGCATAGAAATCACCAGGCTGATGGTGGAAGGACAGAGCTCAATATCCATCCCCTGTCAGCCTGCAGTGGGGAAGTTCATACATTTTTGCAGTTCTACTGTGAAACTATCTTTTGTTTTTCTGATGAGGCATGAAGCACAAACTCTGGAAAACTGTTTAGGGATGGCACTTCAGCATCAAGTAGGGATGCTGGAGAATTCCGCCACAGACTCAGATGAGGCCGGATTCCAAAGAATCTGACCTTCAGAGTCTGCAGTGGAGCGACTGCGTTTATCTCTGGGTCTGGAGGAGTTCACATGGGGTGGCTCTCCAGCTCCCTATAAGATTTGTTGCACTAATGATGGCTGCTGTTAGCTTATTGCAGGAAAGTTGCGGCCGTAAATGGCATATTGTACACCACTTGCAGCCATAAAGCACTGACTTTGACCTAAATACAGCTGTAAACAGCTGCGATTTAGGTCAAAGTCAGTGCGTTATGGCTGCAAACGGCATACAATACGCCATTTATGGCTGTATCTTCCCTGCAATAGGCTAATGGCAGCCGCCATTAGCATATCGCTTATTGTAGGGAGCCGGAGAGCCGCTCCGCCAACTCCAGCAGATGCAGCTGAGCTCCAGAGGATTACGCAGGGCCCTGGGTGGCCCAGATTGCCCCTCCACAGACCTGACCAGACACTGGGGGGTTCGTGCGCCCTTAGCATCAAACTTCCTGAACACTCCCTTCATTTTCAGGAAGTCCAGACACAAAGAGCTGACGTACATAAGAATCCTCTTCTCTACAGCTATCTTCTTGACTTGCTGCTATACATGCGAACTGCCTCCATGGAAGACGTATTGTGTTCGAGTTGACGTCAGATAACAGATAAGGATGTACGAAAGTCACTTACCTTTTTGCGGAATTGATTCACGGTGGGGGGGAGGCGCTCCGTCCCTCCCCCCGGAATCCTCGACGGGGGGGAGGCCATCCGGTCCTCCCCCCCCGGAATACTGCCCGGCCAGCTCTGCTCCGCAGCAGCTCCACGGAGCAGCCGGCCAGGGCCGTCCGCAGCCGGACTTCCCACTTGGCATAGTCAATGGTCTGGAATGCTAGGAATGTTCCAAATTTCCAGGGGAGGGGGGACCAGGTTTGGAAGGCTGCTACAGAGGATTAGGATTGCCAGGTGACCAGGCAAAAAACAGATTCATCTCCTCTGTGCCTTTAATAGCAGTTCGTGGTGATCATTTTTTACCTATTGGAAAAGAGAGGAAACCATAGAGAAATTTTGGACAGGAGCTCCAAAATATTGTATGAAGCTATAGTAATATAATTGCTTTTTTGATCAGAAGTTTCATTTTATGACAATTGTGTGTTTTAAGGATTAGATGCTCGCTCTCTCTCTCTCTCTCTCTCAGTCTCTGCCCCCCGCCCCCGTGATCTTGGATGGTGGTTACATTTTTGTATATGAACATGTTGAACATGCTATTATTTCATGATATAGTATTTTTCAATTGCAAATGATCTAATTCAAAAATCTCTCTAGTTTGGTCGACAAATTGTTGGCCAACACCCACTTCTTTCCCCTTGTGTATATAGCTTAGCTGTATTTGATCAGGGGTGGTTATCTGTGTCTAATACAGGAAACATTCTATAAAAGAATAAATAAATTACAGCTGGGACCTGCAACACAGGAACACCATGTTCTGTTCAGAGTACCAGCCAGCCATGTCCTTTGTCAGTGCACACCATTCCAACACCGTCCCATTTTCCCTCCTCACCCTCTCAAACATACTCAGGACATCTCTACATTAAAGGAAAATCCGGGAGCCCTCATGGGCATTTTCTTCCATCTCTGTGGCGCAATGAGAATTGGCTCATTAAACCAAGAGAACCCGACCAAATGTCCTTTCTCACCAGCTCATATATCTTTCAATGAAACTAGCACCATCTAGTGGCTGAAAATGGCAGTGCACCCCATAGTATTGAAATGTTGTTGTTGTTCAGTCGCTCAGTCGTGTCCGACTCTCCGTGACCCCATGGACCAAAGCACGCCAGGCCTTCCTGTCCTGCGCTCTCTCCCGGAGTGTGCTCAAGTTCATATTCATTGCATCGGTGATGCTATCTAGCCATCTCATCCTCTGCCGTCCCCTTCTCCTTTTGCCTTCAGTCTTTCCCAGCATCAGGGTCTTTTCCAGGGAGTTTTCTCTTTGCATTTATGCTTTTTTGCTGGGGATAGTGCAGGAGGGGCCCTGGATGAAGACGGCATCATGTCTTTACACTGAGGCTGTCTTTCTTTACAGAAGGCATTATAGTGCACTCGTGACTGACCCGCAAAGTTCAGTGGGTGACCAGTCACAAGTTCACTATAATGCCTCCTGTAAAGACAGCCTCAGTGCTCTGTGGCCACTGGCCATGCTCACTGAGCTCTTTTGGGGTCCCTCCCTTAGCACCCCCCCTAAAGTTTTATATGTGTGTGTGTGTGTGTATACTTCTGACAACTTGGAGTTCCAACAAACCTCTTTTTTTGTGCACGGATGCTGCTGTTTTGGCTACATCTGGCACTCTGAGAATGAGTTCACTATTAGTATATAGAAGGAAAAGTGCAACGGAAACTCAATCCGCAGAGACCTGTGGGGAGGGGTGGGGCGAGGGGGTGGAGCTTCTCATGTCTTGGAAATGGACCTTGTCTCTCACTTCATCTGCAGATCAAGTTGAAGGCATAGTCACAAGGGTCTGTTTGAAACGTGGCAAACCATCTTCTCATGCTAAGCCCTGATGTTTGAAACAGGTTTGGGGGCTGAGCCAGGGCTCTCTAAGTCCTTCCCTGTTCTGAGCAGTCTCTGGATACTCTGTTCAGTTTGTGTGCCAACTAGCAGTGTTAAAAGAGCCTTACCATTTGTGTGTGTGTGTGTGTGTGTGTGTGTGTGTGTGTAGGAAGATAGACACACACCCACATCTCTTAAAAACACCACCTTGATGTCCTGACCCTATGTACAAATCTTTATCCCATTGAAAACAGCAGGTCCTTTAAATTCAACTGATGAGGTGACAGATTTCCAGCAGAGGGCACCATTAGTACACTACAGTGCAATCTACTCACATGTTGCTTACCATCTCAAACAAAATTTCTACTCACCTCTGTTAGATGCAAAAAGTAAGTGTGTGTGTGTGTGTGTGTGTGTGTGTGAGGGGGGGAGGAGACAGAGGGAGAGAGCAGATGACTATTTTCTGCACTATCAATGGATTTGGCCATTGTATCAGTGAGCACTTAAGGGCACAGTCCTATGGCCACTAAACAGCATCTAGGTGGCCATAGGATTTTTCAGTTTCTGGGAACCAAGCCCGGAGCCAGTGCTCCAAGCTCGGTTCCCAGAAATCCCACTCTCCGCCCTGTCCCCTGCCACTTCGTAGAAGGCGCAGGTCATCTCCTGCTCCATGTTCGGAAGAGCAGAGCAGAGCATCATTCGAGCGAAAAGGGGGCATTCCTGGGGGCTGGGAGGGGAAGGGACCATGGAAGCACTGTTACGATGCTTCCTATGTGCCATCCATCCTCCCCCACAATCGCTCCGAGGATCCCGGTTAGCCAGCCGTAAATGCAGGGCAGCCAGAGTGTGGAGGAGAAGATCCCCTCTGCGCTCCCCCCGCCCTGCATTGGATAGTCAGCCACCCCCAGACTCAGAGAGGTGGCAAACTATCCCCATGGGATTGCACCCTCCATGTATTAGATGTATGATATTTGTATGAATTTTTGTCTGGATAGGTGTGTGCAGTTTTTCTTTTTACTCATTCAGGTGTGCTATCTATGTCTGCACAGAGTCTATGTCTGTATGTTTCTGAGTATGTTATGTGAATACAATGAGTGGTTGTTTCCAGGTTTGATTTTCAGAGGAAGCAGATTGACCTGAATATTTATATTTTATTTTTAGGGGGTGGAGAGAGAGAGACAGAGACAGAGACAGAGAGATTGGTAATTCAAGTTGCAATGTTAAACACACATACCTGGCAGTAAATCCCATTAAACTCAGTGGGACGTATGTACATCTGAGTAGAAATGTATACACTGTTCATATTTGCACTGTTTTGTGAATTGAGTATTTGTACATGTTTTTTCTGTATATTGTCCTGTTGACAATACATGGTATTCATGGGTGAGACTGAATTATCTGTGTGTGTGTAAGTACTTACGTGTTGGACTTGGATTACACACCTCACAATACAACCAATCAATCATTGGAGAGCTCTATCACCATATTATAGCAAAAGGTTGGATTTTGTTGTTATGAAAATCAACATTTTACTCACCTTTGTCAGATACAAAGGGGCACATTTTGATCATCAGGCACACTGGGTCATTCTAGCCAGACCAAAATATTTCCAATCCTACTCAAGCCTTATCCTTCCACTCAAGGCTGTGATTACGACGCAAGGACTGTATTCTCCATCATAGATGATGAGCAAAGGTGCAAGGTGACGATGGGCCCAAAGAGAGGGCTGACAAACTCTGTGTGTGTGCGCACGCACGCTCATGTGTGAGTCAGAGAAAGAAAAGAGCAATGCACCTGCTTCTAAATACGTGGCTTCTGAGTGTTCCTTTGATTTCCGAAGAGTTTTTAATCAATAATCCCCCCGAGGGTAGAAATCTCAATAGACTTTCTATGGAGAAGTTGGTTGCTGAAGGCACATGAATGATGAAAAGCCAGTCTGCAAATCATGGCCATGAGCTATGGGCGAGAAGATTCTTAGCCTGAGAGGTTAACGTGATCCTCCATTGATTGGATCTGCAAGAGGTTCCTAAATTTAAGTATCGATGCTGCGTTACATAAAAATGTGTGTATCTGCCCCTTTCTCCAAGGAGCTCAGGGCAAGATACATGCTTCCAGGGCTGGTATCAAAGGCAGGCATGGTGGGGCACCTGCTAAAGACCCACATCCTAGCAGGGGCCCAGTGACAAGAATCCCCTGGACTTCCTCCTCCTCTTCAGCCTTGCAACCTGCTTGTTTGCCTGCCTCTCGCTCCAGCCCAGACACCCAGTGGTGGTGAGGAGGAGGAGCAGGAGATGCCATGCCCACGGCCTACTTGCGCCCTGGCTCTCTGCCTGTCAAGCAAGCAAGCAAGCGGGAGCCATGATGACAAAGAGGAGCAGCAAGAGCAACTGGTGAAAACGGTGATGAGAAGGTAGACTGACCGAGGGAGGGGGCCCATGGAGGGTGTCTTGCCCAAGGGCCCTCATAAACCTGAAACCTGGTTCTTTTCTTCTTAGCCCCCCGCCCACCATTAAATCCTCACAACGTCCCTGTGAGGTAGGCTGGGTTGAGAGATAGTGACTTATCAGCCAGTGAAGCTCTGGAGATTCTAACCCAGGTCTCTCCCAGACCTAAACCATCTACTGCATCAGCCTGGCTCTGAGTAAAAGCATAAAAGGCGGCCCTCCTTCTATAGTATGTCATAATTGGAAGACTCTGTCCTCTAAAACCCCATAGAACATACCAGATTCTCCCCCATTAAGGCAGCCTCCTAGAACAACGATGGAAGATTCCCATTCCAGAACATCATAGTTCCACTTCCAACCAAACAGAACTTTCAACCAAAATTTTCAACCAAACCTTTCAAACCAAACCAGACCTTTCAAGCAAACAGAAGTTTCAACCCTATTGGTCCATCTTATAGGATATTGTCTTGTGGTACATTGTGATTATATTATTATTATTATTATTATTATTATTATTATTATTATTATTATTTATAACTCACCTGTTTCCCAGTCCTGGGACACAGGACAGCTTACAAAAATTAAAATATATGCAATTAAAACATATGAAAATATACAAAAGTTAAATATAAACAACAATACGATTAAAATTATATTAAAACATTACAACAGCATTTTAGAACTTACCCCCAGGTTCTTGCTGGAACAAGAATGTTTTTAGCCTTCCTCCGGAAAGACATCAAGGAAGGAGCCTTCCTAGCCTTCCTGGGAAGGGTTTCCACAGCCATGGGGCAGCCACCGAGAAGGCCTTCTCCCAAGTTCCCTCAAAATGTGCCAGTGACAGTGGTGGGACTGAGAGAAGGGCCTCCCCAGAAGATCTCAGGACACGGGCAGGTTCATAAGGGAGGATATGGTCTTTCAGATCACCTGGACCAGAGCCGTATAGGGATTTATAGGTCATAGCCAGCACTTTGAATTGGGCCCGGAAAGAGACTAGAAACCAGTGAAGCTGTTTTAACAAGGGAGTTGTATGATCCCTGTAACCAGCCCCAGTCAACAGTCTGGCAGCAGCTCTTTGGACCAACTGCAATTTCCGAACACTCTTCATAGGCAGCCCCACGTAGAGCGTGTTGCAGTAATCCAAACAGGATGTAACTAAGGCATGCATCGCCGTGGCCAGATCAGACATCTTCAGGAACGGGCGCAGTTGGCATGCTCATTTTAACTGCAAAAGCACTCCTGGCCACCACTGAAACCTGAGCATCCAGGCTTAGGGCTGAATCCAGGATCACCCCCAAACTGCGAGCCTGAGTCCTCAGTGGGCGTGCAACCCCATCTAACACAGGCAGAATCCCTATTCCCTGCTCTGCCTTTCGACTGACCAGGAGCACCTCTGTCTTGTCTGGATTAAGTTTCAGTTTGTTCTTCCTCATCCAGTCCATGGACCATGACTGATGCCAAACACTGGTTAAGGACAGAAACCGCTTCCTTGGAATCTGGTGGAAAGGAGAAGTAGAGCTGGGTGTCATCAGCATATTGGTGACACCGAACTCCAAAACTCTGGACAGCCTCTCCCAGCGGTTTCATGTAGATATTAAATAGCATGGGGGGCAGAACGGAACCCTGAGGGTCCCCACAAGCTAACGGCCACGGATTCCAACAGGCATCCCCTAACACCACCTTCTGCATTCGACCCCCTAGGAAGGAATGGAGCCACTGTAAAACAGTACCCCCAAGTCCCATCCCAGGAAGGCATCCCAGAAGTATACCATGGTAGATGGTATCGAATGCCGCCAAGTGGTCCATCAAAACTAACAGGGACACACTCCCCCTATCCAGTTCCCGGCATAGGTCATCCACCAAGGCGACCAAAGCTGTCTCCATCCCATACCCAGGCCTGAAACCAGCTTGAAATGGATCACAATAATCCCTTTCGCCCAGGAACCCCTGGAGCTGGGAGGCCACCACACGCTCTAATACCTTGCCCAAAAATGGTACGTTAGAGACTAGATGATAGTTATCTAGTATGGTGGGATTCAGGGAAGGCTTCTTCAAAGAGGTCTCACAACCACCTCTTTTAAGCATAATGGAACAATACCTTGTTCCAACGAGGCATTAACCACTCCCATTGTCCACTCAGCCAGTCCTCCTCTGGCTTCTTGAATAAGCCAGGAGGGGCAAGGATCCAGCATACATGTGGTGGCTCTCACCACTCCAAGGATCCTGTCCAGATCCTCAGGCTGCACAAATTGATTAGTAGCCAGTAGATTTACACCGTGGGCTTGATCATTGTATCAGTCAGATAAATGGATCTGGGTTTTACTCCAGTTCATGAACATGAAGGTGCCCAAATCACTTTCAATTTAGCTCGGGGTTTCTTGTTGACCACATGGCTGTATCTATGGCTGGAATCCATCACCATAAGCCTCAATCTTAAACATACTCCCACCAGAAAGTGAGTTCCATCAAACACAGCTGGATTTGAGTACATAATTAGTCAGGATTTCACTAAATAATTGGACATGAGTAAATAGTTAGTAATGAGCTATAAGACATAGCCCTAATGTTCCCCAGGAAACTGCAAAACTGTACAATTAACCTTTGTGATGAACTTTTAAAAAAAAAGTTACAGAAACTGTCAGCCCAGAAGCCCAATGAAAAGCAAATGATACCCCCGTGTCAGAAAAATCCCTGGATAGTTGTTCTTCTCCTTAATTAGAAAGTAGACTTTCAATAACTCTTAATTCACCTTGGAAAAACAAGTGTTCATTAGAGGGTTTTTTTTTAAATCCCTCATGTCTGTATGATGCCCAGTTTTTTTCCCCTTTACTGATAAGTGAGTCCCATTTCTATTTTGTTTTCATCCCCTTATTGCTAACAAACTACTACCAAAGTAATATTAACTATTGTTGTTATTATACCATATTTGCTAAAAAGTCATCAAGGTACTGTTCAGCAATATAAAATGATAAAACATTAGAACAATAAAAACAAAAGCATCAAAACAGTAAAACTTTAAAGCATTAAAAGAACTGCACAATTTAAAAGCCTAAATTAAAAAGTTGTGTCTTCACAGCTTTTCTAAAGGCTAAGAGAATGGTGGAAGCTGGTGGCTCTGATTTCGGTGGAGCTATAAATCCATTCTTAGTTTCAGTCAGAACCAGCCAGAACTCTAAAGGAGCTAGACAAGGTGCTGAACCCTACTCCCAAAATAGGTTCAGCATCTTGGATAGATCATATAGGGTTCTGACAGGCTCTGGCTGAAACCTGGAGCAGATTCACTGCTCCACTGACATTGGAGTCACCACCGATTGCCCCCAAACTATGAGATGTGCTTCCTCAAGAATTACAACAGGCCTTTAGAAAGGGTGTGAAGTTGAATCTCTTCAATTTAGCCTTTTAACATGTGTAGTTGTAATGTTTTCACTGTTAATGATTTCACAGTTCTAAGGTTTCATGGTTTTAAATGGTTGTACATTGCTGTGATGGCTATTTAGCAGATAAAGCAGCATATACACGTTAACAGTAAATAAAGAATATTAACACATTTCTTCTTTTTGGCTCATGTGTATGTGACCACTCTACTGGCATCCAAATTGACAATCCTGATCTAGACGGACAATTGGATTGACTCAGTACAAGGCATTTTTTTCCTGCTCCTACACTCCAAAAGTAAGTTCTCCCTAAGCCTCATTTAATGGAGTTTGTGCCAAAGAACATCCTGGCTATACCTTGTGGGTCAGACCTGCCACTCAAAATCCACCAGCTGAAGAGTCCACCTCTGGGGGAGGAAAAACACCAAAGCCGAGTTTCACGGTGGCCCTAACCACGGCGTTAATAAGCAGACACCAGGACAAACCCCTTGAGATGCATCAGCCAGATGTTTCATTTTATTCTCCCCTTTGGAAGCCATGGTTGAGGCTGAGATGGGGCAAGGAGTGTCCCTCTGCCATGATCATGCCATCTGTCAGATATCGGAGTGGGGGAGGGGGTGGGGGCCCCATGGCCTGGTCCCTGGGAACCTCATACCATGTAGGGGGAGGCAGATCTTCTTCCGGCACCATGGAAGAGACAAGGCTTCCCATCAGGCGGTGGTACCGGTAGTTCTCTTCACGATTCCCTCCATCTCCAGCCACCCAGAGAGTCAAAGAGGTCAGAGGAGGGCAGGATTTCTGGGCAGCCCGGCGAAGCCTTGCGCCTCTCCGTCCCCAGGAGGAGAGCATCTCCTTTGGAATGGGCTCCAAGTCTTGGTAGAAGGTCCCTCTGGGGGCAAGTGCTAGTTCCCTGGGCTGGAAGAGAAAGTCAAGAGGTGTGTGTGTGTGGGGGGAGGGAATGCAATCCGGAATTCCATTTGCAAAGAGCAAACTGCACAGCGTTTGACTTTCCAGTTCCAATTTGGAATTGAGATTGGGGTGAGGAAAACAGGGAGGATTTGGACCAGTGCTCCAAGGGAGGTGGGATGGTATGGGATGCAATCCCATCTAAAGACATCCCATTGCCTCAGTTGCATCCCATTGCAACCAGTATGTTTTGCAGTGGCAGCTGGTGGCTCTAATCTTGGTGGAGCAGCAGGATCCATTCTGGGTTTCAGACAGAACCAGACAGAACTCTACAGGAGCAATCCAAGGTGCTGAACCCTAACCCCCAAAAGGGTTCAGCAACTTGGATCGCTCTTTTAGAGTTCTGGCTGGTTCTGACTGAAACCCAGAATGGAATCACAGCCCACCAAAATCACAGACACCAGCATCCACTGATGCCTTTGTATGCCAGTTGTTTGAGGAGTGCAAGTGTGTGTGGGAGGGTGTTGTTGCAATCACGTTCTGCTTCTGGGCTTCCCACAGGCATCTGGTTGGCCACTTTGGGAACAGAATGTTGGATTAGATGAGTCTTTGGTCTGATCCAGCAGGGCCCTTCTTTGGTCCTTATGTTCTTCCCAGTTTTTTTAATGGGTGTAAAACCATCCCAGGGTACTACGTAGAGCAGGGTTATACCAGTATTGCAAAAAGTCACTTGACCCAGTCCAGAGCTGTTTACAGAGGGAGAAGAAACAGGCATTGTGAGATAGGGCACTTGCAATGACAGCTCCCTCTTCCTCCAACAACCAAACCCTAAATGCAGAAGAACCTCGTTGGCCTTAGGCCTTGGAGGAAGAAGAAGCTGTCTATCCAAGTTTCTGCCTGCCTGCCTCTGCCACGCCTGCCTGTTGGTGCTGCCTCTCCCAGCTCTTCAAACAGCATTGGTTTGGGCAAGGCTAGAAGATGGAAGCAGGCCAAACAATTGGATGGCAGTTGTGGAAGGCTTAGAAGATACACCAGTAGGGGAGCTAAATAAGCACTTCATTGTCTCTGAAACAAGAACAGAAAACTCGTGACTCCCGCTGGATAAACTAAGTCCAGTGCCACCTAGTGATCAAACTGTATAATGACACTATCCACGCATTCATAAGGAGAATGTGTGGATATTTATTTATTTATTTTGAAGGTTATGTCACTCCTAATATTAGGACACATTCAGGAACAGTTTGGACTTCATTGAGAGTAACGCTCTTTCTTTCATGTTAATGACTGATAAGTGTGAATGTCAAAATGCATGCTTGTTACCAAATAGTTGGCATGGGTATAAAGTAGTGCTGTGCTGAAAATTTCTCCCACATTTTTTTCAACCATTCTCATCCAAATTGATAGAAGAGAAATTGCTTTTGAAAAGAAATTCAATGGTGAAGAAATTTCAGAGAAATTTTCCTGGATTGGGTTTGGGTTTCTTGGGTTTACCCTACTTAGAAGATGGCCGAGGAGTGAGCACCAATGTCCTGTTTTTCATTGTACAATCACCTCTCTGGCAGCCTGAAGCCTCCTCAGCTCCCTACACATGAGTTAAAGCCCAGTTTAAGGCCCCATGAGGTAATTCCTCCCATGGGGCTTTGTCAGATCAGGATGTGCAGGCAGCCCAGCTAACTGTGATTATGTACTCCACAAAGCACCACAAAAAATACATTGTAAAACATCCTGAATGAGGTAGAACAATGGAAGACTCTTCCATGGGGGAAGAAAACTTTCTCCCCCCATGAAGAATGTGGAAACTGGAGGACAGATTTAGGCACAGTACTACCCTCAACTCTTCCCTGGAACTAGGCACAACACTGCGTCCCCCTGCACTGCAGTGGATGCAAATTGGGGGGTGGCCTGCCAGGGCAGTTGATGCTGTTGCCAGCATGAAAACCCCCAAAACTCTTACAAAAAAGAAAGACGCTGTGCTACAAGTCCCGCCTGTGGGGAACCCTACCTGGGAGAAACTGTGGAGAATTTCTCCTCCCCCTGGAGAAATTTGGTGAAATTCTCTCCCAAATTTCACTGCCCACAAGTCAGGTGGAGAGTTCCAAGAGGCCATTTGCGCACAGCTCTAGTATAAAGATGGAGAATGGGCCACAGGCTAAACTAAGCCTAGCCTAATCTGAAATGAAACCATCCCACTTTCTCCCCGCCACCCACTTCGAGCACTGAAAATGTGGGCAGCGAGGATGGGGAATTTGCTGTTTTGACATGGAAAAAAAAAAAGGGAACGCAAATGGTGATAGGCTACATAAATCACAGCAAAAAAAGGGGGGGGAACGCAAATGGTGATAGGCTACATAAATATTTACCTAGCCTATCACAGCAAAAAAAAAAAAAGGAACGCAGATGGTGGCCGCTGTAGCCGCCATTTGCGTTCCTTTTTTTTTTTTTTGCCATGATAGGCTACATAAATATTTACGTAGCCTATCACCACCTCCGCAGGGATGCAAACGGCGTCCCTGCATTAGCCATGATAGGCTATGTACGTATTTACATAAGTTTTTGCGTAGCTTATCACGGCTAAAATGGTGAAGCGAATGGCGGCCGCAGATGTGGCCGCCATTTGCAGAGCAGCGCGAACGGCAGCAGGTGAGTGCTCCATTTTGCGCACCTTTTGCAGGGTGGGGGGGTGCGGGGCTTCATTCTGCCATGAGTTTTGGGGGGCTGAATGCAAGATCCGTGGCGGAATTCTCTGCCATCCCTAAGTAATCCTTTCAACAATCCTGTAAGGTAGTTCAGCATTATCAATGCCCATATTGCAGATGGAGGAACTGAGGCTTGTCCACATATACACACAACAGTTAGGGTTTCTAGGTCTCCTGTGGCTCAGACCCTGAAATACAGGGATTGGAGATTGGACGCTAAGAGCAAATTCCCATGGACACCTCTCAGGGTACCCACAAGGCTACTTACCCCCCTCCTGATTTTTATTTCATTAAAACAATGACCTTTTTAAAAAAAGTTGCTGCAAAGCAAAGTGCTACCCTTCAGAAACATCTTCATTTGGGTTCAAAAGAGTGGTTTCACATTTTGGAGCTTAGCTTCCCCCTCTGCCTTGCACTTAGGTTCTTGAGCAAGTTAGTAGTCACCAGTTTGCCTTCTGGGAAGTGAGTGTTTTGTGGCTGGCCATGCCCACTGTGGCAGCCATTTTGTGAGAGCACCCACTACACTCTCTCAAAATTCCAAATGTGCCCACTGCTGCAAAAACGTTGGGGCCCTCTAGTGCCTCACGCATGAAAGAAGGTGGAGATGGGGTGAAGCTCTGGGGCAAGAGGAAAATAGCTGGCAGCCTTGAATATGGATGCTTCGTTTTGAGAATTATACTTGTTTTCCTAGAGAAGAGGACTAAACCATGCAACCCGAGACACTGGCAACCCTAAAAAACATTGCCACACTTTGATACTCACTGCCCATTGGCCTCTCCGAAAGAACTTCATCAGACCTTGACCATGACTACCTTTGGCCGGCTCTTCTGACGTAAGCTCTTCATCCCCATCAGTTTCCAGCTTCCTTCCGGAGGCCCAGTTCCCCATTCCAGGGGGCTCACCCCCTCTTGTTGGGAGATGTCTTTCTCCCCCGTCCTGCTTCCTCTGTGCGGCTGTCTCCACTGGAGCTGAAGGGGTGGGTGGGATGGTGCTATTGTGACCTCAGGAGGTTGCTGCCAAGGAGACGTTGAGACCTGGAGCCTTCACCTCAACCAACTCAAGAGTCGTTCTCATAATTACGTAGCCTTACGGCTATTTATTTTACACCAAATGTTCACCCGCTTTGCCCCCATGATGTTCAGCGACATCATGAGAGGATCTCCCTGAATTCTCCTCTCCTCTGTTTCTTTGAAAGGAAACATGATGGACAGAGACATCATGGGAAGGAGTAGGCGGAACCCTACTCCAGCAATGTTTTGGTCACTCTTCACTTTAATTCTTCTCTGACTAAGAACAGGTAATAAAGATGGTTAAAGGGTTCAGTGACGCCTAATTTTCACTGGGGAAGTAAACCTGAGTCTGCGCTATACCCCACTTCAGAAAAGGGGTTCATATAACAAAATGTTCCTCCTTTCAAAATTTTTCCCACACAGAAAAGAGCCAGTGTGGTGTAGTGGCTAGAGTGTTGAACGGGGAGTTGGGAGATCTGGTCTCTAGTCCCCACTCAGCCATGGAAGCTCACTGGGTGACTTTGGGCCAGTCGCAGACTCTCAGTCTCAGCCCAGCCTACCTCACAGGGTTGTTGTGAGGATAAAATGGAGAGGAGGATTGTGTACACTGCCTTGGGTTCCTTATGGAGGAAAAAAGGCAGGTTATAAATGTAATAAATAAATAAATAAATAAATAAATAGGAAAGAGCCTTATCAGGAGAAGGCTTCTCCTGGCATTCCGTTTACTACAGGGGTGTTGAAACTCAGGCCCATAGTACAAATCTGGCCTGCCTGGAGCCTCAGTTTGGCCCTCTAGGGTGACCCAGAAGGCCATGTCCTCTTCCCCTAGCCCCATCTAGGGATGGCGGAGAATTCCGCACGGACTCCAGTGAGGCTGGATTCTAAAGAATCTGGCCCCCAGAGTCCGTGGCAGAACGGAGCACTCCCTTCCACGAAACTGTCCCCGGATGGACCCTACCTGCCATCGGCCAGTCCGGTCCGTCTGCTGCCGTCCGCTGCCCCGGTGTGCGGCCACAAATGGCGTCCGGCATAGCAGACGCCATTTGCGTCCCTGCTTTAGCCGTGATAGGCTACGTAAATCTTTACGTAGCCTATCACGGCAAAGAGCAGGGACGCAAATGGCGTCCGCTACGCCAGAGCTGTCTGAGGCTCCTGCTTACCAGCAAGTGTAGAGCCTGCTAACAAGCCTAGAGCCTTCAGTAGTGGGGGCCCGCTAACAGGACCGGAGCTTTCAGCAATGCGCAAAGGGGGATGAGGATGACGTTGCTGAGGCAGTGATCTTTGATATGAAAGCAGGTATATGGTGGGCAGTATGTCATGAGGAAAGTGTGCAGGTAGCCTTCTGCTCAATGGCTTACTGAGAAGCAAAAGAATTATTTTATTTATTATTTATTATTAAATTTGTTAATCGCCCATCTGGCTGGTCACCCAGCCATTCTGGGTGATGTACAGAATATAATAAAACAGTTTAAAACAATAAAATTGTACAATAAAAACATTTTATAAAATACCCTAACCCACCCCAAATGCCTGCCTGAACAACCACGTTTTTAATGCATGATGGAAGCTCATTAAAGAGGGGGCATGGCGGAGGTTCCTAGGGAGGGAGTTCCACAGAGTGGGGGCCACCACAGAAAAAGCCCTCTCCCTCATCCCCACCAGTCTAGCTGTCCTGGCTGATGGGACAGAGAGAAGGCCATCCGAGGCTGATCTTGTTAAGCGGCCTGTCTGGTGTTGCTGGAGGTGCTCCTTGAGATAGGCTGGGCTGGAACATATAGGGTTTTAAAGGTCAAAACCAACATCTTGAATATGGCCCGGAAAACAACTGGTAGTCAGTGCAGCTCCTTCAGGACTGGAGTGATGTGATCTCACCGGCAGCTGCCTTTAATCAGGCGAGCCGCTGCGTTCTGTACCAGCTGCAGCTTCCGAACCGTCTTCAGGGGTAACCCCATGTACAGCGCATTACAGTAGTCTAAACGAGAGGAGACCAGGGCATGTACTACCGATGCGAGCAGATGGTCGGGCTGTTAAATACGCTTTAAACAAATTAGGCTGGCTGTATTTATGTACTGGCTGTTCTGCAAGGATCTCCTGCTCCATTAAGGCCTCCTCAGTACAAAATGCCTGGCAAGGGGGGGGGGGGTTGCCTTTTTATTAAAACAAACCAGCGCTGCAGCGGAGTCTGGTGACTCTGATTTCGGTGGGGCCGTGATCCCATTCTGGGTTTCAGTCTGAACGAGCCAGAACTCTAAAGGAGCTGTCCAAGGTGCCGAACCATATCCCCCTAATAGCGTCAGCACATGGGATAGCTGTGGTTCTGACTGAAACCCACAATGGATTCACGACCCCACCAAAATCAGAGCCACCAGACTCCACTGCTGGCAATTAACTCATATTCTCCTGACACAACTCTTTAGCACTCAGATCTTTATTGTCCTCCAAAATGCACAATTTACTGCACCTCCCCTCAAACTCTCCCCAACCAGAGACCCCTCAGCACATCGTCAGGCTTTTCCAGCGGCGCTTGATGTCACGGGCCACTTGATCCAGCCACCACTCGGCATACATGACTTCCTGGAGCCAAAGCTGGAACTTCTCCCATTCGTACAAATTCTGAAAATCCTGGGATGTCAGCTCCAAAAGAGCGGTCTCCAGCCTATGGAGCGTTGCACCAGAAAGACGTAGGTTCCGATAGCGGAAATTCTCTTTCCAGCCCCTGACTTGCCCCTGCAGAGTTCATCACATGGAAGGGTCAGTTCTTCATTTCTGGCTACCTTCCCGATGGAGAGGAGCAGAAGCACCAGCAATGTCTACCAACTCAGGAGATGGCAACCCCACCATCAGGAGCTGGCTAAATTAAAGGCCTGTATACCTTTAAGCCAAGGGTGGGCAACTTGTGGCTCTCCACATGTTTTGGCCCCAAACCCCCATCAGTCGCAGCCTGCATAGTCAATGGAGAGGGATGATGGGAGTTGCAGGCCAAAACATCTGGAGAGCCACAACTGGCCCACCCCTGTTCTAAAGACTGTATGGTTAGGCTTCCTAATTGTTCTCAAAGTTAAGCAAAGTGTTCATTCATGATTAGTCTCATCTTTTCAGGAGGCAATGAAGCAGCTTCCCCCAACATGGTGCCCTCCACATATTTGGGGCATCAGTTGCCATCAGCCTCATCCAGCATGACCAATGGTTCGGGCCGATTGAAGATGTAGGCCAAAAACTCTGGAAGTTGCCACATCGATTGGGGAAAATGGCAATGGAGTCTCAGTCTTCAGCTTGGAAGTGGCACTTCAGGGCTGGCCCCAGCATTGAGGGGGCCGTCAGCAAAGTGCTATCTGGCGAATATGAGTGCCACAAGCTGAATATAAGCCAACAATGTGATGTGGCTGCAAAAAAGGCAAATGCTATTTTGGGCTGCAGTAATAGGAGTATGGCTTCCAAATCACGTGAAGTACTAGTTCCTCTCTACTCAGCACTGGTTAGGTCTCATCTTGAGTATTGTGTCCAGTTCTGAGCACCACACTTTAAGAAGGATGCGGACAAACTGGAGAGGGTTCAGAGGAGGGCAACAAAGATGATCAGGGGACTGGAAACAAAGCCCTGTGAGGAGAGACTAAAAGAACTGGGCATGTTTAACCTTGAGAAGAGAAGTCTAAGGGGAGATATGACAGTGCTCTCCAAGTACTTGAAAGGTTGTCACAGAGAGGAAGGCCAGGATCTCCTCTCGATCAACCCAGAGTGCAGGACACAGAATAATGGGCTCAAGTGACAGGAAGCCAGATTCCCGCTGAACATCAGGAAAAAACTTCCTGACTGTTAAAGCAATGTGACAATGAAACCGATTACCTAGGGAGGTGGTGGGCTCTCCCACACTGGAGACATTCAAGATGAGGCCATCTGTCAGGGATGCTCTGACTTGGATTCCTGCACTGAGCAGGGGGTTGGACTCGATGGTCTTGTAGGCCCCTCCCAACCCTACTACTCTACAATTCTATGGTGGGCTGCCCCTCTAGTAACTGTGGGCCTCCCTAGGGTATGTGGGAAGCCCTGGGGCGCTACCTTGGTGACACCAGCAGTTCCAGGTGGTGGCCATTTCCCTCGCCCAACAATATCCTGGAAGCTCAGTCTGGGGCATTGTCAAAAACAAAGATGGCAGCTGCTGGGAATTGGTAACATCATTTTTTTTAAAAAAAGGTCCAGGGAAGGCATCAGCGGTGGGCCTTGCTGGGCCCCTGACAGCAGCCTAGCGATTCCCAGTGTTGACACCAGCCCTGGGTGGCAGGTACATCTTGAACCTGACTACATTCAGGTCGTTGTGACAAGGGAATATCTCCAACCTTCTGGGGAGGATGTTTCATATGACTCAGTCGGCGGTCAGGAAGGCTGGGACTTGTAGTCCGAAGCCTCAGAGGGAGCCAGGTTGGGGAAAGGCAAATATAACTCATGCTTCAGTCCTGTAAAGGGGGGCAAATACGACTCTAGTTGGCTGATTTTGGTTTGGGTGCAAAATAACTCTTCAAAAAAAGAATTATCTCCAAAGCTCCAAGCTATGCAACTTCAACTGCATCTCCAGATTTGGCAACACTTCACTTAAGTTGTGCACATTTATGAAAACGGCTGGCAGGCACAGTTGGTTTTCTAGCCTCACCTTCCCTCCTTTTAGTCCCACCCATTGAGCACATGCACACACCTTTATCATCAGTTGGCACCTTTTAGTGTAGGGCTGGGTAACCTCTTTCAGCCTCAGGGGCAAATTTTGGAGACACCGTTTTGGGTCCACATTCCAGTGGTGGGCAGGGCTGAAGCCAAAGGGGGGGAAGGGGGGCAAATATACACAAAATGCCAGTACATAGAATCATAGAATAGTAGGGTTGGAAGGGGCCTACAAGGCCAATCGAGTCCAACCTCCAGTGATAGCTCAAAGCTTTTACTGCCAATAACTAAGCCTTAGGAGAGGCATTCCAACCTTTCAAAATGGCAGACACTAAACAACAGCTGGGAAACCATCGAATGATTGGTGGTTGGGGGAAAAGGGGTGGAGCCAGAGGAAGGGGCGTGGTCTGCAGGAGGGCCACATTTCGCCACCCGGGCCTGGGGTTCCCCACCCGTTTAAGTGTGTGTAAGCAGGGATGCACCAGACTGTTTTGATTTTGGTCTGGGAACCAAAAGAACTCTGTCTCTTGGGGTGAGGGGCATTTATCGTACTACTCTTCACCATGCCCTGTGCCAGTGAATCCCACAGATTATTCAACTTGGGAAGATATCATGGAGGATGGGTTTAAATCATGGAGGACGGGTGAAGTGCCAGATGATTGGAGGAGGGCTAATGTCCCTATCTTCAAAACGGGCAAAAAGGAGGAACCTGGGAACTACAGATCAGTCAGTCCGACATCAACCCCTGGGAAAATCCTGGAGCAGATGATAAAGCAATCCATCTGGAAGCACCTTGAAAACAATGCAGTGATTACTCGAAGCCAACATGGATTTGTCAAGAACAAATCCTGCAAGATGAATCTGATCTCGTTTTTTGATCAGGTCACCTCCCTTGTGGACTGTGGGAATGCTGTGGACATAATATACCTTGACTTCAGCAAAGCTTTTGAGAAAGTGCCCCATGATATCCTGCAAACTAGCTAAAAGTGGGCTAGATGAAACAACTCTCAGATGGTCTTGTAGGCTCCTTTGAACCCTACTATTCTATGGTTCTATGTCCCCTCAATACACATGAAATGTCACGCATCCCAGAATCCAGGCAGCTTCTCTCTCTCGCCTCGTCCCTCCCTCCATCCCTCTCTCCCTTCCTTCCCTCCTCTCTTTCTCCCCCCGCCCCCCCACACACTTACAACGCCACAGATTTTGGGCCAACAGCAGTCAAATAGCTCCAGCTGTTTCTCTTGTCTTCTTGGGTTGCAGGATGCGGCCTGGCTGAACCCGACTTGGGAAGGAACACTCCCCATCAGCCCCCGAAGGTGCTACTTGGGGCTGAGGCTCTGCAATGCCCTGCCTTGAGGAATGAAACTAACCAGCCCTGGGCTTGAAACAACATCAAGCAGGCCCTGGCCTGACCTCACAATGCAAAGATGAAATCATAGACCTGGAAGGAAAAAACACACACCACCCAATACTATCTAGCCACCCAATATCTATCCATCCTACAGGCTAAGGCCTACAAAAAGAGCTTTACAAAGAAAGCACAGCCATATCGATGCCCCACTTTTCAGCCCAGATAGTTCCCAAAAGTGGATCATACTTAAAATCATAAGAACATAAGAGCAGCCATGCTGGATCAGACCCAGGGTCTCTAGTCCAACCTTCTGTTCACACAATGGCCAACTAGCTGCCTACAGGAAACCCACTAGCAAGACATGAGGGCAACAGCACCCGCCCGCCCATATACCCTAGCAACTTTTACTGAAGGTAGCATAGAGCCATGAGGACTAGTAGCCATTGGCAGCCTTCTCCTCCATGAATTTGTCCAACCCCCTTTTAAAGCCATCCAAATGGTTGGCCATCATGACATTTTGTGGTAGCAAATTCCATAGTTAAACTCCACACTGTGAAGTAGTATTTCCTTTTATCTGTCCTGAAAATCCGCCAAAAGGTAGTTTATCATCTGGGAGAGCTGATTTGGGCAGCAAATCCTTTGCTATTCAATCATTATTGTATTTTTACTGCTGGGAGAGAGAGAGAGAGAGAGAGAGAGAGAGAGAGAGAGAGAGAGAGAGAGAGAGAGAAGCTTGTCGAATTTTTTTTTTTTGGCCTCAGATTCCACATTGACTTGGCCGACGCGTTGGTCGAACCTCGTCCATTTGTGCTGCTCACCTTTGTGACAAGGCCGGATTGATGTATTACGAATTCACTATTAATTTCAGAATCGATTGCGAGCTTCCAAGCATGCACAGTATAGTACACATTCCCCCACCTAGATTTCCAGTTGCCATACCACCTAGACTCCCCCCCCCCATTTATTTAGCTCCAATAGCTAAATAAATGCTATTACTGACGATAATACTGACGATTGGCGAGGGCAAGTAAACATCACATGACGCCATCATGCAGGCAGGCCGCATGAAAACAACCAGTCAGAAAGGGGCTTCATCATGTGGCGACGCATGAAGTCATGAGGAGATTCTGGACTACCACTCCCAAGGTGTATCTTGATATTGCGCATGCGCGGTAATTCATATATACAGAATGAGAGTATGCATTAAAGGAGATCTCACATGGATAGTTTTGCTACTTTTTCAGTAAATAATGAATTCACTCTGCGGAAGCTCGCCCTTCACCAGCTAAAGGCTGTGCTTCCACAGGATGGCCACTGGATGGCAGCATATGATCAAGAATGGGAAGGAATGTAGCAGGGCAAATAAGATAATCCAATAAAAGGGGGAACAGCAAGCAGAATACAGCTGCGGAAATGGGGAGGCCATTTCGGGTCACTCCAGAACATTCATCTTCCTCTAGAGATGGGCAAAATCATGGACTTGTAGGTCACACCCTGACACCTGATACGATTCTGTGTCTTAGCCTAGAAGAAAACATGGTTCTGGAGCCTACTGGGCCATCAAAAGCCACCAGAAGAAAAAAAAAAAAGAGGTCCAAAGCAATTGTGATTTATGGTGATTTCGTTGTTCTGAGGCATTTGAAATATTTCAATTTTCTGAGGCATATTGCAGGGTGTGTTGTTGTTCCTAACCCATTTTATTGTATGAGCCACCCTAATAACTTTAATTACAAAACAAAACAAACCTCAATCACAGAAAATGGCCCCATTTTGGAACATTAACTTTGTTTTCTTTATTAAACATACAAAATTTAGTACAAATTAAAGTAAATCCTATACAAAGCACCACAAGGGAATTAAGACAAGGCCCAAGCAGCCTCTCGCGTCCCATGTTAGAGAGGATGTTAACATGGCACCGCGGGGCAGATACACACATGTGCATCTGAAAGAAGGCCGCAGCACCCAACGCACCTGAGGACACGAGCAGAGTAGATCTTTTTATGCCTCCGTTAATCTCCCCACCACCGCCGCCTGCCCCCCCACCTCAGCCAAGGCCTCATGTAGAAGGGGAATAGCGGCTTCAAGGTGCCCAACAGACAATGAACATCTTAAATTAACCAAAAAACAAAAATGGTGGGGGGATGATAGTTAGTAAGGACTGTATGGTGTGTGTGTAGGGGGGGGGGAGAGAGAGATGTGGGAACATTCTACATGGGATAAATACTTTGACGCCATCAAAGCCTTCATCAACCGGGGCCTTCGTTGTCTATTTTGCCTCCACTAGATGGGGCCAGTGACAGCGCAGAGATTCCCAACTCTTTGCTCCGAAACAGCCCTCTGTCTCTAGGACGGTTCAGATTCTACTGAAATGTAACCGCCACCTACATTTTCCAAAGCTAAATAACAGGGCATTAACAAAATGGGCAGCAGTTAATTACAGCAGAATTAAGAGTGCGGGGCGTCTCTCTTTCCTTCTTTTTTTCAAAACACGCCATGCAATTCCCACCCCAGTGGCCAGTTCAGATATTGTGGGGGTCCGCTTTTATCATTGCAAGAGTGCAGAAATGGTTGTGGCCCAGGGCTGCAAGCACCTCTAATGCTGGCAGCCCTGTGTCTGACAGAGAACGTTGGGCTATCATCCTGGCCCACTTGGGGTCTAGGGTGGGGATGCTCATCTTTTAGAAGGGCACCTGATAATTGTAGGAATCCCCGATCCTCCATTGAGCCACTGCTGGCCTTCCTGTTTTCTTGACCTCAGGTGAAGCTGAAGGACATAATTCCCTTTTTGCTCCATCCCTGCTTCCCAAGCCCAGGGTCCAGTTACTGACTTGGGGTACCTGTCCCTGGCCTACAGAGAAAGACATCAGCAGCCATCTCGTATGACCTCCCATAGCATCACATGGCCATGCACGACGGCCAAGACGCTGTTGCTACATCCATACCATCTTCTGGCAATGCTCAGCTGTTGGTGAACGAATATGGCACATCCCACATCTCCTCAGTCAATGAATGTTAAGAGGGCACCGTTATATACTGGTGCCCTCTGAAGGAGCAGACCCCCCCCCCCCCGCAACCATATACCATTCCCCCTCAATCCATGACCTCTCCTTGACCGAGGTGAGCTTAAAGATGGCGTCCGCCAGAAGGAAAAGCCATTGCATCCCTTCCAGATTCACAAGCCAGGTGGCCTTGGCCAATTGGAGCAAACGCATCTCCTACAAGGAAGAGAACAACCTCTTCAACCAATTGTCCCAAGAGATAGGGATAGAGCAACATTATCTCAGTGTTATTATCATGAGGTCAGGGTAGCAATGGAGATCAAAAGTAGCTTTCCTGGCACAAAATACTTTGGATGGTGTTGCAGGAACACCATGGATGGAATAAAAAGGGGGTGTGAGTAGTAACAGTCAAGGAGACAAGGGGAAGACAGTCAAAGAGAGTAGTGCTGCTAGGGCAGGAGAGGCACTTCACTGAAGGAGGAACCAACTGTAGGAGGTAGCATGAAGCCAACCAGGAGCCACAGGAAATTCGGAGAAAATAACATGGTTAGAACGTAGATTAACCCAACGCAGGAGGGCCTGCAACCTTTAAGTAAAATGAAGATTTCAGGGGAAGTCAAGCGGGGGAGAGGGGGGATAAGACATCCTCCAAGACCAACTGGCATCCAACTCAAGAGGAGTTGAAGTTTCCGCTCCTTGGGGTGCAGGAAGGATGTGCGTGTCTTGTGCATGTCCCGACAACCAGGTCGGGGGGGCTGCAGGAAAGGAAGCTTCTTTCTTCATCCGGCTCATGCCCAGTCAGTCAACAGAGTCACAGATCCGTTCCACAGCGGCGTTAAAGGCATGGGGCTGGTCGGCGTAGACGTGGTGGGAGGCACCCGAAATAGCCTGCGAGGGGGGCAGGAAAAGAGACAAAGTCAGAAGCAAGCGTCAGGTTCAGCTATGAATGAAACTGGATCCGCTTAGTTCCAGACCAGATGGTGATTTAAGGAAGGAGCGCAGCTCAGAGGTAGAGCACGTGGCCTGCATGCATAGAGCCTCGGGACCAATCTTTGGAACCTCCAGGCAAGGATGTGGGAGAAATCCGAGGTGGACTAAAATGAGCTCAGATTTCTTCCTTACCAACCTGCCTGGTCACCGGAGGGCAAGTTCCTGGCGGTTCCACATGGACCTATGGCTCAGTTGGAACTCACCAGGAAGAGAGCCTTCAGTGTTGTGGCCCCCTTCCTGTGGAACTCCCTGCCTTTGGAGGTCAGGCAGGCGCCAACGGTGTGTTGGTTTTGGCACCTCCTGAAGACATTGTTATTTTGAGAGGCTTTCCCTGACTGAAGCCTCAGTTTTCCAGCTGCAGTTTATTATGTTCCGAATCTGTTCTTTTAAATTGTTTAAATTATGGAGTTTTATTCTTTTATCTCGTTGTTCACCGCTCCGAAATCTTTGATGTGGAGCGGTACATACTGTAAACAAACAAACAAACAAACATGCTGGTGCTTTTTGTATTTTTGGCCCTGTCCCTTTGCCTTTGGCCATGTCCAACACTGGGACGCGGCCCCCAAGAGCTTCTCCAAAATGGCATTTGGCCCTTGAAAGCAGTTCCCCACCCTGTTACAGAGCAGTGTTCTACATTCCTGTTACGAGCTCATCAGCAGGGCTGCTTCCGTGGACTGGCAATTTTCCCACCAGGAGATCCTTCTTGTCCCTTCCCCTCTAGAGCATCCTTCCCCAACCCTGGATCCTCAGATGTTGCGGGACTACCCCCCCATCATCCCTGACCCTGAGCCATGTTGCCTGGGGATAATGGGAGTTGCAGTCAAACACCATCTATGGACCCAAGTTCTAGCAAAAAATCCTCAGGGAGAACGTTAGCGCCATCTATCAGAACGTTCTCAACACAATCAGTATTTCTGGGAATTCCTGATATTGGAATAATTTGGGATGATTGATGATACAGAATAGAAGGAGAATCATCAGTCATACTTAATTCAGTCAGTGGCCTACAACTCCCATCAGCCTGAGCTAGCCTAGCCAATGGTGAGGAATTATGGGAGTTGTAGGCCAAAACATCTGGAGGGCCACAAGTTGCCATCCTGTGCTGTAGATGGAAGAGCCTGAAACCTTCCCTGTATCACCAGCATCGCGGATCCAGAAAAAAAAAATGCTGGTTTCCTCTCACTGCTACAGCTGTGATTATATTGAACTTTTGCAGGGGGGATTTTATTTGTAAATTGCTTTGGGAACCAAGGTTGGCTGAAAAGCACGGCACATATTTAATTAACAAAGAGACTCATCTTTAACCAGTTGATCAAGTCAGGTTTGGACTCTCTTTCCGGAAGAAGGGCAGCGCAGGTAAAGTAGGGGTTGCACCAGCCACTGGGACTAGCTCTGGCATCTGCCTCTGATCCAAATTCCTAGAGATGCTTTCCCCCAAAATGCTCTATGGAGATGTATCAAGATGTACCACATGTTAATTGCTCAATCTGCATTTATTGATTAGAAGTATCTTTATTTGGCCTTTCGACTGTAAGGTCTCCAAAAGGCGGCTTACCGATCAAGACGTTAAAACAGATTAATAAAAGCCCACAAAAGCCCACCATCGGCATATGTGTAGAGGAATTAACTAGATGCCTCTAAATGCTGAAGGAGTTGCACTGGTTACCAGTTGTTTTCCAGGCCAAATTCAAGGTGTTGGTTTTGACCTTTAAAACCCTATATGGTTCCGGCCCAGCCTATCTCAAGGAGTGCCTCCAGCAACACCAGACAGGCCACTCAACTAGATCAGCCTCAGATGGCCTTCTCTCTTCCCTATCAGCCAGGACAGCTAGGCTGGTGAGGACGAGGGAGAGGCCCTTCTCTGTGGTGGCCCCCACTCTGTGGAACTCCCTCCCTAGGGAACTCTGCCATGCCCCCTCTTTAATGAGCTTCCGCCACACACTGAAAACGTGGTTGTTCATGCAGGCATTTGGGGTGGGTTAGGGTAATTTTAGAAATACGATGTTTTAATGTGTAATGTTATTGTTTTAAACTGTTTGTACATTGCCCAGAGTGGCCGGCCAGATGAGCAATTAATACATTTAATAAATGAATGAAAAAATAATTTAAAAAAATGAGCGGAATGGGGGTGGAATGAAGTTTTAACTTGGTGCTTAAGTGTTAATATATTTTGCACCTGATAAATGATCTGGGGAGGCAGAGCTAAGGTGCCAGTGCAGATAAGGCCCTATATCCCTACGTAGACACTCACCTCACCTCTGAAAGTGCAGAAACACACGATTCATTCTGAAAGGCATGGAGAAGGACAAGGAGGTATGCAGAAAACCGAAGCTCTAACCCAGGGCTGCAGAACCTCTTGCAGCCTGAGGGCCAAATTCCATTTCAGAGAAGCTCTTGAGGGCTGCATTCCAGGGGTGGGCAGGGCCAAACACAAACAAGGCGTGGCCACCCCCCCCCCCCAATATTTTAGCTTAAAGCTCATACTGCCATTAACAAAGACTCAGGAGAGACATTCCAACCTTTTAGAAGGGGTGAGGGGGCGTGGTCATCGGGGGGAAACCTGGAGGGCTGGACTGGGATGGCCAGATGTTCTGCACCCTTGCTCTAACCCTTCCTTCTCCACCCCCACCACAGCCCTCCTTAGATCTTAACATTCACCAGCATTTTCCAAGCTGACCTCCAAAGCCATAAAAACTAGGAACTTGTTTTTTAAAAAAATGCTGAGAATTGTAGAGGGTTCAGTTCTGTACCAGATACTGAATTCCACACCTGAACATGCAAGGAAATGCTACAGGTACAAGCACACTCTGCTCTCTCTCTCTCTCTCTCTCTGTGTGCCAAAGCTCCTACCATGTCACAGACGTAGCACCCCGGTCGTAGGTGCTTGACCTTCTCCCCGGTGCTGGTATCAATCCAGGAATTGGTACCGTAGATGAGGGTGATGGGCAAGTCCCGCCGCACCAGGTGGATGCGTTCCAACATGGGACGCCGGGCCCAACCGAATGCCTCCGTCATGGCCTTGAACCCTGACTCGCCACTGGGGTCGAGTAGAGGAGAAGCAAACATGGTTAGCGGTTATGGGAAAAGGATAACCCCACTTTAACAAGCACCGCTTCTTAGGGATGGGAGCCTGTACGACTTCACCGAACATATCCAGCCCACATAAGATGTGTAGGACTAACGTGGGGAGGCGGAACATAGGTGTGCACAGAAACCCCACCTCCAATGTCTCCATGCACCCGTCTTCTGGTTCTGCTGTAACCTTCCCTTATAGGGGAGATGCTCCAGCCCCTTGATCGTTTTAGTTGCTCTTTTCTGAATTTATTTCCCCCCCCCCCCCCACGCTACAAGGAAGTGTTGTAATAAAGGGCGACTTCAATTACCCCCACATTGAATGGATCAATGCACGTTCCAGCCACGACAAAGAGGTTAAATTTCTCGATGCCCTAAACGATTGTGCCCTAGAACAGTTGGTCATGGAACCAACCAGAGGGGAGGCGACCTTGGATTTAATCCTAAGTGTGCCAACATTGTCATATTTTCAGCGCTAGGTTAAGGCTGACCTCTACTCCCAGGCATTTAATGGCATAAGATGCCAGCTGTCTGAACAGATGCTACTGACATTATTTTAGCTGTTGACGTTGTTCTTACATTTTGTATATTTAAAATTTCACACCGCATTTTATCCTGTGAATTGTTGCAAACTGCCCAATAGATTCAGCTATTGGGCAGTACAGAAATGAAAATGGATAGGATAGGATAGGATAGGATAGGATAGATAAACAAGCTTCTGACAGTGCTCACGGGTTCCCTGGCAGTCTCCCATCCAGCCCCAGAGCAGCTTAACTGCCATAAGGTTGCTGCATCATGCGCCTCCGGACTAGGCCCAGGGACCATTGCCAGGTCCGTTGGGCCCCACTGTAGCCTTCACACTAACTTGAGGGTGCTCTCGGGAAAAAGCTCTGTCTGCGCCACCTACGCCCCGCTGGGGAAGGATTTCATTGGTGGGCCAGCTGTGTCTGGGAGATCTTCCCCCCCACTGGCCGCACTAAGCTTCCAAGCAACCACAGGGTTCCATGGAAGAGTGTTGGGAAGCCACTGATCTGGAGCCTCTCTGGAGCCTCTCAGGGGTCTCTTCAGTGCCTCTTCAGTGTTTGGAAAGAGCCTCTTCAGTGATCGGAAGCCACTGATCTGGAGCCTCTCAGGGGTCAAGGGTTAGAAGCATCCTCACCTGGGAGTCTGGGCGTTGCAGTGGTAGATGTATTCAGAGATGGTATCGTCGTCGAAGAAATCGGCAAACTTCTGCTTAAAGTCTGGCCGGAAGCGCTGCACCAGCCCAGGACCTGGAGGAGAAGGAGGGAGACAGCCAGCAGGTTCACACCAAGCCTTTCCGTCGGCTTCCACACCACTTAGAAGAACTTTCCCAGTTCAAAGGGAAGAATAGCGTTAATTTTAAACAGCAATTATTTTTAAAAGTTACTGATCATCTTTTCCAGCTCCACCTTCCCCCCAAAACAACCCTTCACCCAAAGGGACTTCCAATGAGAACGGGTTCTTCTCCGCATTAGTCTTCAAATACAGCTCCGTCCATTTTACAGATGGAAAAATGGAGGCAGACTGCCGGCGTCTCATTGAATGACATTCCCACAAGTTTGGAAAACCCTCCCACGTGCAGTTCAGGAGGCAGAAAACGTGGTATCTTTCAAACGCCTCCTGAAAACGCACTTGTTCACCCAGGCTTTCCCTGGGCTTGTCATTAAAATAATCGTTCTGCTCCATCTTGGAGGCTAGACTCGATAGTCTTATAGTCCCCTTCCAACCCTACTATTCTATGATCTTACTGCTCCTTGTATTTTTATTTATTATTAAATTTATTAATCGCCCATCTGGCTGGTCACCCAGACACTCTGGGCGATGTACAACATACAATAAAACAGTTTAAAACAATAAAATTCTACAATAAAAACATTTTCTAAAATACCCTAACCCACCCCAAATGCCTGCCTGAACAACCACATTTTTAATGCACGACGGAAGCTCATTAAAGAGGGAGCATGACGGAGTTCCCTAAGGAGGGAGTTGCTTTTATCGTAACTGGAATCATTTCTAATGTTGTGTTTTTAATACTGTACTTTAAATGTGATTTTAATATTTATGTGATTTTAGTATTTATATGTGAACAGCTTAGGGATTTTATTATATTTAAATATAAAATAATTATCAAATATTAATAAATATAAATATTAATATTAATTTTTATTTGTGTATATAAATATCACAAATACATAAATAAGATAAGTACACCAACCGTGTGAGGTTTGGGACTAGGTCTCTTGGATTCACATCCGCTCTCTCATCCACGTACGTGAATCCTATCTATATTTACTCAGAATTAGAAAAAGCAAAGGTAGCCAAGCTGGCCTTAAGAAAAATTCCAAAATGCCTATTACAGTGATGCCTTTATGCAGACAACTTAAAGGTCACAAAAACTGTGCATGACCAAAAACGTTATGATCCATCCCATCTGGAGGGCATCACATGGGGGTGACTGGCACAATGGAGGTACTACCTTCAATGTGCATGGCCAAAAATGTGCATGACCAAAACTGTGCATGACAAAAAGGTGCATAACCAAAAATGTTATGATCCAATCCATCTGGAGTCATCACATGGGGATGACTGGCATGATGGAAGTACAACCTTCATATGAATTTTGGCATCTTGGAATTAGGTCTCTCTGATTTCCAACGGGCCTTCCACCCAAGCAAAGCAAAGACTCATCAGTGGTCAGCCAGCTGCTTGTGAGCTTGCTGGAAGCAGCTGGCTGACCGCTGTCGGAAGCAGAATGCTGGACTATACAGACTTTTGTTCTGAACCAGTAGGGCTCCATCTAAGAACATGGGAAGCTGCCTTACACTAGGTGAGACCTATTTGTCCATCCCATGTTGTGTCTGCCTACTCCAGCCTTCTCCAGCCAGGTGCCTTCCAGATGTTTTGGACTATGTGATGTCACATGTATATATGCTATGAATCTGTGTGTGTCTGTGCATTAATGTTATGACTCTGTATTTTTCTGGTAAACAGATCTAGAGTGTGAGTGACAAGAGGTCTGTGCATTTGCATATGTGAGATGATTGGCTGAGTGAGTGAGTGAGTGAATGTGTGTGTGTGTGTGTGAAATGGTGTGCGATATATAAACAGGGAGCAGTGCCTGTGGAGTTTAGACAGGGAACAGACAGAGAAGAGATAGGGAGGAGATAGATAGGGTTTTTGAGGAGATTGATAGTGGCTAGGACCTGTGTTTGGTGGGCTGGAGTGGTGATCGTATGTGTGTGTGTGTGTGTGTGTGTGTGTGTGTGTGTAACAGAGGATATAGAGAAGGTTTTAAAGTGACTTATTACTGTAACTCGATTATTTATGTGTACGAGGAGAGAAATGTAGTTATTTATTGTTTAATACTTTAATTCTGTAAATAATAAGTATGTTTCTGCTTTTCAAACTCCCACACGTACAGCTTGTGACTACCAAAGGGTATAAGTGATAAAGAGAATAATGTATGTCAGAATAACAAGCCAATGTATCCTCACTTCTTAAGAGGTAAAGGGGTCGGACAAAGGTCCTGGTGGCAGGGTTGCAGTGAGCGTGGTGGAAGGTGTTGCTGTTAGAAAGGTCTAATAGAAAAAGTGTTCACATGGGTAAATAGGCAGCGACACCACAGATTACAACTCCCAGCATTCCTGACCATTTGCCAGACTGTCTGGGCAGATGGGAGTTACAGTCTCAAACATCTGGAGGGCACCAGTTTGGAGAAGGCTGCTCTACTCCCGACTACAGTGGCTCTCCTAGGTCTCAGATAGAACTCCTTCTGCTGCTTGACCCTTTTAACAGGCTAAGAGACCGAGCCATGAATCTGGAAGTGCCTGGGTTGAATCGTGCCTCTGCCATGAACTCGACAGGTGGCCTTAGGCAAGCCACTCTCTCTCAGCCTCAGTCCGTGTCCTGCCCCCTACCCACCCCCGTCCATTTGAAATATGGTGGATCATACTGACCTACCTTTATGGACTGTTGCAAGAATTACAACTAGACAACACAACTCTCTGCAGCTGATGGAGGTGAAAACGTGCTATAGGGTTCATCATGGACACTGCCCAACTGGCTGTTCCAAGATGGAGGACATGCTACACTTTCTAATGGAATATCCTCTGTATGCAGAGCTGTGGAAGCCATACCTTGAGCTCTTAATAGCTGGGTTCAGTCACAAATCATCTCTAAGTACAACCTTATTACTACTGGTAACGTCCTATAGGACTGCCAAGTTTGCCAATGGGCTTGGAAGAAACAGAAATGATTGCCTGGCATAGAAGATTAAGCTTGCTAACATATTTTAATAAGTCAGTAAATACTGTCTGTAACTCAGTGAAGCCATAAGCTATGCCGTGCAGGGCCATCCAAGACGGACAGGTGATGGTGGAGAGTTCTGACAAAATGTGGTCCACTGGAGAAGGAAATGGCAACCCACTCCAGTATTCTTGCCAAGAAAACCCCATGGAACGTATCACAAGGCTAAAAGATATGACGCCGGAAGATGAGCCCCTCAGCTCGGAAGGTGTCCAATATACTACTGGGGAAGAGCAGAGGGTATTTCCAAGTAGTGCCAGAAAGAGTGAAGAGGCTGGGCCAAAGCCGAAAGGACACTCAGCTGTGGATGTGTCTGGTGGTGAAAAGAAAATCCGATGCTGTAAAGAACAATATTGTTTAGGAACCTGGGATGTCAGATCAATGAATCAAGGTAAGCTAGAGGTGGTCAAACATGAGATGGCAAGATTGAACATCGACATCTTGGGAATCAGCGAACTCAAATGGACAGGCATGGGCGAATTTAATTCAGGTGACCATCATATCTACTACTGTGGGCAAGAATCCCTTAGAAGAAATGGAGTAGCACTCATAGTCAACAAAAGAGTGGGAAAAGCAGTACTGGGGTACAATCTCAAAAACAGTAGAATGATCTCAGTACGAATCCAAGGCAAACCATTCAACATCACAGTAATTCAAGTCTATGCCCCAACCACTGAGGCCGAATAAGCTGAGGTTGATCGGTTCTATGAAGACCTACAACACCTTCTAGAACTAACACCAAAAAAAGATGTCCTCTTCATCATAGGGGATTGGAATGCTAAAGCAGGAAGTCAAGAAATCACCGGGATAACAGGCAATCATGGCCTTGGTGTACAAAATGAAGCAAGGACAAAGGCTAATAGAGTTTTGCCAAGAGAACACGCTGATCATAGCAAACATGCTTTTCCAACAGCACAAGAGGCGACTCTACACATGGACATCACCAGATGGTCAATATCGAAATCAGATTGATTATGTCCTTTGCAGCCAAAGATGGAGAAACTCTATACAGTCAGTAAAAACAAGACCTGGAGCTGACTGTGGCTCAGATCATGAGCTGCTTCTTGCAAAATTTTGGCTTTAATTGAAGAACGTAGGGAAAACCACTAAACCATTCAGGGTATGACCTAAATCATATCCCTTATCAATATACAGTGGAGGTGACAAATAGATTTAAGGGATTAGACCTGATAGACAGAGTGCCTGAGGAACTATGGACGGAGGTCCGTAACATTGTTCAAGAGGCAGCAACTCAAGCCATCCCAAAGAAAAAGAAATGCAAGAAAGCAAAGTGGCTGTCTGATGAGGCTTTATAAGTAGCTGAGGAAAGAAGGGAAGCGAAAAGCAAAGGAGAAAGGGAAGATATATCTAACTGAATGCAGAGTTCTAGAGAATAGCAAGGAGAGACAAGAAGGCCTTCTTAAATGAACAATGCAAAGAAATCGAGGAAAACAATAGAATGGGAAAGACTAGAGATCTTTACAAGAAAATCGGAGATATCAAGGGAACGTTTTGTGCAAAGATGGGCATGATAAAGGACAAAGAAGGCAGGGACCTAACAGAAGCAGATGAGATTAAGAAGAGGTGGAAAGTATACACAGAAGAACTATACAGGAAAGATCTGAATGTCCCTGATAGCCATGATAGTACAGTCACTGAACTTGAGCCAGACATCCTAGAGAGTGAAGTCAAGTGGGCCTTAGGAAGCATTAGTAACAACAAAGCTAGTGGAGATGACAGTATTCCAGCTGAGCTATTTAAAATCCTAAAAGATGATGCTGTTCAAGTGCTGCACTCAATATGCCAACAAATTTGGAACACTCAACAATGGCCGCAAGACTGGAAAAGGTCAGTTTACATTCCAATTCCAAAGAAGGGCAACGCCAAAGAGTGTTCAAACTACCACACAATTGCACTAATTTCACATGCCAGCAAGGCGATGCTCAAAATCCTACAAGCTAGGCTTCAGCAGCATGTGAACCGAGAACTACCGGAAGTACAAGCTGGGTTTCGAAGAGGCAGAGGAACTAGAGATCAAATCGCCAACATTCGCTGCATCATGGAGAAAGCAAGAGAATTCCAGAAAAACGTCTCTTTCTGCTTCATTGACTACGCTATAGCCTTTGACTGCGTGGATCACAACAAACTCTGGCAAATTCTTCAAGAGATGGGAGTACCAGACCACCTTACCTGGCTCCTGAGAAACCTGTACGAGGGTCAATGGAACAACCGACTGGTTCAAAATTGGGAAAGGATTACGACAAGGCTGCATATTGTCGCCCTGCTTATTTAATTTATATGCAGAGTACATCATGAGAAACGCCGGGTTGGATGAATCACGGGTCGGAATTAAGATTGCCGGGAGAATTATCAACAACCTCAGATATGCAGACGATACCACCCTAATGGCAGAAAGCGAAGAGGATCTAAAGAGCCTCTTGTTGAGGGTGAAAGAGGAGAGTGCAAAAGCTGGTTTGAAACTCAACATTAAAAAAACGAAGATCATGGCATCTGGCCCCATCACTTTCCAGCATACAGAAGGGGAAGAAATGGAAGCAGTGACAGATTTTACCTTCTTGGGCTCCAAGATCACCACAGACGGTGACTGTAGCCATGAAATTAAAAGACGCTTGCTCCTTGGGAGGAAAGCTATGGCACACCTAAACAGCATAGTAAGAAGCAGACACATCACCTTGCCGACAAAGGTTTGTATAATCAAAGCTATGGTTTTCCCAGTAGTAATGTATGGCTGTGAGAGCTGGACTATAAGGAAGGCTGAGCGCCGAAGAATTGATGCCTTCAAACTGTGGTGCTGGAGAAGACTCTTACAAGTCCCCTGGACTGCAAGGAGGTCCAATCAGTCCATCCTAAAGGAAATCAACCCTAAGTGCTCATTGGAAGGACAGATACTGAAGCTGAAGCTCAAATATTTTGGCCACCTAATGCAAAGAGAAAACTCACTGGAAAAGACCCTGATGCTGGGAAAGATGGAAGGCAAAAGGAGAAGGGGACAGCAGAGGATGAGATGGCTAGATAGCATCACCGATGCAATGAATATGAACTTGAGCATGTTCTGGGAGAGAGCGGAGGACAGGAAGGCCTGGCGTGCTATGGTCCATGGGGTCATGAAGAGTCGGACACGACTTAACGACTGAACAACAACAACAACAACAATACTGTCCGGACTTTGCAAAATGTTTCAATCGCCCCTAGGAAGTGTTTTAATTAGTTTTTCTATAATTACCATCCTTAATATTTCTTGTTATGGTGTTATTTTCTGTATAAGAGGGGTATTTTATTATGTATTTGTATACATATGACCTGATCGGTTAATAAGCAATAAACTGAGTGATGAACTATGAACTAGACAATGCATGTGAACTGCTTTGAACACTTTGACTCCAACTCCCATCACCTCGAGCCAGCATGGCAATGGTCAGAAATCCTGGGGGTTGTAGTACAAAATATTCAGAGGGCACCTGGTTGGGGAAGGCTGCACGACGCAAACGTTGCTGCTTGCGGGAAGCTGAATGAAACCCAGATGTTGATCGTCACTTGCCACCCATCCCCGGGCGATATCGCAACAGTTTGCAACAGCGCAGACAATAAGGATAACCAGTTCTACTGCTAACAATTGCCCGTCCCTGCATCTCCTTCTGCTTAGTCCCCAATACTCCCTGCTCTGTTTGAGCTTCTTGCCAACTTCACTTACCCCAGGGTCCGGCTGCTCGGAGCACAGCCAGAGGGTTGGACCGTCCCAGCACCGTCGCCACAGCCTTGACCCAGGTCGGAGGGGTACGGATCTGAGTCGGGTCGGACGGCCGTGTGGGGAAGCCCCAGGGGTCCACGAGGATCAGATGTTTCACCCTGGGTTAGGAGATGCATAACATGCAGACTAAGACAACAGCAGACCAGTCACAAATCCAGCTGCTAACCTAGCATTTTCCCTGATGTGCTAGTTTTCTAAATACGGGGATGCATTTGTTGGGGTGCATTCATAAACGAGATTTCCCCCATCTGTGTTCTCAAGTGGTACAAACCAGGAAAAGCGGTACCATGCAATCCTTATCTTGTAGAATCCCTCAGCCCATCCTCCCCATTGAGATCCAGTGAGGCTGGCCTCTCAGCGATACCATCTGTGTGTCGAGTTGAGGCCTAGTTGTTCGACTTGACCATTGTGGCTTATGGTTACGGGGGGGGGGGACGTTGCGGGGGGCGGGAAGGGCAGAGGTAACTCTCAAGAGACTCTGATCTCGTTTTAGCCTGCTCTCTCTCTCTTTTTCTGGTTTTTGTTTCATTACCACCCCAAGATTTCAGGGGAGCTTGCTATCTGTCTAAAGAAGAGATGCAGAACTTCAGGCTGGGAGGTCAAATTTGGCCCCCCTGGGGTCAAATCTGGCCCCCCTGGGGTCAAATCTGGCCCCCCTGGGGTCCCCAGATGACCATGGCTCCTTCTGCTGGCCCCACTCTCTTTCCCCCAACCACCAGCCATTGCTTGGTCCCCTGCCTTATGTGCTCCCCTCCCCTTTTAAAAGCTTGAAATGTCTCTCCTAAGGCCTAGTTATTGGCTGCAAGAGGTTTAAGCTACAATTACCTGGGTGGTTGTTTTTTTAAAGTGTTTTAGCTCCGCCCCTTTGGCCCCACCAACCACAGGAATGCGGCCCCCGAGAGCTTCTCTGAAACTGAATCCGGCCCTCGGGCGGAAACAGGTTCTGTACCCCTGGTCTAAATAAATAAATAAATCCTGCCAATCATGTAGCTCATTTCCAAAAGGGAACCCTTCAGGTCCCAGGCAGAGAGCTGAAGGCGGGAAGGCGTATAACAAGGCCATCTTTCACACAGAGAAGGGGCCACAGCTGCACTACCCTTCCTAGGTTTAGCGACACCGATGAATCCCTATGCAGTATCACATGCCTTCGTCCTCTCCCGTCGCAATCAACACGCGCTCCAGGAACCAAGGCTTCAGGCTAACGCTACTTCATTAGTTAACGACTAGCTACTTTACAAATGCAGATTCTAGGAAACTCTCGGACTGCACAGAACCAGCTAATACACACAACTACGAATATCAATAGAGGAGACCAATCAGAAGTTAAAGTTGCCAGCAGTCTGGGCAAGAACTTCTCGGCCAGACTCACTTCGCAGGGATGCCCCTCCCTTAGGGTGGCTCCCTCCTATGCTGGCTTCCACGAGTGGCCAACCTGGTGGATGGTCTGAGCGCTGCCCCTAACTTTTCCTGCTTTGCTCTGCGACGGACCCTAGCGTCCCTCAAGTCATGCCCCTTGCTCTCCTCCTCCTCCTCCGAATCGTGAGTTCTCATGGTGGAGGAAGGGGGGAGCCCTTCAGGCTGGACCACCTCCGTGTCCAGGTCTTGGGAAGAAAGTCTTGCAATATCTTGGCTCACTAGGGAGGGTGCCTCCCTCTCTTCTAGCTGTACCCATTCTAATTCTGAACCTGAGCTTCCAGACATCTTCACACACTTAGATTCATTGCTGACATGCAGAGACTCACCTCTCTGGGTACTGCAAGCTGTAGGAGGCTGCCAGGAAGCCCCCGAGGCTGTGGCCCAGCAAGATCATGCTGGGGATGCCCATCTCCCGGCGCCAGGCCTCAATGGAGCTCACAAACTCCTCCTCCGCCCCTTGGGCGTCGCGAGGGAAGGGGGGCCGGGAGCTGCGTCCAAAGCCGAGGAGGTCAAAGGCGTGGAGGGGGCGGCGGTTGCTCAGCGGATCCAGGTTGAGGATCCAGAGCCCAACACCCCCACCAAAGCCATGCACCATCACCAGGGGGGTACGTCCCTTGGCCCGCTCCGGAGACAGCGATACAGTCCAGATCTTGGCCTGGCTCGGGAGGGATATGTAGCGGGCCACAAATCGGTTCTGGAGGCCTGGGGGATGGAAAGAAAGGGGACATAAAGGAGAGGCCAATGGTCAGTACCCAGGATCAAAGCACCAGCAAGCCCAGGAAAATGCAATCAGGGTTGTATCACAGGCTGCAGGGTGTGGTGATGCACACTGGTGGGACTGGTTTTCCCAAGGGATTTGATGGAGGATAGATCGACCCAATGGGTTGATGGAGGATAGATCAACCCAATGGGTTGATGGAGGGCGCCAACATTTAATCAATAAACCCATTAGATCAAGGCTGTAGAACCTCTTTCAGCATGAGGGCCGAATACCATTTTGGAGAATCTCTCGGGGGCCGCATCCCAGTGGTGGGCGGGGCCAGAGGCAAAAGGGGCCAGGTCAAAAAGTCCCTGCATATTTTAGCTGAAAGCTCTTGCTGCCCAGTAACTGAGTTTCAGGAGGGGCATATCAGCCTTTTAGAATGGGGAAAAACATACAAAAGCTGGGACACCAGCGAACGATTGGTGGTTGGGGGAAAGGCATGGGGGGAAGAAGAAGGGGAAGTGGTCCAGATTTGGCCTGCGGGCCTGAGCTTCAACTCCATGCATTAAATGAATCATTTTTAAAAATATATTTGATTAGAAAGGAGCCCTCAGTTACTTGGGTAGGAACTATACTTATATAAGGGTGCAATTCTATAATCTGGGAGTAACTTCCATTGATCCCAATGGACCTTACCTCTAAGTAGACATGTACAGGACTGCTCTGTAAGTAATTATTATATATAGATATGATTATAAAAAATCATCTGTCTCACACACATGAAGGGAACGGCTTCCCTAAGAATGCTTTCATTCCCTCTCCAAAAAGTGTGTTTCGGTCGTGTGCAAATGTACGCAGACCGAAAATTGACCAATTGATTAAAATTCCTACGATCAATCAATTAAGATTCATAGGCCAGGTGACCGAGCGCACTGCGGCAAGCCAGATCCAGGCATCTTTGGTTGAAACAGATTTTCCGGATCCGTTTCCAGGAGTGGTTTTGGCACTGAAACTGCCTTTGCTGCCTTGTGGGGGTGACCTATGCTGGGAGAGAGACGTGCGTGTGTGCGTGTGAGAGACAGACAGAGTCAATTCCCCTGGGCTTCTCAGTGGCTGTCAGTGCCAAAGTTGTCTGTGTTGCAAGCGGGCAAGACGGCCTTATAGTGGTTCTGCTCATAGTGGTTCTTCCCAGTTTCAGAAGGTGGTGCTGGGAGATTTCTATTAAAGGTCCCGCAAGGTTCCATCTTGTCTGCTTGGAGTTCTCTCTCTCTCTCTCTCTTTATCTCTTTTTTTCAGTTTTTAAGGCTGTATCTGGCCATCGTTTCTGAACTAAAAGTGCTGGTTTTGACCCATAAAGCCCTACATGACTCAGGACCACAGTATCTGACAGAACGCCTCTCCCACCGAGAGGCATTCTGTGTGTGTGTGTGAACTGACCCGCACAGTACGCTCTGCATCTAAGGCCCTCCTCCGGAAGCCTCCTCCGAGGGAGGCTCGGAGGGTGGCAACAAGGGAGAGGGCCTTCTCAGTGGTGGCTCCCCATTTGCGGAATAATCTCCCTGACGAGGCACGCCAGGCGCCAATATTGTCATCTTTTCGGTGCCAGGTTAAAACTGCCCTCTTCTCTCAGGCATATAATGAGTCTCTTGATTGTCTGTCTGATTTTGTTTTAGATAGATGTTGTTTTTGTGTGTGTTATTTGTTCTATGTTATTATGTGAATGGTCTGATATTTTATATCATGTATTTTAATGTGGTTTTTTTATTTTATTTTTGTGAATTGCCCAGAGAGCCTTGGCTATGGGTTGTTCGTTATAGAAATATAATAAATGAAATGAAATTAACCCGGAGGAGGCAGTGCAAGTGTTTAACCAGTACAGGACTGGGTAAACAAACTGGAGCTCAACCCAGGTATTGTTGCTGGACAGCTCATCTATCAGGGATGGGGAAAGGATTACACTTCCCCTAAAGTACAGGTGTAAAATATCAGACCCATGGGCCAAATCTCTCCAGGGTTTCCTACATGGTCATGTCCCTTTCTGCAAGCTCCAGCTCCCCCCACCCCCACCCCACCCACATTTGGTGGTTTCCCAGGTTTTGTGCTGTTTTTAACCCATTCTAAAAAAAAACCTGACATGCCTCTGCTAAGACTTGGTTACTGGCAGTGACAGTTTTAAGCTAAAGCCTGCTGGTATTCTAGGGCCTGCCCCTTTTGTCTTTGGCATCTAAGGCCCTCCTCTGGAAGCCTCCTCCGAGGGAGGCTCGGAGGGTGGCAACAAGGGAGAGGGCCTTCTCGGTGGTGGCTCCCCATTTGCGGAATAATCTCCCTGACGAAGCCTGCCGGGCGCCAATATTGTCATCTTTTTGGCGCCAGGTTAAAACCCACCCACCACTAGACTACGGCCCCCAAGAGTTCCTCCCAGTCCCAAATGGAATTTGACCCTCAGATTTTGTAACACTGCCCTTGGGCAACTCACAAGCAAAGCAAACATGTAAACAAGTAAATATTACACATTTTCTTTGAGGGGACCACGATCCAGGTAGTTATTAGCAATGAGATCTGGGGAGGGAGGGAGGCTTCAAGTTCAGGGTCAGGGTGCCTCCAAAAATTATATCCTGAGCAAAGAACAGAACAGCTGTCTCCTTGATGTATTGGTGGTGAGCCTTCCTGGAGCGCCTGCCTGGACACTTTCAGAGAATGCTGGGCATAGGTGGTCATTTTCAGCCAGGATGGTCATTCTTTTTTATTCGAATGACTCAAGCAAGTAAGCCGAGGCACATGTTACAAAGCACATATGGAGTTGGGGGTAAAGAGAGAGGGTCACCAGACACTCTAATCTGGAAAAATTGCCTCTGATCACTAAAACAGCCTTCCCCAACTTGTTGCCCTCCAGAAGTTTTGGACTTCAACTCCCATCAGTCCTTGCCAGCATGGCCAATGATCAGGAATTCTGGGGGTTGTAGTTCAAAACATCAAAAGGGCACTTGGTTGGGGTAGACTCCCCTAAAACCAAAGGAAAACCTGCCCAAGAATTAAGGTCTCCATCTGAGGCAATGAGGCAGGTGGCAAGCAGGAAGAGGGCCTTTTCGGTGGTGGCACCCTGTTTGGGAAACACCTTCACCAAGGGGAAAAAAGACCCCTCCTCACAACAAAGTTTGGGATGTCAGATTAAGACTTTTTGGTTTGCCTGGGCATTTTAGTCACGTTACTGACCTGTGACTTGAAAGGTTTTAATCCTCCAATCCATCTATTTGTAATGTTGTCCCTGTGTCTTTTACTATTTAATCTGCTGTTTTTTGCTAGTCTTTAAAGGAGGGTTGTTAAAAGTGCTGTTTTTATTGTTCATTCAGTGTACTGGAAATTTTATACCGATTGAAAAGTGGATTATAAATACCTTAAATAAATAACAAAGACATAAATTAAAATGAAGGGAAAGAGCGCTCCCTGCTAACATTATGTCACAAACAATGCAGGGACGATGCTAGTTCTTTTATTCGGGGAGGGGATGAGGTTTGGCAAAATGACCTCTGGTGGGCCCTCTTCACTGTTGCTGGGCCCTAGCAAGCTTACCTGCCAGCTGAATGTGAAGCAGCACAGGTCGCCTGCGGCCCACACCTCTTCCATTCCCCAGAGTGCTCTGGAGCTCTGCTATAGCAGGAGCATTGTGGGAAATTAAAATGGCAGCTTGATCCAACGGCCTGACGCTGCTCAGTCTGCTGGGCCAGAAAATAATTAAATAAAGGGGGCCCAAAGCAGCCATCAGCAGTGGGCCCAGGGGCCCTGGCAGTTGCCCAAAGATGCCTGATGTTGACACCGGCCCTGAAACAGCAGTATTCCCTGATACCCAAAGGGAGGAGACCAAACTCTTCCAGTCTTCACCAGAGCTTACCTGAAGCATAAGCAAAACCTACATTATCATGGAAACATGGCAATTTCTTCCCTCAGCTTTTCTGGGGAGATTAGTTAGTGTCTCTTTCTCAGGAAAGGGGAAAGGGGCTGACCAACTCCTGCCTCCCCCACCCAAAAAACACCACCACCACTTACACTGCAGGATCCGAGCTTCCACATTCTTGAGGTGGGACATGGAAGTGGGTCGCCACGCAGGCAGCCAGCCACCTAGCCAGCCTTGGGACCTGGGGGAGGGAGGGGAGATTGTTGAGATGAGGGCAGGCCGAGGGGGAAATGAACAGAAGCGAGGGATGGAGAAGTGCAAAAAGGAACAGACAGAAGACATGGCGGCGATCGAGGATAGAAAGCTGCGTGCTGCGGCAACCTTTTGCAGTTCCAAAGTGTCCAGACATGGCAGAGCAGGAAAGAGGCCTCGAATAATGAGGGCCTCTGTTTCAAACGGGGGGAAGAGGCACCAGGTGGAGTTTAGCAGGAGAACCCCCAAGCAGTGCCGCCAGGCGGGCCGCCAGAAATGCCTTGGTGGGCTGCACATTTTGCACCCTTGAGGTAAACCCTTGAGACCCAGCGTGGTGCAGTGGCGAGAGTGTTGGACTGGGAGCCGGGAGATCCAGGTTCTGGTCCCCACTCGGCCACGGGAGCTGACTGGGTGACTTTGGGCCAGTCACAGACTCTCAGCCCAACCCACCTCACAGGGTTGTTGTTGTGAGGATGAAATGAAGAGGAGAAGGAGGATTATGTATGCTGCCTTGGGTTCCTTGCAAGAGGAAAAACGGTGGGATATAAATGCAATAAATAAATAAATAAATAAAATAAACAGTAGCATGTTCCTTATAGCTACAGTCAGAGCAGGGATTACCACGTTCTAAGGCCTCATGTCATATAAGTTTTCATAGAACCATAGAGTAGTAGGGTTGGAAGGGGCCTACAAGACCATCGATTCCTGTTTTGCAGCCAGGTAGAAGGCAACTTGCCCATGGAGACCTGCTGAGTGATGGACACCGATTATTATTACATTTACCTTTATATCCCACCTTTTTTCATACTGGAAGGAACCCAAGACTGCTTACATTATGCTCTTCCTCTCCACTTGATCCTCACAACACCCCTGCGAGGTAGGTTAGGCTGAGAGTCAGTGACTGGCCCAAAGTCACCCAATGATCTTCATGGCCAAGTGGGGCCTCGAACCTGGATTTCCAGAGTCCCAGTCCAACACTACCACCGATGACACTTCCACATTGTTCAGCAAAATGCAGAGACCTGTTCCTTGAAAGTGAGAGCTGCTGCAGAACGAGCAACTGTGGCTGAAAATCCTAAGCGGTCTTACCAAGGAAGGCTTTCTTCTGGGTAAACATGCTTAGGATTCCACCGCAAGGTTGCAATCCTAGGCACACATCCTTGGGAGTAAGTCCCATAAAGTTCTGGAGAAGTTACTTCCAAGAAAATATGCTCAGCAGTGGAATGGGAAATCACCAAGGAAAACCTTAGATCAGCCCTGAACTCACTGAGTGGCCTTTGGGCAATCACACTCTCACAGACCTCCCATTGCAGTCTAGGGCTAGTATACTATTTGCCTGTCCGGACCTTAAGATCATCCTCAGCGGCCCTTCTCCGTGAGCCCCTGCCGAAGGAAGTGAGCCAGGTGGCTACTAGGAGGCAGCCTTTTCTGCTGTGGCACCCCAGCTGTGGAATGAGCTCCCTAGTGAAGTTCACATGGCACCTACATTGTATTCCTTCCAGCACCAGGTGAAGATTTTTCTTTATTATTTTCCCAGGCATTTTAGCATGTTAGCTTTCCAGTCTTTTAGCTTTGCTGTTTGAAATCTGTATTTTAAATCTCTGCATTGCTGCTAGGTTTTATTCTGTTTGTATTATTGTGGTTTTAATGCTTTTATATTTTATATTGTTTTACTCTGTGCTTTTTGGTTTTAATTTTTGTGAACCACCCAGACAGCTTTGGCTTTTGGGCAGTATAGAAATAAATAAATACTGTTTTTGTTATTATTGTATTTCTAGCCCAGTCTTCCTCTAAGGAGCTCTGCATGGTGTGCACAGTTCTTCTGCTCCACATTCTACCCTCACAACAACCCTATGAGGTAGTTTCCAGCTGAGAGACATTGACTCTCCTGGGATCACCCAGTGAGATTTGAGGCCAAGCTGGGATTTGAACCAGGTCTGCCCAGTTCTAGTCCAACACTCTGTCTGTTACACCACAACAGCTTCGTCGGGTACTGAAGCCCCCATCCTTGGAAGCACTGGAAACTTGTCATCACCATCCCACCACCCTGCTCCTGAGTTTTCATCACATACAGCCAAGTACCCTTTTCAAGCCCATTTCTACAGCATGAGGTCTAGGAACTTGCTTCGTTTTTGTTAAGGAAAGGCAAGCCAGTGAACTTAATGGCTGAGTGGGAATCTGAACGCAGATTTACACAGTCTTAGCCTGACACTGTAAACTACTTTAGGGTTCCATCCTAACCCTAAAAATAATTTTAAATGAAATAGAATAAATACTACACAATACTGACTAAGCTCACAGGGGGGTTGTAAGGATAACTGAGATAAAGTATGACCTATACTTTGAACCCCTTGGACTTTGAAGTACTATATGAATGCTTAGCTGGCATCAAAATCCATTAAATGATCCCATTAGTGAAAGAATCCTCTGTAGTCAGGGGCATGCAACCAACCTGTAAATTCAGCCCTTATTCTTGGTGCCCTGCTGCCTTCCTCTCTTCCCAACAATTTGCAGTGGCACAGGGACAAAGTAAATACATGACCTGCACTGAGTGTTTTGCTGTTTCACACAATATGCGACAAGCTGCTCCCCGCCCGGAGGTACCCACCGTCAAAACCCTTACGGGAGCTCAGTTTGGAAAGAAACCGGGAGACCGAGGGCTCCCTCATTCCCAAAACGAAGCCATGGAAGTTGATCATTTTGTAACTTGCTCATCGCACATGCTAGCTCATCAGATGTGCCAGGGCAGATCATCAAAATAGCATTTCCCCCTTATGGGCATCGACAGTTGTTACATTGGAAAGATACCAAGCAAGGACAATGGCCTCCTTCCTCTGCCCTGTGAAAAGCAGTTCTTGGAAAACAAGGCTGTACTGTTACAAAACTGTGGCAGGGGCAGTCGGGCAAAGTGCTGAGTCACTCTTCTTCCTCTATTCTCTGCTGAATCACTCCTGACTCCCAATTCACCAGCTGCCTCAAATGTGGGACTACACACCTTTCAGGGGTTTGATTGTAGGACCACCTACAAGTTGGTGGTAAGGTGATAAGTTAACACCCATTCCAAAAGCCTTCCCTAATCTTCCTCCGACACACACTTCAAAAAAAGTCCTTTGACCCGGCTTCCTCCCTTCTAATAACATACAACTGCTAATATACCTGTGAATAAGGGCTACTTCTTTAGCGGCTAAATTCTGCTTCTCTTAGCCCAGGGACAGCTGCTCTCTTTTCAAACCAGTTCAAGAACCATCTGACCAAATACTATGACCACGAGACGTGTAAAATCATACCAACAGTGCCAGAACTTCTGAGCATATGCAGAGCATTTTCTCTTCACCGCTGAGTATTCCCAACCCACCAACACACAGGCGAGATGAGAAAAGCTGGATCTGTCATCAGTGTGGGCTTGAATCCCAGCACCTCTCGCTCTCGCTTCTAAATAAAACATTGCCTCTGGCATTACAAATCACGGCTTGTGTCTTTTTTCTTTTCTTTTTTTTACAGGAGGTGCAAAGAGGCCTGGCAACACCATCTCATGAGCTGCGGGCCTTGTTCTTTCGTCCCAGGCATGTGGGAAGAATGTTGTGGCTACTTGGTGGTGAAGAAAAGTCACTCTGTTTGTGCTCAGATACACTGTGGACTTCACACATTCTAGCCCATCAGCCCTAGCAGAGAAGACAGCTTGTAGGACACAGATCAGATGACAAATGTGTGAACTCCTCAGCCTTAATTTCCCCCACCCTCTTCCCTTCACATCCTCCTTGTCACTTTTCCCCAGTTTTACATAAGCTCTGTTAACCCAGCAGCCTGATTTTTTTCCAGCATCCCTCCCTTCAACATAAGATGTTCCTCTCTCTTGTCTTGCTCTCCCCCCCCCCCCCCGGCCCTCTCCTTTGTCTCCTTTTATAGGATCTGGGATTTTCCTACCCACTAGCCCCGACCTCTCCTCAGCATTTCCAGCAGGTTTAACCATAGCCATGCATGGATTCTGGGCTGCCTCTTGCTTCCCTCCCTCTTCCCAAACAGGCCTGTTTTTCTGCAACCTCCCCGCTTCTTCTCTTCTTAGCATCTCGCAAACACATCCTAACACCGGCCTCAGCAGAACCCAGAGGAAGATCCCCAATGGTTCTCCTTAGCTTGCCACGTCCAGTTATAGGGGAAAAGAAAATTATAAGAGCCCACACCAAAGCCCGGATGCATGTAGACCTTAAACATCCCAGCCCACCTGTAGGAGCAAGTTAAGTATCTAACTCCCTACAGCCACTCCATTTTTTTATATCTGTATCTCCCTCCCTCCCTTCCTTCCTTTCTCTGTTCACAGAAGAATCCCTATTCTGAATTTCATCACAATGACATCCAGAGTCACAACGCAGCTTCCCAAACACGGAAAATCGGCTCGGACTCACGACTGCTCGAGGTCTTCCTCCATTACTCGCCGAGAAAGACTACATCACAACAGCTGGTGAGGGAGGCGTGTGTAAGTTGCAGGGGGCGGAGCTTAGAACGCGGGGGCGGGGCGAGGCGGGCAAAAGGGGGCGTGGTTCACATTTTATGAATGGCGCAGGGGAGGAGCGTGGGGCTGGGAAAGCTCGGTTGGGCGACCTTCCTGCTGGGTTATATAAGGGGCCGGGCGGGAGGGAGGCTCCAAAAGAGAGCGCGATAGCCCCCCCTGGGCGTCCCTCCGCTTGCCGGGCTTGGTTAGGAGAGAGGGTGGCTGGGGGGGAAGAGGTGGCGGGGCGCCCTTGTCTCTGATGTGGGGGAAGCGTCATAAAGGTGGGGTGGGAGCCTGGCTGGGGGGGGGGGGTTAAGGGATTGAAGGCTATAAGGAGGGCTGGGGGACGGGGGAGGGAAAGTGGGTGCTCCAGAGTAGTAGCAGCAGGGGGACGAGGCAAAAGTGATGGGGCAGAAGGGGGCTTTAAAACGGGCGGGGGGTGGACGCGAATGCTTTCTGCTTGCGTGTCTCTTTATTGAATTAGGGTGCAATCCTACGCACGTTTAGACAGAAAACAAAAATCCTACAACTCCCAGCATTCCCCAGCCAGCAGCGCAATCCTGCGCACGTTTAGACAGAAAACAAAAATCCTACAACTCCCAGCATTCCCCAGCCAGCAGCGCAATCCTGCGCACGTTTAGACAGAAAACAAAAATCCTACAACTCCCAGCATTCCCCAGCCAGCAGCGCAATCCTGCGCACGTTTAGACGGAAAACAAAAATCCCACAACTCCCAGCATTCCCCAGCCAGCAGCGCAATCCTGCGCACGTTTAGACGGAAAACAAAAATCCCACAACTCCCAGCATTCCCCAGCCAGCAGCGCAATCCTGCGCACGTTTAGACGGAAAACAAAAATCCCACAACTCCCAGCATTCCCCAGCCACCAGCGCAATCCTGCGCACGTTTAGACGGAAAACAAAAATCCCACAACTCCCAGCATTCCCCAGCCACCAGCGCAATCCTGCGCACGTTTAGACGGAAAACAAAAATCCCACAACTCCCAGCATTCCCCAGCCACCAGCGCAATCCTGCGCACGTTTAGACGGAAAACAAAAATCCCACAACTCCCAGCATTCCCCAGCCACCAGCGCAATCCTGCGCACGTTTAGACGGAAAACAAAAATCCCACAACTCCCAGCATTCCCCAGCCACCAGCGCAATCCTGCGCACGTTTAGACGGAAAACAAAAATCCTACAACTCCCAGCATTCCCCAGCCAGCAGCGCAATCCTGCGCACGTTTAGACGGAAAACAAAAATCCTACAACTCCCAGCATTCCCCAGCCAGCAGCGCAATCCTGCGCACGTTTAGACAGAAAACAAAATCCTACAACTCCCAGCATTCCCCAGCCAGCAACGCTGGCTGGGGAATGCTGGGAGTTGTAGGATTTTGTTTTCTGTCTAAACACGCGTAGGATTGCGCCCCTAGATGTCTTTCTGCCCCAGCGCGAAGCACTCGAGGGGTCTTGCAACAGGCGAGCCGCGCATTGACAGTTCCTGCGCCGTGCATTAGTAAGTCCCCCCCACCCACCCACCCACCCCGCTCCGCTCCGCTCCCATGACACACGCTTTCAGGATAGTTGGCAGGGAGTGCTTCTGAGCATGTGCAGAGCACTTCGTTTTGCTTCACCAATGAGCGGCTACTCCCGCTTGCCGCGGATCTGGGGGGGATCCCAAGCCAAAGGAAGGGCCATCTCACGCGTCACCGATCACTGCCCAGAGCACCGTACCCCGGTCTTGGGTCAGGGCAGCTCAGGTTATGGGGCGGCAAGCGGGTGGCAGGAGCGGGGCTGAATGAAGGGACGGGAGGTTGTAGCGCCGTGCAGAGCGTCTTGCCCTCCATTTCCTCTTTTAAGCCAAAGCTCCGGCGATTGACTGGTTACCTGAAGGCTGGAAATAGGTCGCTCACATTGCGCATGCGCACGTATCCTTGTTGTTGTTGTTCAGTCGTTCAGTCGTGTCCGACTCTTCATGACCCCATGGACCAAGCGTCTTTTAAAATCTTAGTTTTTTTTAATGTTGAGTTTCAAACCGGCTTTTGCACTCTCCATTTTCACCCTGAACAAGAGGCTCTTTAGGTCGTCTTCGCTTTCTGCCATTAGGGTGGTATCGTCTGCGTATCTGAGGTTGTTGATAATTCTCCTGGCAATCTTATTTCCGAGCTGTGATTCATCCAACCCAGCGTATCTCATGATGTACTCTGCATATAAGTTAAATAAGCAGGGCAACAATATGCAGCCTTGTCATACTCCTTTCCCAATATTGAACCAATCGGTTGTTCCATGTCCGGTTCTAGCTGTTGCTTCTTGTCCCTCGTACAGGTTTCTCAGGAGCCAGGTAAGGTGGTCTGGTACTCCCATCTCTTGAAGAATTTGCCACAGTTTGTTGTGATCCACACAATCAAAGGCTTTAGCGTAGTCAATGAAGCAGAAATAGACGTTTTTCTGGAATTCTCTTGCTTTCTCCATGATGCAGCGAACGTTGGCAATTTGATCTCTAGTTCCTCTGCCTCTTCGAAACCCAACTTGTACTTCCTGTAGTTCTCGGTTCGCATACTGCTGAAGCCTAGCTTGTAGGATTTTGAGCATCACCTTGCTGGCATGTGAAATGAGCGCAATTGTGCGGTAGTTTGAACACTCTTTGGCGTTGCCCTTCTTTGGAATTGGAATGTAAACTGAACTTTTCCAGTCTTGCAGCCACTGTTGAGTGTTCCAAATTTGTTGACATATTGAATGCAGCACTTTAACAGCATCATCTTTTAGGATTTTAAATAGCTCGGCTGGAATACTGTCATCTCCGCTAGCTTTGTTATTACTAATGCTTCCTAAGGCCCGCTTGACTTCACGTATCCTTAGGTTATCATTATTCGGCAGCCCCCTTTAACTCCGGGTGGAAGGCTAGTTCAGCAGGCGCATGCACACTGATTCTTCGCCCCCTTTAAGTAGGCGGGTGCCGGGGCGCCAAGTAGTTATTCAAGTTCTTCCCTGTTTTTTTTTTTTTCTGCAATGTTTCTAGGTCCTTTATAATTATTTGTATCTATAAACTTTTCCCAGTAGTAATGTATGGCTGTGAGAGCTGGACTATAGGGAAGGCTGAGCGCCGAAGCATTGATGCTTTCGAACTGTGGTGCTGGACAAGACTCTTACAAGTCCCCTGGACTGCAAGGAGGTCAAATCAGTCAATCTTAAAGGAAACCAACCCTGAGTGCTCGTTGGAAGGACAGATACTGAAGCTGAAACTCAAATATTTTGGCCACCTCATGCAAAGAGAAAACTCCCTGGAAAAGTCCCTGATGCTGGGAAAGACTGAAGGCAAAAGGAGAAGGGGACGGCAGAGGATGAGATGGCTGGATAGCATCACCGATGCAATGAATATGGACTTGAGCACGCTCCGGGAGAGAGCGCAGGACAGGAAGGCCTGGTGTACTATGGTCCATGGGGTCACGAAGAGTCGGACACGACTGAACAACAACAATCTATAAACTGATGTAAAATGGAAAACTTTTTAAAAATAAACGTTTAGGAAATAAATAAATAAATAAATAATAGGGAATAAAACAACCCACCCCCTAAGGGCACAAGCCTACGCACGCTGGCGAAGGGAAGAAGCCCTACCACTCCCAGCATGCCCAAGCTTGCCCTGCCGCTGGCAGCATGCTGGGAGTCGTGGGACTCCTTTCCTGTCTTAACCATGCACGGGAATTGCGCGCCAACGGCGTGCGCCCACTGCGCATGCGGGTTCTAAAGACCATTTTTGCGATCCTCCTTTCAGAAGCGAAAAGAAACGCGCCGGCGCAAGGATGAGTGTACTACACATGCGCAGGATCTAGCCCGTACTAACCATGGGCCCCGCCTGGGGGCAAATCCGAGCGTACGCAGACGCGTCCCGCGCAGGCGCCGACGCGTCCCGCGCAGGCGCCAACGCGCCGCGCAGGCGCAGTCGGCGGCCCGCACTAAGCATGGCTCCGCGCGGCCCGGGCAGCCCCGAGCGCGCACGCGCCTGCCAGGAACACGGCTCTCTCCGCGCGTGCGCCGCCCCCTCAGGGGCGCGACCCGGGAAGCCCGCCGCCCGCTTCCGGCCACTCAGGCAGGCCGTCCGGAGCGCGATGTCGGGCGCCGCGTCTGGGTCGTCGTCCGGCTCCGGGGCGAGCTCGGTGGGCGCCGTGGTGCGGCGCTTCCTGGCCGAGTACAGCAGCGGGACGCCGAGCCGCCTGAAGGTGCTGGACGCCTACCTGCTCTACGTCATGCTGACGGGCGCGCTGCAGTTCGGCTACTGCCTCGGCGTCGGCACCTTCCCCTTCAACTCGTTCCTCTCGGGCTTCATCTCCGCCGTGGGCAGCTTCATCCTGGGCGGTGAGGGGCTCCTTGGCGCCGAGGGGAGCCGGGCGGGCGGGCGGGCGGCTGTGCGCACGCGCGCCGCGGCCCTGCCTTGGCGGAGGCCCTGCGTCGCCATGGCAACCGCGCCGCCAACGGCCGCTGGCGCCCCCTGTCAACGCCCGGGCCGGGTGCGCGCGGGCTGGGGCTCTGCGTCGCCGTGGCAACAGCGAGCCCGCTGGTTGGCGAGGAGGAGCAGGAGGAGGAGTCGGCAGCGGGCGCCGTGGCAACCTGGGGGCGTGGATAGAAGCCAGCCGTCGCCACAGCGACCGCGGGCTGCTCCCCGCCCACCCGCAGTGAGCCCCGCTCGGGTTTAGGCCTGGAGCATCCTCCCCCGTGACCTGGTGCCCTCCGGGGTGGCGGGGTGGACTACAGCGCCCAGCGTTCCTGGCTGTGGGGCATGCTGGGTCAGACTGATGGGACTGATTGATTTAACTATTCCATTTATATCCCGCCATATTCCCTCTTGAAGAAAACCGAGGCGGCGTACGTAATCCTCCTCCTCCTCACAATTTTATCCTCACAACAACAACAACCCTGTGAGGTAGGCTGGGCTGAGAGGCCGTGACTGGACCAAAGTCACCCAAGGAGCTTCCATGGCCGAGTGGGGACTAGAACCCGGATCTCCCGGCTCGCAGTCCAACGCTCTCGCCGCTACGCCATTTGAAGGCTAGCGCAACCAGAGGGTGCCAGGGGTGAGGCCGTGGTGGAAGGCTGGCCTGGAGCCTGTTCCCAGTGGCCCCTGGTAGGGGTGATAAAAGGAGAATGGAAGCAGATGCCTGTGCATATATGCTCTGGGATGTCTGTAGAGTGCCTTCTTCGTCTGGATTAAGCACGCTCAGCTGGGCTCCTGAAAGTAGGGACATACGAAAATCGCTTACGTGTTCGTGGATTATGCTGATGGTGGTGGGGGGGGGGAGGTGCTCCGTCCCTCCCCCCGGAATCCTGGACGGGGGGGAGGCGCTCTGTTCCTCCCCCCCCCCCCCGGAATCCTCCTTGGCTGGCTGTGCTCCGCGGTGGCTCTGCAGAGCAGCCGGCCAGGCCCAGCCAGGCCAGAGCCGTCCGCAGCTGGATTTCTGGCTGCGGAGGGGGGGGGGGGGACCGCTTACACAAATGGCGGCTACGGCTGCCACCATTGGTGTTCCTTATTTTGGGCCGTCTTAGTCTACGTAAATAATTACGTAGACTAAGATGGCGAAAATAAGGGGAACACAAATAGCGTAGTGGACGCTATTTGCGTTCCCCTTATTTTCGCCATCTTAGTCTACGTAATTATTTATGTAGACTAAGACGGCCCAAAATAAGGAACACAAATGGCAGCGGCCATAGCCGCCATTTGCATACATCTTTTTTTTTTTTTACCCAGTTGTTTTAGGCTACGTGAGTTTTACGTAGCCTAAAACGTCTGGGTTAAAAAACAAACAAACCTGCAAATGGCGGCGGCCGCTCAGGAGACCAGCCGGAGCCGCCGCCGCCTGGAAGATCCGCCCCAGGTAAGTCTCATCCCAGGGGGATCCGCGGGGGGGGGGGGGGGCGGCAGGCCTTTCCGCCACAGATTTCGGGGGTCCGAATGCACTGGCATTCGACCTCCCCGAGATCCGTGGCGGAATTCTCTGCCATCCCTACCTGAAAGTGACTTAAGGGCACCATCTTATGCATGTTTCGACAGAAAAAAGGCCCACAATTCCCAGCATGCCCCAGCCAGCTTTGTGAAGAGGGATTGGGGCAGTAGTGGGGGTGGGGGAGCAACTCAGGCACCAACTGATAATGCAAAATGCAGTTCTTACAAAGCCTGGCTGGAATGGAGCGAGTGCAGTGAGAGGAGCAGCCCAGTTACATTTGTCTTAAAGTACAGCTGATGGAATGGCCCTGTGCCCCATCTCCTTCCACTGCAGCTTGGTGGGCAGTGATGCCTGAGTTCTGAAGCTTCTTTTTTTACTGGTCAGTCACGTTCTTAAATAGCAGAGAGGTGCGCAAGAGCCAGAGCATCCTCTGGTGTTCCCCTGTGCCCTGGTGGTGCTTTATCCTTGTCTTTCTGTCCAGATGTTTCCTTTTTTTCTTTAAACAAATTATATCCTGTTTCTTAAGTTTCTCAGTAAATAAATTGGAAGACATGAGTGATTAATAAAAAACAACGCATCATAAACAAAAAGCAATCAAACAGTTAAAATGACAAACCCCTCAAACACTAGGTGAAATCAATTAAACATTAAAAACCTTGGCAAACCAAAGTATCTTAGTCCTGGTATTGAAGACGAGCAAATTGGGCACCTAGCAAGCAAGTCGGCTTAGGTGACTGTCTTTGCAGTCAGCGGGCAAAAGCTGTCACTTGCCTTGGTAGCCAGCCAGAATTGGTCCTTGCCACCAATTGTCTATTCTCCTTGATGGGAAGTGTATGTTGGGGGTAGGGGGTGTCTGTACTATATCCTATTGAGCTTTGGAGGTATACCAAGCTCTTCCTAGGCATGGTGGGCTGTGGCCTGTCCTGCTGAACCTTGGAGAAGTGCAGCACAATGTTGGAGAGATCACCCAACCCATCCTGTCTTGCTGCCTCCTTCTTTTGGATGCCAGTGCAAAGTTTGGAAGATTTCCTGCCCTTGTTCCACCTCAGGATAAGGGCAGGGGTTCTTGCCAGGATAGAGAATTCATTTGTTAGTAGCAAACTGGTAAATATATCTGTGGATCTCTGCCTGTAGCTTTTAAAATCGGAATATGGAGGTTATGGCCAGGCTTCAAAAACATGACTCCACTGTTCAGTGTGATGTGGTTTAACTGATACTGTGCCATAATACAAACCCTATAATGTATCTGTCCACTTTCCCTGCAATATGTATATGCAAAGCTGGTCTAAGATAATTGTTTTTAATTATACTTCTTCTCATTATACTCTGCTGGGAGGTTTTCCTTCAACAATCCATTACAGTGTGTGTATTTTCTCCCTCTCTAGTTTGCTTGAGGATCCAAATCAACCCACAGAACAAGGGTGAATTTCAGGGGATCTCACCAGAACGGGCCTTTGCCGACTTCCTCTTTGCCAGCACCATCCTGCATCTTGTTGTCATCAACTTTGTGGGCTGATAAAGAAGACTTGGAGGTATGTCTGCCTGGTCGGGATGGGGGGAATACAGTTTTTTGGGAAGAGGAGGCTTGTTAGAAGAAACCCTATTTGTTGCCACTCAAATGTTCCTTTCTTACTGAGGTGGTAGATTTCTCATGTAAAGCCGGGTTAGGACATCTAATCCTAGCACAGCATGAAAACTATTCATGTAGATAGATAGATGTTTCTTGAGAATGCTCTACTTCTTGGTTAGAATCATAGGATAGTAGGGTTGGAAGGGGCCTATAAGACCATTGAGTCCAACCCCCTGCTCAGTGCAGGAATCTAAGGTCTCTGTGGTTTGTTTCCTGTTTGGTCCCTGTTGCCATCATATGTTCACTGTGCCTTGGCTTCTCCCTGCTGACCTTCCTCATACAAATAAGGCCAGAGGGCGACTTTGTCTTCATGCAGCATTTGGAAGGGGAAGAGTCTAAGGTCACAATATGATTAGCATTCTCAAAGTAAAGCTCTGCATACTGAGTTGATGTTGGCAATCACTACTTGTTTGTGCAGTGTGGAATGCTAGACTTTTGATATATTTCAGGTTTATAGCAGGGGTGGGAAACTGTTGCTGTCCGTATCTTGTTAGACCCAAACTCTCTTTGGCCCCAGTCAGCGTGGCTAGTGGCCAAGGATGATATCAGGAGGGCCACAGATTGTCTGACCCTGGTTTATAGCATTAATTGGGAAGCCTCATAGTTTTCTGTTTTCTGTCCAAGGAGAAGATGTATAGCTGAGTTAGTAGCCTTGCTGTTTTGTCAACTACACAAATCTCCAACTGGACTTTTGGGAAGGCTGATCTTTGGCTTACGTTTGAGTTTAATGTCCAGTGTAACGTTGGTACAGCAAATGAACCTTCCATCTTTGGCCATCCACACACTGAAAAACAAACTTCATTTCTCTTCTTGTAGGTCCTGGACTTGGCTTGTTTGCTGAAGGCTCCCACCCCTCTGAACGGGTGCCGCACCACACATCATGGACTCTGATTTGTTCTCTGGGTGGGAAGAGTGATGGGGATTTAAAAGTTTCCTTAAAATGGCCATTGCCTTCCATTTATCTGACTCTCAATAAACCTCTTTTGTTACATTCTTTGGTATCTCATCTCTCAGTGGTAGGTGGAGAGGAGGGCCTGAGTTGGTGGGGTTTGGGCTGAGATCATCCTGTGTCTTTCAACCGATAAAGGAGATTCTGGAAAATCTGGGTGTTCTGTCTGGCAAAATAACTGTTTGGCATATGTCCTTGGAAGGACAGAATTGAATGGGCATGGGACTGACTTAACAGTCAGCAGTTACTTCATCAAACACGTGCATTTTGCCCTACAACTTCCATCTGCCTAATGCTATTGGGCAGGCTAAATGTTGGTCTCCATCCAGGACCCAGTTTCCTGACTTTTGAACCCGGCTGATTTAAATAAAGCTGAAGCGTCTGTAACCATGCACTTCTTTGAGGCATCCACAGCTTGGCATGCTTGTCCTCCTAATCTGCCACAACAGGATAATGATGCCTTTTAACCAGGATTATCAGAATAACAAGGTTTATCTGCCTATGGTCTGACAGGAAAGAGAGTGGTGATATGGCTGTGCATAGTTGCCTGGAGTCAGGTTCTTCTCGCCATAGCCAACCAAGCAAGTCCTTATTTATGTCAGACTAAACATGCGGTTCCAGTTGATTGGCTATTCATGTCATCAGGGACTCTTTATTCTTCAACAGCCTTATTCCCCTTTCTTTTCCAATGTTACTTGACAATTCTAGAGTTGATTGTCATTTGCTTTATTTTGCTGCCATCTCGTGCCTGCCCTTGTGAATTACATCATCAGACCTGTTTCTTTTTAACTACATTAACTGTGGGAGTAGAATTGCCGGAAGCCCTTACTTAAAGTGTATCAAGAGCTCCAGGAAACCAAATGGATGTTTCTTAATGCAAGACAGCACGGTTCCACTGTTCATAGCTTTTCACTTTTTCTTGGTATTGAAATCTGAATCCAGCAATCTTAAAATCCATGTTATAAGGCTAGGTACAGTGGCAAAGGAGGACATGTACAACCGCATTCAAATGCCAATTCCGCTATGAATTCTGAGCTACTTCAAACATTCAGCAGCCCATATAGAACGTTTTTTGCAGGAATGTACCACGTCACCTATGCACACAGGGGATTGCATATTAGAATGACCCCCACACCCATACACACCTTAACCCTCTGGCTCACCCCCCCCCCCCATGCTAGGTTTGCAGAACCAGGGAGATAATAACATATGAGGGACATCAAATACTTGATTCTGCCATCTGAAGATTTGAGATGGTGTAGCATTATGCCAGGTGTCTCCTATTGATAGGTTTGGCCAGCTACAATGAGGAGTGGGGTGCTTGATCATCTGTGTTCATCTAAAGGCAAGGACATTTAAAGATGGATTTTTTATACACACGTTGCCCTCCGGTGTGTGTAAGGGGAAAGATCAAAGGTGTACAGGAGTGATGGAGAACCTATGGCCCTTCTAATTATGTACTCCAGCTTGCATCAGTCCCAGGTAGCATGACCAATAGTTACAGCATTGAAGTCCAACATCTGGAGGGCCATACTGCTGCTGTACAGCCCTGTTATTCCAGAAAGGCCAACCAACCGTCTTAAGAATCATAACTTTCACTTAAAAAGCAAAGTTGGTTGCTGCCAAGATAAGCTTGAAAGTGTGTGGATTCTTGACTAGTGAAATCTCTGCAGGCCCAGACTACTCAATAGGATTTTTCAGCAGCCACCGGATATGGCTTCATGGACTTGTATAGCCCCCTGTCATTCCCCAGGGCTAGCAGATTTTTAGTGCGCAAAATATACTGAAGGAGTGATGATACTGTACAAACTTGCAAACGTGATGTGACAATGGCCAGTGGTATAGATGGCTCTAAAGGAAACTAGACAAACTGATGGGTGACAGATCTGTTGGTAGCCATGGTAGTTAAATGGTATCTATGACATTCAGAGGCAGTATAACTGGATATACCAGATGCTGGGGGCAAATATGGAAGAGCTGTTGCGTTCATGTTTGGGACCTTCCTGAGGGCATTGGGCTGGCCCCTGGGGAAACAGGATCCTGGACTAGATAGAGCTTCAGTTTGTCCCAGCAGAACTTTTCAAGTGTTAATTTGCAGAATGGTGCAGAGTTTGGGATATTGGTCCGAATGCAATCTTATCACTAAGGAAATGAGGAGCTTGCATTGCTAATGCTTGGTGCCTTCGAAAGGGCAAGAAGATCCCATGATGGCCCATAAAGCTTTCCACATTTTTCCCATGGGTGTGTGGACTCAGCCTAACAACCCCCCTTCCCCCAACAGTCTGCCATACACTATTAGGACATCTGCAACAAATATCTTTTGGTCCCCGGTGACCTGAGTGGACAAAACTAGCATATTTCAGACATGGGGGGGGGGATTAAAATGCGATTGCCCGACTATTCAAAGGGTGTGTGCAAGGTCTCTGTTTGCCCCTGTTCTCATTTCCAGCTTGCCCACAACTGAAGCAGTCACAAAGTTATTCTTGGTTCTTGCAGACCCTTTGATGGTGATATACTTAGCTGCCCCATCTCCCCCCCCCCCAATTGTTGCAGCTGCTGGTGGCTTTGCGGTCTCCATCTCAACTCGAGGCAGCACCTTGTACCTTTCCTTGTGGTGTAACGTTCTCTCCACCTCCCCGTTCTGCCACCTGAGCTCTGACACGTGCCGTCTCTTTGTAAACGCCCCACCTCTTTGAAAAACAACTCTGTTTTCTAGAGGAAGCGGTTTCTGCGGAAAGAGCTTCAAAAGTTGACCCAGATAAGATTGTGCGCTTGTGACGTCATGGAAGTGAGGTGGTTGGCTTTGACCTGCTTAGGGCTGACATATTTTCCACTTCCTGCCTTGTTTATTTTTCTTCCTGCCTTACCTAGTTTGGGGGTGTTCATGGGGGGAATGAGAAGATATTTTTGAGAATAAAATGTAAATAGCTTCCCGGTGGTGGTTGCAAACACCTGTTTGAAGGAGGTTAAAAATAATCTCTACACATTGAGGTTCTAAGAGATGGCGGGTAAAGTCTTCGTTTTTGATCTACAGTGGCTGGACTTCAAAGCCTTGCCCCAAAATTAGCTTTGCTCCTGTTACTCTCTGTCTTGCACCCTGATCCTAGCTACAGTTACTCCAAGCAAAGGCCTTTTCGCTTTAGAGAAGGCTCGTTTCCATGTAAGGGTCTTAGGCTGCAGTCCTGTACACACTTACATTGGAACAAGTCCTACTGAGGACCATGGGGTTTACTTCTGAGTAGGCATGCATAAGATTAAGGGTGACCATGTGTCCTGCTTTACAGATAACAGTCCTGTATTTGCAGTGGGGTCAGAGGGTAGTCTTCTATTTTGGGGATAGACAACATGTTCCCCTCCAGATGTTTTGGCCCACAACCCCCATCAGCCTTAGCCCCCATAGTCAATGGTGAGGGAACACAGGAGTTGTTGGCCAAAACATCTGGATAACTACAAGTTGCCCATCCCCGTGGTACTTGAAGCATCCTCTATTTGAAAGGCTGCCCTATCCAAGTCTTGTTTAAAGACAAAGAGAGGTAAGAAGGTCAGAGGCGTTGGAGTTGCCCCATCCATAGTTAGCACTTGGAGGTAGACACACAGGTCACCTGATCTCAGTCTTCCGTACTATGGTGAGATATACTGTATATCTGTTCACATGTTGATCATTATTTCTAAATTTGCATCTATACGTAAAAATCAGCAGACTTCATGGCCCTCTTTTGTCCTTTTTTTTTTGGCAATAAGCAAGTGACCTAATAGGACTGCACTATAAGGATAGTTGTGCAAGCCTTAAGACAGCCAATGCAAGAAAAGATGGTTACTGTGCTTTTAGCAGCAGGGTAGAAGAGAGTTTTTGACAGGATCATCTTCTCTCTCTCTCTCTGTCTTGCAACTGCCATGCCAAGCTGTTCCTACCACAATTCCCTCTATGAAAAGCATAGACTCCCTGACTCCTGTTGCATTTGGTCATTTTCCATCTATAAAATCGGTGAGTGGGGAGAGATCATAGCAGCCCACAGGGGTGCTTCTTGCTTAGAAATTGGTGAGATTTTTTATGAACCAACAACCAAAGAGGAGAGGAAAAATTATTTGACCTACGTGGACTCCAGACCCTACATTTTTAGGTGCCAGTGTCTAATAGGATAAAATGGAGAGAAGGAGGGCTATTTAAGCTGCTTTGGATTCCCTGCAAGATGAAGCAAGTGGGATATTGTCATTGTTGTTGCAATTACAATAATTATAATAATTTTAATATAATTATAATTAATAAGCATCCGGAGTTTTGCATCTCTGCCAATCTCCATTGCAGAGTTAGGACAGTACATGACCATAGAGTTGGGGAGGGGGCGACACAGCTTGTAGCCCCTCTTGTCTACCCCACTGCTCAGTTAAGAATGCCCAGAGCTTGAGCATTCCCAAAAGACAGCTACCAGCATCTGCCTGAAGACCTCCAGTGAAGGAGAACCCACCACAGGTTCCATTGTTGAACTGCTCTTCCCATCGAGAATTTTCTCCTAACTGTTTAACCAAAATCTACTCTTCTGTCATTTCAGCCCATTAGGCCTGCCCTCTGGGGAAGCAGAGAATAAGCCTTAGCTCTCTTGGATGTGACAGCCCTTCCGAGTGCTATCTTGTGCTCCCTCAGTCTTCTCTTCTACAGGGTGAACAAACCCAGTTTCTTCAGCCTTTCCTTGCAAGACTTTTTTTCTATACTGCTGGGCATGTCCGTTGCCCTCCTCTGACCCCGTCCCAATTTGTCAATATCCTTCTCCAAGTGTGGTGCCCAGAACTAGACACAGTACCCTGGATGAGTTCTTCTGACTAGTGCAGAATAAAGTAGAACTAATACTTCCTGTGGCTTGGAATGTCCTGTGATATCCATATTGACCAACAAGATCCTTTTATGAATTACATTTTCATACAGATATTGTTAATTAAATACCTGACTTGAAGACCACAATGACTGTTCAGTTTAAACTGGGTGATGGCAGAATATAGATCTACTGATTGATCTCTGGATGATTTTCAGTAGAACAGCAGGAGTTTCTCACTTCCAGTGTTTCAGCAGGTACAAACTGCAGGCATGGCTGCATCTCTCAGTGTTTGTCACCCGTAAAATTCAAGTGTGTATTGGCTGCCTTTGACCAGGTCTTTAGTCAGTGCTGTTGGCGTATGATAGGATCCCTGATGTGTAATAACTCAGTCGTAGATGCATACTGGGATATGCAGGTCATCCCATTGTATGGTTTGTGGGGTTCGCCTAGGAGGAGTCCCTGAGTGCTTTGGGTCAGTGGGCGCACTTGGAATTTTGATAGTGTTGTGGGTGCTCTCACAAAATGACTGCCATGGGGGAGGGTGCTTGCCCATTCATAAAATGGCTGTCATGGTGGGTGTGGCTAGACAAAACAGTCCTTTCCCTGTAGGCAACTGGTAAGACTAAAAGGAAAGTGACCTGCTCAAGCAAGGCAGAAGTGGGGTCTGAGCTCCAAAACACAAAACCACTCCTTTGAACCCAAATAAAGCTGGTACTGGAGGGCAGCACTTTGCTTTCCAGCATGCCATCCCCTCAGTTAAAAATAATAATAATTTAAAGCATTGTAAGAAATGAAATTAAAAGCAGGAGGGGCAGGGCACCAAGGGGGGTGACTGCAGGCATGTTGGGGTACATGGCACATTGGAGATGCCAGCATGGGGAATTGCCTTGGCTCCCCTCGCCCACCCCACCATTTTGTGTCTGGCTTAATCGCCCAGCCACTATTCTGCACCTGGTTCCAGTGGGTGGACCTTCTCCAGGTTCTAGCTCTTTTAAAAATAAAGTTTCTGGCATGCAGAGGTCTGACCACCTCTGTGCTAATCAATGTAATGTTCATGTAAGCATGTTGGGGCTCTCTGTAGAGCATTGAAGGTACATTTGTGAGGCCACTGGCTCTAATTTGTCACAAAGCAATATTCACCCACACATTTCTTCAACAGCATGGCGGGTGGGTGGGTTGAGTGGGGAATATTTTGAGGAAAGTATCCTTAGGATTGCAGTCTTGGTCTCCAATTGTATGTGCATTTACTTAGAATGGGGGCAGGCAACTCATAGGTGAAAACATCCCAGACATAGAACTAAGACCCACTGAATGCGGCGGGACGTAGGTCGGAGTAGGTGTGGAGACGATGGTCTCATTAGATGGCTCACCCGTCTTGAGGGAGGGCACATCACAAACTGAAGTTCTTAGTCATTTCATGTTGTGCTCAGCAAAGTTTCATTAGATCGTTTCTGGGAAGTGAAACCGTGAAGGCTTTTTTTTCCTCCCACTCAAGTCTCTTGGGGGATGGAAGGAGGGTGTGTGGGTTTGTCGGGTGGGTGGGGGTGGAATCAACAGTCTTGTTTGACTGTTTGACCCAACAGTCTTTCTGGAACCCATTTTTGCCCCCAGTGCCTAGGTCTCAAGGTTTGGAATGTGTGAAGTCCAAACAACAACAGTGCCTTGGGGCAAGCGCAAAGTGTCAATTTGAGAGAGCAGGTGTGGCAGCAAATGTTGCTGCTGGTGCAATTCTACCATTCACTCAACTGTTAAAGGCACCAGAGCCATCTCAAAACCCAGACTTGGCAATTTATCTGTGTTGCTGAGTGACTGCATTTGGCGATTAAGGAAAACAAAAAGAGTTTCTGGCTCAGAAATGTGTGGGAAATCCTGAGTGCCTTTTGTTAGAAATGATGTGCAGCTTTGCAGAGGCCTTTCCCCCTGCTTTTCCAGTCAGACTGGAATGCATTGGGTGCTGATGGAACAAAATAAGGGGTTTCCCCTTTCTGAATTGTCATTGCTGCATATCTTACTGGTCTCTTGCAGAACTGCTGCTCCTACCAGGGTTGTGATTTTACGTGCAAAAAATGGTTTATGTTGCAATCCTGTACACACATACCTGGGAGCAGGTCCCATTGAACTCAGTGGGGCTTAGTTCTGAGTAGACATGTGTAGGATGGTAAGTCTGATAATGCTACATTAAGAACATCAGAAGAGCCCTGCTGTATCAGACCAAGGATCCATTTAGTCCAGCATTCTGTTCGCACAGTGGCTGACCAGCTGCCCATGGGAAACCTGCAAGCAGGACATGAGTACAATAGCACCCACCAACCCATTCCCCAGGAAGTGGTGTACATAGGCGTACTGCCTCTGGTACTGGAGGGAGCACATAGCCATGAGGACTAGCAGCCACCAATAGCCTTCTCCTCCAGGAATTTGTCCAACCCCCTTTTAAAGCCTTCCAAATGGATGGCCATCACAACATCCTGTGGAAACGAATTCCATAGTTTAATTATGTACTGTGCCTGTGTAGGGATGTCAGAGAATTCCGCCACGGACTCCAGTGAGGCCGGATTCTAAAGAATCTAAAGATTCTTTAGAATCCGGCCCCCTGGAGTCCGTGGCAGAACGGAGCAATCCCCCCCGCCACCCTGCGGAATTCCCCCAGGACGGAGCCTACCTGGCGGCAGATGCGGTGGCGGATCCGGCTCGTCTTCCGGCCGCTGCCGGGCTGCTGCGGCCACAAATGGCGGCTGTCGTAGCGGCCGCCATTTGCGTGGCTGCCTTTTGCCATGCTGCTGCTATGCCATTTGCGCCCCTGCTCTTTGCTGTAATAGGCTAGGTAAGTATTTACGTAGCCTATCACGGCAAAAGGCAGCCACGCAAACGTAGCCTATCATGACTGCCTTTTGTCGTGATAGGCTACATAAATACTTACGTAGCCTATCACGTGGAGCGGAGCCGGCCGGGGAGAATTCCGGGGGGAGGGATGGAGCGCCTCCCCCCCACCGTGGATGCCCCAGAACGGAGCCAGGTAAGGGATTCGTACATCATTAATTGTGTGAAGAAGCCCTTCCTTTTCTCTCTCCTGAATCTCCCACCAATCATCTTCATGGGATGACCCCAGGGTCTAGTATTTTGAGAGAGGGAGAAAAATGTCTCCCTATCCACGTTCTCCACACCATGCATAATTCTGTACACCTCTAGTGTACAAAACCTGATAGACACAACTTCCCAGTTTTGAGTGGATTATCAGTCAATGGTCACTCTAGAACCTGGGGTCTTGACTAATTTGGCACTTCCAGCTTAAAACTTAATTCAGTTTAATATGGTTAGGGCACCATCCTATGCATGTTTAGACAGAAAAAAAGTCCTACAGCTCTCAACATTCCCCAGCCTGCCATCCTGGCTGGGCCGGGGGAATGCTGGGAGTTGTAGGACTTTTTTTCTGGCTAAACATGCCACCCTTAAACATTTAAACATATCAGACTTATACTGAGGTGTGTGTTTTGCTGTTTCACGTTTATATCCACTGAATGCCCCTCACTGTGTGCTCTTTTTACACAATGTAAGGGGTTTTTTTGTTTTGGCTACGAGACTTCATTCTCGCTTCTAGTCTAAACCCCGTCCCCTTCCTTTTTGTTGATTTTTCAAGAGAAAGCTACAGAATTCCTTGCTGCTTCCCACAAAGAACACCATCTTATCCATCAGCCAGATGGGGAGCAGGGGCAGGGAACTTCCTTTGTCCCCCCCTGCCAGAAAGAACAGGTATAAGAACTTGGTAACTCAGGACCGGTGCCCAAGTTTGCTTCTTTTTTTCTCTCCTCCCTCCCACTTCCTTTCCCCTTTATGACATATTTTTTTAGCTTGTAAGCATGAGGGCAGAGGCTGTTCTGTTGCTGAGTTTTGTAAGCCACTTTGCAAGCCTTTTTCAAGATAAAAAAATGCTTTGAATGCTGATAAAACACCAAATAACAGAGAAGGATTCAAACATATATATATATATTTAATATTCAGTATATAGTACAGGACGTTTTGGTAGATTATTTTCAGAAGATAGCATAGTACAATAGCATAACACAGGAAGCCGTTTTGTCAGCTTTTCCTGTCGGGGTTCCTGTGCAACAAAGCAGAAATTCAGAAGGCGAAGCTTTTCCCTGCCATAAAAGAAAAAGCTGGTAACCCTGGCTTGGACGGAATGCAGAAAGGATGTTGCAGAGTTCTCTCCAACCGAGTGCAGGTGTCCTCCTCCATATTTGCTTCCAGGTGAAGGGGGGGGCAGGTGTCTGTTTGGGGGTTTCTCACACACCAGAGATGCTCCCTGTTTTTCTCTCGTTTCTAAACTGGAAGAAGAGAGTGAGAGCTCTTGGTTATTATCTGTGTGGGAGAAATATGAACCATTTGCACACACACAAAAGCACAAATCAGTGCAGAAAGTTGCAAGCGCCCAAAGACCTGAACATACTGTAGTGAGCTTTGGAGTTAGTCTTAACAACCTTTCAGATAGGGATGTACAAATCCCTTACCTGGTTCCGGTCGAGGCATCTGCTAGCGGGGGGAGGCAATCCGGTCCTCCCCCCCGGAATCCTGCCCAGCCGGCTCCGCTCCGCAGCCAGTCTGCGGAGCCGCTGGCCAGGCTGATCTGCAGCGGGGCCTCCAGCTGCTGCTGGGCTGATGCGGATGCAAATGGCGTCCTGCGTAGGGGACGCCATTTGCATCCCTACAGTAGCCCGTGATAGGCTAGAGTTCAGGGATGGGGGTCTCTTTTTCTGTCAAGGGCTGCAGAAGTGAGGTGTGGGGGTAATCCTTTGGAGGCTGCATGCCAGCAATGGGTGGGGTTAGAGCTAAAAGTGGATGGGACCACCCCTTCTCTCTCCCCCCCCTTTCTGCCACCCCTTTTATTTCTCTCTCTCTGGCACCCCTTCTCTCTCTCTCTCTCTGGCACCCCTTTTCTTTCTCTCTCTCTCTGCCACCCTCCTGTCCCTTTCTGCCACCCTTTCTCTCCCCCCTTTACCCCCTCTGTCTCTTTCTACTGCTCCTTCTTTCTCTTGTCTTGTCTGACAACCCTTCAATCTCCTTTCTCCTCACCCAGCAGGCTGCTGCTGGGTGAAGGACAGCTCACTTCTGCCAGGGGTCCTAGCCATCTGCATGCAGAGGACTTTTGAAATTAGGCCAAGGACCACAGGTTGGCCACCCCTGCAGTCTTTGCTAATACTCTGGTATCAGTCCTCAGAGTGTGACGACCGGGAGAAATGGTTGTTCCACATGGGGAAATATTTCCAAAATACTTGGAAAGCACTGGGTTGGGGAAAGCTGTTCATGAATTTTCTAGAATGGATGGGACATTTTATGATACCTGAAGGTATTTCATTGTACAGTGGGCATTACACAAGAGAATGAGGAGGCACAGCTTCTGGGTTGTATCCAGTGTTAGTTCTGCTTAAAGTAGACCCACTGAAATGAATTGGACTGAGTTATTAAACTAACATTGGACACAACCTTCTGAAACCTACCTTCAAAGCAGGAATATCTTTGACAACTGGAGGCACTCATTGCCTCTGCAATGCAGTAAGCTTGTTGTAAATTCTGTTGAGCACCCGTGGTAGGAAAGCGATTCATGAACATTAAAAAATGCACAAAAGATAAGTCATAGACAATTTGTTTGTAAACCACATTTTCCACAACACATTGTGCTCAAAGAAGTTCACAGAACAACGCAAATACAACAACCGCAACATTAACTCGATTAGTTCATTTAAAATCTATCGACAGTTTTAAATTAAGAGGCCAGTGCAGGACAATTAGAAATTCAAAGGACAGCCCAGGACAATTTTTACTCGTATGTAGAGTACATCTATTTTTTAATTCCGTTTTCACCAAGACTCGGCATGGATCATCGCCACAAACCCGCTCTTAGTTCCAGCCTGCGTGCATCCACAGTGGAAAGACCTGGGCTGTGCCTAAATTGTCCAGACCATCACACACGTCACTACGCAAGTTGGTCCCCATCTAAAGAGCTCTGTGCTTACCTCAGCTTGACCACAGGCGGTAGGTGAACAGCAGGTTGAAGGCAACACTCTTGAAGAAAATAACTCTCAGTCCCAACACGGTGAGAGAGAGGAGATTCAGCTGTTCATCTGATAATAAAAAAAAAGAACAAGAAGAGGAGAGAGATAAATGTCACGGGATAATAGATTTCCATATACGCGCTACTGCCTTGGCTTTCTTATGGGCCTCATGGCTGACTTGAATAACCGGTGCTTTGTTGTTCACAAGCAGTGAGTTCTGCAGCCCCAGAATGGGGGGATGGTGAAACCCCGCTGCCTGAGGGTAGTGTCAGCTCCAGGTTTTTGAGTAAGACACCCTTGGTAGGCCCCCTCCCTCAGCGAATCTACCTTCTCGCCACCACTAGTTGTCATTGTCCCTCATCCTCTTTCTCATCACGGCTACCATTTGCTCCTCCATTGTCTGGGCCTGAGTGAGAGGCAAGTAAACAAATATCTTGCAGTAGTGAAGAGGAGGAGCAAATCCCAAGGGCTCTTGGTTGGGCACCTGCCAAGTTGTGGGCCCTTAGCGGGGTCCCGACCATGCCAACCCTTGACTCCGGCCCTGCCTGAAAGCACGGGAGCATGCCAATGCTTTCAGTTCAGGTTTCTGCACATGAGGGATGCTCAAGCACCACTTCCACAGAGCAGCATGCCCGCATCTCTCCTGGGTGGAGACTGGCCTAGTTGTACCGGTCGGGCCTAAGGCCCCATGGATCGGCTGCCCCGGTTGGGGAGGTTGCTGAGTTTCCCTGTGCGGCGGCGTCCCAGGACAGCGTGTGCCTCTGAAGTGCAGATCCGCTCCCCTTTTCCGCTTTACAAAACAGTGTCTACAGCAGATGTGGAACAGGGCTTCCTAGCACACCAGGCCCATGTGTTGCTTGAGGCTTGCCGACTTTTGAGTTCCAAAACCCTTGGAAGCTGAGTAGGGGTGGAGGGTGGTGGAGCCCAGCAAGCGCTGGCAAGGGTGGGTGGAGGACAGGGCTGGCCAAAGACCTTTTGCTGCCCGGGTTGAAGAACAAAATGCCCCCCCGCATCCATTCCATGTACAAAAGCCACTGGGCTGGCCGTTGAATCTTGCTTCAATAATGAAGGGAGGGCAGCATCCTGTACTGCACCTGAAGGCAGCAGACCAGCTTAGGAGGCACAGGGCAGGCCATGTGGCCCACAACTCTCCCCTCCAACATTCTGCTGCTGCCTCCCAGCATCTGCCGCCTGACTGAGGCAACTGCCTCACTCTGCCTAATGGTAGGGCTGGCCCGGAGGGGTTCAACAGAGAACTGGATGAGAGAGCAATCCCTGTTCTCTCCCACACCCATCACCTCCACCTTCTCTCGGTCTTTTCCTACTCTTCTTCCCTCTGCTCATCATTGGAACCTGTGTGGGCCGCTACTGAGGAATGCGCCCAAGTTCAATGATGTGGCGTATAATACTGCAGGGGTGAGAAGACCTCAGGCTTGTGGGATCTACTTAGTTGTGTTTTTTTTGTTTTGTTTTTACTAGAACTCCAAGATCCACTAACCAGAGCCAGGAGCCAAAGCCATACACTTCAATTAATAATAAAATAAAATAAAATACAAAGTTAGCAGATTTTGGAACTTGGAATTCAAGAGTTCTGAGCCTAGGAATGTGTCCTGAATGTCAGAACAGAACTGAGCTCATAGTCCTTCGGCACAAAATTTCACTCCTGCTCATCCCCCTTCCCCTGCCAAGCTTTCTTCATTTCAGCAGTATAATTTGCAGGGCCAGGGGTGGGGTGGGGGAGGAAGGAGTCATATTGCTATTGCTTTATGGTTAAACAACCAGGAGTCGGAAACCCCTGGTGATCTGCAAATCACCCAGAAATCTATCAGTAGATCCTGATTTACCTTTTGCCCACCCCTGCCTTAATGTGAAAGCCTGGGCGGCTACAGAGTTCAAGCATGCTCACTTAGGCCTGGTTTGCACATCGTAACAACCCATGATTTGTTAAGCCATGGGTTGTGAATGAAGTGGGCGTGAGCATGCGTATAGGATCCTGTCGAACTAAATGTCCCTGGGTTGTTGTGCGTGATGTCTGAATCTGGAATTGTGGTTACAGGCTTGTAACCCAAAGACAATTCCAGGGTCATTCATTATGGACACGAAGACAGGGATAGCATGTCCCTGGTAGGGATGTGCAAACTCACCTCTGCCCGGGTTCTCCAAACACCTGCTCAGCAGCACCTGCCCCTGCTTGCCAGTTCCCTGGACCATGCTCGAGCCCCTCCCATGCTCGGCGAGCAGCCCACACTCACCCCAGCGGCCTCATTGAGCTCTGCAGTCGCCATTAAAAAAAAAAAAAGGCAATCACAGAAATGTGCATGTTTTTGTATGCGCAAAAATGCGCATTTTGTGAATGTGCCTATTCTTATGTGCAAAATGCTCATTTTTGTGAAGGAACACATTTGTGTATGTACAAAAATGCTCTTTTTTGGAAAATGCACATTGTCGCGTACCGGCGAATACACGCATTTGCCAAAATGTACATTTTCACGTGTGCACAAATATGCACATTTTTGCAATTGCCATTTCATTTCTCAAAAATGGTGACCACAAAGCTCGACGGGAACACCAGGGTGAGTGCAGGCCATTTGCCGAGCACAGGCAGGGGGCGAGAAGGGCAGGGGCTCGGCGAGCGGGGCTTGGGGGTGCGGGCAGGGGCGGTTCCGCCAGATTCATGGACTGAATCGGGCACCTGTGAAAATCTTGCTGTCAGCTTTAGTCAAATTTTAGTCAAATTCTAACAACTAACCCAAAGGTTAAAAGAAGAAGAAACAAATCAGAGCAGAATGATTGGATGGGTGAGCCTACTCGCTCAGGGACAATGTTTAAGGCAACGTTAAGATTCATTTCTTTTTGTTCTCGCACATGTTGCTTCTTTTCTCCCTTTTGCACGTACCTGTCTCAAAAGCCGGAGCTGGACCTGTAGTCAGACCCGTAGTTGGACCCATAGTTGGAGCTGGATCCACACCCGGAGTTGTCTGCTGGTTTTTTGCGCAGTTGTCTGCACCAACTGTAAGGATAACGATAATGGTAAGAATTTGTGACACAGGAATTGTTACGTTAACTATTGGTTTTCTTTCCTTCCCCTCTTCTTTCCATGGACCAAAGAATAAAATAGATGCCAGAAGATGAGAATATGTATCTTGTCTCATTCTGGCATCTGTGTTATTTCCAGGACTCTGCATGCAGGGAGGAAAGCAACACTAGACTCAACACATAATCCACTTTATCCCTTTAAAGCAAAATCCAAACTTTAATAAATGAATTCTATTTATTCATTTATTCATGTATTCATGTGTATGTAATTTTCACATACACATCCTTGTTCCAGCAAACTTTGGGCATGTTCCAGCCAAAGCATCTAAGGTCCTTTTAAGCGCCATTAATTTCAATGGAAGAGAGAAGCATGGGCTTAAATCTCTCTCCAGTTGAAATGAATGGGACCTTAAGGCTTCAATCCTATACGTACTTATCTGGGAGTAAGTACAATTGAACTCAACGAGACTTACTTCTGGGTAGACATGAATAGGCCTGTGCTGTGTGAGCACTTAACTTTGACTGGATCATGCCTGTTGTAATTGGGAGACCTTCAAATTCTGTGTAGTTTCTAGAGCTTTCATCTAGAAAGCTGGAAAGTCTAGAGCTGGAAGCAAGTCTCTAAAGCTTGGTTATCATCACCACACTGTCTTATAAATGTCCTTCGGAAAATGTCATCTTGAAGGGTGATACTGAAATGTTTCAATGAAAAAATAAAGAATACAATGAGAAATAATAAACTAATATATTCATGCAAAAAGAAGTGTACTTTGCCCAGTCTTGAGGGCTTGAGACTAACTGTAGAGGAAAACCACCAGAAGACTATTGTATAGCGAGAAGATAGGGATGGTGTGCCACAGTTGTTCCTTCTATTCCCATGTCTCCTGGAAGACCTTAAAACTTAGGCCTCCTTAAGGCCTTTAGTGTGAAATTCGGTTTTCAAAGTTGGTTGCAGGTGGGGATGGCAGGCCTTGGAATGCGGGAGGATGACATAAACAGTGGGGCTAGATGGTACAGCCTTGGAATGTGAGAGGGTACCATCTGGCTACTGTCCATTCGTTTCAGCTAATCTTTTGAGTGGTACACCTGTGACATATATCATCATGTGGCATAACCACAACAGGTGTGATTAATTGAGGTGCTGTCCTAAGTGGCACGTAGCACTCAAGAGATTAAGGTATAAAAAAGCCCCACAGTTTTGCCCAGAGGAGCTTCGATGCCGACCTGACCGGGAAGGTGCTGCATATCGGCTATAGACTGGGGTCTCCTCGTTGTTGTCCCTGGGGCTCCCGACAACTGATTGAGGACAGCTTGCTTGGTATTGTATATTCTTCCTGATATCCTTTTGCCTGCTTTAAATAAAAGCCTTTGACTTCAACTCACTTGTGTGCTTATTGCTCCTGAATCGAAAAAAGAACCCTTGCCTATGGCAAGACATTACCCCATTCGGTGTAGGGGTGAACGAAAGTCACTTACCTTTTCTCGCAGCTTTTTCGCGGTGGGGGGGAGCGCTTCGCTGCTCCCCCCGCGAAGTTCAGGCTGGGGGGGGAGGCTTCCCGCCTCGCCCGGCCGAAATTCAGGCCGGGGGGGGAGGCTTCCCACCTCGCCCGGCCGAAATTCAGGCCGGGGAGGAGGCTTCCCGCCTCGCCCGGCCGCGAACACGAAAGTTAAAAAAAAAAAAAAAACTCCCCTGATAGGCTACGTGACGATTCACGTAGCCTATCACGGCTAAATCTGGAAAGTCAGCCGTGATAGGCTACGTGAATCGTCACGTAGCCTATCACGGGTGACTTAAAAAAAAAAAAAAAGCGCATACACGAATGGCGGCCCCCATAGGGAGCCGCCATTCGCGTTCCTTATTTAGTTGCTGTAGTCTACCTCAATGTTTACGTAGACTACGGCGAAAATAAGGGCAACGCAAATAGCGTTGCCCTTATTTTCGCCGTAGTCTATGTAAACATTGACGTAGACTACAGCGACCAAATAAGGAAGGGGAATGGCGGCTCCCTATGGGGGCCGCCATTATCCGTACACACTTTTTTTTTTTTTTTTTTAAAGTCACCCGTGATAGGCTACGTGACGATTCACGTAGCCTATCACGGCTGACTTTGCAAATCTTGCCGTGATAGGCTACGTGAATCGTCACGTAGCCTATCAGGGGACGTTTTGTTTTTTTTTCTTTCATTGCAATGGCGGGGGCGGCAGCCGGTCGAAAGACCGGCTGCCGCTCCTGCCCCGCTCGAACACCGGACGAACCGCCAGCCGGACCCGCCGCCGGGAGGGACATTCAGGGAAGGTAAGTCCCGTCCCGGGGGGGGGGCGGGGGGGACGGAGGATTTCTCCCCGAAACTTGTTCGGGGGGCCGAACACGTTGGCGCTCAGCCCCCCGAAGTTTCGGGGAGAAATTCTCCGCCATCCCTAATTCGGTGCCTCAGAATTTTCAATTCCCAGTGTGCCTCCTGCATTTTGAATAAGGCAATGCACTTCAGACAGTTGCATTGAACCAGTGCTCCCAACGATGTTGTCTGAACTTTCTTCCTCCAGGGAAGAAGAAGACTCTTCCCGTCAGGGTATTTAACCTAAAACCCATGGGCCAGATCTGGCCTGCCTATAATCCCACTTGGATCCTCTAGGGTTTCTCAGATGATCAAGCCCCCTTCCCCTGGCTCCACCCCCTTTCCTCCAACTGCCGATGATTTTTATAGTTTCCCAGTAGTTGCCCAGGTTTTTTTTACGTCTGTTTTGAAAGGTTGAAATGTCGCTCCTAAGGCTTGGTTCCTGGGAGTACAAGCTTTCAGCTAAACTATGCTGTTGCTTTAGCTTTTATCTTTGGCCCCATCCCCTTTTGACCTGTCCTCTGCTGGAATGTGGCCAAAATGCAGCCAAAAGCTTCTCCAAAATGGAATTTGGCCCTTGAGATGAAAGAGGTTCGACAGACTGTCGGCAATTTTTACATCGTCTGCTAAGGAAGATGCTTCCGTGCAACCCCTTGAGTATCATGGAGGATTCTGGGGCACGTTCTACAATACACACTCAGCAGTACTGGCCAGGCCTGTTGGTCCTCACTCCTCACTGCTCCCCACTGGAACTGAGACAATGACCTGAGGACACTCCTGAGAATCCCTGTGGCTACATATTGCTAGGGAAGATGCACAGTGACTGTCATGCCACAACTGGAGGAGTCATCCTCAGAGGAGGAGCTAAAGGCCCCAGAAGCCCTGGGGGGCCCAGACCAGGAACTACCACCAGGCCCACAGGACCCTGACCCCTCAGGGGAAGTGGCTGCAGGGCCATGCCTGTCAGGAGAAAGGGACTCTGCTTCTGAGGCAGAGGCTGAGCAACCCCCTGATCCCCGGAAGTGTTGTCGCCTCACGGGACAGGCTAGTAGGGCTCCTGCGTGAAGGAGTGCTTGCCTCCAGAAAAGGTCTCCTCAGGAGAAAAGGACTCCTCAGGAGGAGTAGGCTCTGGAAAGGGAGCTCTGATTGCTGCAGCTGAACTCTGGGTGGGGTTTGTCTGGCTTTGGCCTTAAAAGCCTTCCCTGGAAACCCAGCCAGTGGTGGAACAACTTGGTCCATCCAGCCTCTGCTGTGTACCTTGCCTCCTGAATCATGCCCTGTGACTGATGCTCTGTTTCCTGACCTTTTGGACTGCTCGTGATCCTGCTTCTGGACTGTGTAACGGACCTGACAGATTTACTGGGTTTGACCTCTTGCTTGTTATCTTTACTCCTGCTGCTGCCTGATTCTCGTTGCCTGCCTCCTGACGGCCTGTATTCTGACCTCTGCCTGGATTTTGCCCACTCCTGCCTTAGCTTAAACCTCCTTGGACTGAAACCTGTGTGCTTGACCATTTGCTTGCAGAGAGCCAAGACTGGATCTGGAGTGGGACAGCGACTGACAAGCTGTCTGGTACATAAAGTTCCCTGCCATTTCCAGTCTTCTTATTGAGGACCCCCGGTAGACTTCTGAGAAAACCCTGGTGCTTTTCCCCAAAACACACAGTTTGAAAACCACTGGGTTATGACAACATGTCATTGTTACATACTGCCTTTCCCCTAAGGGAAACATGAAGGGTAACCAGGTGTCCTATTTTACACAGGACAGTCCTTCATTTGGAAAAGAGAAAGCCCTCTTCGAAGTTGCCCATCAAGAGTTAGCACCCAGATGGGTCACCTAGTCTCAGTCTTCCACATGATGGTGAGATGTACTGCATTTCTATTTCAGTTATAGTTATTACCACTAAATTTGCATGTATACATATACATTAGCATATGCAAATGCAATGCAAATTGGTGCCCTCTTTTCTTCTTCTTCTGGCAATGCATTTCCTCTCTTTTTGGTGTTGCGTAAGTGGCCACCCCAGAAACATGCCTCCTATATACTCTGAAAAAAACCTTGTCATTGTCTCCAGCCCAGGGAGGAAGGATGGAGCTGGATTTCAGCTAATATTCCAGCTAGAGCGCAAATATATTCATCATCTATTTACCCTTTGTGTCCGCTGAAATGTTTTTCCCGTTATGTGAAGCAAAACAATGAACACTCTCGGTCGTGGAGGTCCATAGGACTGTCCCGTAGCTGGGTTGGTCATCCCCATTTTCTCTCACGATGACAATGGAGCTGTTGCTTTCTTCAAAAGTCCCTTCTTTGATGCTCACTGCGATGTTATCAGGAGAATAGTCAGTAAAGAGGCAGGCCGCTGTGACTTCTGTTTCCTCAGTGGCTGGCTTTAGTGGATAGACGGAAGGTTCAGCTGGAGGAAGATCTAAATGGGGAAGCAAAAGATCATCAGAAGTTATCAGCTGTGACCTGTAGCACCTGAAATTTACAGCTCCTGCCTAGAAGGTCAACATTACACCAATAACGGGCATGCATTTTTGTTTATATGTGTGTATGTGTTAATGTTGTTTCCCAGTGTCTCCTGCCAAGGTGGCCTGCATTTAGCACTATGCTCTAAATATCTGTAATGTTGGGTGTCTAAAGCACCTTTTATTCTTGTTGCAAAGGCGGCCAACCACTACCACGAGCAGGGATGGGTCTGTAGCAGTGCAGGCTGGTGGCTCTGATGTCAGTGGGGTGGTAAATCCACTCCGGCTTTCAATCAGAACCCAGTCAGAACTCAAAAGGAGTTCTACAGAGCACCTTGGATAGGTCTCCACTGGTCTGTAGTCATCCAGGAACATTATGCTGGTACCTGTGACTGTGATGTTCACCTATTTGGGAGGGAGAGACACAGACCAGTTTCAGTCTAGTTGAGAGATGAGACAGACTCTTCTCCCTGCCTGAAAGATGTGCAGCTCTTAGGCTGCCAATATACACAGCTGTAGTTGCAGGCACAAAGGCCTGGATCCAAATAACTATGCAATGAGTTCAACATGCCCAAGGGAGGCTTGGACTTGTATTGTTCAAAGAGCAGCTCTGCCATGCCGCAAACCTCTTTTGAAATGGAGGGGCGTTTCTTAAACAGTATGTAATGTGACATAAGGGCCTGGTGCTGAAACGGAAAAAAAGAGAAGTAACATGCACTGGGTATATCTTTGGACCCCATATCTAGCCTTCTTCTGAACATATGATTCCCCATTGACCTCTTTCAGCTCACAGTGAAAGCTCACACAGAACTATATAAAAATGCACTGCACCACCAAGGGATAGCATGGGCGCCTGATTCCATCCGGGAATCTGGTGGAACCCCCTGCCCATGCCCACACCCCCAAGCCCCACTCATCAACCCCTGCCCCCATGCGCCCCCGGCTCACACTCGGCAAGCAGCCCGCACTCACCCCGGTGGCCTCATTGAGCTCCACGGACACCGTTTTTTGAAAAACAAAATGGCAATTGGAGAAATGCGCATATTTGCATTCACGTGAAAATGTGCGTTTTGCCCCAATATGCATTTTCACACATACGCAAAATGCGCATTTGCAAAATGTGCATTTTCGCACGTATGCAAATATGCGCTTTTCACGGTTGACATTTTGTTTCTCAAAAAATGGCAACCGCGGAGCTTGATGATGTCACCAGGTGAGTGCAGGCTGCTCCCCGAGTGCTGGAGGGGCTCGAGCACGGTCCGGGAACCAGCGAGCAGGGGCTGGGCGGGCCAGATGGGGGTGGGCTGTCACATCCCTAACTGTGCCAGCTGCCATATAAAATTCAAAGAGAAAAATAAATTAACAAACTAAAACCAAGGCAATGTCAGCTTTCTTGCAGGAATGGGCAATGTGTGGTAGGCCAAAGCATCTGGACTGCAACTCCCAGCAGCCCTAGCCAGTGTAGCCAATGGTGAGGGATTGTGGGGGATGTAGGCTAAAACATGTGGAGGGCCACAAGTTGTCCTCCCCTATTTTATTAGTTCTGCAGCACTCATCTGGAGATACGTTTGCAACAAAAGTCTCTGTTGCTCCCTCACGTCCTTGCTCAGTGTAACCAGGAGTTTCACTCCAGCTCTGAAAAAACAGTTTCTCAGAAATGCCCGCAACATTCACACCTCGCTATGGGCCGTCACATGCCCCCGCTTTGCTATGAGTAAACAGCTCACAATATGAGCAGTCGCACTGCTACCTGCATTTCCTGCTCTTCGATATGGTTTAGTGAGTGGGCGAAGGGTTGTCAAAAACGTGATCAGGGAGAAAGCTGCAACAATTTTGTTCTCATATCATAAAGACTTAAAAGCTGGACCACATGTCTACCATCAGAACATAAGAAGAGCCCTGCTGGATCAGACCCAGGGTCCATCTAGTCGAACAAGTCTGTTCACACAGTGGCCAACCAGCTGTCAACCAGGCACTCACAAACAGGGCATGAGCTCAACAGCACCCTCCCACCCATGTTCCCCAGCGACTCATGTACATAGGCTCGCTGTCTCTGGTACCATGCAGAGGAAGAATCAAACTTTTGCACCAAAGCGATCCAAATTCACTGCCAAATGCTGAATTCTGTAACTTGTACATATTATGCAGTGTGTTCCAGACAGGGTCTTCCAACCTGACAGTACTAAAGTCTAGCAGATAGTATATACTGCTTGGTACTAGTTTGGCTAAGATGCAACATTGCGATCTCTGGGTAATGACCCTACATTAATAATAGACAAGTCAAATGACTGGATTCCCAACCTTTCCCCAGTGCTCCATGTTCTACTCCCAAATATCTAGGTCTCTCCTGAAGTGTGTGACCTCTCTAGACTTTGGATTGTCATTGCACGCAACCCAAGGCCTCATCAACAAGCTAGGCTCAAGATAAGAAAGGATAGGCTTCCTGAGTTTGCATTGAAATCAGTGGGACTAAGCAGTGTTTCCCAACACTGAGTCCTCAGAGGTTGTTAGTCTCCAACTCCTATCATCATCCCTGACCACTAGCCATGCTGGCTGGGGCTGGTGGGAGTTGTAGTCCAACAACATCTTGGGACCCAAGATCCCTAACCACTGGACTAAAGTGTGCTTAATTTACACAGGATTGTGCCCACTATTAGGCAATGCAAAGCGCATTATTTGGGGGAGGGGAAACCATGGTTGTGTTTGCATGACATTTCAAAGCAGTTAGATTTGTATTGGAATTCAGGAGCCATGACACAATTTCTTTACCATCCTGATCCCTGGATGTAGAAGGCATAGGACATAGTCATCACTGCCACAATCGTATCCTTCTGCCCCCACCCCTCCTAATCTATGTCACCCTGGATTCCTTGAAAGGTTATCCCATTTTATCTTCCCAACGATCATCTGAGGTAAGTTTAGGTCTTCTAGGTCAGAAAAGAGATTTCCAAATGTTCTAGACTTCAACTCCTAGCATTCCTGACTATTGGCCATGCTGGCAGGGGCTTCTGGGAGTTGAAGTCCCAAACATCTGGGGATCTTCCTTCTGCCCACCCATGATCTAGGAAACATCACAGCTGTGCATGGATGCAAATCCAAGTCTCCCCGTTCCATGGTTGTCCCTCTCTCCCCACTACTCCACGCTAGTTAAATCTCAAGTGGAGGGGAGGTGCATGAGATGGAAAGAAGATTAATTAAAAAAATACTAGGAAATAACAAACTTACTTGCAAACACAAAGAGCTTTGTTCCCCTTCCAAAGATCAAGTTCCTAGCCCCTTGTATTTCCACACACCAATATGCCCCATTGCCTCCTGGGTTTAACTTTTTAGAACTGTTACAGGGAATGGTGGACTTGAAAAGTATACCAAACCATAGGACTGGGACCCGAAGATCCCCATGTGTATGTCCAAGGACTTGTGGATTGCGCATGCGCATACAAAATGCCCTGTTTTTTGTTTTGTTTTTCCTTTTCAATTGCAGCCACCTGTGATGAATCATAGGCTGCTGTTGAGGGTCCTCCAACTTTCAAAAGTAATTTTGGGGTGGGGAAAGGGGGTTCAAGCCCTGGCAGCTGTGTGGTAGACCTATAGCACAGGCCCAGGCCCCTGCCCTTGTCTTTCTTAGATCCCAAGGATAATCCACATGTCACAGTCCTCCTTCCGCAAAGTTGTAATAAGTTGGGTTTAGGGATGTCCGTCGCTGGGAAAGCCGTTCCTTTTCTGGCTTGACGGAGTTCCACACTGTGTACGATTTGCTTTGCATCTGTGAGCCGAGCTGCTCCCTGAATCCAGGATTTTTTTGTACATTGGGGGGGGGGGTGCTGCGGCTTGTGCAAGTCGCTGAGCAATTTGTGCAAATTAAGCAAATTCAGCCTCCTTTGTGCAAATTCAGCTGTAATTTGCACAAATTGCTCAGAAAGGTGTGCACATTGCAGAACCTTCCAAAGCAAAATTGCAAAAAATTCCCAGAAAATCCACAAACTGGCCTGACTCTCTGCAAATTGAGTCAGGCCCTGCAGGGGGAGCTGAAACCAAGTCCGGGCGGGTAGGGGGTGAGCCTAGGAAAAACTCATCAAACTCCACCCCCCAGACAGATTTCTCCGACATTCCTAGTTGGATCTTTGATCTGCCTTCCACAAGAGGAAAGGCTGTACTAGTAGAAGATTCCTCTGCTAGTATGGAGGAGGGAGGGAAGGGGGACCCTCAAGCCACAGCTCACCCCATTCAGCAGGGTCTCTTGACTCCGTGTAGCATTTTCAGGGGGCTGGAGGGGCTGCCATGGGAAGGAGGAGGCAGGGAAGCCCACTTCCATCAGCATGGTTGATCCAGTGGAAATCTGGATCCAACCCTCTGAAACCTACTCACCTTGTCTCACAAGCAGCTCCGTCCCCTTACCAATTGTGAATCTGTTACCCATATCTCCATCCTTAACACTGCAGGAAAAGACTTTGCAAGAACTGGCTGAAACATACTGACACATCCCATAGGCAAAAGCCAAGGCCAGCATGCCATTAGCCACACCTAATCCCACTGATAATTAAAGGAGAATTTAGAATGCAATCCTATGCATGTTTAGACAGAAAAAAAGTCCTACAACTCCCAGTATTCCCCAGCCAGCATGGGCACAGTCCTATTGCATGTATAGGGTGCAGGCCTATTGCATGTTTAGACAGAAAAAAGTCCTACAACTCCCAGCATTCCCCAGCCAGCATGGGTGCAATCCTATTGTATGTTTAGGGTGCAGTCCTATTGCATGTTTAGACAGAAAAAAAGTCCCACAACTCCCAGCATTTCCAGCCAGCCATGCTGGATGGGGAATGCTGGGAGTTGTAGGACTTTGTTTCTGTCTAAACACGCATAGGATTGTGCCTTCAAGCTTGCACGATGACGCACTGCATGGCACTCCATGGCCATGATCCAGAACTGCATGTGCATGCTTGGAGCTCTTACACGAGCCAACTTTGGCTCACTCCGAAGAGCGCTTCAACCATTGGGAGGAATAGAAATGTAAGGAAGGAAGGAAGGAAAGAAGGAAGGAAGGATGGACGGACAAACCAAAACATCCCCATTCTCCTTCCCACACACCTGATTTTGCACACTGTGCTGCCTCTTCCACTGCAGCTCATGCGCACTGAAAAATAACTCGGGGGCACATGATTCCCGCGCATGCCATTTACTTCTTTTTATTTACCCGCTCTATATTATGGAACTATAACAGATAATGGGGCTGGATCTAGTCATGCTTCGAGTCGACCTATTGAAATCCATGGGAATCACTTAAATCCCATTGATTGCAATGGGTCTGCTCTAAGTATGCCCGAGCACCTGGCCATTTTCTGAAATTAACCTGCAGCACTTTAGAGCAGGGATGGGGAACGTGTGGACCTCCAGTGTTGGACTGCAATCCCATCATCCCTCACCATTTGCTATGCTGGTTCTGTCTGATGGGAGTTGCAGTCTAACAACATCTGGAATGCCACATGTTCCCCATCCTTGTTATATGGGATAATATCATCCACATAATGGGTTGGGTGGATGTAGATGTAGTCATACTTAGTGTACAGACACTGAAATCGATGAGACTTAGGTTAGCCATGACTAACTTAGGTCCCATTGACTTGAATGTGTCTAGTCCAAATGTGACTAAATCTGGATCTAACCCATTATCTCCATTTGTTTGGGGGCAGAGGGGGTGAGGAGGCTGAGAAAAGATTGGTTTGCAAAACTCTATCAATGGTTTGTAACAGAGGAGAGACCTGAACTAGAGACCACTGGCTCTCAGCATAATCTTTTAACTAGCACTTTTTTTTACTAGCTGTTTGAAGAAGTGTGTGTGTTGTGGGTGGGTGGGTGGGTGGATTTTGGAATATTCAGCATGATCTGATTACCAAACTGCCTGTTTTATTATTGTGTTTTCTGCACACTGCTAACAAGTATGGGAAAGAAGTCTGATTCCCCGCCCCCACCTCCAAATACACACATAGATCCATCTACATACAGCATCATGTCAGGTTTACTGTGAGAATATATTTCATGTGCACAGAATAGCCCATCCTGTGCATGTAGAGATGCCCTGATCTATACACTCACACTAAAATAAACACTGGGGCTCTACATCAAGCACGATGGAGTACACACTTCTTTTTTTCTCCCTACGCCAAGAAAAAACCTTTTTTTACCATGTACTAAAAAAAAGGACACGTCTGAAGAATGCCATGGATGACCTAATCAACAACTTAGGTTGATGGCACATATTGGGTTGGACTCAGATGCACTCATATTTAGAGCAGACCCATAGAAATCAATGGGTCTTACAATAGTCGTGACTAACTTCAGTCCCATTCATTTCAGTGGCTCCACTCTACATATGAGGAAATCTAGATCCAACCCATTACCCAGTGAATTATTCCTTATCCTGAAAACAGTGCGGTTGGCCTGATGTTTAACCATTTCAACAACAGTTAACCAAAACAGAACAGCAACAAAAGGCTGACATAGTAGTAAGAATATGTTCTATATTTGCCTTACCTGGTTTAATACTCAGTTGCATCCAACTGCCAAACAACAATTTGGTACCAACTCCTCCAAAACCCACACGGTGGCTTAGGTCATGACAAAAAACCCCAGGTGCATCCATTCTGATGTATTAGAGAAGCTACTCCATTGATCAATAGATATGCTTCCTTGAGTCAAATCTTTCTGACCATCTGATGTTTGCATTGCCTTATGCTGTTTTTATATGCCTTCTTGAGGAAAGTGATCTACAAGCAAGAATAAATAGCCCAGGATCCAAACAGCAAGGGGGGAATTGGGAATGAGATTTGTGAACAGCAGCCTCCCTAGCTATAAAGAAAACATTTATTTTTATGCAGTGAGGGCTATATGCAAAGGGAAACAAAACTGCTGTCCATGCCCTGAATGTGGCAAAATTAGCACTTTGGATCTCAGCTATTAGGTCAGATTCAAATTTAGTCATACTGAGAGTAGACCTATTGAAATCAATGGGACTTAAGCTAAGCCTGACTAGTCCCATTATTTTCAGTGGCCCTGCTCTAAGTATGACTAAATCTGGATCCAACCTGTTGTTGTTGTTGGGTTGTATCCGGATTAAGTCATACTTAGTGAAGACCCGTTGAAATCAATGAAACCTAAGTTAGCCAAGACTTTCCTAACTCTGCTCCCTAACTCATATGTATGGGGGAAAGTAAGTAGTCAAGAGGAAATAGTCCAAGATCCAAAGAAATGTAAAATCAGGCTCTAGACCTGTGATTTGATTGTTTCTTTATTTTCATTAGAGCTGTGCGCAAAGGACCTCTCAAAATTCTCCAGCCTATTAATGGGCAGAGAAATGGGGGGGGGGATTTCACTGAATTTCTCCTAGGGGAGGAGACATTCTCCAACAGTTGCTCACACACTAATAGGGCTCACCGTCGGCAGGGGATGTAGCACAGCTTCTTTCTTTTTTTCTGAGGTTTTTTTTTGGGGGGGGGCGTATTGCACTGCTTCTGTCAGTGGCAACAGCATCAACGGTGTTGAGGCTTCACCTCTTCTGAGGCAGAATTTTGAATTTCTTTTGGTGGTATTTTTGAGCCTGCCTAATCTCTGCGAGGTGGCCGAGGGTGCTGCGTTTGTTTCCTCTCTGTGTTACACATCTTTCCATTGCTCTGCAGCCTCCTCGGCCACCTGAACTGAAGAAAAACTAGCCCCATGGGAGGAATTGCCCCCCATGAGAGCCAGCATGGTGTAGTGGCGAGAGTGTTGGACTGGGAGCCAGGAGACCCAAGTTCTAGTCCCCGCTCGGCCATGGAAGCTCACTGGGTGACTTTGGGCCAGTCACAGACTCTCAGCCCAACCTACCTCACAGCGCTGTGGTTGTGACGATAAAAGGGAGAGCGTACTCTGTACGCCGCCTTGGGTTCCTTGCAAGAGGAAAAAGGCAGGATGTAAATAAATAAATGAATAAAATTATGGCTTTAACTGAAGCGCGGGAAGCCGAGGAGGCTACAGGCTGCCACAGAGATTATTGAACAATGACACTCACGCACACTCCTCAGCCACCTCACAAGCAAGGTCAGCCCAAGAACCCCAAACCCAACCCATGAGAATTTTCCCAAACATTTCTCCTCCTCTGAATTTCTTTTCAAAAGCAATTTCTTTTCCATCAAATAGAATGAGAACGGTCGAAAAACCTGTGGGAGAAATTTTTGGCATGGCACTCATTTTCATACAACAGACTGGTGGAGGCTGGTGGCTCTGATTTCAGTGCAGCTGTGAATCCCTTCTGGGTTTGAGCCAAACCAGAACTCTAAAGTTGCTATCCAAGGTGCTGAAGCTGTTTTGGGGACAGGGTTCAGAACAGTGGACAGCTTCTTTAGAAGTCACAGCCCACCGAAATCAGACCCACCAGCCTCCACTGCAATAGACCCCTACCTCCACCCATTTCAGGCTGACAGCCCACTTCTTCAGGAGAGGTTCAAAAGCAATTTGTGATAAGACAGTGGTGAGCAACTTTGGGGGGGATATGGGGGCCACGTTGGCCCCCTAGGATCCCACCATGGGCTGCAGTCCTGCTGCTGCCACCACACCACCAAATTCGGCAGGGGCGGAAAGAAATCGACAAATTTTGGCAACAAACCACTAAGGAGCAGAATGTATGTACAGCATAGTGTGTGAAGTCTGTTGTGAGAATGTGTTCCAGTACGTAGAATAGGCCATCCTGTTCATGTAGAGATGGCCTGATCTATATGCTCACAAAGCTTTGGTGTTGTACATCAAGCTTGGTGGTGTTACCTACACCAAAGTTTCCCCATGTGGCAAAAAAAAGACACATCTGAAGAACAGCACAGATGACCTGATAAACAACTTAGGCTGACTGGACATATTGAGTTGGATCCAGATTTACTTATAGGTAGAGCAGACCCATCAAAATCAGTGGGTCTTAAAATAATCAGGATAACTTAAGTCCCATTAATTTCAGTGGCTCTACTCTAAATACGAGTAAATCTAGATCCAACCCTTTACCCAGTGAGTTAGCCATTATCCTAAAAGCAATCAGGTTAGCCTGATATTTAACCATTTCAATAACTAAAACAAAACCAACAAGAAGAAAAGACTTAAATCGTAGCATTAAGAATATTTTCTATATTTGTCTTACTTGGTTTAACACTCAGTTGGGTCCCACCGCCAAACAACAATTTGGTTCTAACTCCTCCATAACCTACACAGTGTCTTAGGGCATGACAAAAAACCTAGTTTCATCCATAGGGATGTAATAGGGAAGCTTTGTGTTTAAAGATGAAGACACAAGATTGCATTCTCCACACACACACACACACACACACACCACTTACTTTGAGCCAATTGGGGTATGGAATGGACTAAATATGAGAGTGGTTGAATTTATAATCAGTTGGAATGTGCACAAGCCAAAAGCAGTTTGTGATAGTCAGTGATGGGCAACTTCAGTGGGTCCAGGGGCCACTTTCACTCTCCAGGACCCCCCACCTGCCTGACACCAGGCTACACCCTTCCTGCCACCAGCACAACACCAATCACAGTGGCAAAATAATAATAATAACAACAACAACAACAATGGTGATGATGGCAGTTTCCTGCCAATTTTCAACAGAAGATCACTACAGAGAGGTACAAAGGTCAAATTCAATGGCAAAGCACCAGATTTTTTGCCACTGTGAATTGCAGTGGTGGGACATGGGGGACATGCCATTCAACTAAAAAAAGGGGGGAAGATGAAAATCCAACTGGGTGAGCCAAAGTCTCTTAGGATGCCCAAAGGAGCTCTTTAGATCCTGGCCACCACTCCTTCTAATAGTGAACTCAGGGGTTGAGTGCTGATAGAAATTCAGCCAAAATAGGGCCACTGACAAACAAGAGGGAGGTTATCAGCAGGTTCTGGGGAATCCCAAGGTTTGCAGAAGTAGCTAAAGGAATGTTGAGTGTCAGCTGGAAAATAGAAATGGAATGGAATGGAGAAGGGCATGGCTGGCTGGAACCTTGAAAGGAGGTGAAGATGCATTGAGACATTTTGTTGTCGGTACTGTTTGTAAGTAAATAACATTGTTGTTTACTCAGGGTTCCACTGACAACCTTGTTCCTCTCCCAAGTATGAGCTTTCCACCTGCATAGTTCACGCTGTGCTACGGTCCCTCCTTACACAAAAAAAGAGACCTGATCTTCCACTGGATCCTACTCTTTGATAACTATATTAACTGATATCCAATATAAAAGGGAAGCGGGGTGGGGGAGATAAAGTCAACATCAGAATATGCTACATCAGAACAATAGTCCATCTGCCCCAGTGTTCTGTTTTCCATCGGTGGTCAACAAATAGGTCATGATGACATCCTCTGCCCCCTCTGGTTAAAGTCAGAGAGAGAGAGATCATATTCTTTGAAACTTTAGGTTGTATTTCTGGTTGTGGTGGTCAGAGGCAATCAGTAGAGGCCATTTATGCTAGTGTGGCTAGAGTTTTTGCTTATTGTTGTTGTTATCTAAGATCCAAAGAACTATGCGAGTAGGTGCAAATGCCCAAGAAGAATTAGGGCAGACATTTCTGAAATAGCAGCCTCTGGTGCCACAAAGAAAAACATTTTTGAAACTGAAGAGTTTCAAACTCTATGCTGTGATCAGGGACAACATGAGGGCTTCTATGCACACTGTGTGTCTAAATTTGCTGCAGATGATTACCACTACAGCATCAATGTTGCATCCATTAAGTACTGGAAAAGATGTGTTCCCTTTACTTGTTTTTGACATGCCAGTCATCTTCAGTGGAGTGACCAGAGTGTTTGTATGGTTGAAAATACATTTTTAGGGTGTTCTATGGTGGAAGAGAATGGGTTGGATCTAGGAATTTTATTTAGAGCAGACCCATTGAAATAATTGACTTCAGTAGGACTACTGTGACTAAGTATAGATCCAACCCACTGGTTGTAGAGCTGATTGGAAAGTAGGTGGGATGCCCTCTCCTTGGGGTGGGGGGTTTTAAGCAATGGACGTTTCAAAATCCAGTAGGACAACTATAGGTTGCCTCTGAGTAATCCATTTCTCTAGGTTGCTCTGAGAAAAAACAACAACATATTATTAAGTAAGAAAATGGATGCCTGAATAAATGGATGGATGGACCAGACATAGGCACAGAAATTTAAAAATGCTGTTGATTTCAAGCTAATGGGATAATCCTTCCACCTGATGCAATTGTCTAAACAACTCCATCTAGGTTTTAAGGGTCCCAAATGAAAAGTCATATGGAGCTCAATATAACCACCACATTAGAGACTTCTACCTAGCAGAGAACCATGGTATGGAATAAATATTTTAAATTATAACCAAGTTTTCTTAAACGTTGACAGAAACAGAAATGCTAACTTACCAGGGAGAACTATGTGTTTGGTCCCGCTTCCAATCATCAATTTACCCCATGAATCAAAGTCAGCACTGTGAGACACACCTCTACAAAATGGTGGCTCTGTGAGAATTGGTTGCATTCTACTGTCTCCTCTGTTGGTGTTACATGGGGGTATTATGTGTCCCACCTTACACAGGCCCATCTGAAGGCCCACCGGAGGACAGTCCTGTATTTTAAGGGGTTCTCTATTTGATGGGGCTGTCCAGTCAAAGTCCAATTTAAAGACAAAGAACCATAAGAAAGGAGAGCAGGGAAGGTCCTTGAAGTTGCCTATCCACAGTTAGCATTTGGACAGCAGACTGAGCAGGCAGTCAGGTCACCTGGTCGTAGTTTCTCCCACATGGTGAGATGATCCATTTAAATTATAGTAATTATTTGTAAATTTGCATCTATGCCTAACATTTAGCATATACGTATTCTGTGCTCTTTTGTGTCACTGTCCTCTTTTGGACAATGCATTTCCTCTTTCTTGACAATTTATTTATTTAGTTATTTATTTTATTGCATTTCTATCCCGCCTTTTTCCCTCTTGCAAGGAACCCAAGGTGGCTTACATTATCCTCCTCCTCCTCCATTTTATCCTCACAACAACAGCCCTGTGAGGTGAGTTGTGCTGAGAATCTGTGACTGGCCCAAAGCCACCCAGTGAGTTTCCATAGCCAAGTGGGGACTAGAACCTGGTTCTCCCAGCTCCCAGGCCAACACTCTCGCCACTACATCACACTGGCTCTCAATGCACAAGTCAAGCCACCATACGAGCATGTGCTTATGTTTTAGAATGAAGGATTTACCTTTGGGCTCTGTAAAAAGTATTTGTTCCAAAACAGAAGATTCTGAGTCTCTTGGGATAGACAAAATGTAACAAAACGATGGATAGGGATGGATCAATGGGAAATGCAGACAGAAAGAACCAGATAGGAAAAGGCATGCTAGCATATTCCATTCTACCCAGTTCTGTTCCTTTCTCTCATTCTTTGTCTGCCTGTCTTTATCTCTCATACAGTCACAAATATGCAGAGCTAAATGGAAATCACTTTCAAAATAATCACCTTGCCAATGCGATTGCAAGAACAGCCATATTGGATCAGATTTGGAACATATTGGAACAGACTCAGGTTTCCGAACACAGACAATGACCAGCCAAGTCCCTCATGGTAGTTTGTAAACAGGACGTGGTGTTGGTGAAGATAGCCATTTCCTGTTGCTAGTCTCCAGAGCCTACTAGCCAAAAGGTGTGATATAAAGGGCATATATACTACAGCTAGCCAGCCCAAAGTTCACCTCTCACAGGTCCTAAAGAATACACTCAGAGAGAGTTATCTGGAAGCAAATGAAATCATATACTGAAACTAGAGGCTCTCTCCCTACAGGTAAAGCAGGGTGGGCACATTGCCTACTGGGAGGCTAGCAGGAACATGATACTGTTTCAAAACAGGGTGTGTGCTTGCCACCTGCCTTGTTTTAAAGAGAAAAAATGGCACTGTTTTGGCCACCGCCATGGTAAATTCAGTGACAGTGGTGGTGGGTGGGTGGCAGGGCACAAAAACAGCTGGGGTCAGCCTGTGGGCTGCATTTCGTGTTGCCTACCCCTGAGGTAAAGCATGGATTGGATCATATAAGACTTCACAAATGGTGACTATACTATCAACCTACCAAAACCTTCTTAAACATGGGCACAGAGAACTATGACAATGTATAAGGGAGATCTACCAGTTTGGTCCCACTTCCAAATACGTCTTTGATCCATCCAGTGTTACCACTTAGAGACACACCTTTACAAAATGGTGGCCAGCTGGTAGTTCCCCAGCATACTTCTGCCTGCTCTGTGGTTCTTCTATGAAAAGTCCTCCTTTTCACATTGAACATCCTACTGCAGCTTATCTGCTTTTAAATTGTTTTTTGCTAGAATATCAGAGCACAACCCTAACAACACCCAAATGTTGATGGCTGGAGAGCATGTTGGTGTCCCTCCACTGTCCTCTGCTGTGGTGGAAGCTTTTGCTATGCCATTTCTTCCACTGGTAGTAGCAGGTGGAACAGCTTGAAATGGGGCATTTCATGGGCAGGGTAGGGGCCGGGAGGGGGGATTTAAAGTACATGGATTTGCCAGGCTGAAAAGCCTAATGAATACCCCTACCCCCCCGCCTGAGCACATGGATGGGCAAACAAGCAATGTTCAAGATCTCTAGGATTCTCCAAACATCGTCTCTGTCCTGGTCTTGTGCCCAGTTCCCATTCACATTAGTAATCCCTGCTCGCTTTGCATGAATGGGAAACTTGCACAAACGGAGCAGTAATCGAATGGGAGATTTGGGCAAATCTCCTAAGTGACACAAATTTCCTCCATGGGCTGGTTCAGTCTACTGAGGAACGTTGCACAAATGAGGGGATGTGCACAGATCTAACTGGGAATTGGAAATGAGATGGACGCGAGCACATGTTCGACAATTTGTGAATGTTTTCAGTGGACGCATCCTTGTGCTCACAGTTGGAGCTCTGAATGGGGCATGCTCACATGTTTTGTGAGCCAAAATGAACCTACCATAATACCTCTCTCTCTCTCTCTCTCACACACACACACACACACACACACACACACGTGCATGCGTGTCTTCTGTCCTAGCCAGCAAAAGTCAGCAGGGCTCAGACTGAGAGTGTATACACTGCTCCGCTCCACCCTGACCCCACTCAGGATTGCTCTAGCTTCCTTACCTTACACGTTTTGTAAAAAAGAAAAGAAAACATCTACCCTTTTAACCTGCTGATAGTGAGAGGTTGCAAAACATGAACTAATCTTCGTTCAGTGACGTTGCATTTTCAACCTAGAACATTTAAACATCCTCATTTCCCCAAATCAACGTCCTGTTCCTCTTGATCAGCCTTCTTTTCATCTGGTGTGCTCTGGATGTTTGGGACTACATCTCACACCGAGCCCAGCCAATGGTCAGGGATGATGTGAGTTGTAGTCCAAAACACCCAGAGGGCACCCAGTTGAGGAACATTGCCCTTAATGTATTAGCATTTTCCATCTATTTACTGGGGTTCACCAAGAGCCTTGTCCCTTTTCCAAAAAGGAGTTTGTCTCTTTGAGCAAGGTCCACACTATACTACACATCCTTCCAAAAAACAGGTGCAAAAATGCCTTTCCCAAATTTCTAGGCTTTGGGGCCCATCTTTGTTGCAGGTGAGGTAGGGATTGTCATCCACATTCATGATTTCAGGTAATGGACCAGCCAGAGGCACAGGTGTTCCATAGCATCTAACACTTAGAGGTATGATACAATAAACATATGTACAAACATCTAATTGTCCATCTCAAAGCACAGCCCTCTCAAGGCTCAGAAAATACACCTAAAAAAATGCATACGTGGAAGGAAATGGGGATGGAAATGAGAGGCTTCCACCCAACAGGTGAAGAATGTTCTTAACAGTGGGTTGGATCCAGACTTAGACATACTTAAAGTAGACATGTTGAAATCAATGGGACTTAAGTTAGTCATGATTGACATATGTCTGATTGATTTCAATGGTTGTACTCTTAAGTCTAGATCCAACTAAGTCTGGATCCAACTAAGACTAGATCCAACCCTACGTTATGGACTGAATGCAGGCATATAATGTTCAACCACAGTTAACTTAAACATGACAGCAGCTTACCAGGGAAAACTACCAGTTTGGGCCCACTTCCAAATGTAATTTTATCCCACCGTAAAACTGTGAGACGCACCTTTAGAGAATGGTGGCCTTCTGATGGTTCCAAAGTGTTATGCTGCCTACTCTATTGACCTTCTGTGAAAAATATATTCAATATAGCTTTTATTTAGGGATGGCAGAACCAGCAAGGCTCAAATTCCACCACAAAGCTCAGTTTCCCTCATTCCTATTCTTGAATGCGAGCTTTTGTTGTTATTTAAACAGGAATAGTACACATTTGGGTCACATTTTTTTTAAAATGTGCACCCAAATGCATACTTTCCCCTCCCCCCTTGACCAATGGATGAAAATGTGCATTTTCCACAAAATACATCTTTTTAACTTCATGAAACCTCCTTGCTCAGTTCAATTTTCTGTGCTTCCTGATGGATTATATACTCACTGGGTTTCACAAAGAGCTTTGTTCCTTTTCCAAACTGGAGGTTGTATCCTGCACCAGAAAGCACACCATGCTACACATCCTTTCAAAAACAGATGAATGCAACAAAAAAGGCCTTTCCCAAATTGCAGGACTTTGGGATAAAGCAGAGATTCTAATTCACAATAGTGTTTGTGAGTAGAGAACCTGGAGATGTCAGTTTTCTGGATGGGTCCAAACAGCCACAAAATGAGTTCTGCAGGACCTGGACTTCTATTTCTGGAACATAATCCCCCATGGGAGGGAGTTTGCAAACCTGTCTGTGATAAGGCATATGGGAATCTGCATATATATATATATATATATATATATATACATACACACACACACACACACACACACACACACTCTTGATAAAATAGTTAAGAGCAGAGACATCACACTGACAACAAAGGTCCACATAGTTCAAGCAATGGTATTCCCCGTAGTAACCTATGGCTGCTAGAGCTGGACCATAAGGAAGGCTGAGTGAAGGAAGACAGATGCATTTGAACTGTGGTGCTGGAGAAAAATTCTGAGAGTGCCTTGGACTGCAAGAAGATCAAACCAGTCCACACTCCGGGAAATAAAGCCAGACTGCTCACTTGAGGGAATGATATTAAAGGCAAAACTGAGGTACTTTGGCCACATAATGAGAAGACAGGATACCCTGGAGAAGATGCTGATGCTAGGGAAAGTGGAAGGCAAAAGGAAGAGGGGCCAACCAAGGGCAAGGTGGATGGATGATATTCTGGAGGTGACGGGCTCGACCTTGGGGGAGCTGGGGGTGGCGACGGTCGACAGGAAGCTCTGGCGTGGGCTGGTCCATGAAGTCACGAAGAGTTGGAAGCGACTGACCGAATAAACAACAACAACAACAGCAACACACACACACACACAAATCCATTGGTTATGTACAAGCCCTGGGTCTACCAAAGACAGCTCATTGAATATGGAGAAAAAACTACAAGGATGTGTTCCTGTGTATGTAGTGTCAGAAAATGTCTTAAGCAAAACCTCTTAAAATATTGATACTTCTACCATCACACTCTTAACATCACCATAACATGTTCTACCTCTTTATTAAATTCCATGCAAAACTCAACAGGTTTGCACCAGACTTAGTCATATTTACAGTAGACCCACTGAAATCAGTGGGCCTTAACTTAGTCATGACAAATTTAAATCCAATTGGTTTCAATGGCTCTACTCTAATTATTCCTAAGTCTGGATCCAACCCAAGGTTTATGGGAATTAGAAGTATCACCAGTGATGGAGAGTAGACAGATGTTTAATTCACCAGGGATAACTACCAGTTGGGCATCTGTTCCAATATAATTTGCCATGCTTGCCTAGTATCTACACCATTCCTGACCACCCTGTCCCACTGAAAACAAATGTATTCCCCAAATCCTTTGCAAATGCATTCCACACATCTCACCTGGCTTAATGTGGAGCCTGGTCCCACTCCCAAAGATGACTCTGAAGCCATCCACATTCACACTGTGTTTGCCATTGTGACAAAAATCACCAGGCAGGATGCTCAATTCACAGTGAGACCGATTCTGTCCCAATGTGGATAGCCCCATCACATTTTATCACTTACATTCTTAAATTTATGGGATTCCTTAGCCATATATTAAGATATTAGCCTAACTGTTTTCTGTCTCAGATCTCCTATCTCATCCTGGCTTTGTCTTCACTTCCATGCTTCAGTTACGTCTACCCCTTTCCTTGGTCTCTTCTGCAGTTTCCATCTCTGCATCTATCTTCCCATCCATCCCCCATGGAGTTTGGTTCCCCCCCAAAAAAAGTTTGGTCTTGTTCCAACTTTCAAGAACCTAAGTCCATTATCTGACACTCTGATTCTAGACATACTCATTAGGGAGATTGACATCAACAGTTTAACGATCAATGTTCAGAAATTAAGTGAAAGTGCATGTCAATTGGATGAGTTTCCAGACTTTCACCAAATCCATTCCTCACTTTCTAAACACAGAGGGTTGGATCCAGACTTAGTCATTCTTAGAGTGAACCCACTGAAATCAATGGAACTTAAATTCCATTGATTCCAGTGGGCCCACTCAAAGTATAACTGGATCCAATTCAGACATTCCAATGTGCACATGGTACTTTTCCTGTCCACAGGACACTCTTCTAATCATTCCAAGCACAGGGTCAATTTAGCACATTCCTTGAAAGAAAGAGGTCCTTATCTGAAAGAACTCCATCTTTGTATCACAGAGACATCTAGACTGATTTTAGATTGATTGGATGAGTGGAAGGTTTCCACAACTACACAGAAGAAATGGAAAATTATGCTTTCAGGCTATCGGGGTTTCTGGTATGATTCATCCATGCTAACATAAATTCCATCTAAAGAATTCATGTAACTTTTGTGCTATTTTAAAGCCAGTATAGTCAGAAAATTGCATTACAGACTCCCCAAACCAACAGAGGACTGTGTTATTGTGGAATAAACCAAGAAAAACAGTCCCCCCCCCCAAGTCAATTACATTATACTCTGGGTCATTTACATTTGTATACAGAAATATCAGCTTACCAGGGATAACTACAACTTTGGTGCCACTTCCAAAAGCTAGTTTCCATCCATCTCTGTTAGCACTGTGAAGCACACCTTTATAAAATGGTGGGTCTATGAGCATTTGGATCCATCATGCTGTCTACAGTAGTGGTATTTTGTGGGTGGACATATAAACATATAGTCCTGCAGGGCTTTTCCATAGGGCTTAATAAAAGGGAAGCAGGGCTTTGCCATAGGACTGAATAATAGATCATATTTAACCCCCCAAAATGCATTGATGGGAGAAGATAATACAGAATATTCCAAACAACTCAGTTCTTTCTTTCTCCCTCTGCCACTCTCTCTTTCACACACACACACACACAAACATGCAGATTCTTTTTCAAAATAATCAGCTTGCCAATGGGATTATAAAAACAGTCCTGTCGGATAAGACTAATGTCCCATCTAGCTCAGCATTCTGATTACAGGCAGAGACTGGCTAAGTCACTTGGTTCTGAAACAGGGCATGTTGCTAGTCCTCTGCATCTGACACCAAGAGACATGATAGACTGTCTGGGATACACACAGACATTTCACCCTCAAAAGTGGGGACGCTGTTGCATATTTCTAACTCCCTCATTCTCACAGCAGAGATCACTCCCACATTCCACATAGCCTTCTCTGCCTGCAGTATTTTAAACCAACCACATCAGTTTGAGTTTAAAAACAACAACAACAACAACAACAACAACAAACAAGTTGGCATGAAAATCTGTATTTAGTTTGGGTGCATTTCTTTTAAGACATATGTTTTTGCCTGAAGTTTTGTCTAATATAAGCATCTTTGCAAAGCAATTTCCCATAACAAAGTGCTTTTTTTTTTTTTTTTTACAAATATGCACATTTTTGCGTGCAATTTCCTGCAAATACATGCATTTTGGTACACTTTTTTTTTTTTTTTACTGGAGATCTCCAGTGCAAAATTCAGAGAAGTGAATGTTTTGAAAGGTAACTGAGTTTCATTTCATTTATAGGTTCAAATGTGTAAAATGAGTTTGCATTAAAACGTGACCTAAACTACTTTCTCATACATCTGTGCTCAGTTGGTGTTTGGACTGGAGGATGGAAAGGAAAGTGGTACTGGCATTTCCCTTTGATGTGCACATTAGAGCCAACATATCTGTTTTCCCCAGAAATTTAACGTCTAGAGAGCCAGATAAAGGTGTATGTGGGGGGGGGGATGGGACGGACGGTGAAAACTGAAGAACAGTTGTGCAAATATGTGCACACTTAGCAAAAATGTTAGAAGGCACTCCAAACAACTTTTTAAAAGGGAATTAGAGACCATGATTTACCAGAGGGACTAGGGAGAGCTGGAGTGTATGAAATGGAGCTATATACATCCACAGTACCAATCAATCATCCGAAACCACAGTTCTCTCAAGGCTAAAGGATGTATTTAGAGAGCACAATCTTATGCATGTTTAGGCAGAAAAAAGTCTGACAACTCCCAGCATGGCTGACTGCGGCATGCTGGAGTTGTAAGACTTTTTTTTCTGCCTAAACATGCATAGGATTGCACCTCTAGTGAGTTACCTGGAAAAGCATGTGGCCATAAACTGGAACTAAGGGCTCCCACACAATAGGTAAAAATCCTCTTAATTAGGTTATGGAGTGAATGAAGGCAACACAAAGATTTCTATCAAAATCTCTTTAAACATGGGCACATATACAAATGTTCACTTACCAAGGAGAACTACAAGCTTGGTCCCACTTCCAAATGTGATTTTACCCCATCCACTACCAGAGTTAACACTGTGTGGCACACCTTTACAAAATGGTGGCTGCTTCTAATAGTTCCCAGGCATGGCTTTGCCTCAACTATGGGTTCTTTGTGGAAAATACACCCGACATCGCTCACATTTGAACAACAAAACAGTACACTTCATTTAAAAATTATTCTCTCCAAATATCCCTTCCCATTTTGTTTACAACAACATTATTGATGACTAAGTAATGTGGTTAGAGAACAGGTGTGAGTGCACATAAGTGGGTGAAAGTGTTCCATCTTGCACCCAATCTCTTGTTGAAGTAGTTCTGTTGCACATATGGTTCTTTCTCTGCCTGCAACTCTTTCCCCCAATTCATTTCAACAGAGGGGTTAGTATGTTTGCACACCTTTGGAGCTCCCCCTTCTATTGAAATGGAAGAGTGATCTCCATACTCTAATGTATTTCATATTTATAGCACAGGGGCATATGGATGGTGTGTGTGTGTGTGTGTGTGTGTGTGTGTGAAATGGATGGGTGGACAGGAAGGAAAGTACTGAGAATGGGATTTGGACCTTATTTGCTACACCAAAGGCTTAGGGGCATTCCATTTCGTATTTGTCTTCCTTTCTTTCGACATCATACTCTCATGTTATATCGCAAACTGTTTCTGTAACTCTCCATCCACTCCAAAGATGGCTTCGGATTTGGCATGTGGGGTTCCTATTTGACAAATACACATCCAAAGCCATCTTAGACAAAGTGCTCCTAATTTGTTCCAATTGATCAAAATCCAGCTGAGTCCAACTGAAGACTCTCATAAGAACGTAAGAAGAGTCATGATGGATCAGACCAAGGTCCATCTAGTCCAGCCTCCTCTTCATGCAGTGGCCAACCAACTCCCTACAGGAAACCCACAAGCAGGACATGAGTGCAAAAGGACCCTCCCACCCATGTTCCCCAGCAACTGGTGTACATAGGCTCAGTGCCCCTGATACTGGAAGTAGCCTCTGATAACCTGCTCCTCCATGATTTGTCCTATCCCTTTTTCATGTCATCCAAATTGGTGGACATTACTACATCTTGTGGAAGCGAATTCCATATTTGCAGGAGTGTACTAGGAAAGAGCAGCCTCCTAGGTCATTTCAACCTTTTCACTCAGTTGTACTTTCAAATAAGACAAAATAAAATATCTTAATAAAAGATTAAGCTAGTAAGATAATGTGGAGGGACAGGAAGGATTCCCTTTCCCAAACAAGATTTGTTGCTAGTAACCATGGGGTCATCTACAGCTACCTTTAACTATTAGTCATGCTACTTTTTTTTTGCCCCATTTGACATTATCAGCAAGGAAAAGGCACTATGAAACTTATCAGGATTCACTTTCAGAATGGTTCCTTTACCAAAGACCAGCTGATACAGACTTGTAGACAAACAGTGATCAATAGTCCCACAAAAACCTTTAGAACTCTGTCACCCCCCACTACCTGATGTCTTGCAAAATTTGCCCTGGCTGCCAGAAAATTAAGAGCCAGGCATCATACTGCACCCTCTTAGAAACCTAGGAGGAAGGAATTGTACAAGGGGTACAAATGCTCTTAATTATGGAATGAATCAAGACAAAACAAAGACAGAGTTCAATCAAAATCTCCTTACACATGGCCATATATAGAAATGTCCACTTACCAGGGAGAACTACAAGTTTGGTCCCGCTTCCAAATGTGAGTTTACCATACCCAGAACCAGTATTAGCACTGTGAGACACCCCTTTACAAAATGGCGGCCTTCTGATAGTTCCCACGTATGCCATTGCCCCTTCCAGGGGTTCTCCATGCAACATACATCTGATGTAGCTTGTGTTTTCACAACAAAACTGTACACTTCCTTTTAAAACTATTCTCTCCAAATATCCCCAGCCATTTTTGTTTATCCCAATGATTGCTGACTGAGTAGTGTGTTTACAGTATAGGTACAAGTACACCTAAGTGTTCAATCTTCCACCAATCCGCTAACTTCTTGTGAAAGTAAATGTTCTATTGTGCACATGGTCCTTTCTCTGCCCACAACTCCATCTCTGATTCATTTCAATAGTGAATCCCCAAAACCTCTAGAACTCTTTCACCCTCACTACCTGACCCCTTGCAAATATCAGTTAATAATGACAAGCTGAAAATGAAATTCCACATACTCTCAGAATTTGGTGAATCTTTGTACCATACCTAGCACCCTGTTAGTGTTTATCTAAAAGTATACTAGTAGGAGCAGGAGTAGTTATAGCATCCTATACCATCTCTATGTTGTTATAGCTACATGCACAGTTATAGTAAATGGTATTTCTTTAATGGCCGTTAAATGCTCCAGGAAGATGCTTGCTTAAATGCTGGCTGGTGGCTGCTAGCTACCAAACACACATCTGTTAGTCAGGTCCAAGGAAATACTTGGAAGGAGAGAAGCCAGTTGTGTCCCAAGGTGATACTTTCTGGACTAGCACTGACTTGGTTGCTCCCCTAAACTCAGCAGGAATAGGATGAAGATGAGGTTTTGGGGGTTGCAAATGAGTGAGGAAGGTGGCCGGTGACCAGAACTATAACAGTTGCAGAATGGGAGGAATTAATGGTTGAAACTTACTTGGTGTCACAACCAGTCTAGTCCCACTTCCAAATGGTATCTTCCAGTTGCCAGTGGTAAACCCGCAGTGTTTCTTGCTTTGACAAAAATTGCCCAGGCAGGCACAAGGCGAACACAGAGTAAAAAGATGAACTTAGGAATACTGTAGGGCAGAGGTGGGGAACCTGCCACCCCAACGTTGGTGAACTACAAGTCCCATCATCCCTGATCTTTGGCCAAGCTGGCCCTGGCAGTGGGAGTTGAAGTCCGGCAACCTGTGGTAGGCAACACACTCCCCACAGTTAGTAAAGGGGTGAGTCAACTCTCAGATTTTTAAATATCCGTGCTAACAAATCCCTCCCAAACCTACACTCTGGGGAGAAAGCTTGCTTCGCTTCTTTTCACAAGCAGCCCACAGAATTTATTTATTTTTTTAGTATCAGAGTACATGTGTTCATTGGCTTACCTAGTGCCAGGATGTCGGTGTTATCAGTGACCACTGTGATTAACAATCACTGCTAATAATGTGATTGTCATTCTTCCATTTAATGCCCTTCTGACCACACAGCTTGCAATTCTCTGGGAGTAGTGGGGCATTTTTCTGTCTAAACATGCATAGGATTGCACCCTTAGTGAGTTATCGGGAAGATCATGTGCTCATAAACTGAAACTAGGGGCTCCTACCCAAGGGCTACAAATGCTCTTAATTATGGAATGAATGAAGACAAAACAAAGACAGAGTTCAACCAAAATCTCCATACACATGGCGATATATAGAAATGTCCACTTACCAGGGAGAACTACAAGTTTGGTCCCACTTCCAAATGTGAGTTTACCATACCCAGAACCAGTATTAGCACTGTGAGACACCCCTTTACAAAATGGCGGCCTTCTGATAGTTCCCACGTATGCCATTGCCCCTTCCAGGGGTTCTCCATGCAACATACATCTGATGTAGCTTGTGTTTTCACAACAAAACTGTACACTTCCTTTTAAAACTATTCTCTCCAAATATCCCCAGCCATTTTTGTTTACCCCAATAAGATTGCTGACTGAGTAGTGTGTTTAAAGTATAGGTACAAGTACACCTAAGTGGGTGAAAAAGAGTTCCATCTTCCACCAATCCACTAACTTCTTGTGAAAGTAAATGTTCTAATGTGCACATGGTCCTTTCTCTGCCCACAACTCTGTCCCCGATTCATTTCAATAGTGAATCACCAAAACCTCTAGAACTCTGTCACCCCTCACTACCTGACATGCATAGGATTGCACCCTTAGTGAGTTATCTGGAAAATCATGTGATCATAAACTGAAACTAGGGGCTCCCACCCAAGAGGTACAAATGTTCTTAATTAGGTTATAGAATGAATTAAGACAAAACGAAGACAGAGTTCAACCAAAATCTCCTTACACATGGCCATATATAGAATTGTCCACTTACCAGGGAGAACTACGAGTTTGGTCCCACTTCCAAATGTGAGTTTATCGAGCCCAGAACCAATATTAACACTATGAGACACCCCTTTACAAAATGGTGGCCCGCTGATAGTTCCCAGGTATGCCACTGCCCCATCTGTGGGTTCTCCATGCAAAATACATCTGATGTAGCTTGTGTTTTCACAACAAAACTGCACACTTCCTTTTAAAACTATTCTCTCCAAATATCCCCTTCCATTTTTGTTTACCCCAACATGATTGCTGACTGAGTAGTGTATTTACAGTATAGGCAGAAGTACAGTTAAGTGGGCAAAAGAGTTCCATCTTCCACCAATCCACCATGTTTGTGAAAGTGGAAGTTCTATTATGCACATGGTCCTTTCTCTGCCCACAACTCCATCTCCGATCCATTTCAATAGTGACTCACCAAAACCTCTTGAACTCTGTCACCCCTGACACCTGACATCTTGGAAAGATCAACTAATAAAGACGAGCTGAAAAGGATATCCCACATACTCTCAGAATTTGGTGAATCTTTGTACCACACCTAGCATGCGGTCAGTGTTCATCTAAAAGTACACCAGTAGGAGCAGGAGTAGTAATAGCATCCTATACCATCTCTATGTTGTTATAGCTTTGTGCACAGTTATAGTAAAAGGTATTTCTTTAATGGCCATTAATTGCTCCAGGAAAATGCTTGCTTAAATGCTGGCTGGTGGCTGCTAGCTACCAAACACACATCTATTAGTTGGGTCCAAGGAAATACTTGGAAGGAGAGAAGCCAGTGGTGTCCCAAGGTGACACTTTCTGGACTAGCACTGTCTTCCTGGTTGCTCCCCAAAACTCAGCAGGAATAGGATGAGGACGAGGTTTTGGGGGTTGCAAATGAGTGAGGAAGGTGGAGGGTAACCAGAACTATAACAGTTGAAGAATGGGAGGAATTTTGCTTGAAACTTACTTGGTGTCACAACAAGTCTTGTCCCACTTCCAAACGGTATCTTCCTGGCACCAGTAACAGCCCCACAGTGCTTCCTGCATTGACAAAAATCGCCCAGGCAGGAGAACACGGAGTAAAAAGTTCAACTTAGGGATAGTATAGGGAAGAGGTGGGGAACTTGTGCCCCTTCTGATGTTGCTGGACTAGGACTCCCATCATGCCAGATCGTTGGCCAAGCTTCCCCACCCCCCTCTCCAGGAGGAATTAACTTCTCCCCCTTTTCGTTTCACACACACCATCTTGAGCTTGTGGAACTGGTTCCACACTTTTATGGCTCTTGACCAGAGACAGATTCCTGAGAAGTGACTTATCTGGGGAAATTGAAAATGTTTCAAAAATAACTCAAGAAAAAGAACGTAAGAAGAGCCATCCTGGATCAGTCCAGCATTCTGTTTACATGGTGGCCAACCAGCTGCCCTTGAGAAATCCACAAGTAGGATATGAGTGCAACAGCACCCTCCCACCCATGTTCCCCAGCAACTGGTATACAGAGGCATGCTGCCTCTGATACTAGAGGCAATATAGTGCCATCATGACTAGTAGCCATGGAGAGCCTCATCCTCCATGAATGTGTCCCTTTAAGGCTATCAAAATCGGTGGCCATCACTACATCTTGTGGTAGGGAGTTCCATAGTTTAACTATGCACCGGGTGAAGAAGGACTCCTTTTATCTCTCCTGAGTCTCCTAGCAATCAGCTTCATGGGAAGATCCCAGGTCATAATATGATGACAAGAGTCACACAAATGGTACAAGAGGAAACCAGTCCTGCTTTCCTATCTTTTGAAACTAGCAAGGTTTCATTCCCCCACCCCCCAAGTAAAAATACTCACAACTTGTTATAATTGGAATGCTCCCTAGGATTTAGCACACGGCCTTCCCCAACCTGGAGCCTTGGATTGGCCATGCTGGCTGAGGAGGATGGGACTTGTAGTCAGACACATCTGGAGGCACCATTCTGGGGAACTGCTGTTCTAATACATAACTTCAGTCTAAGCTTCCCCAATCTTTTTCATGCAATGATGCTTTCAGATTAGGCAAATTCACAGGCAACAGACCTAACAACAGCTATTAGCCATATCTAAATTGAACCTCCATGTTCAGATACAGTATTTCCTTGACTGCAATTTGCTGTGTGTATATGGGGCGGGGGGGGGGATAGCAGGGTGTGGCAATGAGTTTTATGTCTTCCTTACGACATTCCAAAGGGCATCTGGCAGACTAGACAGACCCTTGCCTTAACCAGCAGAAGCAAGTCTCATGCTCTGGTTGTCAAGGTAAATAGGAGGAGGGGTGCAACATAGCCCCTTTCCTGAATTCAGTTGTTGCTAGGAAACCCACAGCTGTCATTGGGACATTGGCAGCTGACTTTAACTATTAATCACAATACACTTTTTGTTGCCCTATTTGACATTATTAGCAAGGAAAAGGAGCTGTGAAACATACTGGGATTCACCTTCAGAATGGTTCCTTTACCAAAGATCAGCTGAGATGCACCTGCAGACACACACTGATCCGAAGTCCCACAAAAACCCTTAGAACTCTGTCACCCCACACTACCTGACCTCTTGCCAATATCAGTTAATAAAAATGCTCTTAATGAGGTTATGGAATGAATCAAGGCAACACAAAGACAGAGTTCAACCAAAGTCTCCTTAAACATGGCCATATACAGAAACATCCACTTACCAGGGAGAACTACAAGTTTGGTCCCACTTCCAAATGTGAGTTTATTGAACGCAGAACCAGTATTAACACTTTGAGACAGCCCTTTACAAAATGGCGGCCTTCTGATAGTTCCCAGGTATGCCATTGCCCCATCTGTGGGTTCTCCATGCAACATACATCTGACGTAGCTCGTGTTTTCACAACAAAACTGTGAACTTCCTTTTAAAACTATTCCCTCCAAATATCCCCTTCCATTCCCAACATGATTGCTGACTGAGTAGTGTGTTTACAGTATAGGTACAAGTACACCTAAGTGGGTGAAAGAGTTCCCTCTTCCACCAATCCACTAACTTCTTGTGAAAGTGGAAGTTCTATTGTGCACAGGGTCCTTTCTCGGCCCACAACTCCATCTCCACTCCGATTCATTTCAATAGTGAATCACCAAAACCTCTAGAACTCTGTCACCCCTGACTACCTGACATCCTGGAAAGATCCGTTACTAAAGATGAGCTGAAAAAGAAATCCCACGTACTCTCAGAATTTGGCGAAGCTTTGTACGAAACATAGCAGCCTGTAAGTTTTTATTTAAAGGTATACCAGTAGGAGCAGGAGTAGTTATAGCATCCTATACCATAGTAAAAGGTGTTTAATGGCCATTAATTGCCATTAAGATGCTTGTTTAAATGCTGGACACTAGCTACATATTTGTATACGTAGCTACATATTTGTATATGTAGCTATAGTCTCCCACCTTTAGTAAAGAAGGTGATTCAACTCTCAGATTGTTATGTATCTGTACTATGAAATCCCTCCCGAATCTAAACTCTGGGGAGAAAGCTTACTTTGCTTCTTTTCACAAGCAGCCTACAGGATTTATTTTTAACACAATACATGTGAACTGGCTTACCTTGTGCCAGGGTGTTGGTGTTATCAGCGACCACTGTGGTCTAACTGACCACTGTTGCTAATGTGATTGTCACTTTCTGCATTTAATTTCCTTCTGACCACACTGCTTACAATCCTCTCCCCACCACCACCACATGCAGTGTTTAAATGCCTGAACACCTTCATAATATTATATTCCATGCATCTGATGAACTGGGCTACAGTCCACAAAAGCTTATGCCACGACAAATGTGTCACAACACTGTTTGCTGCTTTTCATCGGCATGTGTCCCCACAGAGATTTGAAGCCCCTTCAAACCTTTGGCATCTCTGCCTACATTATATCTCTAAAAACGCCTAGAGATATTTTAAATATGGACAGTGGTATATAAATATTTGAAAGAAATGAAATATTGGTTCTGAAGCAAGAGCTGAAATGCAATCCCAAAGATATTCTAGACTTTGCATAGTTCATTGCAACATACATTGGTTTGTTTTTAATTGGCATTGATGGCTACAAGAGGCTTGCTGAAATTCTGGCTGGTGGCTACTATTTATTGGCCACCACCTCATTTACTGAAGGAAATGCTTTGACTTGATTTCAATGTAGCTAATGGAGGAGAGAGGTCTGAGTGGGGCTCCAAAGGCATGCTGATGCTTTCGGGGAGCTGATGCTATTTTACAGATTTGCTGTGTTGCTCCCCTATGCCGAATTGGGATAGGATGAAGTAAGACCAATTCTTTGGGGGTGCAGGTATGGGGAGAAGGGAGGGTGCCCTGAATCATTACACTCATATAGTGGGAAGAATAAAGGGCTGAAACTTACTTGGCATCACAATCAGTCTAGTCCCACTTCCAAAGATAAAGTTGCCACTATACCCACAATGTTTATTGCCTTGGCAAAAATGGCCCAGTGCAGGCAGAGAACACTGGAAGTACGGAACTAAGGGCCAGGGGATGGTTATGGTTTTAGACTTCTAATATATCTGTGTTTTGAAATCCTTCCAAAACTCAGAAGAAGAAGAAAAAAAACCTCCCTTCACCTTTGTTGCTGAAAATATTTACACCCCGTCTTTCAGGGCAGCCCACCTTCCCAAGTACCTTACAAACTTGGGAGGGGGGTAAGCAACCTCCATAAGAGGATATTTTCCCCATACTGTTCTGTAGGAATTAACTTCTCCCTGTTTTTGTTCTCCCTCTCTCTCTCTACACACACACACGCACACACACTTGGGCCTGTGGAACTGGTTCCACACTTCTGTGGCTCTTGACCACAGGCAGATTCATGAGAAGTGAAGTGATTCATTTGAGGGAATCGAAAATGTTACAAAAATAACTTAAGAAGAACGCGAGCAATGCTGGATCACACCCAAGGTCTTTCCGGTCCAGCATTCTGTCCGTACAGCTTTCTGTGGGAAACCCACAAGTAGGATACAAGTGCAATAGCACCATCTTGCTCATGTTCCCCAGCAATTGGTATAAACAGTCATACTGCCCCTGAGAACCATCATGGCGAATATCCAGTGACATCCTTGTCCTCTACGGATTTGTCTAATCCGCTTTTAAAGCCATCCAAACTGGTAGCTATCACTATATCTTGTGGCAGGGAGTTCTATCGTTTACCGATGAGCTGTGTGACTTTCTTTATCTGTCCCGAATCCCCCACCGATCAGCTTCATGGGTCATAATTGGATGAGAAAAGTCATAGAAATGGTCTGAGGGGAAATCAGTGTGGCTTTCCTATCATTTGAAATGATCAAGCTTTCATTCTGCTCCGCCCTCCAATAAAAATGCTCACAATGTATTATAACTGGAATGCTCCCTAGGATTTCGTGCACCGCCTTCCCCACTCCCGAGCCCTGGATTGGCCATGCAGGCTGAGGATGATGGGACTTGTAGCCTGACACATCTGGAGGCCAAGGCACCATGTTGGGGAATTGCTGGTGTAATACATAAGGTCAGTCTGTTATACGAAGTTTCCCCAATCGTTTTCATGCAATGGTACTTTCAGACTGGGCGCATTAACAGGTGACAGTCCTGGCAACAGCCTTAACTAACCAAAGCAATTCTTATGTTCTTATTGTTGAGGTGAATAGAGGAGGGGTGAGAAATAGCCCCTTCCCTGAATTACATTTGTTGCTCAAGACCCCACAGAAGTCTTTGGGTCATCTACAGCTGCCTTCAACTATTAGTCACAATACTTTTTTTGGTGCCCTGTTTGACATTAGCAAGGGAAAAAAGGAACCTTGATCCTTACCTGGATTCACCTTCAGAACAGTTCCTTTACCAAAGATCAGTGTATCTGAACTTGTAAGCACACAGTGATCCAAAGTCCCACAAAAACCTCTAGGACTCTGTCATCCCTCACTACCCGACATCTTGCACAGCTCATTTAATAAGGAAGAGCTGAAATGAAATCCAGCAGAACCCAGTGAATCCTTGTACACTACCCAGCATGTTGCCAGGGTTTATTTAAAAGTATACTTGTAGGAGCAGGAGTGGTATTAGTAATAGGATGAGGAGGGGTAATAGCCTTCTCTACTAGAGCTATGTTGTTACAGCCTCATGAGTTCAGAAACCCACTGAAAGTTAGTGATGTTAATACAGAACTGGAGTTATATGCTCCAGATCGGTGCTGCTGCTAGGGGTGGTTCTTGGGGGCAAAATCTGGTGACCCACTCCCCCCCTATGAGCACCCAGAGAGCAGCAAGTTGAGAGGTGGTGTGGTGTGGTGTAGTGGCTAGAGTGTTGGACTAGGAGTCGGGAGACCTGGGTTCTAGTCTCCACTCAGCCATGAAGCTCACTGGGTGACTTTGGGCCAGTCACAGACTCTTAGCCCAACCTACCTCACAGGCTTGTTGTTGTGAGGATAAAATGGAGTGGAGGAGGATTATGTATGCCGCCTTGGGTTCCTTAAGGAGGAAAAAAGGTGGGATATAAATGTAATAGAAAGAAAGAAAGAAAGAAAGAAAGAAAGAAAGAAAGAAAGAAAGAAAGAGATGAGGGCATAAAGAAGGCAGCAAAAGCAAAGGCCATTTTATTCCTGAAGTCATGCTCGTGCTATGATTTCAGTGACTTTAAAATGTAAAACTGCACATGCTCAGAGTTTTACATTCAAAACTGCACATGCTCAGTAACTCCCTCCCCCCCTTTTCAGGGTAAGGTTGGCAAACAATGTTGTTGTTCTAACATATAAGGAATATAGAAGCAGTTGTGAAGCATGGAATGGTGTTGAGTAGGGTGGTGGTGGGGAGATGTTGGTTGTGTGCTGATGGTCATCTGAAGGTGGGGGGGGGAGGGTCCATGAGACTGTTATGTCCAGGGTCTAAAGTTTCCATAGTGCACAGTTATCACTAAAGATATTTCTTTAATGGCCATTAATGACCAGTTATCTCTAAAGGTGTTTCTTTAATGGCTAGCTACAGAACACACATATTTTGGGGTCCCACATACTGTTCAGATTCATTGAATGCTGCAGCTCCAAATGCCACCTCATATTCTGGAAAAAGGTTCTCCACACATTGTTGGGGAGAAGAATCCAGGGGTGGATCCAGACAAAATTAGTTGAACTTAGGTCCAACCAAGGGAATACATTCGTCATTAATTAAATTAAGCCTCATTGGTTTCAATGAGACCTAAGTTCAACTAACTTCAGTCTGGATCCAACTTTATGCATCTATTTATTTATTTTTAATTTAGATGTTAAGATCTTTTCAAATACATGCATACAAGTTCAGAACCTGAGAAGCTGAGTGAGATCCCACACACACACATACCAACACAGACAAAACAAGGTTATATCTGTTTGGCTAGAAACATACAATAGACAAAGGCAAAGGACTTTAAAAGACCCATTCATTTCTAATAAGCCCCTTTTTAAAAAATGAATGTTATTTTGAACTGAAAAGTTGAAGTTTCTAAGGCTACAATCTTAAGCGTGTTTACTCAGAAGTAAGTCTGATCGTGTTCAGTGGGGGCACACTCCCTGGTAAGTATGTCTCAGAGTTTACTCTAACAGCCCAATCCTATACAATCTTTCCTGAGAATAAGGACCATTGAAAATAGTGGCATTTATTTCTGAGTAGACATGCGTTCCATCTCAGACATAACAAAATAGGCAAGACTTACTGGGTGTGACAAGCAGTCTGGAAACCCCACCAAAGTTTAATTCACCTCCACCAACATTCACACCGTGATTTAGACTAGGTCAAAAAGTCAGACAGGGGTGCCAGGGTCCAGGTAAAATGGCGCCTGACAGTAAGGGCTGGATTCTGTGAATCCAGAACCAAATCCAGTAGACATGAGGAACTTTTGTAAATGTGGCCTCCCCCATTCACTACAATGGAGGGAGCAGATCCACAATGGGGTAGTGGCTTACTTGAAATGAATGGGGCAATGCAGAGTTCCTGTGCCCATTAAAAAATACTGGATGCCTGGGTAAGCAGAGAGAGAAATAGGGTGCTTCCAGAAGTGGTTTTTAGGGTACAATTGCCATGCCTCAAAATACATTTTTTCAGGGGGAACATATGATGTTGTCTTCCAGTGTACCCCTCCCATATTTTCCCACCATTTCTTTAATCTTTTTGCTTACCAGAAAAAAAAAAATGTTAAGGAGGAAAAAACACAATAGCTACACAATGGCTTTTGATTGGGAGTATGAGCTATCCATCTGAAAGCACTCATAGGTTAGCAGAAAAATATCAGAAAGAATTAATAAGGCAGGGGGAGTTTTGGTGATGGTGGTGAAACACTGTTTTCAGTCAAATAAAACGGACTTACAGGATTGGACTAGTAATCTTGTCCCAGCTCCAAATGTCAGCTTAATGTTTCCAGTGATCACACAGTGAACTTTACTTTAACATAAACCTATCTGATGCTCTGTGCATGAATCCCATTGCAAGCTCGGAAATATCTGGACTTCAGCTGCAGATTGTGTTCAGGTCCTCATTCAGTTCCCGGAGGTGCAAATTGGTTAAATTCTGGTCATATATGAACTAAACCAAATTTGCTCATACGTCCCTAGATGAAAGAGTCCCACCACACACAACAGTGGATGAGAGACCTGGAAACCATGATAGCTGCAATCTCTATTGAGCCTATCTAACACCCTGAGTGTCAATCTCTTTTTCCACACCTACAGAGAGTCTGAAATCTAGTGGCTGGTCATTTCGGGACTAGTGCCTGATGGGGAGAACTGGATAGCATCATGGGTTAGCTCAATGGGATAAAGATTATGTCAGCCCTGGTCATCTGTGAAGCTCTCTGGAAGGTCTTGGGTCCATCATGCTTTCTCAAGCTAATCTTATTCCAGTGTAGGAGTGTTATAAGGATAGCATGAGATATTAAAACACAATCTGTGACCAGAGACAGGCATTATGCCAGAGTCAGATTGAAGTGGGCAAGTTACCTACATCATTCTATCTGAACACCAGATTCTGAGGACATTGGGAAAACATACTTGTGAGCTCCAGGGGCATCCAGATGACGATTTCTGGAGACAAAATGGTTAGATGGACTTTTGGCCAGTTCCAGCATGGGGTTTTTTCTGGTTATACTTCTAATGGTAGGAAAGCTTACAGCCCCATAGGACAGGGATGAGAAATGTGGCCCTATAGAGTTTGTTGGACTGCAATGTCCATCGTCCCTCACCATTGGCTATGCCGGCTAGGGCTGATGAGAGTTGTAGTTCAATGACATCTGGAGGGCCACACATCTATGTATTTATAGCCAACCTTTCCCCACCCCTGACATAGAATGTATCTAGAAATATGCATGCTCTTTCTTTCTTTCTTTCTTTCTTTCTTTCTTTCTTTCTTTCTTTCATATTTACCGGGCTGTACGAATACTTGTGTTCCTTCCGCAAAAGTCACTTTGCTCATCCCAGTATTCACACAGTAAGATTGGCCATAGCAACAACCCAGTGGGTGCATCAAGCCTAAAGTTGGCAAGAATGTTCCCACTCAGCAAGAGTAACAGGTAGGTTGACTACGTGAAAAGGACACGCCAGCACAGGCCCTGTTGTTCCTGCCCACCAGCACATGGCATTCAGCAGCAAAGGGCCCCTGAACCTTGATGTTCCATATAGTGATCGTGAATAATAATGCTTGGGTTTGATCCATCCCTAGCCATCCTTAGAACAGACCCATGGAAATCAATGGGACTTCAGTTAGGCATCACTGACAAATCCCATTGATTTCAGTGGGTCTACTGCACAGGTGGGGAACCTCTTTCAGCCCAAGGGCCTAACTCAATGTTGGAGAAACTCTGGGGCCAAAATTACAAAAAACATGCCAGCATATTGCAGTTGGAAGGAGCAATCCTATGGGGATGGTTGGCCTATCCAATACAGGCTGAGCGGAGTGTGGAGGGGATCTTCTCCTCTGCGCTCCAGCCGCCCTGCACTCATGGCTAGATGGGCGATTTCAGCTGCCTAGCCACAGGACCTTGGAGCGGGGGGTGGGGGAGGCCGGACACCACACAGGAAACATTGTACCGGCACTTCCGCACTCCCTGCCCCTGGGAATGCCCCCTTTTGCCCTTCTCTGTGCTGCTCATACAAGTGTGGAGCCCGGGGACAATCCACGCCACCTACGAGGCAGCGGAGGAGGGGGGCCTGGAGGCAGTTTCCCAGGAACCAACCTCAGAATGAGGGCTCCAAGGTCAGTTCCCAGAAACTGAACAATCCTATGGCCTGTCTAGCAGCCATAGGATTGCGCCCTAACTAAGCCTTGGGAGAGCATTTCAACTTTTTAGAACAGGGGAAAAACTGTACAGAAGCCAGGAAAACACCCAACAATTAATGGTTGGGGGGAAAGAATGAGGCCAGAGGAAGAGGGCACGACCTTTGGGGAAATTCCAGAGGGCCATACTGGGACCTCAGGAGAGCCAGATTTCGCCCCTGATCCTGTAACTCCATTGTAAGTGTGACTAAGTCTGGAACTAATCCATTACGTCTAATAGCAACCGGCCCTTTTCTGTTAGAAAGTGTCAAGCTCTTATTTTCATCTTTCTCTGCCCAGACATTTTGGTACCTGATAGAAAGGGAAATTGAAATGGAGCCACCTCCAACCCTCCTCACAAATGGCTAAACCAATGAACTGGCAATTACACAAATTTGGGGAATAAACTACAATTAAACAAAAATTAAGCGAAATAGAAAACAGATGTTAAATGTGTACCATTAAGCAAATGGAACAAACTTACTGGGAAGGACAATCAATCTTTCTTGTCCCAGATCCAAATGTCACCTTGTTATCATAGTTAAGTTCACACACAATGTTTTTCACCTCAACGTAAACTCATGCAATGCTACATCCCTCCAGTAGGATGAGAGGAAAGGTTCTGGGATTGTCAGTCAAAAAGCTACATCAGTAGATATGTTTTATGGTAAAAACAAACATTCTTTGGTACACCGACCCACTTCTGTGCCCAGAAAAAATGAATTCTGCATTATCCACCAAGTTAAGCACATCTTTGCAAATTTGAGGACTAGGAACTCTCCTTTCTACACAGTTTCTACAAGCTGTGGTTCAAGAAACTCAACTCTATGGCCCAAATCCATTTCTGTGCTTCTGTAGAATCACAACACACACACACACATACACAGATTGAGGGAGGGAGGGAGGGAGGGAGGGAGGGAGAGAAATGAACATGAAGCTTTCTTTGCCTTACTAAAGGTAAATCACGATCCAGCCAATATCAAGGAGGTGTAAGGCTGCAATCCTATATACATTGACTTTTGAGTAAGTCTCATTGAACTTACACATCAGTGGGACATGCAGCACAATCAGTTGCAGGTTTACTCAGGGGTAAGTCTCCCTGACCGACACTTCGGTAAATCTGCAAAGAATTAAAACAAACATCCCATTGATTTTGGTGGAAGAAATGGAACCATGTTGTTCAGCTGACATCAGCTGGGCTTAAAAAAGTGCAAGATTCCAGACACAGCACACCACTCCTGTTTTGTTTTTTGTTTTTTTTGCAGGACCCAGTCTATATTTAAAAGTATAAGTGTAGCAGAAGCAGATTCCTAAGCCATTGTTGTGTTTATTGTTGCAACTGTGCAAAAAAAGTTTTCTCTAGGCTTTTCTATAGATGATAAATATATTACTTTAACATGCATTGATGGCTATACGATGCTTGCTTAAATGCTTGGTAGGGATGTTAGAGAAATCCACAACAGAAACTGACCCACAGATTCCACAGTGGACCAGCTTTTCCCAAGTAATATGTATTCCGCAGACTTGTGGACTGGTGTTTTCTTTAACTGGAATTTAGTCATAGAAAAATACATAAAATAATAATAAAAAAACACCAGCCCAAACTGCACTTTCCCCCCATAAGCTAAAGCATGAAAATGCATGGGGGGGGGGGATTTGTGCAAATGTGAATGTGTGCAAATTCAGGAAACTGGAAAAAATCTGATTCCACCAGTGAGTGGACAACTGAATGAAAGGCACCTGACAGTCTGTGAAATGGAGACAGAACAGGCTTTACAAAATTCATACATCCCTAAGGCTTGGATGTCACTACTAGCTACTGACCCAGCTCTTTATGGGGTGTGAAGAAAATAGTTTAAGGTTGCAATCCTATGCATGTTGAGAGAGAGAGAGAGAAATCCTACCATTCCCAGCAGCCCCCAGCCAGCCAGGAAGAAATAAGGATTGAAACTTACATGGTGTCACAACCAATCTAGTCCCACTTCCAAAGATTTGCTTCCTGCTGCCATCAGGCCCACAGCATTTCTTGCCTTAGCAAAAATTGTCCAGGGCACAAAGTGTGACTGAGTGAAGAGCAGAAGGCAAAACTAAGAGGAAAGTGGATGGTCATCCTTTTTTTTTTTTCATTTTGAATTAACCATGCAGTGAAACACCTTAAAGAGATGGCAAGGAGAAAAATCCTCTCACTTTGACCCTTAAGAGAACATTTCTCAGTTGGGAACTAAACTTCCCTTATAATGTCCCACCCTGCAGCCTGGTCCTAGCAGAGCAAAATCAAGCACAGAACATTTTGTATCGATTAACTCCATATATGCGCATGCACACACATACACGCACCCCATTTTTATCATCACCAATATCACCCCAGTTTTATCTTCACCACCCTAAGCTCTTGCTTGTTCAACACAAGTGTCTAGTCCTCATGCCTGAAAGTGTATGGGCTGTTCCTCTTGAAAAACTCCTATCTCTTGCACATGCTGCTCTGTACTTCTTGCACATGTGACACCTATTTCAAGTTCTGTTTTTGTTTAGAATCGATACAGTATTGTGACTGGTAAAACATGTTATGGCCTCCTTAAGACATAATTTGTGGAGGAAAGGAAGAACTCTAGGAAAGGAAGGGGAAAAGCAGACTTCATTTTAGTTAGTGTTGATGGCTGTGATATTAATTGAATGCACTCCAAACATTCAAATAGGGCTTAACATTCACTCTAATCCTAATCTGACCAAGGATGTGGTGAGGGGATGATTAACTACAACCTGTCTGTGGTTGAATTAAGCACAGGTAGATATATGATTGTAGCTGTTGGGCGGGCCGGAGGGGTGTTAAAGAGAAAAGTGCATTAAATTATTTGATTTCTGGAGAATGGATCTATCACCAGCTATTAGCCCCAGAGACATTTGGATGGTCACAGACGGAAACCAAATATTTGGCTAAATGGACCTTGGGTACATAAAAAGCTGTTTTGAAGTTCTAGAGGTATGAAAGCAAACAGCACTTGCATCACAAAATGCTTATGCTCTTTTTCAGATATTTACAATTACTTACTTGGCCTCACCACTAAGCGTGTTCCTTTCCCAAAAACCACTCTGTAGTCCCCAAGTGTTCACACAGTGCGATTGTCCAAAGCAAAAATCCAGCATTGGCAGCCCTCGCATGAAACTCAACAGATTCACCAGGAAGCTTGACAACGCTGTTAATAAAAAAGATGCAGAGCTGCCACAGCTGAAGATGTAGGCAGCAAGGTATGATAGGTGGAATGGATCATGAACCAAAGAGACTTGCTATTCATATTCACAAAGAGACTGGCGTCTACACTCTTACGTCTTCCCAGAAGGAGCATTTAGCACTAGGAGGAAAGAGCACACCTTTATTCAAGGGCCAAGGCAGACGGCATAGTTGGGGGGTGGGGGGTCCAAAGGTTTTAGGCCACAACCTCAATTTACCTGGGCTTCCCTCCTCCTGTATGCCCCATTTCTCCCCAATTTGGAATGCCTTATCCTTCTGTCTTTTTAATGTCCTGTATTGATGACTATGACACACACACACCTTGCAGAAATCCTTACACAGTTTCAAGTCCATCTATATCTATATCTATATCTATATCTATATCTATATCTACATCTACATCTATATCATCTCTCCACCCAGAAACATTCTAATGCCTGAGGCAGAAGATCCAAAAGGATTTCCCCATATCGGCAATAATATAATAATAAATTAAGGGTGCAGTCCTATTCATGTTTAGACAGAAAAAAAAGTCCTACAATTCCCAATGTGCTAGGAATTGTAGGACTTGTTCCTGTCTAAACATGCATAGCATTGCACTCTAAATGACTGAAAATCTGCTACCTTTGATGGTACCCTAGGTTAAGGATAAGAAAGACAAGGAATAGAAAATAAATTCCAGTTGTGGACAGATTTGAAGAACTGGGCAAAAGAAGAAGTAGACTTACTGGGTAGCACAAGCAATCTTGTTCCCAATCCAAATGTCAGCTTATCCCCATAGCTCACACAATGGTTTCCACCACAACATAAATCCAAGCGATGCTACATCCATTTGTTTTACAGACAAAGCTGTAATGAAACAGGGGCCCAGTTTTCAGAAAACATTTTGGTCTTTGCAAAAACGGATCCCCTTTCAGCACTCTTTGCTGCAGGGCCATGAACAGAGATGAAAAGGCCCACCTCCTTAAAATGGGAACTGACACTTAATTCCAAGTTTGCTGAGAGGAAAGGTTCTAGGGTCGTCAACCAAAGAAGTCACATCACCACGATACATCTCCCATGTTTAATTTGTATAGGATATAAAAAAGACAAAGTATTGGTGGGGGCACAGATCATGGGTGGGGGCAAGGAGATGGTATCTTGCACCTAGCACAATGTCAGGAATGAAGGGTTGAAACTTACTTGGCTTCACAACCAGCCTAGTCCCACTTCCAAAGGTGAACTTATTGTAGCCGGTGTTAGATCCACAGTGTTTTCTGCCTTGACAAGAATGTCCTCCCAGTTTCAGTGGTACCCATCTTTCTTTTTTCTTTCTTTTAAAAAGTCTCTAGTCCTCATGATTGAAATTAAGAGGGAAGTTCTGACTGGAAATCTCAAGTCACCTTTGTCCTTTTGCACCTATATAACACCTATTTGTTCTGTCTTTGAGTGTGCAATCCTGTGCAGGTCTTCTCAGAAATAAGTGCTACTGAGCTTGGTGTGGCTCGCTCCTGGATAAGTGGGCATAGGTTTGAAGTCTGATCAGATCTGAAGTGGCATTATGACTGTTAGGCTGAAATCTCATGCCCACCTATCTAGGAGTACGTCCCATTGAACTTGATTGGACTTACCTCTGGTTAGACACGCATAGGATTGCACTGTTAATTATTGGGAGAGTATTTGCATCTATATATAAATTGACTCCTGCAACTAGCCAAAGTCACAGTCAAAACATCTGTCTTTTATAAAATATGACAAGATTTTTTAAATATACTGATTACGGACATACACAGCAGGATTTGTCAAAGCCTTTCCTCAGACAATGGAAAGAAGACTAAATATAATTTGATATCGTGAAGAATTATAAGGAAAACCTCCAAGAAGATTATGGATTAAACCTATATCTTGGTTTGTAAAGTGAGGGGGGAAATATACATATATGTTAAATATCTTACACTCTGTCAATGATTAGATTTAAATTCAATGGATTTCTTTTAATCTTTTAATTTATTTTCATTTTATTTTTGTTGGTTTGTTTACTCTTATTTTGGGAAACTAATAAAATATATTTATAGTAATAATAATAATAATAATAATAATAATAATAATTTGTCTCCTGCAAAGTTCCTCCAAAACTTATTCCAGCTCTGCTGTGAATGGACCTAGTCTTCGGAATGTCAGAGTGAAACTGAATGCATTTCTGTTTTACAGACAAAGCTGTAATGAAACAGGGGCCCAGTTTTCAGAAAACATTTTGGTCTTTGCAAAAACGGATCCCCTTTCAGCACTCTTTGCTGCAGGGCCATGAACAGAGATGAAAAGGCCCACCTCCTTAAAATGGGAACTGACACTTAATTCCAAGCACCATAACCCCCCTCTCTTAGCAAGCACACTGCAATTTTGCACAGAGGGGATTCCCTCCTCCTGCCGCTTCCGAATACTGTTCCTTTGTGGGAGATTTCACACTCCCCGAATTGTCATCATTTGCTTAAAAACACAACAATGGAACCCTACAAAAATGTGGCACAGCTGTAACTAGAAAGGTGCAAAAGGGATGGCTCTGCTACTGAAAATGTGATTGCCTTGGGAACCACACCATTCCAAAGCCATATTTTCAGAATGAATGGATTTTGGAAAATGTGGTTGTTCGCAAGCCAACAAAACAGACTTACTGGGAATTGTATGCTGGGAATTGTAGGACTGTTTTTCTGTCTAAACATGCATAGCTTGTACCCTTAATCCCTTAATCCTTAGACTGAAACCAGTTTGGAGTTGGCCATTAATGCAAATTGAATGCCTGGCTAAATGGAGTATGTCTCTCTGAACCCAGAAAACTATGGTGGTGGTGGTGGTGGTTGTTACGTTCCAGAGATCAGGGGTTACTCTTAATAAAAGACCACAATTTTCTAGCCAATAAGGTAATAGGTTTGTATGGAACCTATTCCCATCTTCAGCTTGGATTTTTGGCTAGAAGCCCCATAACGGCTGTTGGGACATCTGCAGTGTCCTTGTCCTTAACTATTAGGGTGGAATTAGCAACTTCATGGATGACTTTTTAAGAGTAAATTGCAGGCATGGGTGGGTGTGATCCATATCCCTGTGGTCCTGATTAGGAATGGAGGCTCTGTGTCTGCTATTTGACTGGAAAGAAGCTCCCTTTAGAGCAAATGAGAGCTTTCCCCTCTAATGCGAATAGCAAACATCATGGCGGAGTCCTGATCCAGATTGGGATCAGGGGTGGGGTGGGGTACGTGGGACAGGGAGAGTTCACCTTTCCCTCCCCAGCTGTAATTCCCCTTGACAATTCCCCCCTGCCTGGCTATCAAGCTGAGTGAGAGTAGGGTGGGGACCTTCCATTGGCATCAATCGACACTCCTGACTCTTGTGGAATAGATCTGCAAGAATAGATTGTGGAATAGATCCATAATAGCCCTGAGAAATAGATCCAGGGTTGGGGATCCATGAACCTGCCTAGCAACCTCCCTGCCCACAGGAGAAATGTTTCTGTCCCCTGCTCTCCATTGGCCCCTGGGTATCATGTACTGGACAAGTTGTAGGTGCCCTTCTGGGATTTTCAACAGATTGAAAGACTCCCCAGCCATGCCAAATAATTGTGGAAACCAAAACAGATTTTTTGAGATTTGTTTTAGCCCTGCCTATCTAAAATTTGGGATTTTTCCGAATGACTTAAATTAAAAACAAAAACAGAATATGTCATCACCTACTAGGAATCACCATCAGTGTTGTCCCAGCTCCTAAGATAACTCTCCAGCTTAACCCAGAATTTGCACAGCGATCCACCCAATGACACAAACCAGAATGTCATTGACTTCCTTTCTGCTTGTAATATGCCTTTAGGGGAAAAGACATTTCTTCCCCTCCACTGAATGTTGATGGCAGTAAAAGCTGAACACACAGGCAAGACACTGTAACAGTCCTGTCATATGAGTTATTGCATGCCATAATAACGTGCAGTGTCTCTTCTGCGTACTTACGTGGCAGGACCGTCAGCCTTGTACCAGACCCAATGGTGAATTTGAAGTTGTTATTGCTCACAGCAATACAGCCCCTTACAAAAACCCATCAGCTCTAGGCATGACCTTTGCTTTGCCATAGTTTCTAGAGCAGCCCAACCTGGTGCTTTCCAGTTGTGCTGGAGCACAGCTACCATCATTCCCAGCCCTCAGGGCCATGCGGGGTGGCAAGAGTTGTAGCCCAACATATGCTGGGTGGGGATGATTGGAACTGTCTAACACACTGGGTGGGCATTAGGTCAGGGGAAGGCTGTCCTGGGGACCCAATTCGACTTCCATCCATTCAGTGTACATTCAGCACCAAAAATATCCATCCCAGTGATTCATAAGATGAGCCACTTGTCTTCTAGATAGTCATCTGGCCTACTCTTCCTCATCATCCTTGCACAATGCATAGTTGACAAGATGTGGTGCTAGCTAGTAGCTTAGGCTGCTCTATAAACATGATTAGAGGTGTTAATAGAAGAAAGATCTCTCTATCTTAGGTGATTCATCACACTCGCTTTCTGGAACCTCCATGGGCCAAGTCAGTATACTTCTAGGAACACACACACTGATAGGGATGAAGAATAGGGGAAAACAATATGTTCATGCTGTGCTTGTGAGATTCCATAAGAACATAAGAAGAGCCATGCTGAATCAGACCAAAGGTCCATCTAGTCCAGTGTTCTGTTCACACAGAAGACAACCAGCTGCCCACAGGAAACCAACAAGGAGGTCATGAGTGCAGCAGCACCCTCCCACTTCTGTTCCCAGCCTCTTATACTAGAAGTAGCATATAGCCATCAGGTCTATTAGCCATTGATAGCCTTCCCTTTCATGAATGTATTTAACCCTCTTTTTAAGACACCCAAGTTGGTGGCCATCACTGTATCTCATGGTAGTGAAGACATCTACCTGGCCATTGCTGCAGGAATGCTGGACTAGATGAACCTTAGGCTGCAATCTTATACACATTTCCCTGGAAGTAAGTCCCATTGAACACAATGGGGGTTACTTCTGAGTAGACCTTCAAAGGATGTCACTGTTATACTGTTCACTTAATTCCCATGAACAATGGTCTTATTGATTCTTATTGTTATTATATTGTCAACACAACAGGATAACAAGGTGAAAGAGAACTATTTCATTCTCAGGCTAGAAACTACACAGGGATCATTGGATCATCTGTGGTTGTCATTAAATATTTTTTCACATAACATTTTAAATCCCACTGGGATAGACTTAGTCCTACTTAGAGTAGGCCCATTGAAAACAACTGGACCTAAGTTAGCCATGACTAATTCAAGTCCTGTTGATTTCAGTGGGTCTAGTCAAAGTATGGCTAAGTCAGGATTCAACCCTATTTATATAATACACAAAGAAATAAGAGACTTACTAGGATTCACCTTCAGAATGGTTTCTTTACCAAAGAGAAATGTTCTTATATTTGTATACCCACGGTGATTTTTTTAAGCCCTTCAAAAACATTTGGAGGTCATTCCTGACTACCTGATATCTCTCAGTGATAAGATCTGAAATAAAATTCTAGATGTCTTCAGAATTCAGTGAGTATTGTAATTTAAACTCCAATCCCAGGCCTGGAAAATATGTTAAACATTCGTGTATCTAATTCTGAAATTTTGATTTTGGATTATTATTTCCCAGATATCCACATGAACATTCCGAATTTGAGAACCTGAATAAAAATGCCCAGTGTTGAACATTCTGCATTGGATCCAGACTAAGTTTATTGCACTTTCCCCCACTGAAATCAATGGCGAAAGTTATTCATGAGTCTTAAGTCCCATCGATGAGAACAAAATGCAACTAACTTAGTTTGGATCCAGCCAAATAAGTATGAGCTATATATTTTCCCCTCCCCAACCAATATTTTTTTCAGTTCTGCCCAAAACATTAGATGGACATTATCTAACAAGTTAAACACCATGTAGCACTAAGTGTCACTTCAGTACTTCGGTCTGAAAAGAGAAGAGGTTGGATCCACTTAGCCATACTTTAAGTAAACCCACTGAAATCAATGGAAATGAAAGTAGTCATGAGTAACTTATGACTGATTCATTTCAGTGGGTCTATTCAAAGTATGCCTAGAATCTAGATCCAACCCAAGGTAGGTTAGTGGCAAATTCATCCCAATCTCTCCAACCCCATAGCTTCTTTTCATGTCTAGGTCCTTCCATCTAAGAAAAATAATCAACATTTTCATCTCAGCCACAAACACAATACCTAACACTTACTGGGTGTGATGAAAAGTCTTGTGCCCCCACCCAAGATGGGCTTGTAAATGCCACCCACATTTCACACAGTGATTTAAACTAAGACAAAAACTCAGTCAGGCCTGCTAGAAACTGATAAATGAAACCTCTCCATAGAAGAATAACTTAGGCTTGACGATGTGAGAACCCATAATTCAGAACACAATCCAGTACTCATCTATACTTTTGCATACTTGCCCTATTCCATGTTGTCTTCTCCAACATGGTGCCCTCCGACTGAGCTGGAATACAGTGTCCATCATGCCAGCCAGAGGGTGCTGGGTTGGGGAAACCTGCCCTACTCATTTCAATGGAGGGAGCAGATCCACAAGGAAAGTATGAAGTCAGGCTGTACAGGCAGAAGTGGGAAGCTCTGTTTGGTCCTTGGAGTTACTAGACAGGTAACCCCCACCCCGCTCCCCAATTTATGGTTATTTCCCAAGGAGATGGGAAGATGAGCAGAGAAATATTTTCAACACAGCAGAAAAATATTGGGGGGGGGGATGAAAAGGAAGCCAACTTCAAGCCAACTTACAGGGTTGGATAAGCAACCTTGTCCCAGATCCAAATATGAGCTTGTCATTTCCATAGTTCACACAGTGGTTTTCACTTAAACTCATACACAGTGCAACCCCTCCCCTGTGACAAGTAATATCTGGAGTTATAACTTGTGCCGTCCTGGCACAAGAACAGCCTTTGTGGTTAAGGGCAATGGTTTCTCCTGCCCTAAGGGTGTCCAATTTTGTTTCAAAATTGGGAAAGGAGTACGACAAGGCTGCATATTGTCACCCTGCTTATTTAACTTATATGCAGAGTACATCATGAGAAACGCCGGGCTGGATGAATCACAGGTCGGAATTAAGATTGCTGGGAGAATTATCAACAACCTCCGATATGCAGATGATACCACCCTAATGGCAGAAAGCGAAGAGGATCTAAAGAGCCTCTTGTTGAGGGTGAAAGAGGGGAGTGCAAAAGCTGGTTTGAAACTCAACGTTAAAAAAACGAAGATCATGGCATCTGGCCCTATCACTTCCTGGCATATAGAAGGGGAAGAAATGGAAGCAGTGACAGATTTTACTTTCTTGGGCTCCAAGATCACCGCAGACGGTGACTGTAGCCATGCAATTAAAAGACGCTTGCTCCTTGGGAGGAAAGCTATGGCAAACCTAGACAGCATAGTCAGAAGCAGAGACATCACCTTGCCAACAAAGGTCCGTCTAATCAAAGCTATGGTTTTCCCAGTAGTAATGTATGGCTGTGAGAGCTGGACTATAAGGAAGGCTGAGCGCCGAAGAATTGATGCTTTCGAACTGTGGTGCTGGAGAAGACTCTTACGAGTCCCCTGGACTGCAAGGAGGTCCAATCAGTCCATCCTAAAGGAAATCAACCCTGACTGCTCGTTGGAAGGACAGATACTGAAGCTGAAGCTCCAATATTTTGGCCACCTAATGCGAAGAGAAAACTCCCTGGAAAAGACCCTGATGCTGGGAAAGATTGAAGGCAAAAGGAGAAGGGGACGGCAGAGGATGAGATGGCTAGATAGCATCACTGATGCAATGAATATGAACTTGAGCACGCTCCGGGAGAGAGCGCAGGACAGGAAGGCCTGGCGTGCTATGGTCCATGGGGTCACGAAGAGTCGGACACGACTGAACGACTGAACAACAACAACAACAAAGGGTGTCCTTTCCTCTCTTTTCTAGGATCCCACTTTAACAAAATACTGGAAAGGGAATCAAACATTATGGCAGAGTAGAAAGGTTGGTCATCTCCTGCTAGCATTTCCAAGAGGTTACTAATAATTAAACCTCCCAAATTATAGCTCAATTAATCTCTTATCCAGAGTAGTTTAGTTGAACTTCGTTCCCATTGAAATCAAAGAGGACTTACTTTGTCATGAATAACTTAAGTCTGATTTATTTCAATGGGACTTTGAGTCACAGACACTGCAATGCTGTACATGTCTCCTCAGAAGAAAGCCCTGCTGAGTTCGATCAGACTTACTGCTTGGCATGTGCGTGCAGCCTGAGTCAGGAAGGATCTGACCCTTAATCCTTGGACTGAAATGGAATCGGGACTATCTACAGGTTTAGTTTGGAAACCATGAAGGTTTACAGCAGCCTTCACCAACATGGTACCCTCCAGATATGCTGGACTTCAATTCCCATCATAGCCACACTGGCTAGGAATTATGGGAGCTGCAGTCCAAGACATCTGAAGGGCTCCAGGATGGGAAAGACTGGTTTATAGCATGGTCAGCAGGACTTTCTGGGTGAGGAGGAAGAGTTCAGAAAATGATTTAAGGCAGCCTTCCCTAATCTGACAACCCACCTGGCCTTCAACTCCCTGGGTTTCCAACCATTGGCCATGATGGCTAGGGCAGATGGGTGTTGAAATCCAAAACATCTGGAGGGAACCATGCTTGGGAGGGTGCTCTAAGTAGTTGGAAAGCCTTGGAACCCATCTGGTGGTAAACTTTCTTGGGATCAATGAAAAGTTTGGACATCTGTAAGTATTTGCACATCTAGGGAGATTTTGGTATCTAGAGGTTGCTCATATTCCTACCAGTGTCTGGGCTGATGGGACACAGTGGAGAGAACATCAGGCTGTGTGTATGAGGTCCAGGTTGCCACAGTCCTGTTCAGTTGTAAAGCTCTCTGCAGGATCTCAGTTGCATCTCTCTCTTCCCCCCTCTCTTTCTTGCCCCCCCCATCCTTATTTCATCCAGACTTCTTGTAAGGTGAAATCAAGAAGAAATATTTCAACCTGTTTCTGATATAATTAAGTGTTAGGATTGAGTGTGGCATTTGGGGGCAGGAAAGGAGCTCACATTACATATTTCCTGGGGAACGGTTCTTATCATTAGCTATTAGTTATGACAGGAAGGAATGAAAGCTCCATGTCCAGAGGCAGCTATGGAAGTTCCCCTGCTTGCTTTCATGCTGTTCTTGAGAATCCCAGAGACATCTGTCAAGTCACAGACAGAAACAGAAGGTTCAAACAGATCAGTGTTCCTCAATGTAGTCCTCTCCAGATGGTTTGGATCACATCTCCCAACATTCCTGGCCACTGATCATGATGGCTGGGGCTGATAGGAGATGACGTCCAAAACATTTGGATGGCAACAGTTTGGAGATGGATGGAAGAGATGGACCTTCACAGTCTGCTCAAGAAGGGTTATTCTTAAATTTCCCTTGACTGGAGACCATACCAAGCGCAAGGAATTTACAAATAAATGGTCACATTTCCCCATAGATTTTTAAATTACTCACTTGGCTTCACAACTAATCTTGTTCCTTTGCCAAAGGTGACTTTGTAGCTTCCACCTCCAGTATTCACACAGTAATACTGGCCATAACAAATACCCAACAGGTGAATCTAACCTGTACATGACATGTCTTCAACACTTCCTTTTCAGCAAGATTCACAAGATGGCTGACTATGCTGTAGGGCAGGGGTGGGCAATTTGCACCCCTCCAGATGTTTTCGCTTACAACTCCCATCGGCCCTAGCTAGCATAGCCAATGGTGAGGGCGATGGGAGTTGCAGGCCAAAACATCTGGCAGGTGACAAGTTGCCCACCCCTGCCCCAGAGAAATGACATAGCCAGAGCTTGAGCTAGCAGGATGTAACAGGGAACAAAACAAGAGAGAAACAGAGAATTAAACCACAGGCATCAGTTTGCAGACATTGTAGAGATCAAAAACAAAATCTCTAGCACATTCCTCCAGTATTTTAGGCAATCAAACACACTATTAACTAGCTTCCGAATAATTACATGTTTGAAATATGGGGAAAGCAGCAGCCCTGTATTCAAAGGGGCAAAAGAAGGTTTTATATTTTGAGGGAGAAACACTGAGAGTTGATTGACTTCTTGTCTTGGCTGGGATTTGTTCAATGAGAAGCAGTATGTAAGTACTGTCAATAATAACAGCAACAACATAAACTTGTGCAATGCCACCTAGGCTGAATTTAATGAGATGGAAGGTTTGGGGATTGTCAATCCAAAAGATACGTGGATGTGAGATATATATCAGCAAAGTAACTAGTTATTTGACAAAATAATGACAATTATGTGCCCAGAAAAAAAAGGACATCTGTGATAACTGCACTCTAAGGCTAGCGTTGCAAATTTGAAGACTAGAGGCAGTATGCCTATGTATACCAGCTGATGGGGAACATGGGTGGGAGGGTGCTGTTGCACTCATGTCCTGCTTTTGGGGTTCCTGTCAACAGCTGGTTGGCCACTGTGTGAACAGAATGCTGGACTAGATGGACCCTTGGTCTGATCCAGCAGGGCTCTTCCTATGTTATTATGTTCTTGAATCTTTAATGCAAATTTCTACAGGAAAGATTTTAGGATTGTTAACCAATAGGATGGGTTAGCGGCGCAACATAGTTTGAAGTACAAATGCATAAAACTCAAAGGTTTGAATCTAGACTTAGTCACAGGGAGCAGATGCTTTGGGATAAATAGGATGCATGTTAGTAATGACTATTCTAACTATGAATAAGTCTGGATCCAACCCAAAAGTCTTTGGCAAGTTAACACATAGGGTTGCATCCAGTCATATTTAGAGTAGACCCATTGGGATGAACAGGATGTAAGTTAGACATGACTAACTGAACCCACTGCGTTCAAGGGGACAGGTCAGTCATATTGTTACCAGTGTCTGAGCTGTTGGGAGACAGTGGAGAGAACATCAGGTTGTCTATCTGAGGTCCAGGTTGCCACAGCCTTGTTCATTAGTAAAACCCTCTGAAGGGTGTCAGGTACATCTCTCTTGCTCTCTCCCTCCCCTCTCCCTCATCCTAATTTAATCCAAGCTTGTTAAGGGTGCAATCCTATGCATGTTTAGAAAGAAAACAAATCCTATATCTCCCAGCATCCATCTAGCCAGTCATACTGGCTGGGGCATACTGGGAATTGTAGGATTTTTTTCCCTCTCTCCTTAAACATGCATAGGATTGCAACTGGAAACTGGGAGAAATACTGCACCCTGCATGTGGTCGAATTATGTGTTAAAATGTCACTGAGGGTTACATTTGGCGATGCAGGGAGGCTGCTTACATTATATAATTCCTGAAGAATGGTTTTAATAATTAGATATCAGTTTTAACAAGGAACGCAATGTCCATGTTCAGAGGCTGTTTTACTACCGGATGCTGTGGGCAAGCAGCAACCTTGGCTTCACGCTGTTCTTGTGAATGCCAAAAACATCTGGCAAGTCACAGACAGAAAGAGAAGGTTCAAAGAGATCAGTGTTCTCCAACCTGGTCCCAAACATATGGTTTGGATTACAACTCCCAGCACTCCTGGCCATTACCCATGATGGCTGGGGCTGATAAGAGTGGAAGTCCAAAACATCTAGAGGGCAGCAGTCTGGAGATGGATGGACCAGATGGACTCTCACAGTATGCTTGAGAAGGGTGATTCTTAAATTTCCCTTGACTGGAGAGCATACCAAGCACAGGGAACATATAAATAAATAGGAACGTTTCCCCAGAGATTTTTACATTACTTACTTGGTTTCACGATTAATCTTGTTCCCTTGCCAAAGATGACTTTGTCAGCTGCACTTCCAGTATTCACACAGTAATACTGGCCATAACAAAAACCCAGCAGGTGCATCTAAACCTTACATGACACAACTTGCACACTTCCCCTCTCAGCAAAATTCACCTGATGGCTGACCATGCTGGAGGGCAGGGCTGGGCAACTTGTGGCCCTCCAGATCTTTTGGACTAGAACTCCCATGAGCCTTAGCCAGCATACCAAAGGTGAGGAGTTGTCGGCCAAAGCTTCTGGATGGCAAGAAGTTGCCCATCCCTGCCGTAGTGAAAGGATGCAACCAGGGATTGAAGTTGCAGGATGTGACAGGGAACCAAACAAGAAGGACGCAGAGAATTCAACCACAGACATCAATTAGCAAACACCAGGGAGATCAAAACCCAAGTTTCTAACACATTGCTCCAAAATTTTAGGAATCAAAGACATTAGTAATTCTCTTCCTTATTATTATATTTGTTATTTGGGGAAGCAGCACCCCTCTATTCAAAGGAACAAAAGGAAGGGCAAAGATTGTATTAACTTCTTGTGTTAGCTGTTCTTCAGGATTTGTTCAATGAGACGCAGTATAGAAATATTGCTCATAATGACAACATAAACTCATGCAATGAGATGAAACACACTGTTAACTTGCTTCCTAATAATTACATGTTTGAAATGGGGGGAGAACAGTGCCCCTGTATTCAAAGGGACAAAATAAGGGTATACATTTTGCAGGAGAAGGATTGAGATTTTATTGACCTCTTCCCTTGCCTGGGAATTCATTGAGAAGTGGCATATATTACTAACAACAAGAACAACATAAACTCATGCAATACCACAAGAGGCTGAATGGAATGAGAGGAAAGGTTTTGGGATCGTCTGTCCAAAAGATACATGGATGTGGGATATATAACTGCTAGTTACTTGAGAAGGTAATGCCAATTATATGCTCAGAAAAAAAGGGCATCTATGTTACCTGCACTCTAGGGCTATCTTTGACAAATTAAAGACTAGAATCTTTTTCTACAAATTTCTATAGGAAAGTTTTTGGGATTGTCAATAATTGGATGCGTTAGCTCAGCATAGTTCAAAGTATAAACATATAAAACAAAAGTGTTGGATCTAGTCATATTTAGAGGAGACCCACTGGGATGACTAGGATATAAGTTAGACATGATCATCTTATCCCATTGATTTCAATGGTTCTGTACTAAGTATGAGTAAATCTGGATCCAACCAAAAATTCTTTGGCAGGGGAACAGGACCCCCGTGTCAGGAAGGGGGGAAATGAATTCTGCATCATTCAAACTTAGTAAAGACTACCCTTGAGAGCTAAAAAAAAAATCTTTTCTACAGTCTCTCTCTCTCTCTCTCTCTCTCCCTTGTAGACACACAGAATATACACTGAAGTGAATATGGGACTTTTTAAGACAGGACCCAATCCAGGCAATTTGAGCTAAATTGACTTTTAGTGGGAGAGGTTAAGCCTTAATTCAAGCATTTTTTAATGTAACCACTGGAGGAGATTGATCTGAGTAGGGTTTCAAGGGCATACTGATGTGTCTGGGAAACTGATAATACAGGAAGAACAAAAATTGGGGTGCAGGTTTCTGGTGCAGGGAAAAAGTATCTTGAACTGACCCACCTAGCGCAATAGAAGGAATGAAGGATTTTAAAAACTTACTTGGTATCACAATCAGTCTAGTCCCACTGCCAAAGGATGGCTTATTGTAGCCCTGGTTTGCCACAGTGTTTCCTGCCTTCACAAAAATTACCCAGTTCACAAAGAAGAACCCTGAGCGAGGGGTGGAACTAATTGGATATGATCCTCTCAGATTTTCAAGTACCCAAGCTGTGAAATCCCTTCCACAGAAGACAAAGATCCCTCAATTCTCTGCACATGCAACCTGGTCAGAGGCACCCCTTCAAAAGAGAACGGACTATTATCTCTACTTCTGTTTGGAATTAACCCCATTGATTTTTACACACATCCCTGGTCTCAGCAGGGCCATAAGAACAATTAAAAAGCCCTGTTGGATCAGATCAGTCCATCATCCTTTTTCCCACATGTGGAAAGCCCAGAAGCAGAACATTAAGCCAATGAACTGCTGGGCAACTAAACACAAATGCACACGTATGTCAAAATCAGCCATAAAACTTACTGGGATTCACTTGGATGATGGTTCCTTTACCAAAGATCACCCTTTGCATATTCAAATTCTCACACTGATTTGAAGCCCAACAAAAGCCTCAGGTTTTTTTGCCATCCCTGACTACCTTACATCCCAGACTTTTCTTAGTTTGCCATCCCTGACTACATTACGCCGAGTTCAGAAGGAAACGGAGAAATGAAATCCCATGTACATTTCATCTTGTTGATGCCAATGGTGTTGTATATTTTCAGCTGTAGTTGACTGTATGTTGTATTATTTTGCTTTGATGTATCATTTTTGCCTTGTTATTTTTATTTTGAACAACAATGTATTTGTTTTAAAATGATTGAAAATTTCATCTCAGCCACAAACAAAATAGAAGATGCTTTCTGGGTGTGAAGAGAAGCCTTAAGCTGCCACCAAAGATAACTTTGTAACCACCTCCAGCATTCACACATTGATTTAAACCAAGACAAAAACTCAATCGTGGTGCCAGAAAGCGATCAACGGAAACACTCATGGAGAAGAACAACTCAGGACTGGGTGAGAACCCATAATTCAGAACAATATCAAGTATTTGCCTCTCCTTTTGCATACTTGCTTTTTCCAGCTTTCTCCAACATGGTGCCCTCTGATTGAGATGGACTACCATGTCCATCATCCTAGCCAGAGGGTTCTGGGTTGGGAAAGCTTGCCCTATTCATTTCAACAAAGGGAGAAGATCCACAAGAGAAGTATGGGGGAAGGCAGGTTGTACATTTGGAAGTAGGGAGCTCTGTTTGGTCCTTGGAGTTACTAGACAGGTAAAACAAACAAACAAACAAACAAACCCACGCACAATTGATGATGGATTGCTCCGAAAGATGCAGAAGGGTGAGAAAAGAAGTATTTTCAACAGAGCAGAAAAATACCAGGGAACAATGAGAAAGGAAGCCAATTTCAAACCAACTCACAGGGTTGGATAAGCAATCTTGTCCCAGATCCAAATATGGGCTTGTTGTTTCCATAGTCCACACAGTGGTTTTCACTTTAGCATAAACCCATACACAGCACTACCCCTTTGACCATGCAGGTTTGTAGCAGCCTCCCCCAACCAGGTGCCTTCCAGATGTGGTGGACTGCAACTCCCATAATTCCCAGCCAGTCCAGCACATCTGGAGGGCACCAAGTTGGGGGAGGCTGGTTTATAGGATAGTCAGCATGCATTCTCTGGGTTCTGTTCTGAATGAGGAAGAGTTCGAAATACTTCAAGGCAGGCTTCCCCAACCTGGTGCCTGACCTCACCTGGAGCTCAGCTCCCAGGATGCCTGACCATTGGCCATGCTGGCTTGGGTTAATGGGTGCTGAAATCCAAAACATCTGCAGGGCACCATGCTTGGGGGGTGGGTGTTCTAAGTAGCTAGCAGGCCTTGGAACCCATCTGGTGACAGACTTAATGGGGAGTCAACTAATGGTTTGGACATCTGTAAGTATTTGCACATTTAGGCAGATTCTGATGTCTAGAGGTTGCTCATATTCCCGCCAGTTTCTGGGCTGATGGAAGACAGTGGATAGAATATCAGGTTGTCTATCTGAGGTCCAGGTTGCCACAGCCCTGTTCATCTCTCTGCAGAGTCTCAGGTGTATCTCTCTCCTTCCCTTCCCCCCAACACTCTTTCCCCTCCTCATCCTAATTTAATCCCAGTTCATTAATGGATGCACTCCTATGCACATTTGTCAGATTCTTTTTTCTCTTTAAACATGCATACAGTTGCAGCCCCCAAATTGGGAGAAATGTTGCAACCTTCCTGTAGGTGGAATTAAGTGTTAGAATATCTCTGAGTGTTACATTTGGGGGCAGCGGGGAGGGTGCTTACATTACATAATTCCTGAAGAACAGTTTTTCTAATAATTAGATATCATTTATGACAACAAGGAATGAAACCTCCTTGTTCAGAAGCCATTTATGCTTCAGGCAAGCAGCAACCTTGCCTTCATGCTGTTCTTGTGAATCCCAAAGACATCTGGCAAGTCACAGACAGAAAGATCAAATAGATCAGCGTTCTCCAACTTGGTCCTCAACCAAGGGATCAGTGTTCTCCTCCAACCTGGTCCCAAACATATGGTTTGGATTACAACTCCCAGCACTCCTAGCCATTACCCATGATGGCTAGGGCTCATAGGAACTGAAGTCCAAAACACCTGGAGGCAGCTGGTTGGAGATGGATGGAAGAAATGGACCTTCACAGTCTGCTCGAGAAGGGTTATTCCTAAATATCACTTGATTGGATAGCATACCAAGCACAGGGAACATATAAATAAATGGTCACGTTTCCTCATAGATTTTTAAATTACTTACTTGGCTTCACAACTAATCTTGTTCCTTTGCCAAAAGTGAGTTTGTAATCTCCACTTCCAGTATTCACACAGTAATACCGACCATAACAAAAACCAAGCAGGTGCATCCAACCTGTACATGACACATCTTGCCCACTTTCTTTCTCAGCAAGATTCACAAGATGTCTGACTATGCTGTAGTGTGTGGGGGGGGATGACTTGTGGCCCTCTAGATGTTTTGGCCTACAATTTCCATCAGCCCTAGCCAGAAATTGCCCATCCCTGCCATAGTGAAAGGATACCATCAGAGATTGAAGTGGCAGGATGTCACAGGGAACCAAACAGGAAAGAGGGAGAGAAGTAAACCACAGGGATCATTTAGCAAACATCAGGGCGATCAAAACTGAAGTCTCAAGCACACAGCTCCAACATTTTAGTACACATTGCTAACTCTCTTCCTAATAATCACATGTTTGTTACCTGGGGGAAACAGCACCCCTTTAGCATAAACTCATACACAGTGCTACTGTTTTGACCACCAAAGTGTGTAGCAGCATTCCCCAACCTCCAGATGTGGTGGACGGCAACCCCCATAATTCCCAACCAATCTGACACATCTGGAAGACACCCGATTGGGGAAAGGTGGTTTATAACGTGGCCAGCATGCACTCCCTGGGTTCTGTTCTGGATGAGGAAGAGTTCAAAATGCTTCAAGGCAGCCTTCCCCAACCTGGTGCCCAACCTGGAGCTCAGCTCCCAGGGTGCCCGACCATTGGCCATGCTGGCTTGGGTTGATGGGTGTCGAAATCCAAAACATCTGGAGGGCACCATGCTTGGGGGGGAGGCTGCTCTGAGTAGTTGGCAAGCCTTGGAACCCATCTGGTGGCAGACTTTATCGGGATCAACAAATAGTTTGGACTTGTGTAAGTATTTACAGATACATTGAGGGAGATTCTGATATCTAGAGGGTGCACATATTGTTACCAGTGTCTGGGCTGCTGGAGTGGAGAGAACATCAGGCTCTGCTTATGAGGTTCAGGTTGCCACGCAACCCTGTTCATTTGTAATGCTCTCAGGTCTCAGGTGCATCTCTCTCTCTTCCCCCTTTCCCCTCCTCAACTTAATTTAATACTGGCTTGGTGTAAGGTTAAGAATGCAATCTATGCATCTTTAGACGGGGGGGGGGAATCCTACAACTCCCATAATTCTGTCAGCCAGCCATACTGACTGGGACGTGGTTGGAACTGTTGGGCTTTTTTCTGTCTAACCATGCACAGAATTACACTCCAAACGTGGAAGGAATATTGCAACCTGTCTATGGTATGAAGCGTTAGAATATCCCTGGGTGTTGCATTTGGGTGGCAAAGGGGATGAGGGTGCTTCCATTACATAATTCCTGGATTATTCCTGGCAAAACTAATAGGATATGATCCTCTCAGACTTTCAAGTACCCAAGCTTGAAATCTCTTCCACATAGGACAAAAATCCCCTCAGCTCTCTTCACAGGCAACCTGGACAGAGGCACCCCTTCAAATGCAAAAGTATTATTATCTCTACTTTCTCTTGGAATTAAGACCCTTTGATTTTTACACACATGTTGAGACAGGGAAAAAAAACCCCGACAACTGCCAGCATCCTTCTAGCCAGCAATGCTGGCTGTGGCACGCTGGGAATTGTAGGACTTTTTTTCTGTTTAAACACACATAGGATTGCATCCCAAAACTGGGAGAAATGTTGCAACATGCCTGTGGTGGGATTTAGTGTTAGAATATCTCTGAGTGTTACATTTGGGGGCAGGTGCTTTCACTACATAATTCCTGGAGAACAGTTAGCCATGATGGCTGGGGCTGACAGGAGTTGAAGTCCAAAACACCTGGAGGGCCAAAGGTTGGAGAAGGCTGGATTAAATGAACCAGTTCATAGTCTGTTTGAGAAGGGTGATTCTTAAATTTCCCTTCACCAGAGAGCATACCAAGCACAGGGAACATATAAACAAATTGGCAGGTTTCTCCAAAGATTTTAAAATTACTTACTAGGCTTCACAACTAATCTTGTTCCTTTGCCTAAGGTGACTTTGCCAACTCCACTTCCAGTTTTCACACAGTAATACTGGCTATAACAAAAACCCAGCAGGTGCATCTAAACTTTACATGACATGCCTCACACACTTCCTTTCTCATCAAGATTCACAGGATGGAGGGCAGGGGTGGGCAACTTGTGGCCCTTTAGATGTTTTGGACTAGAACTCCCATCAGCCTTAGCCAGCACACCAAAGGTGAGGGCTGATGGGAGCTGTCGGCCAAAGCTTCTGGATGGCATGAAGTTGCCCACCCCTGCCATAGTGAAAGGATGCAACCAGGGATTGAAGTTGCAGGATGTGATGGGGAACCAAACAAGAAGGACACAGAGAATTCAACCTCACACATTGATTAGCAAACATTGTGGGGCTCAAAACCAAAGTCTCCAGCATTTTAGGCAATCAAACACATACAGTAGTTAATTTGCTTCCTAACAATTTCGTATTTGAAATGTGTGGAAAACAGGTCCCCTGCATTCGAAGGGGCAAAAGAACAGCATGATTTTTGAAGGGAAAGGATTGCGAGTTTACTGACTTCTTGCCTTAGCTGGGATTTCTTCAATGAGAAGCGGTATATAAGTCTTGCCAACAACAAACTCAAGCCACACCACAGAGGCCAAATTTAATGAGAGGTAAGGTTTGGGGATTGTCGGTCTGAAAGATCCATGGAAGTGAGATATATAACTGTGAAATAATTAGTTATTTGACAAATCAAAAACAACTATGTGCTCAGAAAAAAAGGGCATCTGTGTTACCTGCATTCTAAGGGTATCTTTGAAAATTTGAAGCCTGGAATCTTTTCTACAGGAAAGAATTTGGGATTTTCAACCAACAGGATGTGTTAGCTCAGCACAGTTCAAAGTACAAATGCATAAAACACAAAGGATTGGCTCCAGTCATATTAAGAGTAGACCCATTAGGATGAATAGGATTTAAGTTAGACATGACTAACTTATCGTATTGATTTCAATGGTACTGCTCTAAGTATGAGTAATTCTGGATCCAAATCAGAATTCTTTGGCAAGGGAGCAGATTTCCCATGTCCAGAAGGGGGGGGGGGAATGAATTCTGCATTGATTATCCAGACTTCTCTCTCCCTCTCCCTCTCTCTCTCAGATTTCAACAATATACACATATGTGAATATGAGACTGTCTTTGTAAAACAGGACTCAGTCCAGGCAATGTTAAGCACTTTTAAACTAAATTGGTTTTTAGTGGCAGAGGATTACACTTAATCAACCATTAAACCAATAGGATGTCAAAGTGTATAAGACCTCTAGACAGGGATCAACACATGCTCGTGGTTGTGTGTGGCACCTGTCAGTGTTCATCTATCTATCTATCTATCTATCTATCTATCTATCTATCTATCTATCTATCTATCTTCATCATCATCATCATCATCTATCTTTATTCTGCAGGGTTGTTTGCTTGAATGTTGACTGGTAGTTGCTACCTATTGGGCATCGCCCAGTGCTTGGAGGTCTGAAAGCAAGACTTCAACCTTTTTTTTTTTTTTAATAATGTAGCCAGATAAGGAGAATGGTCTGAGTGGGGCTTCAAGGACATACTGATGTGTCTGAGAAACTGATGATAATAAAGGAACATCAAAAATTAGGGTGCAGGTTTCTGGCACTGGGAAAGGTATCTTGAACTGATCCACTTCACACAATAGAAGGAATGAAGGATTAAAAGACTTACTTGGTGTCACCTTCAGTCTAGTCCCATTGTCAAAGGTTTTCTTATTGTAGCCCTGGGCTACCCACAGTGTTTCCTGGCTTGATGAAAATTCCCCAGGGTGCAAAGAGGAACCCTGAGTGAGAGATGGAACTAATACGATATGCTGCTCTCAAATTTTCAAGTACCCAGGCTTGAAATCCCTTCCACATAAGACAGTTCTCTTCAAAGGCAACCTGGACAGAGGCACCCCTTCAAAGGAGAAAATATTACTTTATCTTCTTTCTATTGGAATTAACCCCCTTTCAGTTTTTACACACATCCCTGATCTCAGCAGGGCCATAAGAACACTAAAAAAACAAAAAACCTGTTGGATCAGATCAGTCCATCGTCCTGTTTCCCATAGCGGCCAACCTGTGGGAAGCCCACAAACAGAACATGATTTCAATAAACTCTGGGACAACTAAAAACAAATTTATGTGTGTGTAAAAATCAGCATGAAACTTACTGGGATTCACCTGCAGGATGGTTCCTTTACCAAAGGTCAACTTTTCTGTGTACCTATTCCCACACTGATCTGAAGCCCTACAAAAATCCCTACTTTTGCCATCCCTCACTACCTTACATCCCAAACTACCTTAGTTTAGAATCATAGAATCATAGAATAGTAGGGTTGGAAGGGGCCTACAGGGCCATCGAGTCCAACCCCCTGCTCAATGCAGGAATCCAAGTCAAAGCATCCCTGACAGATGGCTGTCCAGTTTTCCATCCCTGACTACCTTACTCTTGAGTTCTGAAGCAAAAGGTGAAATGAAATCCCACATATATTGAATTTTGCTGATTTTGATTGTGTTGCATTTTTTATCTTTGAGGCTGTACTTGACTGTATGTTGTATGATTTTGCTCTTATGTATGATTTTTGCTTTGCTATTTATATTTTAAACATTTCAGCACCAAGGACAATGCATTTCCATTGTAATGGATTTTAGTACAGAGCCTAGTGTATTGTCATGCGAACCGAGAACTACAGGAAGTACAAGCTGGGTTTCGAAGAGGCAGAGGAACTAGAGATCAAATCGCCAACATTCGCTGCATCATGGAGAAAGCAAGAGAATTCCAGAAAAACGTCTATTTCTGCTTCATTGACTACGCTAAAGCCTTTGATTGTGTGGATCACAACAAACTGTGGCAAATTCTTAAAGTGATGGGAGTACCAGACCACCTTACCTGTCTCCTCAGAAACCTGTACGAGGGTCAAGAAGCAACAGTAAGAACCAGACATGGAACAACCGATTGGTTCAAAATTGGGAAAGGAGTACGACAAGGCTGCATATTGTCACCCTGCTTATTTAACTTATATGCAGAGTACATCATGAGAAATGCCGGGTTGGATGAATCAGAGGTCGGAATTAAGATTGCTGGGAGAATTATCAACAACCTCCGATATGCAGACGATACCACCCTAATGGCAGAAAGCGAAGAGGATCTCAAGAGCCTCTTGTTGAGGGTGAAAGAGGAGAGTGCAAAAGCTGGTTTGAAACTCAACATTAAAAAAACGAAGATCATGGCATCTGGCCCCATCACTTCCTGGCATATAGAAGGGGAAGAAATGGAAGCAGTGACAGATTTTACTTTCTTGGGCTCCAAGATCACTGCAGACGGTGACTGTAGCCATGAAATTAAAAGACGCTTGCTCCTTGGGAGGAAAGCTATGGCCAACCTAGACAGCATAGTAAGAAGCAGAGACAAATTAGACGGACCTTGGCGACAAAGGTCCGTCTAATCAAAGCTATGGTTTTCCCAGTAGTAATGTATGGCTGTGAGAGCTGGACTATAAGGAAGGCTGAGCGCCGAAGAATTGATGCTTTCGAACTGTGGTGCTGGAGAAGACTCTTACGAGTCCCCTGGACTGCAAGGAGGTCCAATCAGTCCATCCTAAAGGAAATCAACCCTGAGTGCTCATTGGAAGGACAGATAATGAAGCTGAAGCTCCAATATTTTGGCCACCTAATGTGAAGAGAAAACTCCCTGGAAAAGACCCTGATGCTGGGAAAGACTGAAGGCAAAAGGAGAAGGGGACGGCAGAGGATGAGATGGCTAGATAGCATCACGGATGCAATGAATATGAACTTGAGCACGCTCCGGGAGAGAGCGCAGGACAGGAAGGCCTGGCATGCTATGGTCCATGGGGTCACGAAGAGTCGGACACGACTGAACGACTGAACAACAACAACAACAACTAGTGTATTGTCAGCCTTTATCTTGAAGTACATGAGTAACAGCCAGAGTGTTAGCAGTTTTCTAAACTATCATTATGCGTATTGTTCTGGCCATGCATCTTTGGTATCGCTAAGTGCTAAATATTTTTCTTTTAAGTGCTTGCTGGTGGCTATTTGGTCCTGGGCACTATTTCACCTACTTGCAGAGTTTGAAGGGTATACCTTGACAATTTTGAATGAAACCAGCAAGGGAAAAATCTGAGTGGGGTGCTAAAGGCATGCTGAGGCTTTGGGGAAACTGATACTGCTTTACAAACTGGCACTATCTGCTTGGTTGCACCCCTGTGCTCAAACTGAATAAGATGAAGAGTGTGGAGGTTATCCTGATCTGCTATACTTAGCAGAATGAAAGGAATAAAAGACTGAAACTTACTTGGTGTCACAACCAGTGTAGTCCCTCTTCCAAAGGTTAGCTTGGTATAGCTACTCTGAGAACCACAGTGTTTCCTGCCTTGACAAAAATTGCCCATCGCTCAAGGAGAACACTGTGTGAAGCATCGATCTAAGGGGACAGGGGGAGGGTGATGCACTCAGGTTCTGAAGTTCTACTCAAGAGAAAGCTCTGTTTAGTTTTGTCCTCAAACAGCTCTCTCCATTGAGAAACCAACTCCCCTAATTGTTCTTCCCACACAGCCTCAGGAGGGCCAAATAAACCATGCGTCAAGGCAGTATACTTCTAGGAACAAATGTAACGATGGAGACAAATAATAGGGAGAACCAATCCCTTAATGCTGTGCTTGTGAGATTCCATAACAATATAAGAGCCATGCCGGATCAGACCAAGGGTCCCTCTAGTCCAGTGTTTGGTTCACACAGTGAACAACCAGCTGCCCACGAGAAACCCACAAAGAGGCTATGAGTAAAATAGCACCCTCTGGCTTGTGTTCCCCAGCAGTTGGTGTATGTATGTAGGCAATAGGCATACAGAATCTGGTACTGGAGCTAGCCTATAGCCATCAGGTCTAATAGCCATTGATAGCCTTCTCCTTCATGGATTTGTCTACCCATCTTTTAAAAGCCATCCAAGTTGGTGATCACCACTGTATTGTGTGGTAGCAAAGACATCTACCTGGCTGCTGCTACAAGACTGCTGGACTAGATGAGTCTTAGGCTGCAATCCTATGCAGAAGTCGGGCTAACTTCTGAGTAGACCCTTAAAGGCTGTTACTGCTACACTGTTCAAGTAAGCAGTTCCCATGAACAATGTTGTTATTATTGGTGTTATTATATTGTCAGCCTGACAGGATAATAAGGTGATAGGAACTATTTCATTCTCATGACAGAAACCACACAATGTTCATCTGCGGTTGCCATTAAATATTTGTCACATGACATTTTCAGTCCCATTGGGCTGGATCCAGACTTAGACCTAATTAGAGTAGCCCCCCTGAAAACAATGAGACCTAAGTTTTTTTGTTGTTTATTCGTTCAGTCGCTTCTGACTCTTCGTGACTTCATGGACCAGCCCATGCCAGAGCTTCCTGTCAGCCGTCGCCACCCCCAGCTCCCCCAAGGTCGATTCCGTCACCTCCAGAATATCATCCATCCATCTTGCCCTTGGTCGGCCCTCTTCCTTTTGCCTTCCGCTTGGTGCTTTCCCTAGCATCAGCATCTTCTCCAGGGTGTCCTGTCTTCTCATTATGTGGCCAAAGTACTTCAGTTTTGCCTTTAATATCCTTCCCTCAAGTGAGCAGTCTGGCTTTATTTCCTGGAGGATGGACTGGTTTGATCTTCTTGCAGTCCAAGGCACTCTCAGAATTTTCCTCCAGCAACAGTTCAAAAGCATCTATCTTCCTTCACTCAGCCTTCCTTATGGTCCAGCTCTCGCAGCCATAGGTTACTATTTATTTATTTATTTATTTATTTATTTATTTATTTATTTATTTCTATACCGCCAAACTATGCAGACCTTTGTTGTCAGTGTGATGTCTCTGCTCCTAAGTTAGCCATGACTAATTCAAGTCCAACTGATTGCAATGTGTCTAGATGAGGTATGGCTAAGTGTGGATTCATCCCTTTTACATAATACTCAAAGAAATAAGATACTTACTGGGATTCACCTTCAGAACAGTTCCTTTACCAAAGGGAAAGGTTCTTCTGTCTGTATACCCACAGTGATTTTAAGCCCTTCAAAAACATTTGGAAGTCATCCCTAACCACCTGATAACTCTCATGGATAAGATCAGAAACAAAATTCTAGATCCCTTCAGAATTCCACCGGAGTGTATCTTCAAACTCCAGCCCCAGGCCTGGAAAACATCCTTCCAAATGTTAAGCACTGATATACCTAATTCTGAAACTTAGATTTTGGATTATGTTTTCCCAGATAGCCTCATGAACATTCAGAATTTGAGAACCTTAATAAAAATGCCAAGTTGAGCATTGTGCATTGCATCCAGACTAAGTTTATTCGTATTGCACTTTTCCTCACTGAAGTCAATGGGGAAATTTATTCATGAGTTTTGTCTTAAGTCCCATTGATTTCAATGGGAACAAAATGCAACTAATTTAGTTTAGATCCAACCCAATATGTATGAGTGATATATTTCCCTTCCCAACCAAGAGTTCTTCAGTTCTGACCAAAATATTAGATGGACATCATCTAACAAAGTTAAACACCATGTAATGCTATGCCTCACTTCAGTAGTTCTGTCGGAAAAGCGAAGTGGTTGGATCCACTTACTCTTATTTATTTATTTATTTATTTAATTTATTAATCGCCCATCTGACTGGTCACCGAGCCACTCTGGGCAATGTACAACAATAAAAACAGTTCATACAATAAAATTCAACATTAAAAACATCACATTTCTAAAATTACCCTAGCCCACCCCAAATGCCTGCCTGAACAACCACGTTTTTAATGTGTGGCAGAAGCTCATTAAAGAGGGGGCATGGTGGAGTTCCCTAGGGAGGGAGTTCCACAGAGTGGGGGCCACCACAGAAAAGGCCCTCTCCCTTGTCCTCACCAGCCTAGCTGTCCTGGGACAGAGAGAAGGCCATCCGACGCTGATCTGGTTGAGCAGCCTATCTGGTGTTGCTGGAGGCAGTCCTTGAGATAGGCTGGGCCGGAACCATATAGGGTGTTAAAGGTCAAAACCAACACCTTGAATTTGGCCTGGAAAACAACTGGTAATCAGTGCAGCTCCTTCAGCACTGGAGTGATGTGATCTCACTGGTGGCTGCCTTTAATCAGGCAAGCCTCTGCATTCTGTACCAGCTGCAGCTTCTGAACCATCTTCAAGGGTAACCCCACGTAGAGCGCATTACAGTAGTCTAAACAAGAGGAGACCAAGGCATGTACTACCGATGGGAGCAGATGGTCGGGAAGGTAGGGGCACAGCCGCCGTATCAGATGGAGTTGGTACAGCGCTGTCCGGCTCACAGCTGACACCTGGGCCTCCATGGACAGCTGGGAGTCTAAGATGACCCCCAAGCTGCAGACCTTGTCTTTCAAGGGTAGCCGTATCTCATTCAACACCAGGTTAACATCCCCCAACCTCCTCTTGTCTCCCACCAAAAGTACCTCAGTCTTGTCAGGATTCAGCTTCAGCTTGTTTCTCCCCATCCAGCCACTCACCGTCTCCAGACATTTGGACAGGGATTCATACTTCAAGTAAACCCACTGAAATCAATGGATCTGAAATTAGTCATGATGATGCAATTAGTTCCATTGATCTCAGTGAGTCTACTCAATGCATGATCAGAATCTAGATCCAACCCAAGTTCAGTCAGCAGCAAATTCATCCCAATCTCTCCAACCCCGTAGATTCTTTTAATGTCTAGGTCCTTCCATGTAGGAAAGATGATTGAAAATTTCATCTCAGCCACAAACAAAATACCTGACACTTACCGGGTGTGATGAGAAGCCTTGAGCCACCACCGAAGATGAGTTTGTAACCACCACTACCATCATACACACAGTAATTTAGAGTAATGCAAAAACTCAGTCAGGGGTGCCAGAAAGTGATAAATGAAACCTCTCATGTAGAAGAACAACTCAGGACTGGGGATGAGAGAACCCATAATTCAGAACAAAATCCAGTACTTATCTATACTTCTGTATACATGCCCTCTTTCATCGTTCTTCAACATGGTGCTCTTCAATTGACCTGGACTACAATGTCTATCATCCTAGCCAGAGAGTGCTGTGTTGGGGAAGCTTTCCCTATTTATTTCAATGGAGGGAGCACATCCACAAGGAAGGTTTGGGGGAAGGCAGGCTGTACAGGTGGAAGTGGGGAGATCTGTATGGTCCTTGGAGTTACTAGACAGGCTAAAAAAAAATAAAATGCATAGCTCCAAATGAGATGGGAGGATGAGCAGGGAAATATTTTCAGCTGAGCAGAAAAAAATATGGGGGTGGTGGTGGGTGGGAATGAGAAATGAAGCAATCTTGAAGCCAACTTACAGGGCTGGATGAGCGATCTTGTCCCAGATCCAAATATCAGCTTGTCGTTTCCATAGTCCACACAGTGGTTTTCACTTTAGCATAAACCCATACACAGTGCTACCCCTGTGACAAGTCATATCTGGAGATATAGTTTGCACAAAAACAGCCTTTGTGGGTCACAACAATGGTCGCTTCTGCCCTGAGGGCAGGAGGGATCTCTCATTTCTAGGGTCCCACTCTCAACACTATGATGGAAAGGAAATTAAGCATGATGGCAGATAAGAAAGGTTGGTCATCTCCTTCTAGCATTTCCAAGGGACTACTGTTAATTTATCCTCCCAAATTACAGCTCAGTTAATCTCTTATCCAGAGTAGATAAGTTGAACTTAGTTCCCACTGAAATCAATGGGACGTAAATTGCCATGACTAACTTAAGTCACATCGATTTCAATGGGCCTAAGTTTGAGTCACACACATTGGTAGATGTCTACACAGAAGAAAGCACCACTGAGTTCAATGGGACTTTCTCCATGATGTGTGTGTATATATAATCACAGCCTTAGTCTGGAAGGATCGAACCTTTAACCCTTGGACTGAAGCACAAACTAGATAATCTCCAGGTTTACACAACCAAGACCATCTCCAGGTTTAGTCTGGAGGCCATCAAGCTTTTTAGCTGGCTGGGAATCATAGAAGTTGTTGTCCAGTCCAACACATCTGGAGGCCATCAGGTAGGTTGGAGAAGAAGACTGGTTTATAGCATGGTCAGCATGCACTCTCTGAGTCCTGCTCTGGATGAGGAAGAGTTCAAAATGCTCCAAGTCAGTCTTTCCCAGTCTGATGCCCTCCAGATATTTCGGACTTCAACTCCCAGGATTCCTGACCATTGGCCATGCTGGCTGGGGATGATAGGAGTTGATGTCCTGGAGGGGACCAGCTTGGGGGAGGCTGCTCTATGTAGTAGACAAGCCTTGGAACCCATCTGGTGGGAGACCTTATTGGTGATCAACTAATGGTCTGGGCATCTGTAAGTATCTGTACATCTAGGGAGATTCTGAAATCCAGAGGTTGCTCATATTGCTACAAGTTATGGCAGCAAGGAATGAAACCTCCATGTTCAGAGGCAGTTGGGGCAGTTTGACTGCCAGATCCTGGGGAAAAGCAATGACCTAACCTTCACGGTGTTCTTGCGAACCCCAAAGATAGGTGGGAAGTCACAGACAGAAGCAGAATGTTTGAACAGATCAGCTTTCCTCAACCTGGTGGCCTCCATATGTTTTGAGTTGCAACTCCTATAGTTCCTGACCAATGGTCATGCTGGCTGGGGCTTATGGGAGTTGAAGCCCAGAACATGTGGAGGGGACCAAGTTGTGGATGGCTGGAAAATGTGGACCTTCAATGTAGGGATGTTTGGATTTTGTTAGATCTGTTCTGTCCATGTTCTGCAGATTGTCAGATGTCTGTCATCCTGTCATCTGCTGATTGATGGAACCAGATTGGTTGATTGATTTGTACAAAATTTCATTCTACTTGTGCGAATTTGCATTAGCACTAATGCTTGCTTGCACCAACATACAAATCCCATCACCACTACTCCCCCCCCCATGAAAAACCAGTCCCCAAGTCCATGGAATCCACATGGCTCATAAAAAGATAGAGCGCTGCAGAACCTGCAGATCAGATTCATAGAAAACCGAACTCGTTTGAATCCATTGCAGATTTCTCTGACATCCCTATTTCACCATCTGCTTCAAAATGGCTATTCTTCAATTTCCCTTCCTTGGAGAGCATACCAAGCGCATATAAATACATACTCATGTGTTTTTCTGTATTTTAAATTACTTACTTGGCTTCACAACTAATCTTGTTCCTTTGCCAAAGGTGGGTTTGTCAAATCCACCTCCAGTATTCACACAGTAATACTGGCCATAACAAAAACCCAGCAGGTACATCTCTGAACATTGCAAGACATGTCTTGCACACTTCCTTTGCAGCAAAATTCACAAGGGGGCTGAGTATGCTGTAGCGCAGAGGTGGGCAACTTGTGGCCTTCCAGATGTTTTGGCCTCCAGCTCCCACCAGCCCTACCATGCATAGCCAATGGTGAGGGTGATGGGAGTCGTAGGCCAAAGGTTCTGGAGGGCCACAAGTTGCTCATCCCGGCTATAATGAAAAGATACAGCCAGGGATTGAGCTAGCAGGATGTAATGGAGAACCGGACAAGAAAAAGGCAGAAAATTAAACCACAGGCATCAATTAGCAAACATCGGGGAGATCCAAACCAAAGTATCTAGCACATAGCTCCAGCATTTTAGGAATCAAATACATTTGTAATTCTCTTCATAGTAATTACATATTTGTTATCTGGGGAAACAACACCCTTTTAATCAAAGGAGCAAAAGAGAGGGCATAGATTTTATTGACCTCTTGCCTTGGCTGTTCTTCAGGATTTAGAAGCAGAATATCATAAGAATAAGAAGCAGTATATAAATATTGCTAATAATGACAACATAAACATAAACTAATGCAATGCCATATAGGACAAGTTTAACGAGAGGAAAGATTTTGGGATTCTCAGTCCAAATGATACATTGATGTGAGATACACACACACACACACACACACACAAACACACCACATCACATCACATCTCTGTACAAACTCACTAGTTATTTATTTGGCAAAGTAATTACAATACTGTGCTGAGGAAAAGAAAATGGACAGGAAAGATTTTGGGATTGTCAACCAACAGGATGACTTAGTTGACTTAGTTCACCATAGTTCGAAGTACAAATGTATAAAACCCAAAGTGTTGGATCCAGACTTGGTCACACTTAGAGTAGACTCATTGGGATCAATAGAATGTAACATAGTAATGAATACTCTAATCTGGATGGAAGCCAAAATTCTTTCGCAAATTAACAGAACCCCTGTGCCTGGAAGGGGTAAAATGAATTCAGCATTATCAAAACTTTGTCTATCTTTCTAAGTTTGAAAGCTAGAAACACTCTCCCTCTCTCTCAGTATGAGAACAATGAAAATGAGACTCTCTTTGTAAGAAAGCAATCCAATGTCAAGCGCTTTTTAACTACATTGATTTTTAGTGGGAGAGGTTTATGTATGTACTTAATTCTTCCATTGACCAATGGGACATAAAAGTGCAAAAGACCTCTAGACCCAGACCCAAATATGTTGGTGTTTTTGTAGGGCACCTACAGGACTCTCAGCGTTAATTAAAAATAAATTAATAACAGCAAGATGCTTGTTTATGTTGGTGGATGGATCCTAGCTATTGGGCATACCCCAGTGCCTGGAGGTCTGACAGAAGATTTGGCTACCATTAATGTAGCCAGCTGAGGAGAATGGTCTGAATGGGGCTTCAAAGACATGCTGATGTGTTTGGGAAACTGATGCTGCTTTATAGAGTAGTCCTTCCTTCCCTCCTTGCCCCTTTATGCAGCTTGTATTTGATAAAGGAAAAGCCAAAATTTGGGGTGCAGGTTTGTGGTGCAGGGAAGGGTATCTTGAATGGTTCCTCCTAGTGCAATGGAAGGAATAAAGGATGGAAATAACTTACTTGGGGTCATGATCAGTCTAGTCTCACTGTCAAACATTGGCTTACTGTAGTCCTGGTTTGCCACAGTGTTTCCTGCCTTGACAATTGCCCTGAGCACAAAGGGGAACTCTGAATGAGGAGTGGACCTAGGGGGATGGGATGGTGAAGTACCCAAGCTGTGAAATTCCTTCCAGACAAGAAAAAAAATCCCATCACTTCTCTTCACATGCAACCTGGACAGGGGAACCTCTTCAAAACAGAATCATTTTCTCCACATTCTTCTGGAATTAAGCCCCTTCATTTTTTTTACACACACAGCTGCTCTCAGCAGGGCCATGAGAACACAAAAAGAACCTTGCTGGATGAGACCATGGTCCTATTTAATCCAACAGCCTATTTCCCAGAGTGGCCAACCAGATGCCAAGGTGAAGCCCCCAAGCAGGACACGAGGCTAATAAACTATGAGGACAATTTTGAATATCAAAGTGGGGTGCAAAGGGCATGCTGATCCTTTGGGGGAACTGATGTTGCTATACACCTGTGCTAAATGTGAATAACATGAAATGTGTGCCATGTGGAAGATTATTCTGAGCTGCTACACTTACCCAAAGAAGGGAATTAAAGGCTGAAACTTACTTGGTGTCACCATCAGTCTAGTCCCACTTCCAAAGGTTGGCTTGGTATAGCTATTCTGAGAACCACAGTGTTTCCTGCCTTGACAAAAATTTCCTATCGCTCAAGGAGAACACTGAGTGTGAAGCATCGATCTAAGGGGACAGGGGGAGGGTGATGCACTCAGGTTCTGAAGTTCTGCTCAAGAAAAAACTCTTTGCTTTTGTCCTCAAGCAGCTCTCTGTCCACTGACAATCCCACTTCCCTAATTGTTCTTTCCACCTGGCCTCAGAAGGGCCAAATAAACCATAGAATATGCAACTACTCTCTCTCTCTCTCTCTCTCTCTCTCTCACACACACACACACACACTTGAGTCCAATGTGCCCCCAGTTTTACTTGCGCCTGCCTCATCTTTCACTACTTTTAAGGTAAATTGCTCCCTCTAATAGCAAACTCAGGGGGTGAGTGCTGACAGAAACTGAGCCAAAATAGGGCCACTGAGTACCAAGACAGAGACATTTGCACGCTCAGAGGAACCCCAAGGTTTGCAGAAGTATAAATTGTTTAAAAAACAACAACACAACCCTAAGAGGACAAAGAAAACTCAAAACAGGCCAATGAGGATTGAGCATGCTAATTAGCTATGGAATGGAATACTGAGTGTTGGTTGGAAAACAAAAATCAAAAACAGGAGTGGAGGTGGGTCAAATGCCCTCTTTGGGCTTCTTACATGCTATAGTATCTTGGAGAAGGGCATGGCTGGCCAGCAGGAATCATGAACAGGAGTTCTCCTCCTAAGAGTTGAGGATACACTGCAACATTTTGTTGCAGGTTCCACTTGTCTTTTGTTAGTGTTAAGCAGTTGGCATAATATATATGTACTGGAATTTTTGTTCAAGCCAGTCTATTTCATCTCAGCTGAACAATGGAAATTGTCTCTAGAATTTGAGCTTGTTTTACCTTTCCTTAGGTAAAAAGAGGCAGTAGTAATCGTCATATATTTTTAATTTAGATATCTGTGACAGCTGGCTGTGGACCAGAGGAAGAGAAACTTCATCTTAAGCAGTCCTCTGGAGGGTTTCCAACAGGTTTCGATAAGGTCAGAGGTTAAACAGAGCAGCCAACCTTCCCCAGTTGTGTGGTTCTCTTTCTGCTGACAGCAGAAACTGCATATATATTTGAGATTTAGCCTTGGCAATCTAAATATTAAATCCCTATGTTTTTCCATAGCTCAGAGTTGAAAACAGATGCCATCACATACCAGAAGTCACCATCACTGTTGTCCCAGCCCCAAAGATGACTTTCCAGTTCATCCCAGCATTCACACAGTGATCTGCCCCATGTCGAAAACTTGAAAGCCAGTCACATCCTTTCTGCTTATCATATGGACGGCAAAAATGTCCCTTTTCCCACCCACATACAAAAACACCATTGGAACGAAAGCCAGAAAACACAGGCAAGGCAGTGTATTCGATCGCGTACCTTATTACAGGAAATTAAGTGTGGTGATGCGATTTCTGCACGCTTGCCTGGCATTGCAGTCGGACTTGTACCAGCCCCAAGGGTATATTTTGAGACTGTGACTGCTCATGACAATACAATCCCTTTCAAAACCCCATCAGCTCAAGATATTTAGTCCTACTGAAGGGAGACCTACTGAAATTAATTGGATTCTAGTTAGCCACGACTAACCAAAATTGCATTAATTTCAATGGGTACACTCGAAATATCACTACATCTGGATCCAGCCCATTTGCTAGTAAGCTCAAAGGGAATCCATTCAAAAATCCATGTATTCACCATCCCATCAACTCCACCATCACCTGTCCTCTGACCCATAGAATGAAAGGAAGGGGTGGTAGCTCAGTGGCAAGGCACAAACTTTGCATGCTGAGGGTCTCATTTTCAGTCCCTGGCATCTCTAGATAAGAATCGGAGAGACCCCTCTCTAAGACCTCACTATTGGATCAGGCCAGAGGCCTATCTCCTGCAGGATATTGTTCCGTAGTGGCCAACCTGATGCTCCAATGGGAACTCCACAAGCAAGATATGAGCATAAGAGCACCCCGCCGATCATGTGCCTCAGCAACAGGTGCACATACCGCCTCTTCTACTGGAGGTAATATCTACTCAGACCCTCAGGTCATCCTCAGAGGCTCTCGTCTGGATGCCCCACCAAAGGAAGTTTGGGTGGCTAAAAGAGAGAGGACCTTCTCAGTGGTGGCACCCCGCTTATGGAATAATCTCCCCAAAGAGGTTCACCTGGCACTTACGTTATTATCTTTCCAACGCCAAGCAAAGACCTTGCTTTTCGCTCAGGCATTTTATTTATTTTATTTATTTATTGCATTTGTATCCCGCCTTTTTTCCTCTTGCAAGGAACCCAAGGTGGCATTCATAATCCCCCTCCTCTCTGTTTGATCCTCACAACAACAACCCTGTGAGGTGGGTTGGGCTGAGAGTGTGTGACTGGCCCGGAGCCACCCAGTGAGCTTCTCTGGCTGAGTGGGGACTAGAACCTGGATCTCCCAGCTCCCAGTCCGTCACTCTCACCACTACACCACACTGGTCTTACACGGTCTTTTAGAGACCTAGTTCTAAGTTATTATGGCTGTTTTACCAATCCCTGTGCTGTTTGTCGTTTGGCATTCTATTCCATTTTATTCTTTTCAATATCTGCATTGCCTCTTATATTTTTAACTGCATTTTAAAATGGCATTTTAGTTTTTTAAACTGGTTGTAATTCTCCCAGAGAACACCAGTTATTGGGCGGATTAGAAACGTACTATATAAAATAAATAAATAAATAGCCAGCCATCATGTCTAGTAGCCATTCATAGCCTTATCCTCTACGAGTGGGAAGGAAGGAGGCGCATGCAAGGTAGTATGGCACAAGAAATGAAGGGCTGAAACTTACTTGGAGTAACAAGCAGCTTAGTGCCACTCCCAAAGGTTGGTTTACTGAAACTTGTGCCAGACCCATAGTGTTTCCTGCCCTCACAAAAACGTTCAAAGGCACAAGGGAAAGGGTGGCATGTTCAGATGTTTGAGCCCTTCGGCAAGCCTGATCAAGAGGAACAAAAGAGCTCATCCATACATGAGACTCACAGTTCCTCACATCTCCTCAGTGGGGATGAATCCCGCCTTATATGTGTCCTTCTCACCTGATGTTAATAGGACAATCAAGTATTCTGGGGCAATCACACACACACACACACACACACACACACACACAGCATTATCTTTCTCCAGTTCTAGTGGCTTCCATCTCACCACTAGTTAGAAGTAAGTTCTCATGGTTTTAAATGGGTGGGCTACTATAAATTTCTGGTATTGCTTGGACATCTGCACCTACTGAACCCCTCTCCCTGAAAGCCATAGGTTTTGCCCTGCTTCCTCTTCAGCTGAGGGAATACTAACAGACCACCAGGAAACACCTAGAGTGAGCATCTAGGTCCTTCCAGTCATCACCACCTCTATTCATAACACCCAAAACCACTGGCACCTACAATGTGTTTCAGGTTGGCCAATATAAAATGTAAATGTTTCAAGTTCTTGAGTGCCTCAGATTCAAGACAGATTTCATCACATACTGGGAATCACAGTCAAGGGGGAAGACAGGAACATGGCTTCCAAAGTGAAATCGCAGCTACACACGTAGTCCCAAAAAGTATCCTACTCCTTGGCTGATTCTCTGTAGTAGAGAAGCATTTACTTACTTACTTACTTACTTACTTACTTACTTACTTATTTATTGCATTTATATCCTGCCTTTTTTTCTCTTGCAAGGAACCCAAGGCGGCTTATATTATCCTCCTCCTCTCCGTTTGATCCTCACAACAACAACCCTGTAAAGTAGGTTGGGCTGAGAGTCTGTGACTGGCCCAAAGTCACCCAGTGAGCTTCCATGGCTTAGTGGGGACTAGAACCCGGATCTCCTGGCTCCCAGTCCTTCACTCTCACCACTACACTACACTGGATTCCATATACTTAATTGGCAAGACAACCAGTCTCTTACCAGACCCAAAGGTTAACAGCAGGGCATTGTAATTGCTCACAGCAGTGTAGTCCCTTGCAAAAAACAAAACCCACTTGCTCAAGGTGTTGCTAGAAACTTGGGGACAGCTAGTGGACCATCCATGCATCTAATATGCAGTCAACACCCAAAGCACTCATCTACCAATCCTTCCAGGAACCCACAGATCGAGCCATTTGTCCTCCCACCCACCCAACTAGCTATCTTCTCACCCTCAGTCCTTTTCTGGAATTTTGTTAGAATCACATCATGGAAGGACCAAGAGCTAGGATTTCATTTGTACTTGGGCTCAACCTATATTAAGCAGTGCCTCTGAGCATGCAAGTAGCATTCCTCACCATGGAGTCCCTACAAAGAGGCCATAGGCCTCTGATATTAGGGGTGGGAGAAGCTACCAAATCACCACTGTGTTCACCACCATGCATAATCACCACCACGCATAATTGTGTACACCTCTGTCACATCTCCCCTCTATCATGTCTCCTGCATGCAAAGCATGTGTTCTACCACTGAGCTATGTCCCTTCCCCTCCACAGAGCCTTTAGGCTGCAGCAATACCCTGCGCAAAATTGAGCGGTGCTTCTGCGGCGGGCATGAAAACTGCTGCATAGAACTGAGCAAATGCATGACTATGAAGAGAGAAAAGTCTGATAGCTGCTGTGGAAGGACTGGGCTCAGTCCTTATCATTTGTAAATGTGCTATATGTTATCCATCTATTTAAAAGGCTTGTCAAACAGGGAATTCCTGCACTTACACCAATTATCTGATTTGCAAGCACAAAAGAAAGGGACAGACACAGAGAGAGGTCTGAGAACTGTGGTAGAAGAACTGGACTTTCCACACACATAATGGTGGGTGTTTCCCTCCCGCCCAGTCTGTAATTTTAAATCTTATCCACAACTAGCATGAAGACAAGCATTATTTTCCCTCCTCTTTCCTCCCTCCGCTCCCACCCTCTTTTTGTAACATCTCGCCTGATGAAGAGATCTGGAGATCCTGAAAGCTTGCACATTTTGGTGATCTTTTTGTTGGCCTAATAAAAGTATTATACTATATCGAATTTGGAATTATTCCAGCGAGACTTACTTGGTATAACTTGCAGTTGTGTCCCACTTCCAAAGACCAGGTTAGCATTGTACCCAGTGTTAGCACAGTGAAATGGACTTTTACATAAACTGCCACTTTTACCTTCTGCTTGGCAGAATCAGTTGTGATCCTTTGCACTGAAGGATGGAGGGGGTTAGGATGACATTTTGTTGCCTGAAATAGGAAATCCCTATCTTCCCTCTGATTCACATGGGGACACAATCCAGTGGGATGTTCTCCTGAGCAAGCCAGGCCCATTGAAATGAATTACTCTGATCATGTGTAGCTCCCACTCATTTCAGGGAGACTTCTGCAGCAAAATCTCTTTGCACCAAGAGGCTCAGATCCAGCAGGGTAATGGAACCACTGCTAGGGATGTCAGAAAAATCCACAACGGAAGCAAATGAGTTCAGATTTTTGTGAAACTGACCTGAGGATTCCACAGTGGACCAGCTTTCCCCCTGTTGGGCAGATTCCATGGACTTGCGGACTGGTTTTCTTTATAACGTTCCCAAGTTTAGAAAAATATGCAAAACAAAACAAAACAAAAAAACCTTGCCACAAATGTGCATTTCCCCCATAGGCTAAAGCGTGAAAATGTGCATTTGGAGGGTATTTTTGAATTTTTACATGTGCAAATTTGCACAAATTCGGAAACAAACAAAAATCCAATTCGGTCAATGGGCAGACGACAGAACAAAAGGCGCTTGATGATCTGTGAAACATAGACAGGACAGATTTCACACAATCTGTACATCCCTATGGCTCACAGGGATGCAGCTCTGGCACTTTTTTAATTAGCAGGGATGCTGACATCACCTGCCCCCCCTCCTCAGAATTCCCTGTTCCCTCTGAGCTTAGCTGCAACATTCACAGTAGCTGGCAGGGTGTGTGTGAATTTTTCCAGCAAGAATATATTGTTCCTTGTTGTAATGTGAATTACTTCGATGTGGCTTGGTCTTGAATGGCCGATGAAGACCCAATCACTTTACAAAAGACCTGCTCCCAGCAGGTGCAAACTCCTAGAACGGAGTTGTTGATACGGATCAACACAGCTACCTGAGATTTTGGAGTCTTTGTGAGAGTGTGACTATGGGGACTGTCGTGATGCGCACCTGCACTTCAAAATTTATCACTAAACGACCCGCCGGATTTGTCCATCTCCCCTTCTGTGCCCAACATCTGCCACCTTAGTGCCATTGACTCCCCCTGCCCAAGGGTAGGGACAGCTCCAGGAAGCAAAGCAACAGTGCCAATAGGGACCAGAAAAAACAAACAAACAAAAACTAACAAACAAACAGCTGTAAGGCTGGAAACCAAAGTCAAACAAGAAACAGCTGCACCAATTGAATTCCCAATGCGTTTCGACATTTGGTCTTTATCAAGGGGAAAAAGTCTTGGAGATTCTTTTGGAGGATTCCCTCTCCCTTGCTTCTTTCACAGAAGACTCTTCCAAAGAAGAATCTTCTTTGGAAGAAGCAAGGGAGAGGGAATCCTCCAAAAGAATCTCTAAGAGTTTTTCCTTTGATACAGCTTCAGGAACCAGTGAATCTTCCTGAGTGATGGTATCCTGACCCATCAGGGCAGTCCAGTTTTTTCAGCCTTTTCCTCATGTCTTTACCAGGAAGAGCAGGATCAAGGCAGGGAGAATGGGAAAGGAAGTAAGACAATTCAACAGTCATCCTATCCCTATGGCAAAAACAGATGAACCTACCATCCAGGGCCGGTCCTACCATGAGGCAGAGCAAGGTGCCCACCTCAGGCAGCTGATTTGGGGTAACATGAAAGGGCAACAAATGGGTAATTATTTAATTTATTCCTGTTGTATTTTTTCTCCCAGGGAGAGGCGCTTGTGGGACTCTCTGCCACAGATGCCAGAATAAATTGAGCAGCCTTGGTTACTATGCAGCTTCATTTCTGCTGCATTCTGCCTCAGGTAGCAAAATGTCAGAAAATTCTGAGAAGTAAGATAGGATTTGGTGAACCTGGCTTTCACTCTCACTTCAAAACAGCCCCCCATTTAGTTCCCAACAGGAACTTTAGCTTATCAGTTATATGGCTAGGGGTAATGTCAGTTTTTCACTTCTTCAAAAGAACCAGGTTTTGTATTCTACTCCAACTTACTTAGATAAACTTGCAGTCTTGTCCCACCTCCAAAAATTATTTTGATGCTAGCTTGATGATTACACAGTGAAACAGATCTTTGCATAAACTGTCATTCTTGATTCACTCTCTTGGTATGAATGTCTGTGAGGGGGAGGAGTCTCAAGCCAACTGTCTCAATTTCTTTGCAGAAATTATAATCAATATTCTCCCTATGCAATTTTTAACAGCACTGCCAATTGGGGATGCTGTTGAGTTTGGAAGTGTGCCCAATTTTGAATCTGTACAAAAACATGGTTCCCAGTTTACTGTCCACACCTTTGTATTCTGTGGCCTTAGATCAAGTGAGAAGTTCATGCTCCATTCTATAACTACCATAGTCTCCAAGATCAACTGAAAAAAAACCCACTGGGCCTGTGCACAGAAGAAGCATTTATATAATACTGGGGTAAAATCATTCCCTCCATTTCTGATGTTCAGATGTAAGTGCTGTTGCTTACGTAGCCAAAACAGCACACACAGAGACACACACACATGGTATCAGCTGGCTTGGGGGAATTCCCACCCCTGGTTTGAGAAGTACAAAAATATTTTTTCAGGGGAAAGCTTGGTGGGGGGAACCTAAAAACAGCCCATGAGAGCTAAGAGTGACCATGAAATGCTGACTGGCTGTTGGAGAGGCGTTGTTATGGAAAACTGGGTGGAACGGGAAATATTTTCAAACATAACAGTCAGATACCAAGCGTTCTTGATCATAGTCCACATTTATAGGATTTCCTTTATTTTCTCCCATAGTGGAGTTCACAAGAGCTCTAACCTGAGCTTACTCAAGACTTTTCTGTCCGATGCATTTAATGGCTGGGATTAAATTAATTGAGTTGTGATTTTAATTCACCATGCTTTAGTTTACATTATTTTGAAAAATGTACCATCATCCACTCTGAGTCTCTGAGACCACGTAAGCACTTACAAGAAACAAGCCTTCTCCCCAAGACTGGGAGAGAGCTAAAACCTTTCCCAAGAAAAACCAATGGGGATCTATAGAGTTGGTGAAGTCTTAACTTCTATTTAGGACTCACACAAGTCATGATGAGCCACCTGCTAGAAAGAACTCAGTTGCTTCTGTTCTGACATACCTGGCTGGATGGTTAACCTGGTCTCTGTGACAAAGATCACCTTTTTGCCTATGTACACAGTAAGAAGATGCTTTACAAAAATGGCAGGGCAATGGTGGCTGGTCTTCATTCAACTCTTACTCTTCTCAAACGCACATCAATGAATTCCCCAACATGACATCATCAAGATGAACAGAACTACAGCTCCCATCATCGCCAGTTATCATGCTGGCTGGGGGTGGTGGGCGTTATAGTCCAACACATCCAGAGGGTGCCCCGGTTGGGGAAGGTTAGTGTAGGTGCATCTGCTTGCATTTATCCCATCTTAACTGCAGCATTCCCAGCCTTCTCAGTTCTTTCTGCTGTCTCACTTGCTGTCAAAAATTAGATTGTAAGCTCAGTGGGTACAGGGAACTTTCTTTTTCACTTATGCAGTTCTTCAACATACCATGTACACCACTGACAATCCCCTGGAAATAATTCTAAGGATGCTGACTAGAAAAAACTGGTTCTGTATTTACACAAACACTTGCCCAGCTGTGTCATAAATGTAGTAACGGATCCTTAAAAAAACAAGTTGTTCTCTATATTAGAAGTATGGAAAGTCTATATTCTGAAGAACTTCTCTTTAGAGACTTACTTGGATGGACTCTCAGTTCTGTTCCACTTCCAAATATGACTTTGTAATTGCCACCAGAGCTATCACAGTGAAACAGGCCTTGACATAAACTCACTTGAGATGCCCTTGACTTAACAAGAGGTGGAATTCAGTTTTGAGGGGGAAACGCTCAAGCAATCACTCCACCTTTGAATTTGCTTCCCCACCCCCTGATCTCTATTTCTCTCATTTCATTTCCCCCAGTAATTATCTCAGTTATGGATGCTGTGGATTGGATTGACAGTGTAATCCTAAATAGGGGGCAGTGGGTAGAGGGGAGAGAGAATTTTGATGGTGAAGGAATCTCCAGTTCCTATGTTCTGCCTTGGAGGTGTATGTGTGTGTGTGTATAGGGCTTCTCTTTTATTTCACAGTGGTTTTAAACACACACACACACCACACACATTCTTCCCCCTTCCATAGACACTAACAGAAGGAAAGATAACACCACACCAGCTCCACACTGCTGTAATTTGGTGCCTCAATCCATGGTCTTGTCATGGAAATGAGGAGCTTTTTGTCCTGTGGGTGCAAGTCTGCCACCAACATGCCCCTGGAACACCCCATTTTTTGTTTCTGCCACCGGTGGGAACACTGCCAGCACTCGTATAGTGGAGCCAGGGTTGAAGCACCAGGATTTTTTGATTAGCAGGGATGATGATGTCATCTGACAGCTCCCTCAGACTTCCCTGTTCCCTCTGAGCTTAGCTGAAATCCTCACAGAAGCTGGGGGGGGGGGAATGAATTTCCCCAGGAACAGTATTTTGCTCCCCATTGTAATGCAAAGTATTTTGGAGTGGCCTAGTCTTGAATGGGCAGTGAAGACCCATTAGCTTTACAAATGGCCTGCTCCTGGTGGAGATGAAAACTGCTAGAATGGGTTGGTTGGTATGGATCAACACACCTGCCTGCATTTTGGACTCCTCTTGAGGCAGTCTCATTTGGCAGTGATACGTCTACATCCACAGGGCCTGACTAAACGAAACGTTGAACATTTAAGGCTGGTGGAAATAGGTCTAGACCGCTGTGTTGAGGATCAATGTGCAACATTTCAGGGCTTTATACCATGGGTTGGGTCCAGTTTTAGTCATAGAATAGACCCATTGAAATCACATTAGACCAACATAAGACCTTCAATAGGTCAGCTTTAACTAAATCTTGACCTAACCCCCTTTCACAGAAGTTCCTACACACCAAGTACGCAAAACAAAATTTGTCTCAGCCCCTATACCGCTAAAAGCGGAATTCCCAAGTTTTTCCATAGCTCAGATTAACACACACACACATTATAACATGCCAGGAATCACCATCAGTGTTGTCCCAGTTCCAAAGGTAACTTTCCAGCCTGTTCCATGATTCACACAGCGATCCACCCCATGTCAAAAACCACAAAACCATTGGCAGCCTTTCTGTTTGTACTGTCTGAAAACATTTCAAAAAGCCCATTACCACCCTATGGACACATAGGAATTTAAATACACAGACATGGGGGAGGAGGGAGAGAGAGAGAGAGAGAGAGAGAGAGAGAGAGAAAGAGAGAGAGAGAGGGAGTTCATTGCAATGAATGTCAAAGCACACAGCCAACACACTGTATCTAATCTATCCCATCACATGAGTTATCAAATGTAATAATGTGCAATGTCTATTCTGCTGCATACTTACTAGGTAGCACTGTCAGCCTTGTACCAGACCCAAAGGTGAATGAGAAGCTGTTGCCGCTCACAGCAATACAGCCCCTTACAAAAACTCATCAGCTTTAAGCATTGCCATGGCCCTACAGCAGGGATGGGGAACCCATGGCTCACAGACCTAACACTGCCTGCAAGAGGACCCCATCCGGACTGCCAGCTTCCCCGCCTTACCTATGATCACTTATTGGGGATGAGATGGTTTCCCTGCTCCCCCACCTCTACCCTAGCAGCATAAAGACTTTTTAAAAGCCTCACTTGGTGCCAATGGGTGCTTCCAAAAGGCCTAGTTTCAGAGAAGGGGGGGCATTTGGGGAGGTGCTGGGGAGAGGGGGGGCTAACCCTTCCCCTACAGTACACCCCCTCCCAAAACTTGCCCCATCCCACTGCAATCAGGCTTTTCACACACACCCCCGCCATTAGTGCCAATAGAGGCTTTTAAAAAGCTTAAGTGTAGTATGGGGGGCTCCTGGGGAGGAGAGACTGACCCTCCCCTAACAACACTGTGACCCTCACTCTGATGCTGGGGAGAAACAAAGAGAAAATCAACCATTTCCTTCATGCTGTACTTCTGAGCTTGAAGAGGCATCTAGCTGGGTACTGTTGAAAGAAAACCAAACTAAATGGATCTTGGCCTCATCTAACAGGACAATTCTTGCACGTTCTTTTCTTCCATGCTCCTTCACCACCACATAACTCTCCCCTTCTCCACCCCACAGTAGATTGTTAATGCCTGAGCACTTTTAAAAAACCTGTGTCTTCATTTACTGAAGATAATTTAAAACAAACACCTTTGAAGAAAGCACACAACCCTCCCCAAAGACAACCCCCCTCCCATCCAAAACAGAGGATTAGGCAGATGTATTAGGACTGGGACCCTAAGTGGGCCAATTTTGGCACGAGGGCCTGAGATTCAATACCCTTGGTAGATGGATGATAATTAACTAGGAGTCTCAAGTCATACCTAGGCAGAGAGAAAGACAGAGTTTCCAAGAGGATAACATGAAGGTAGTTATCATAACATGATATGTTATCATGTTATGATATGTTATCATAACATGATAACATATTAGGGAGAAGGTAGGATAAAGGAAGACCAAGGATTTTTGGGTTGCGGATGCGGGAAGTATCCTACATTATTGTAACAGTGGGCTTGAAACTTACTTGGCTTGACAAGGAGGCGAGTGCCACTTCCAAAGATCACTTTATAGCTGCTGCCAGACCCACAGTGCTTCCTGCCTTTACAAAATGGATGAGACACTCGGAGAGCGTTGAACAAAGAATGGAACCAGGAAACAACAGGTGTAGTGGCAGGAGACTTGGAGAAGATAATGTGGGTGTCTTCGAACTCTGAAATCCTAGAAATGGCATGCGAATCAAGTGGCCATCAAAAACTTTAATGTACTGGGGATATAGCTAGTGATAAGAGTAGGATCAGCTCTAAAATGAGCAGGCATGAGCAGGCTCAACCACTCAGTGCTCTCCACTATGGTGAGATGTCTTGTTACTTGCATTTCTCTTTAAACAATAGTTATTATTTCTAAATTTGCAGCTATGTATATATATTTGCAGGGACCGCGGTGGCTTAGTGGTTAAGACGCTGAACTGCAGACTGGAAGGTCGGCAGGTCAGCAGTTCAAGACCCGAGTGCTGCGTGACGGAGTGAGCTCCCATCTTCAGTCCCAGCTCCTGCCAACCTAGCAGTTCAAAAGCAAGAAATTGCAAGTAGGTAAATAGGCACCGCCTCGGCGGGAAAGGTAACAGCGTTCCGTGCACCTCGGTGTTCAGTCATGCCGGCCACATGACCACGGAAGTGTCTTTGGACAGCGCTGGCTCTTCGGCTTAGAAACGGGGATGAGCACCGCACCCTAGAGTCGGACACGACTGGTTGGGGACACCTTTACCTTTACCTTTTTATATATATTTGCATATACATCCTCTCTCTTTTTGGGGTGATGTGTAAGCCCCCCTGCCCCCCAGAGCTTACTTGGATAAACTCTTAGTCTTGTTCCTCTTCCAACAATAAATTTGCCTGCATTTGCAACGTCACACAGCAAAACAGGCCTTTGCTCACACTGCCACTTGATACACTTTTAATACTGTAGGGGTGGAGCGTGTGGAATTTCAGCAAACTTCTTTAATTTATTTGCAAAACTGTCAGACAGTTAATATTCTCCTAGCCTGACTTTTTTTTAACAATACCCCAATTATGATTACTCCTCACCAGTTACTCTTTTAGCTACAGTCGATAATCCCCTGGTGAAGTGTTTTTTTTAAATATATATATATATATATATATATATATATATAAAATATGTGTGTGTGTGTGTGTGTGTGTGTGTGTATATATATATATACACACACACACACACACACACATATTATATATATATGTATATATATAAAATATGTGTGTGTGTGTGTGTGTGTGTGTGTGTATATATATATATATATATATATATATATTCTTACATTCTACGTATTTAAATAACACAAGAACCTCTTTCCCCACTTTTGGGGCCCTGTTTTCTTTGTTCTTGATGCTGTTGTGCAATTGTGGCCTCTAACATCAGCCAAAATGCTTGGTTAACACTTCTACCTTGTTATAGCAATAGTTGGAATTTATACAGCAAATGTTGAGTGTTCAGACAACAAGGTCACACAACAAATCATTTGGGAATCTGTTCCACCTTCTTCCACAGGTAAAAGTTCACCGCAGCTCTAGCCTGAGCAGACTTAAGGCCTTTTGGCCTAAGTCAAGGCCAGCCCAAAACATTTTGCTGCCTGGGGAAATTGTGCCCCTCCACTATTCTGCATACAGAAGCTGGTAGATGAATCTAACTTATACATTGGCAATGGGACAAGTTAATCCACTGCACCTGAGGACAACAAGGTAGGGGATGCAGTGCAGGCTGCAGAGTCCCCATAGCTCTGTTCTCCTACACCTCACTACTGCCCCCACCCCCAGGATCCGCCACCTGTGGTAGCTGCCTCACTTTGCCTAATGGCAGGGCCAGCCTTGGGCTCGGCATTTCACAACCGGGATCAAACAAACATTAAGGATATTATAAGTTACAGGTCATGAGCCAATGAGCTACTTCATGAGCAGCCATTAGCTGGGAGAATATTTTTCACTGGTTTTGAGAGTCCCGACTTCTCTGAGATTCAAAAGAGATTTGTTTTGTGACATAGGTCAGGGGCAATGTTTGAGAACACAGACCCATGCCCTCCTTGGTCATGGAGAATTGGTTGTGTGTTTTGCTGGAATTCAGTCAAGACGTTTTAGTTTACGCTGATATGAAAAAGAAAAGAAAATGTGTCCTTGACTTAACCACACAGCTAAGACAGTGGGGGATGTAAGGTCATATGTAGAAATAAGTGTCCTCATCTCTTTCCCTTTCTCCCCCCAACACAAATTAAATTGCTGAAGGCTATCTGGGGAAATTTAAACCCTTTCTGGGTCCCACATTGGCTAGGACAAGTCATAGAATCATAGAATAGTAGGGCTGGAAGGGGCCTACAAGGCCATCGAGTCCAACCCCCTGCTCAATGCAGGAATCCAAGTCAGAGCAACCCTGACAAATGGCTGTCCAGCCTCGTCTTGACGGCCTCCAGTGTGGGAGAGCCCACCACCTCCCCAGGTAATTGGTTCCACTGTCGTATTGCTCTTACAGTCAGGAAGTTTTTCCTGATGTTCAGCCGGAATCTGGCTTCCTGTAACTTGAGCCCATTATTCCGTGTCCTGCACTCTGGGATGATCAAGAAGAGATCCTGGCCTTCATATTGCCTAGATTCTGCTCCCCCCCCCAACATACCTGGTTGGATTGTTACCCTCGTCCCCTGTCCAAATATCAGCTTCCCATAATTGCTTGAGTCTCCACAGTGAAAAGATGCTTTACAGAAAACTGTATGAGGAGAACAACTGAATTCTAATGATCACTCCTAAGGTGCACATTGAGAACTGGAAAGGCTTTGGTTTAATAATGGGGATCAGACCTGTTGCTCAAGAACAGCCCTGTTCAAAGAGTGGGGAGGGAGACACTTTGGATATTGAAGGACAAATTGGTCCATTTTAGTTTCTCTTTTTTTCCAATCTTAAGTTTGGTTCACCTGGAAATGAGAAGAACTTAAAAAAGTAGCACCAGATCCAATTTAAAAAATTCTAGTATCCTTCCCTTAGAACCATGGAAAACCTGTCAACTTTTTAAAAGACTTACTTGGATTAATTCTCAGTCTTGTTCCACTTCCAAATATAAGCTTTTGATTTCCTCCATAACTTATCACAGTGAAACAGACCTTTACATAAAGCCATTACTTGAGATGAAATGGAAGTGTGTGTGTGCATGTGTGTGTGAGAGGGGGGATTAAAGCGGTCTGTCCTTTGTTGGCAGAAGTTGAATCTATATTGTTTTATCGTTGAATTATTATGTTTTACCTGACCTTCCCAGTTACGATGTGGATTTAGGGCCGTCTCTTTTGCATCCCTCATAACAACCTGAAATATCCTTAGAATCTGAATGCTTGTAAAAAAACCTTTCAAGACCACAGGACTACATTACAGAATTAAGGCCTTTTCTAGCATGCCCTTTACCAAAGTCTCTGGGCCCAAAAAGTTTGAAACAAAGTCAAAGAATTGGGGAACTATACAGATGTAACAGGAAATGTCATAAACCAATTCATTTCTGCTGAAAATTACACCTGGTTTTAGAAATGGGATCAATGCAGGTCTCGATTAGAAAAAACAGAAAAGAGCCATTTTTGCCCTTATCAGGGTTGAAACTATTATTGCTCAAGAATCCACCATTCTTAATTTGGATGGTCAGCGTGGCTGAGCCATGGCCCATGGTACTGGACTGTGGCTGTGGATCACAGCCATTTTCCTCTCTTAGGAACTCTTCTAGGGCTTCTCAACAGACTGAGATACGGCAGTCAAAGGATGAAGCAGCCGAGTCGCTAAGACAATCCATTTAATGGGTTTAAATTCCATAAAACAATAACACTGAATAAGGACACACACTTGCCCCCCCCTTATACCAAACCACACATTTGGTCCAACTGGTTCAGTAGCATCTGAGTCTACACCAGTTTTCTTCAGCCTGATGACCTCCAAATGTTTTGGACATCACACTATTGGACCCAGCAAGCAGGGCCAATGGTCAGGAATGCTGGGAGTTGTAGTCTGAAACATATGGAAGGCACCAGCTCTCCAGGGTTTCAGACAACAATTATATACTTATTCACATCTTTTTTCTTCTTGTAACATGTCTTTGGGAAGCTAGGAATCTCTCTCTCTCTCTCTCTCTCTCACACGCACGCACGCACGCACACACACACACACACACACACTTCATGGCCACAGGCAAGGGAAACATATCGATCTCACCAACTATCAAATATAGCCAGGTGTGACATTTATGCAGCCTACTTACTTGGCTTCACTATCAGCTTTGTACCAGACCCATAGATGAAGGTGTAGTTATAGCTCACAGCAATATACCCCCTTACAAAAACCCATCTTGCCATCTACACAGCCATTCAGCTATCCATCCCTTCAGCATCCAGTCATCACCAAAATCATCCAAGCCAGCTCTGATTTCTGCCTAGGGATGGGCAATTGAGTGATGTCTGCGATGGCCAGGATTCTCCGAACATCATCTTTCTGGTCATTTCATGCCCGGTTCCCCTTCATATTTGTGATCACTGGTCGCTCTGCATGAAAGAGAAACTTGCACAAATTGAGCAGTGGCTGAACGGGGCATTTGTGCACATTTCCACAAATTTGTAGAAATTTCTTCCATAGACTTAAGTGGGGCTGATTCAGTCTATGGAGGAAATTTGTGCAAATAAGGAAATTTGCCCAAATCAAACTAGGAATCTGGAATAAAATGAATGCAAGCATGCGTTCAACAATTTATGAATATTTTTGGCGGACCTGTTCTTGTGCTCATGTTTGGAGCTTCGAACAGGGCATGCTCAAATGCTTGCGAGCAAAAATGAAATTCTCATACATCCTTACTTCTGCCTATAATATCCTGAATTTGCAAAATCATTTTTTTTCCCCTGCCCTCTTACCAGGCCTCACTTCCAGTGCTGTTCCACCTCCAAATATCAACTTCCAGCTACCATCATTCACACAGCAGAAAACTCCTCTACAAAAACCTAATGCCACTTACAGCATAGGGGTGGGGATGGGGGTATTTGTGATTCCTTACAGGAAGCTCTGAAACTCCTAGTTTGTTATGCAGTTCATTCGTTTCTGCATTTGCAGCTATTTTCTGATTTACTTTAGGAAGGCTGCAGTCCCATATACTTACCACTGGGAATAGGTCATTGAACTCAATGGGATATAGTTACAAGTTGGCAGGGATGTATGGATTGTGTAAAATCCATTCTATCTCTGTTTTGCAGATTGTCAGATGCCTTTCGTTTCATCACTCCCATTCACAGGCGCCAAATTTTTAAAAATTTCCAAATTTGCGCAGATGCGAATTTCTGCAAATGCGTGATTTCGTGATTTCATATGTGAAAAAATGGCCAAATTCCCCCCCAAATGCACATTTTCATGCCTTAGCCTATGGTGGAAATGCATGTTTGGGGCCGGGGTTGTGGGGGGGTTTTTGCACATTTTTCTATGACGAAATTTGCCCCATATTTGGGAAAGTTGGAGAATCGGTCCACAAGTCCATGGAAACCATCAGACAGGGGAAAGCCAGTCCACTGTAGAATCCATGGCTTGGATTCATGAAATTCCAAACTCACTTGGTTCTGTTGCGGATTCCTCTGACATCCCAAGGCAGGCATAAGATTGCACTGAAAGCTTCCCATTGAACTGATGCTTACTTCTGAATAGTCACATATAGGATTACACTGTACAATTTTTGGGGAGGCACACAGGGGTTAGGGAGAGTGCAGAGACCACTTTGAGAAACTGGGGGCTCACCTTGGGATTGAGAAACCCATCTTGAGACTGGGAAAAACAGAAGAAACTGCACACTGCAGCTAAGCTCAGAGGGAACAAGGAAGTCTGGGGAAGGCAGGGGTGGTGGGTGGGGGGAGATGACACCATAATCCCCGCTAGTCAAAAATCTCTGGGGCTAATACCCTACAAGCTGTGACTCCACTCCCCTGGATTGCAGCCTCCCTCCCTCTCCCTTGCGTCTATAGACTTCCTAACTGTCAAAATGTTAGACTGTAAACTGTGCATGGGCAGAGGTCTTTCTCTCTCTCTTTTTATTGACTTACGCAGCTCAGCAAAGCATAAATACTAAACAATTATCATCATATTGTGGGATGAGGATATGGTGTAGTTTCCAGGGAGACTCGGGTCACAACATGTCTGAAACAGGGGTGAGCAAATTCAGGAGCTCTGGGGGCATTTTGCCCCCTGGACCTCCCCCCCACCAACATACCCCCTCCCCCCACCCAAACAAGCCAAATTTAACACTTTGGGTATTCCATAGCAGCTCTGAACACCATTTTGTTTGAAAAAAAGTAAAATATTTTTGGGTCCTCCTCAATTTCAGGGAGCTGTGGCAGCTACATGCTCCCACCCCTGTTCTAGACATGACCATTCCCCCGCCCCCTATATTAGAACCACAGAAAGTACGTATTCTGGAGAACTTTCATTTGTAAGACTTACTTGGGTGAACTCTCAGCTGGGTCCCACTTCCAAATACAGCTTTGTAATTGCCAATGTTACACCATGCAACAGATCTTTAAATAAACTCCTCACCCAAGATTCCCTTGGCTACATTGGAACTGAATATATTTTTGGAGGGAGTGGGGAAATTTTCAAGCAAACTCTCCTCATTCCAAGTTGCCTTGCACAATATTTGCATTAACATTCTTCTAATTTTAATACGTTAATGTATCACCAGTTATGGATGCTGTGGGTTTGGAACTTTAATTGTGTGTGTGTGGGGGGGGGATTGTCATCCACAAGGTACATCTCTAAAACAGGGGTGGAGAGAAAACAGATCTCCAGATGTTTTGGACATCAATTCTAAGCATTCCTGACCATTGTCTTGCCACTCATCACTCATCACATGCCCTGTTCCCCTTCGCCTTTGCGATCACTGGTCACTCTGCGCAAATGGGAACCTTGCACAAATCAAGCAACAGCTGAACAGGGGATTGGCGCACATTTCCCCAAATTTGCAGGATGTTCTTCCTTAGACTAAAATGGGCTGATTTGGTCTATGGAGGAGATTTGTGCTAATTAGGAAATTTGCCCAAATCAATCTAGGATTCGGGAATGAAATGAACATAAGCACGTGTTAGAGAATTCACAAATATTTTTGGCAGACATGTGTTCGCACTCATGTTTGGAGCTTCAAACAGGGCATGCTCAAATGCTTGCGAGCAAAAATGAAATTCTCATACATCCTTACTTCTGCCCATAATATCCTGAATTTGCAAAATCATTTTTTCCCCTGCCCTCTTACCAGGCCTCACTTCCAGCGCTGTTCCGCCTCCAAATATCAACTTCCTGCTTCCATCGTTCACACAGCAGAAAACTCGTCTACAAAAACCTAACGCCACTTACAGCATGGGGGTGGGGGTGGGGTGGGGGTGTTCTTGATTCCTTACAGAAAGCTCTGAAACTCCTAGTTTGTTATGCAGTTCATTCATTTCTGCAGTTCCAACTATTACCTGATTTACTTTAGGAAGGCTGGAGTCCTATACGCTTACCACTGGGAATAGGTCAGTGAACTCAATGGGATATCATTATAAGTAGCCAGGGATGTACAGATTGTGTGAAAACATTTCAGGTCTGTATTTTGCAGATTGTCAGGTGCCTTTCATTCTGTTTTCTGCCCATCCACGGATTCGATATTCTAATTTCTGAATTTGCGCAAATGCATGATCTTGTAATTTTGCACATGCAAAAATGCACGAACTCCCCCCAAATGTGTCTATTCACACCTTAGCCTATGGGGGAAATGCACATTTTTGGCTGGTTTTTTTTATTTGCATATTTGTCTACAATGAAATCTGTGTGAAATTTGGGGAAGTTAGAAAATCGGTCCACAAGTCCATGGAATCTGTCAGACAGGGAAAGCCAGTACACTGCAGAATCCATGGGTTGGATTCATGAAAATCCAAACTCACTTGTTTCGGTGGTGGATTTCTCCGACATCCCTTGTCAGGGATAAATTGCACTGAAAGCTTGCAATCCTATGGATACTTAAGTGGGTTTAAGAGCATTGAACTCAGTGGTGCTTACTTCTGAGTAGTCACATATAGGATTACACTGCAGACTTTCTTGGGGGGGCATAGAGGGGCTAAGGAGGTGCAGAGACCACTTTGAGAAACTGGGGGCTCACCTTCTGAAACTGTGGAATTAACAAATCCCATTGCCAATAAAAACTATTGCTTATCGAGGATGGTGTTAGGGATAAGGTTGAGGCTTGATTAATTCCAGAGACCGGGGTGGGTGGGTGTTAAGAGCAACTCACTTGGATAAACTTCCAGTCTTGTCCCATGTCCAAATATAACTTTCTCGATGTTTCTACACAGTGAAAAAGACCTATGCATAAACTGTTCTTTCAGACACTCTTGAAATGCATTGCTGAGCAGGGAGGAACTGTCTACGCAAGCTCTCTAAGATTGCAATCCTACTACAACAAGTCCCATTGAACTGAGAGGGACTTACCTCCAAGTATACATGAGTACAATTTTGCTACTAATCTCCAAGAATGCTCACCAATATTCTCCTCCTGTGATTTTCTGAAACAACAACCCCAGTAATGGATGCTCTTACATTTAGAGGGTAGTTGGACATTGAATTTGTTCAAAATTTGGTTCTCCACTACCAATTAACTACAACAGACAGCTCCCTCCCATTGTTTCTTCCTTCTCCATCTCTCATTGGGTCTCTTAGATCAAGCAAAAGTGCCAGGTAAACTCTACCCCCCTTTACATCCAAGCTGAAACATAACAAACTTTCATTTATATTGCATTTTTGGAGCATCCAAACCTCAAGGGCAGACAATAAAGCATTCTTGGCAGTTAATCCACAATCATGAAACTCCCTTCTTCTTCCCCAGAAGGAGGTTCGCCATAGCCCTAGCCTGAGATTTCATAAGTCACCTGTCAGGTCAGGCATTTAATGGATAGTGCTAAATTAGGGAGGTGGAACCTTGAGTCATTGGGCCTAGTGCACCTCATGGAGGTTCAGGATCTGGCTCCTGGAGCCTCCTTGGGTTTCCCCAGAGGATGGGGCCAACACATGAACCAAAACTCAGTTATCTTTTGAAATTCACACTCCAAATTTTGCGACCGAGTTCTCCAATAACAATAATAAAAATGCCCACAGAAATGTGGGGGGAGGGGAGAGATGTGCACATTCATGAAAAATAACATCAAAATGCATTATACTGGGGAAACCACTTCCCCAAAATGTGCATATTAGGAAAAAGTTTATGTATGCATTTTCATGCCAACTTAAAACAAATTATGAAACCCATCTTGAGACTGGGGGAAAACAGAAGAAATTGCACACTGCAGCTAAGCTCAAAGGGAACAGGGAAGTCTAGGGAAGGCAGGGGTGGTGGGTGGTGGGAGATCAGATGACACCATCATCCCTGCTAAACAAAAATATCTGGGGCTATGACCCTGCAAGCTGTGACTCCACTCCACTGGATTGCAGCCTACCTCGCTCTCCCTTGCGTCTATAGAGTTCCTCACTGTCAAAGTGTTAGACTGTAAACTGTGCATGGGCAGAAGTCTTTCTCTCTCTCTTTTTCTTGACTTACACAGCTCAGCAAAGCATAAATACTAAACAGTTATCATCATATTGTGGGATGAAGACATGGTGTAGTTTCCAGGGAGATTCGGATCACAACATGTCTGAAACAGGGGTGAGCAAATTCAGGAGCTCTGGGGGCATTTTGCCCCCTGGACCTTCCCCCCACCAACATACCCCGCTCCCCCCACCCAAACAAGCCAAATTTAACACTTTGGGTATTCCATAGCAGCTCTGAACACCATTTTGTTTGTGAAAAAAGTAAAATATTTTTGGATCCCCCTCAGTTTCAGGAAGCTGTGGCAGCTACATGTGCCCACCCCTGTTCTAGATGTGACCATCCTCCCCCCCCCCCCGTATATTAGAACCACAGAAAGAACATATTCTGGAGAACTTTGATTTGTGAGACTTACTTGGGCGAACTCTCAGCAGGGTCCCACTTCCAAATACAGCTTTGTAATTGCCAGTGTTACACCATGCAACAGATCTTTACATAAACTCCTCACCTGAGATTCCCTTGGCTACATTGGAACTGAGTATTTTTGGAGGGAGTGGGGAAATTCTCAAGCAAACTCTCCTCATTCCAAATTGCCTTGGGCAATATTTGGATGAATATTCTTCTAACTTTAATCTGATAATGGATGATCAGTTATAGATGCTGGAAGGTTGGAACTTTGATTGTATGTCTGTGTGCGTGTGTGTGTGTGTGGGGGGGATTGTCATCCACAAGGTACATCTCTAAAACTGGGGTGGTGGACAGAAAAGAGATCTCCAGATGTTTTGGACATCAATTCTCAGCATTCCTGACTATTGGTCATGCAGGCAGCAGCTTCTCAGAGTCAAAGTCCAAAACATCTGGAGATCTGCCTTCTGCCCACCCCTGCTCTAATATACAGGGCATGATCCAGCCAAAGTTGAAAACTCTTACGTCTCCTTTGTTTAAATGGCAGAGAGGTGTGCTGTCACTGTATACGTGTCTACTCCTTCAAATATGCATGTCTTTGGGGGGGGGGAATGTGGCAACATATCCCCAATAGTTCCATTATGATGTCCACTAAATACAGAGCCCCCAAAGTGTATCTTACACCTCTATGCAAATGTGATAAGGAGCAATAATGGATAATACTCTGCACCTGATATACTTACTCGGCAGTACAACCAGCTTTGTACCAGAGCCAAATGTTATCTTGGTGTTGCTATTGCTCACAGTGATATGGGCCCTTACAAAAATGCGTGCACATAAAACATGTCCAGTAACTTTGGGTCTAACTAGATGAGGACCTATTCATGCAGTTCGCAGTTGTATGAGTGGCTTTAAAAAGCAAATAGCAGTGACTACCTCACTGTCAAAATGTTAAACTGTAAACTCCATGTGGACAGAGGTCTTTCTCTCTTTTATTTTCTTTAGTTATGAAGCCCCATAAAGCATAAATACTAAACAGTTATCATATTGGGGGTGAACGCATAGTGTGATTTCCAGAGAGATTCAGGTCACAACATGTCTTTGTGGGCAACTTCAGCTGCCGGGGCGGGGGGCATTTCTGACCCCTGGAAACACAACACACACACACCATAGGCCCCACACCCCTCTCTGACAAAAAGCTAATTTTGACACTTTTGATGCTCCATAGCACATTTGGTCACCATTTTGTTTGCAAAAGAATAAAGTAAAATGTTTTGGGGTCCTCCTGAATTTCAGGGAGCTATGGAAGCTGCATGCAGCCCACCCCTGTTCTAGAAGTTACCAGATAAATTGTTCCCTATATTAGATCCACAGAAAATACATATTCTGGAGAACTTCTATTCATAAGACTTACTTGGGCGAACTATCAGCCAGGTCCCACTTCCAAATACAGCTTTGTAATCGCCGGTGTTACACCATGCAACAGATCTTTATATAAACTCCTCAGCCGAGATTCCCTTGGCTACATTGGAACTGAAAATTTTTGGAGGGAGTGGGGAAATTCTCAAGCAAACTCTCCTCATTTCAAATTGCCTGGCACATTATTTGGACTGATATTCTTCTAATTTTAATCTGTTAATAGATGACCAGTTATGGATGCTGTGGGTTTGGAGCTTTAATTGTGTGTGTGTGGGGGGGGGGGGATTGTCATCCACAAGGTACATCTCTAAAACAGGGGTGGACAGAAAACAGATCTCCAGACATTTGGGGCATCAACTTTCAGCATTCCTGGCCATTGGTCATGCTGGCAGAGGCTTCTCAGAGTTGAAGTCCAAAACATCTAGAGATCTGCCTTCTGCCCACCCCTGCTCTAATATATGGGGCATGACACTTAAGTCAACAGTACATCCCAAGTTAAGAAATTTTAAATTCAATAGCAGATAATAATGCACATGCTTAGGGATATACGGGAATTTTGTTTCTTCTTGCAAAACAGGCAAGCATGCCCTGTTCACAAGCCTGAATGTGAGCACGGGCAGGTGAACACATCTCCCCCAACTGTTCGAGAATTTACGAACATGTGCTTACATTCAATTTTGAACAATTTTCCCAATTCGATTTTCCATGAATGTCAAAAATGCACAATTCTTGTCAGTCACCCACGCTTTGGTCTGTGGGGCAAATTACACAAATTTGGGATTTTTTTGTGCAACATTCACTTTCAAGAGCTGTTCATTTTGTGCAATTTGCCCATTTGCACAAAACGAATATTGATTCCACACATAAACGCAAATCATGGATTGGTGAGCAGCCAGCTGATGTTTGGAGAAGCTTGGACAGCTCAAGCATCACTCATTCACCCATCCCTACACATGCTCAACACTTCTCTTAAAATGAACGTGGCCTAACTGTGCTTAACGCTTGGCTGGACTGTGCCCAGAAATAGTCTCTCTTATGTTTCATTTTAATGATTGTAACTGCTCTGGTCAGGGACCCTGCCCACCCTGTGTTCTGTACTTCTCATGGCACATTATTAGTGCTATTCACTATCAATTAGGAGCAGAACAGGGGTCTCTCCCACCCCCCAATAACTATGTGCAGGATCTTTGTGTCTTTTAATACATGAAATATTTGCCAAGAGGGAGAAAAATTAAACACATTATGAGGAAGAGGGTAGGATAAAGCTAGGACAAGAGTTTGGAGGAAGAGGGGTCATGAGGAGGTCCCCAATTTGTATGGATCACACAATACACAATTCAAGGACTGAAACGTACGTGGTGTGACAAGCAATCTGGTACCACTTCCAAAGGTTGGCTTATTGTAGCTACCAGGAGACCTGCAGTGTTTCCTGACCTAACAAAAACACATGAGGGTGCGGAGCACAGAGAAGCAGGGACATCAAGGCTCTGAGATGTTCAAGCCACAGTGACAACATCAAATTCACTTCAGCTTAAGGATGTTAAATTAAATCCATTATGGATTCAAATGTGTTTGGATTTCTGTGAACCCAACCTATGGTCCATTGCTTTCCAAATCATGTAGATTTCACAACCTGCAGACTGGTTTTACACTTGGGGGGGGGCGGGATTTGTGCTAATTCACATTCACATTAGAGCAAGTTGAACAAAACTCTGGCCAAAAACATTCTGATTCCATCAATCAGTGGATGACAGAACCTGACAATCTGCAAAACAGATGGAACAGATTTATCAAAATCCATACATCCCTACTTCATTTTTACTTAGATTAACACAGATCTGGCCTTTAGAACCAGGGCAGATACGTTTCTGTACTGCAAAGCTGTAGAGGGGGTCAATCGTAACACAGGGAGGACCCTAAAAGTATGATCACCGTGAGACCCCAACTACCTTAATTCAGCCTCTATCAAATCGATGGTGGCTCTGCATGGCTTTGAGAGACTGGAAAGCTCCACATTCATTTTGCCTAAGGCACAAGGCAGCCTCCCTAGAGATGGATGAGAATTTCAGTTTCACTTACAAAACATGCACGTATGCCCTGCTCAAAGCCCCGAGTGTGATTGCAAGCACACGTCCACCAAAACTGTTCACAAATGGCTGGAGATGTGGTCATGCTCAATTTGCACAACTTTCCCCAATTCAATTTTGCACACATTTACAAATGTGCGCAATTTTCCCTTGTAGACTGAATGGCCCCTGCTTTAGTCTATAGAGGAAAGTTGGGCAAATTTGGGCAAATTTCACATTTGATCATTGCTTGCCTTGTGCAATCAAAGTGCGCAAACTGAGTGAGCAGCCGTCACAAATGCAAACAGGCATTGGGCACATGGCAAGCAGCGAGACAATGTTGGGAGGTTCCTAGCAATCTCAAATATCATTCGCCCATCCCTATGCCTCTCCCAACCTGGTGTCCTCCTCATGGTTTGGACGTCACCTTCCATCCATCTCAGCCAGCATGGCTAATGGTCAGGAATTCTGGAAATTAGACAAAGAAATATCTGGAGAGTAGAAGGTTGGGAAACACTGACATAAGGGAATGTCTGAGAGGAGCTACCAGGACTTCTCCTTCATAAATCCCCTTCTTGGAGATACCAGAAAGCACTGGCACTTGCAACTTATTTCAGCTCTAAGGTTTAATGCTGCAAGTTCTCAGCTCAGATTCAAAACAGAAGCCCTCACCTACCAGGAGTGACTGTCAGTGTGGTCCCAGACCCAAAGGTGACTTTCCAGCCAGACGTAGAGTCACACAGTGACCCACCCAGTGACAAAAACTAGGCAAGGGTGTACATCTTCCTTTGAATATGCATGTCTTTGGGGGGAAATTCAGCCACACATCCCCAAAGAGTTCCATTACAATCACCACTAAACACAGAGCCCACAAAATGTATCTTACACCTCTACACAACTGTGATAAGGAGCAGTAATGGATCCTCTGCTCCTGATATACTTACTTGGCAGTACAACCAGCCTTGTACCAAAGCCAAACGTGAACTTGTAGTTGTTGCTATTGCTCACAGTGATACGGGCCCTTACAAAAATGCACCCACATAAAACATTTCCAGTAACTTTGGGTCTAGCTAGAAGCTATTCAATGCAGTTTACAATGGTGTGAATGGCTTCTAAAAAGTCAATAGCAGGAGGGGGTGTGAATGATTGAGATCAAGACTACAGCTGGTGGCAAAGGTTTAAAGCCCCCCTCCCCACAAAGCTTCTGATCCAGATTGGTTCTTCACAGCTGCTTTTTTTTACTTTTTAAAAGCCGTTCACGTGTGAATGGTGACTCGTCTTATCTAATTCGGGCCTTAGGGCATCCTTTTAAAGGCCCGTCAATTCATTAACTAGCCAACAACACCATAAGCATCCATCAACTCAGCCTTACAGTATCTCACAGCTTGAACGATTTGTCCTGCCACCCATTCACCCATCTGTCCAGTTCACAAACTTTGTAAGACGCACTTCCTGAAAACACTAACAGCTAGGGTTTCACATATCAACACTTTTTAGCATATGATGCAAGGGCAGATTAAAGTGTCCCTGAGCAGGTGCAGAGTGTTCTTCCTCATCAGTGAACAACTACAGAGAGTCCCCAGACATTAGGAAGAAAGGAGATTCCAAATCATTTGGAAAGGGGGGGAGGTGTTTCCAACGTCTTTCCCCCTACAGTAGGGGTGGAAGGGAACAGTTGGGCCTCCAAATGATGTTGGATTGCAGATCCCATCATCCATCACCATTGGCTCTGCTTAGGGGACAGATTGGAGTGGTAGTCCAACAACATGTGGAAGCCTGCAAAATACCCCCCCCCCGCAATTATGCAATGCTGATAACTAAGTCCACAGTTGCATATGGTGTGGTCATGGAATGAATCTTAAACTGATCTCTCTGAGTGCATAATTAGGGTGGCCACTGAGCCATTGCCAAAAACAGGACAAGAGCACACCAATTTGCATATCCTAATTTTCATAGGGATGTACAGATCGTGAAAAATCTGTCCGTCTGTGTTTCGTGGATTGTCAGGCGCCTTTGGCCCATCATTTGTCTATCGTCATTGGCTTTGAATTTGTGCTAATGCACATTTGTGCAAATTCACACTTGCAAAAATGTGAAAATTACCCCCAAATGCACATTTTCACACCTTAGCCTAGAGTGGAAATGCACATTTTTGGCTGTTTTTTAAAAATATTTTGCTTATTTTTCTATGATGAAATTTGCACAAAATTTGGCAAAGTTAGGAGAGTGGTCTGCAAGTCCATGGAATCTCCCTGAAAGGGGGAAAGCTAGTCCACTGTGGAATCCATGGGTCATCTTCATGAAAATCCAAGCTCATTTGGTTCCATTGAGGATTTCTCCAGCAACATCTTTAAATGTACATGTATAAATGCAAATGTAGAAACAATGGCTGTAATTTAAATAGAAATACAATTTCACAGTGGGGAAGACTGTGACCAGGTGATATGTGTGCCTGCCTGTTGAATCTGTTATCCAGGTGCTAGCACTGATGGACAACTCCAGGGCCCCTATTCTCCCTTCTTTGGGTTATTTATCTTTAAACTGGACATGGACAGGTGAGTCCTTCAAATGAGGATGGTCCTCTGACAGCCCTTTGAACAGAAGACTCTCATCTGTCTTCCATTTAATCAATAACCTTGACATTGGAATCAAGATCATTGGTTGGTTGGTTGCGATAGTACTCCCTGCATCAGTAAAACAACAATAGTACATGCCTCTACTTTCTTCCATCTATCCCTTGATCTCCTCCCAAAGGCATCCTACAGTCACCTAGGAAATGACCACTTGGCAACAAAATCCAACCTGAACCCATCCTAATAAATGCATCAGTAGAAAATCACTCACTGGGTTTAATGGAGAGTTTGGTTCCTTTTCCAAAAACAACTTTCCTGTCCCCTCCTGCATAATGCCCACAGTGGCTCAAGCCTTTGCAATATTTCTACACCAGAAGACACCCAAACCCACAGTCCTCCCTGCTGTGTAACTATTTTATTATTATTTTATTTTAATTTTAATTTTAATTTTTATTTTTATTATCATTTTATTTTATTTTATTTTATTTTATTTTATTATTTTATTATTTATTATTTATTATTTTATTATTTTATTATTATTTAATTTTATTATTGATGTACTTATTTATTTTCTACATTTCTGTACTGCCCAGTAACCAAAGCTCTCTGGACAGTTCACCAGTATTTAAAACCAAAATACACCATGATAAAACATGCATGTATTTTGAATGAATGAAACCTCTCTCCCCGAGCCCCATACAAGCTCCAATGGGTACAGGATACAGGAAGCTCCTGCTTCCCTATCCCTTTCAATGGAGGGGGTAGGGAGCAGGGGGTGGGGATACACAGTTCCAACACACATATCCATTGAATGCAGAAGCTCTTCTGACTGGAGTCTCCAGCCCAGAAGGAATCACCGAATCAGGCCGATTCCCTAGGTTAAACAATGCTAGGAATATCATGCTATTACAGCAGTCTTTCCCAACCTGGTGCCCTCCAAATGTTTTGGACTACAAGTCCCCTCATCCCCAGCCAGCGTGGACAGGCTGAGGAAGGATGTGTCATTTGTGTGTGCACGCATGCAAGCACACGCACGCACGCAAGGGGAAACTTTGTACAGGCTCCTACCTGCTTTTACAATGAGCTTTGTTCCAGGTCCAAAGATAACTTTGTCATTGTTAATGTTCATATTGCTCAACTGCATTACAAAAACCTCTAATGTAACCACCCTCCGCCGCCATCCCCCCCACACACATTATAAGGCAGGGGTGTTGGATCTTTTTCAGCCCAAGGGCCAATTGCCATTTCAGAGACGCTCTTAGGGGCCACATTCCAGTGGTGGGTGGAGCCTAAGGCAAAAGGGGGTGGAACCAAAGACAAACGGGGTGGGATCAAAGTACCAAAACTACCACCGTCTTTTATTTTTGAAGCTCTGACTGCCAATATCTAAGTCTTAACAGAGGGCTTTTAACCTTTGACAATAGGGGGAAATGTGCAAAAGATGTGCAAAACAAACAACAACCTATGACTGGTGGTTAGGGGAAAGGGGGAGGGTCCAGGGATGGGGCATGGCTTCTGGGGAATCCCGGGGGCTGGATTAAGACCACGGGACTGATCTGGCTCATGGGCCTGCAGTTCAACACCTCTGGCTTCATCTCCAAGCACGACGTCCAGCCTTAGTCCTATACCCCGACCAACATTTCCAAGGTCAAAATAGGGATGCACATTTGCCCCCCAGCTAGGGATGCTGGAGAAATTCTATTTAGTGCCCAGGATTTAGAGATGGTGAACAATTGCTTCCAAGATGTAGGTGGAAGAACAGGACAGAATGCGGCAGGAAGGCAGATTTAGGTTGACAAGTAAAAAATTAAAAACAAGGGGCTCAGCAATGGAAGAGATTCCTTGTGGAATCTCTGGTTGATGGTTTCCAGTGAAAGGAGATATGGTTACCCACTGGAAACAGGTTGAGATGAAATGTCCCAATTCGGGAGTATGTGTTGGGATAGACCTAGGGATGCTGGAGTAATTCAAGATAGACTAAAATAAGCTTGAAATTCTAAAAATCCAACCAGTGGGATCTGCTGCAGAGTGACCCCTGAGGCCATGTGGAGACCATGGACTTTCAGATGATCTCTTTCTTTTTTTTTTACTTTTCTGAAATTTATGGATAGTTATTCGTAGAAAAATACTCAAGTTTCTGCTGAGGAAAAGTTGAATGGCATGGGAGATAATACACTAAATGTTATGTACTAAGGTAAATTATGTAACTTCTTACAAAACCTCTTACGTAATTATTTACGTATGTTTTCACTAGGGATGGGGCAGAATTACGCCACGGACCCCAATGAGGCCAGATTCCAAGAATCTGGCCCCATTGGGGCCCGTGGCAGAACAGAGCACTCACTTCCGCCTCCCCCCAGAATCCATCTGGGTCAGAGATCTGTCTTGGCGTCGATCCTGCGGAGCTGGCCTCCTGCTCTGCATCGCTGGCAATACGGCCGGCAGCCATTGCCGTGCCGTATCGCTGTGCTAAGTCTCCAGACACAAATGGTGTAGTGGGCGCCATTTGTGGCCATAAAGCTGGTAGATTAGCCTAAATGCAGCCATTTATGGCTGCATTTAGGTTAATCCACCAGCTTTACAGCTGCAAATGGCGTCCACTACGCCATTTGTGTCCCTGTTTTATGATGTGATAGGCTACACAAATATTTGCATAGCCTATCAGATGAAAAAACAGGGATGCAAATGGTGTAGTGGACACCATTTGCATCCCTGTTCACTCCTCCCCCTGTGGGTGGATTCCCCCCTGGAACGACAGGTAGGGAATCCGCCCATCTCTAGTCTTCACATGATGAAAAAATATTAGCATCCATCTGTGAGCGGACAATGGACCAAAGGTGCCTGACAATCCATGAAACACAGACGGAGTGGATCTTCCATGGTCTGTACATCCCTACCCCCCATCTCATACTCATCCCATGGTTTCCTGCCTGACCACCACCGCCGCCACTCTTACAAGTTGTGGGAAATCTGTTGCGTCCATTTACTTAGAAAGTAATTCTACTAATAATTCAAGCAAAGGGTGGAAATGGGATCCATGTTTCCACAAATGCCAAACACCTGCCCAGAAGTCTTGTCAATGTAGTGCTTGAGCCACATTGATTGATTGATTTAATCAATCAATCAATCAATCAATGTCATTCCCTATTTAGAACCAGAGAAATGGTGCGTTCCAAGGAATTTCTTTTTATAAGACTTACTTGGATGAACAGTCAGTCGTGTTCCACTTCCAAAAGTAAATTTATCTCCTCCATAATTACACAGTGACATAGAGCTTTACACAAACACAAGACACCCTTGAGAAAAGTTCAAATGGATTATGGGTTTGTGTGTGCATGTGTGTGTGGGGAACTAACATCAATTCGTTTCCCCACAGTTGATTTTAAGCAGAACCATTTCATTCTCTGGTCTTCTAATTGTATTAACATATATAACATTCCCTAGATGTAGATGCTGTACATTTAGGGCTCTGGATTTGTGCTTTTTTTGTTTGTTTGTTTCAGATGTACCCATCACATCTGTAGCTACAAGGTGGAGATAGGTTAAAGCAAAATGTTGGCAAAAGGGTAGACTGAACTTCTCCAACTTGGTGCTCTCTAGAAGTATTTGATTGCAATTCCTATCATTCCCAGCTAGCCATGACAATGGGAGTCACAGTCCAACACATCTGGAGGCACAAAGTTTGGGGAGGCTGAGTTAAACATGGACTGAACATAGGCCAGGAGTTTGGAAGAGGGGTACAGATGAAGCCCAAACACTTTTTATGTCTCCTGCAGTGGAAGAAATAAAGGATTGGAACTTACTTGGTGTGACAAGGAGTTTAGTGCCACTTCCAAATTTCAATGCACCAGTAGTAGTAAACACACAGTGTTTTGTGCCTCAACAAAAATATACGAGGACACAAAGATAGGATGGTGGTGTTTTGAGATTTTCAAAGCACTTCTGCCACCTCCACATGCATTTTGCCAGAAGCAATAACTAGGTTAAAACCTCAATGCTGTGAAATGTATCACAGGGACTCAAGCTTTTGCTTGCAGGTAACTGTACCAGCTGAGCAACTTTATAAGAATGAACAACCATTCCCACCACCCCATTAGACTGAAGTTACACTTATTGTTCTCCTCACCTAAATTCAGTCTTTGACTAGTATGTTGACAGGCAGGCAGGCAGGCAGGCAGGCAGGCAGGCAGGCAGGCAGGCAGACAACCAGTTGTTTCAACCAAACAAAGCAAACTTACAAGGTAGGACAATCAATTTTGTTCCAGATGCAAATGTTAGCTTGGTTCCAGAGTTCACCCAGTGGTATTCACTTTAGCATAAACTTACACATCTAAGATCGGTTACATACAGCAACGAAGGAAGGAAGGAAGGAAGGAAGGAAGGAAGGAAGGAAGGAAAAAAGAAATTGTGGCAGTAATAGATATCTGGTCTAGTGGTAACCTCCAGATGTTTTAGACCACATATCCCATCCCATCTAACCACTGGGCATGCTAGCTAGTGCTGATGGGAGTTGTAGTCCAAAACATCTGGAGTGCACTGGGTTAGGGGAGGCTGTTTTAGTGGAACCCATCTCGACTTTTTTTTCTTTTTTCTTGTTTTCTTATTGCAATGAAAGCTACACATGCCAGCAAATGTAAAAATAGGAGCAATTGTGTATTATCTCTGTCCTATTTACTTACTTGGCAAGATTGCCAGTCTTGTACCAGACCCAAAGGTGATTGGGGTATTATAGTTCCTCACAGCAATGAGGCTCTTTACAAAAAAAAAACCCTGCTCAAGGCGTTTCCACCAGTAATTTGGACATCCATTCAAATTTTGTCCATCCAGTTAACACTCAATGCACCCATCTACTTACTCTTCCACTAATTCACAGACCAAGAAATTTGTCCTCCAATCTATCCAGATATCTGCTCATCCTTGGCTCTTTCCATGAACTTTGTAAGAATTAACTCACTGAGGGCACAATCCTATGCATGTTTAGATAGAAAGAAGACCTACAACCCCCAGCATTCCCCAACCAGACATACAGGCTGGGGAATGCTGGGAGTTGTAGGACTTCTCTCTCTCTCTCTCTCTCTAAACATGCATAGGACTGCACCTTGAACGACTTAGCCAGGATTTCAGTGGTGCCAGGACTCTAACCCTGAGCATGCAAGAATGGAAGACAGTGTCCTTGAGCACGTGTAGAGTGCATTTCTGTACAACCTAGCAACTAAAGGGACTAGGGAACAAGGAGCTTCTGAATACAGAGGCATGTTTTCAAATGTCTCTTTTGTTAGAAATTAATAAATGTTCACAGCTGCATCCAAACTCAGATATGCTGGTCAAGCATACCTTCCTGAATTAATCCCTCTGAGCATGAAACAGGTGGAAAAGTTTCTTCACAGCCAATTATATGACAATGGAACCAATTACCTAGGGAGGTAGTGGACTCTCCACACTGGAGGCATTCAGGATGAAGCTGGACAGGGATGCTTTGACTTAGATTCCTGCACTGAGCAGGGGGTTGGACTCAATGGTCTTATAGGCCCCTTCCAACCTTACTATTCTATGATTCTGTGATTCACTTCAAAGAAAAATAACAATAATGTTACCCCAAACTACCCATATCCACCAGTTCCTTAACCTCCTCCTGTAATGATATCTCAAACCCTCTACAGAAAATACCGCATTATGAATCTGACCAAATCCATCCTAATTAATACATCTCAGTTAAAACAATGACAACAACAATAATCATTGGGTTTTACAGAGAGTGTGGTTCCTTTTCCCAGAATGAGTTTTCAAGTCTTTCAGCCCCACAGCCCCTTTATGAGCTGAAAGACAGCCAAACTCAGAGTCTTTGCAGCTGTGGCCACTGAAGGATTCTGACGTTCTAAGCACTAAGGAGGGATGAAAATGACTACTTCTATGGCAATCAGCTGATAATACTGTCATTTAGATGGTTTCTCTCATAAATTGTCACAGCCAGATTCCTTCTTGGTACTGCTTGATAGATGGGAGAGATTTGCTGTGTTAAAAAATTAATAGACCTGATTGTGCTGGGATTGGGGGCTGGATTGGATAACCTCCTGGTATACCTTCCAACTCAGTGGTTCTTAGGTGTAAGGTTCGGGTCTGCTGAACCAGTAGGACAACAGAAAATTATCTTAATGGCCCTGCAAGTATCTCTAATGTTAGGCAAATTATAGACTGATTTGCCAATGGTGTGATGGTAACATTTTGAAATGCGGAAGCGTACCAGGACACGGACACACACACACACACACACACACACTTAAAAAATGTGTGTCGCATTCTAGGCTCTTACCTGCCCTTACAATGAGCTTTGTTCCAGATCCAAAAATGAATGTGTCTATGCTACGACGACCCACAGCAGTACATCTCATTACAAAAAACAACGACACCAAAAATGCCCTATAATGATTTGGATTCATGCTCAAAATCCAGCCTAGTCCTACCTTGTCTGGAAGAACGGTTTGAGCATTATACCTTTTGTGCAGGTGTGTGCATGTTTGGGTGTGCATTTCAGCACACATGTGTTCCATTCACATATACCTGGATTCACTTTCAGGCTTGTCCCTCCTCCAAATGCAAATGTGTAGCCCTCAGTAAATGGCACAGTGAAATGTTGCTTTACAAGAACCCCAGATGGTTTTGTACCTTGAGAAATTTGTATAAATTTGAAATACCTCACTTTGGTATTTGTATGAGCAGCACGATCAACAGAATTATTTCAATTAAGCGTAATTAAAATAATCATTCTAAGAATGATTATAACCTGATTAAATCCAAGCCTTTTGCCTTTAAAAAGGCCCATCAACTGGGCTGAAAGTAGGTCTAACAGCATGGGGGGGCAGGGGGCAATAAAAATAAAATATAGTTTAATTTTTTATGAATATATGAATTTTTATGCATTTTTTATTGGAGAACATTGTAAAAGTGTAAGAACTGAATATATATATATATATATATATATATATATATATATATAGTATATAGTAAGCAGTATATAAATTTCTAGACCAATTATCTAGACCCATTTCAGTTGGGCTTCAGGCTCTGGCATGGGACAGAATCGGCCTTGGTCGCCTTGCTGGATGATATGAGGAGGGCTCTGGATAGGGGTGAATGCTCCTTCCTTGTTCTCCTCAACCTTTCAGCGGCTTTTGATACTGTTGACCACGGTATCCTCCTGGACCACCTGGGAGGTTGGGCATTGGGGACACTGTATTGTGGTGGTTCCAGTCCTTCCTCTCTGTACCAGAGGGTAGCACTGGGAGAGGAGGTTTCGGACAAGTGGCCACTCACTTGTGGGGAGCCACAGGGTTCCATCCTCTCCCCAATGCTATTTAACATCTATGTGAAGCTGCTGGGGGCTATCATCAGGAGGTTGGGGGTGTGGTGTCATCAATATGCAGATGACACGCAGCTCTACCTCTCATTCAAATCTTCACCAAGGTTGGCTGTAGAATCCCTGTCCAAATGTCTGGAGATGGTGAGTGTCTGGATGGGGAGGAATAAGCTGAAGCTGAACCCTGACGAGACTGAGGTACTTTTGGTGGGAGACAAGAGGAGGCTGGGGGATGTCAACCTGGTGTTGAATGGGGTATGGCTACCCTTGAAAGACCAGGTTCACAGCCTGGGAGTCATTTGGGACTTCCAGCTGTCCATGGAGGCTCAGGTGTCAGCTGTGAGCCAGACAGCACTGTATCAACTCCATCTGATACGGCGGCTGCGCCCCTTCCTTCCCGACCATCTGCTCCCATCGGTAGTACATGCCCTGGTCTCCTCTCGTTTAGACTACTGTAATGCGCTTTATGTGGAGTTACCCTTGAAGATGGTTCGGAAGCTGCAGCTGGTACAGAACGCGGTGGCTCGCCTGATTAAAGGCAGCCGCCGGCGAGATCACATCACTCCAGTGCTGAAGGAGTTGCACTGGTTACCAGTTCTTTTCCGGGCCAAATTCAAGGTGCTGGTTTTGACCTTTAAAACCCTATATGGTTCCAGCCCAGCCTATCTCAAGGAGCGCCTCCAGCAACACCAGACAGGCTGCTTAACAAGATCAGCCTCAGGTGGCCTTCTGTCTGTCCCATCAGCCAGGACAGCTAGACTGGTGGGGACGAGGGAGAGGGCCTTTTCTGTGGTGGCCCCCACTCTGTGGAACTCCCTCCCTAGGGAACTCCGCCATGTCCCCTTTTTAATGAGCTTCCACCATGCATTAAAAAGGTGGTTGTTCAGGCAGGCATTTGGGGTGGGTTAGGGTATTTTAGAAAATGTTTTATTGTAGAATTGTATTGTTTAAAACGGTTTTATTATATGCTTGCTTGTACATCGCCCGGAGTGGCTGGGTGACCAGCCAGATGGCCAGTTAATAAATTAAATAAATTAATTAATTAAATAAAGTGTATTATTATTATTATTATTATTATTATTATTATTATTATTAAATATAACACTAATAATGAAAGTAATTTGCTCCTGGAGCATTACCAGTGCTATATAATGATAACTAGGCACAGAACAGCACCATCACAAAACACTGTGCTGGGTGGGTCTTCCTATAATTTATCACATGTGATAATTGACAAGATAAGAATTATAAAGTGAATGGTGGTGGTGTGGGGAGGGGATGTAAAGTAGGGTCAGGTCTTGGGGGAAAGGGAGGGTATCCAACATGGTTCCACTACACCCAGTGGGAAGAACTGAAGGATGGAAACTTACTTGGCCTAATGAGCAGTCTTGTCCCACTTCCAAAGACTGGGTTACTGTAGGCTTTGGAAGACCCACAGTGTTTCCTGCCCTGACAAAAACATTCATGAGAGCACCAGCAGGGTGACAAGAGAGGAGCCATAAGAACATCAGAAGAGCCCTGCTGGATTGTACCAAGTGTCCATCCAGTCCAGCATTCTGTTCACGCAGTGGCCAACCAGCTGTCCACCAGGAACCCACAAGCAGGACACGAGTGCAACAGCACCCTCCCACCCATGTTCCCCAGCAACTGGTGTACATAGGCTCACTGCCTCTGGTAATGGAGGTAGCACATAGACATCATGACTAGTAGCCATGGATAGCCTTCTCCTCCAGGAATTTGTCCAACCCCCTTTTAAAGCCATCCGAATTGGTGACCTTCACTACATTCTGTGGTAGCTAATTCCGTAGTCTAGCTCTGTGTTGTGTGAATAAATCCTTCCTTTCATCTGTCCTGATTCTCCCACCCATCAGCTTCATAGGATGACCCTGGGTTCTAGTAGTTTGAGAGAGGGATAAAAAAATGTCTCCATCTCCACATTCTCCACAACATGCAAAATTTTGTACACCTATATCATGTGTCCCCTTACCCTCCTTTTTTTACCCAAGCTAAACTGAACAACAGCAACAACAAACAATCCCAGCTGTTGTAACCTTCTCTCATAGGGGAGATGCTCCAGCCCCTTGACCATTTTAGTTGCCCCTTTCTGCACTTTTCCCAGCTCTACCATTTCTTTTTTGAGGTGTGGTGACCAGAACTGTACACAGTGTTCCAAATGTGGTCACACCATAGGTTTGTATAGGGGCAGTATGATGTTGGCAGTTTTATTCTCAGTTCCTTTTCTAATTATACTGAAATTTGCCTCCAAATGAAGCAAGGAAGGGAAATAAACTGGTTTGAGAGATCTTCCTTCCACCTTGGCAATGCCCCATGCATTCAAATAGAAGTTCTAGCAGAATCCTAATAGAAGCCTGTAATTAGAAGCTCTAAGAGCCAAGCTACACATTACGCTAATCGCATCATGCGTAGCTGAGGCTGGACTTTCTTCTTTTTTCTTTTACTCTCATAAAAGCATGAGTGGCCCTGAGTTGGGACCATGGTACTCTGGGAGGGGAGGGTTAAACCTTCCCCTCCCATCATTTTTTAAATGAAATATCCACTGACAACTCCAATGGAGGCTTTCTTTTTTTACCGCCCCCTGCACAGGAGGGATTTCAAGGGGAAAACAGTGGGTGAATGTTTAACTCTCCCCACCCAGAGTGTCATGGCCCAGATCCAAATCAGGGCTTCACACACTTACATGAGAGTAAAACATAAGACCAACCTCAGCTACATCCTACAAGATTAGTGGAAAGGGTAATTTGACCCCAATAAAACCTTCGAGAGGGTTTCAGCCTTTGAGGTGGCCTCCATGTATGTTTTCATTTGCATTATCAAGCATAACCCTCAAAAGACAACCATTGTTCATTAGGACCCTCAAAGACATGGGTAGGCAACTTGGGCTAAATGTAGACCCCCTGGCCTTTCTCGCACCCTTCACTCACCCCCACCACTGCACCGCCAAATGTCTTGGCAAAATGTGGCAGTACAGTGGCAAAAAAAGCAGTAAGATTGCCGTAAAACAAAGTGCATGGGAGCTCATACCTTATTTTCAAGGAAGTAACACTCCCAAAATCTTCCCAGTGCCTTCACACACCTAGTTTTTTAAGAAAAACAAGGCTCTACCTCCACACACTGAATTTTGGTGGCAAATTTAGCAGCATGGCTGTGGGGAGGCAGGATACAGCCCCTCATGGGGTCTGGGGAGGCAATACAGACCCTCAGCTCCCACCCCTGTTGTAAGAAGATGGAGGTCTGGAACCCTATATGACAAAATAAGCATTGTCTGCCATGGATAATTGTTAGTTTGCTTGAGAATACAATGTAAGTCTATGGATGAGCTGAAATTTGAACCCCTCATTTACCTGGGATTATAAAATGTACCAGGTCACCCTGGCAAGAACCCATTTGCTTCTCACATACCTGGTTGGATTGTTAGCCTGGTGCCCTGGCCAAATATCACCTTTCTAAAATTCCCCGTATTTGCACAGTGAGAAAGCACTTTACAAAAACTAAACTACAGGAGGGAAAAACAAGCAATGGTTGCATTTCCCTCCACCTTCTACCCTAAGCTGCATGTTAAGAAAGGCACTAAATCAGAAGAGGACTACTTTGGGGAGTGGGGGGGGGGGTTCTTGACTGTTTTTTCTTTTTTTCTTTCTTTTTCTTCCTTTTTCTTTTTACCAAAGAACCCTATTCAGAGGAAATTGATGTCTGATTGTCAATGAGAGGGAGATAGTTGAAGCTGGGTTTCAGTCAGTGCCAGTCAGTCAGAACTCTGAAAGAGCTCTCCAAAGTGTGGAACCCTACAGCAAATGAGGTTCAGCACTTTGGAGAGCTCCTTTAGAGTTCTGACCCATTCTGACTGAAACCCAGAGGGCATCCACTGCCTCACTGAAATAAGGAACTCCCCCCACACACACACACATTTAGTGCTCAGCTCTCCTCTAAGTGCAAGAACATCCAGACTGGGAATATTGGTGTTTAAAAAAATCACGGTAGGAATGGAATGGCTGACCTTCTTGCAGCTTAACAGTGCACACAGTTGTGTGTAGTGTTGTGGACTAAGTAGGTGTAGCTATATTGTCTCCCAAAATCATCCTTTGTTGCCATTTCTGTCCCCTTCTCCCTTCGGTACCATTTTTTTTCTCACGCCCACTGTCAAAAATTTAGATGGTAACCTCTACAGGGACAGGGACCCTGGTTTTTTGCAAAGTGTGGGTCGGCCCCAGTGGGGCTGAATCCCAATTCATGGGGCTCAATCCAGTTTTAAGCATTTACAACTGGGATGGCCCAAGTGGATTTTCCCATGCCTTCCTCCAAATGGCAGCCCCTCCAGATCCCCACCACCCATGCTACCAAGGGCATCAGGGGACTCTGCTCAGTGGGGTATGTGTTGGTGTGGAGAGAACGGGGAGGGTCCCCAGAAATCAGGCAGAGGCACTTTTAGTAAGCAGGGCTTCTAAGGATCCTCTGATCCCCCGAGCTGCCCCACACCACAACCTACTCCATATAGCAGGGGAGGCCATCCTCTCCATAGAATTTCTGGGGGCTTTGGGGGCTTACCATGAGGAGGAGGCAGGGAAGTCCACCTCCACCAGCCTGCCACCAGGATCTAAACCTTAGCAAAGAATACAAAACCAGAATAATATGAAAGAGGAAAATGCCAACCATCTTTAAACAAACACCAACACCTAACCGCCTGTATCATAAATGTAGTACTTGAGCCAATTTCAAAAGTTTCTGGTTCCCTGTTTTAGTATGGCAAAAGAATGTATCATGGAAGAGAACATTCTGTTGTTGTTTCTAAGACTTACTTGGAAGAACTGTCATTCGTGTTCCACTCCCAATTAGAACTTTGTTCTCTCCAGAAGTATCACAGTGAAACATATCTTTACACAAACTCATCTTCTCTGAGACACCTTTCACTGGAGTGCAAAGGAATTTTAGTGGAGAAATGTCTCAAGAAACCTCATCAAATGTGGAAGCAAAAACAAGTGTGTATTCTCTATTCTGTCTGCCATGATTTCTTCAGCCTTGCATTCAGCCTTGCATTCTGTTGACTTAAATATTACAATAAAAGCTCATTCTCCAGTGATGGATTCTCCATTCTTTACACGTTGTTTTGGTTTCTAATATCAAATGAGAGTACCCAATGCAAACTCCCAGCTCTTGAGGAGGACACAGGGCCGGCAGACACAGCCTCCTCAATGGCACCTCCCCAATTATGTAACTCCGGCTCAAGGGACATCAAATTGTTAAACTGGTCTCTTCCCCATTGTCCTTTAGTGTGGTGCTTAAAACATTTTTTCCTCCACCAGGCTTTTACTGTGTTTTAATTTACGTAGTTATGGCTTTGTTTCTCTCTCTCTGTTCCTGCCTTTCTTTTCTTTTTCTTTGTTCTGTATAGGGATGGTGGAGAATTCCGCCATGGATCTCAGTGAGGCCGAATGCCAGTGCATTCGCCCCCCCCCCGAAATCAGTGGCGGAATGAAGCCCCCCCACCCCACCACCCCATGAAAGGTGCACGAAATGGAGCACCTACCTGGTGCTGTTCACACTGTTTTGCGAATGGTGGCCACATCTGCGGCCACCATTCGCTTCACGATTTTTCCCGTGATAGGCTAAGTAGATACTTACGTAGCCTATCAGGGCTAGTGCAGGGATGCACACAGAAACAAAAACAAGTCTTCAATCCCTATTCTTCTGTTGGGTGCTGTACATTTAGACCTTTGAATTTGTGCATAATTTTTTCCCCCATCTCTCCACCCTTCACTCCTGTATAGACAAACACTAGCATATCCATGTGAAGAAGCCTCCTCTCTCTCTCTCTCTCTCTCTCTCTGCTTTCTATTAGCTTCCCAGTCCAGTCCCATCCATCTTTTCTCAGAAGCAAGTCAACCAAACTCAGGAGGGCTAACCCTGAAGTAAATCTGCACAGGATTGCAGCCATGCAGTGCAATTCCATGCAAGTCGACTCATAAATGAGTCCCACTGCGATCAATGGAGCTGACTCCTTTGGAAGGATGTTTAGGATGGCCTGGATCTCCTGCTCCACTGACCAAATGTCCTTTCTTTGTCCCATTGTTTCTAATTTAGGAGGTTCCCCTCCCCATTCCTCAGGCCTCTATAAAGCAATGCTGAGGTATAAGGATAGGATAAAGCTGCTATGAGTAGTTCTTGAAAAGGGGATGTGGGGTAGACTTTATTGAAATAAATAACAATAAATAAAATTAAGAGTTTCCCTTTCTCCAGGGTTGCAGAACCCCTGAGGTGTGGACATAATCTGCCCCACTGGAATCCTAAAATAAGCCTGCAGAGCCCCCTGGGAGAATCCCCCTAGGGACACACACACCCTGAGGGAATCCCAAATGTTATCTCCATCTGAGATTGGATATGGTTGGGGACTTGGCTGGGACTGGGAAGAACAGCTGCTCTTCCCAATGTTGACCAAGGATTCCTTCCCATACCTCTCACCACCCCTGATGGTGAGAGACTTCCTTTAATCTTGTGCCTAACACAATGGAAGAAATTACAGACTGAATCTTACTTGGCATGACAAGTAACCGAGTCCCACTTCTAGAGGTTATGAAGCTACTGCTGGACCCACAGTGTTTTCTGCCCTGACAAAAAGATGCGAGGGCACAAGGAGGATATGAATAAAGGATGGAAGAAATGGACAAGGTGATGATGGTGGCACGTTTCAACAGAATCATGATGTCCCAGGTGTAAAATTCAATTATGGGAATGACTGAGGCTCCAACTCAAATGAGAGGATTAATCCTTTACTTCCACCACCACCATTTCCCTCCAAATCCCCTCTCCACACATGTGGGATAAACAACAAGAACAACAATCCTACAACAGTTGGCGGCCTTTAGAGAAATAAAGTTTTGTCTAAGTAGGCTAATTGCTGGAGGTGTAACACAGCTAATGCTTCTTTTAAGCATTTCTTTTTGCAGTGCCCTATTTTTGGGAGGAGGTTATTATATGGATAAATCTTGTATTGAAACGCTCCTTAATATTTACTGATGTTCATGCTCATTTAAATTATCTACCAGCTTCCTGGAAGTTAACACAAGATGGACAAGCAGGCATATCTGATGGAGGCTTCATGAAATCTGGTACTCCCTAAAATGTTCTTTTTTAAACAACAACAACCCCAAACTACTGCTATTTTCCTTTCTTCTTTCTGTCTCTGTCTACATGATCCCCCACCAGTTATTTTAATAGTATTATCCATTCCACCCTTATTAAGATTATTTAGAGAACTATCTGCAGCACTCTTCCCCAACCTGGTGCCATCCTGAGTTTTTGGACTACAACTCCCAGCATTCCTGGGCATTGGTCATGCTGGCTGGGGCTGATGGGAGTTGAAGTCCAAAACATCCTGGCAACCCAAGGTTAGGGAAAGCTGGTCTATGCTGACCCACAAACCACTTTCTAGGGCAGAATCCTTTCCTATTCTCTTAAGCTCCCCCTCACTTCTAGGCAAAATGTCCACATTTGCCGTGGAGCTGTACAATAATCGAAAGATAAAGAAAGGGGATTGAAATCATCCTACGAACCTGGATTTACCATCAAGCGTGTCCCCTGCCCAAAATAAAGTCTGTTGCTGGAAGTTGTTAGGAGCACAGTCATCAAAGGCTTTACAAAATCATCTGCTCCCGCGCTTTGCAGCTTAGGGCCAAAATAGGCATTACTTCACATGTGTTTAGCAGCTACATCTTCTTTTCATTTTTACTCTAGAGTGGGTGCAGGGACACCAGTCCAGAACCTAAAAAAACCCAACAAACACCCATTCCCCCAGGCTAGGATCCTGATCCAGATCTGGGCTACATGCAGGAAGGAAGCAGGAGGTTCTTCTCAGTCCTACAAATGCACGGAACAATCCACCCAAAGTTAGTCTTATTTGTCCCATTCATTTGAAAAGATGAGCTAACCATATGGTCAACAGCTTCCCACTAACACCCATGGGAATTTGGCTGCAACCATGTGTACGCTTGAGAGTAAGCCACTGTCAACTCAGCAAGACTTATTTCTGAATAACTATGCACAGGATCCCGTGGCATAAGGTATGCAGCTCTGGATATTGTCAGCACCAAAAAAGGATTGAGAAAGCACCAGCCATCGTCTGCCCACAATGATCTGAAATTTGCACAGTTTTGCTTCTAGCTTACCAGGTCTCACTTCCAGCCTGACTCCAGCTCCAAACACCAACTTCCAGTTTTGATCGTTCACACACTAGAAAACTCTTCTACACAAACACAGAACTGCGGCTACAGCATAGAAACTCTGAGACCAGGGGTGCTGAACCTTAAGGCCAACCCTGCTTGGCCTCCCAATCCAGCCCTCTGGGATGCTCAGATAGTCACGCCCCTGCCCCAGGCCATTCCCTCTCCCCTGACCACCAATCATTGTGCAGTTTCCAGGCATTTGTGCCCATGTCTTCCCATTCTGTGACGTTCAAATGCCTCTCCCAAGGCTTAGTGACTGGCAGTAAGACCTTTGAGGTATAATATGCTGCTATGTTTTTGTTTTGCAATTTGGCCCCACCTCTTTGCCTTTGGCTCCACCCACCACTGGAATGCAGCCCCCAAGAGCTTCTCCGAAATGGAATTCAGACCTTGGGCTGAAAGAGTTTCAAGGCCCCTGTCTCAGATCACCAATTCAGCCTTCCCCAACCTGGTGCTTTTCCGATGTTTTGGACTACAATTCCTATCATCCCCTGCCAGTGTAGCCCCACCTGTGGGGTTAATATTCTCTAATTAAAACACGATGTCTGGTATTCTTATAATTCATATAAGAATATTATATTTATATTCTTAAAATCAATTATTATTATTCACACAATTAATACTATATTAATAATGAAACTGTGATGTGTGCTCGCAGCCTCCCTAGGGCAGCTTGGACAACAGACCTGCAGTCTTTGAACCCCTAAGTACTGGCCAGTTCACCACCTGTAATAAGTTTCCATCTTTGACTGTTTAGACAACTAGTGCCAGACAGTGTGGTGTAGTGGTGAGAGTGTTGGACTGGGACTCGGGAGATCCAGGTTCTAGTCCCCACTCAGCCATGGAGCTCACTGGGTCACTTTGGGCCAGTCACTGACTCCCTGCCTAGCCTGCCTCACAGGGTTGTGAGGTACTGCAATGCGTTATACGTGGGGCTGCCTTTGAAAACAGTCCGGAAACTTCAGCTGGTCCAAAATAGGGCAGCAAGATTGTTAACAGGGACTGGCCTGCGAGCTCATATTATGCCAGTACTTTTCCAGCTGCACTGGCTGCCAGTCCGTTTCCGGGCCCGATTCAAAGTGCTGGTGTTAACATTCAAAGCCCTTAACGGCTTGGGGCCAGGTTACCTGAAGGATCGCCTCCTCCCATATGTGTCTGCCCGGACCTTAAGATCATCCTCAGCGGCCCTTCTCCGTGAGCCCCTGCCAAAGGAAGTGAGGCGGGTGGCTACTAGGAGGAGGGCTTTTTCTGCTGTGGCACCCCGGCTCTGGAATGAGCTCCCTAGTGAGGGTTGCCTGGCACCTACATTGTATTCCTTTCGGCACCAGGTGAAGACCCTTTTTATTTTCCCAGGCATTTTAGCATCTTAGCTTTCTAAATTTTTAGCTTTGCTGTTTTAAGTCTGCATTTTAAACTCCTGCACTGCTGCTAGGTTTTATTGTGGTCGTATCGTTATATTGTGGTTTTAATGTTCTATATATTTTAAATTGTTTTATTGTGTGTTGTTTGCTTTTAACTTTTGTGAACCGCCCAGAGAGCTTCGGCTATTGGGCGGTATAGAAATGAAATGAATGAATAAATAAATAAATAAATCGTGAGGATCAACATGGCGAGGAGATGACCATCTCGGGTTCCTTGCAAGACAGAAATTTAGAATAGCATGAAGAACCATCCAAACTTCCCAGATGCTTTAAAATATGTTGGCTACCTGTTTTCTACCAGGACTAGCAAGAAGGCTAACACGATGGGTGAGGGCTGTTTGTTCTCTCAGACTTACTCGGTATGACTTTCAGTCGTGTCCCACTTCCAGAGAGAATTTTCTCCCTGCCAGAGCTAGCACACCGAAACCGACCTTTACAGAAACTGCCAGTCAAAAAGCCATGATGCAGTTCTCTCATTTGCGAAGGGAAGATTCTTCTCATGATGCCTCTAGTTTAAGGGCAGAGGGGGTCAGGAAGGCATTTGGGTGCCTGAAGCAGAAAACCCAAATTGACCAGTGTGTGTGTGTGTGTGTCTGTGTGTGTCTGTGTGTGTGAGCACACACAATCCAGCAGGGTGTTCTTCGAATTAAGCCGCATTGAGAAATGAGCTACAGTGGCCGGACACAAGTCCTGTTCATTTTGATGATGGTTGTGTAGCAGAACACTTCGGTGGTCAGATCTGACTGTCTCCCATCCTACCATCCTTAATGCTTCCCAGAACCTGTGACCAGGGAGCTGCTGAGAGCCCCGGCCAATCTGGCTTCCTGAATGATGGTGCATAACCCACCAGCTGATCATCTGAGCCTCTCAGCCTCTTCTTTTTGCCCTTCACAAGGGATTGGGGTGGGGGGTTGGAAGGAAGGAGACAGGAACAGCAGGAAAAGGAAGGAGGTGGGGATTGCACCAGTTGTTGCATTAGGGAACTAGAGGGTCTTGATATGAGAGACCCCTATGGGAAGGTGGGGTAGCCTTGCTTTTCCCAAAATTGCCCCTCAGCAGATCTTGTTCCATTAGCTCAGGGAACATATGGTTCGCAAGCCGCATGTGGTCCCCACCACCCCATGGTGTGGGCCCCACTACCCCACAGGAAAATAAAATAAAAACCAAACATTTTTTAGAAAGGGGGGGGCCCTCCGGAGCACTACGGGATTCCAAAAGGGCCAAATAGTTTGCTAAAACAAGCTACATCCCTTTTATGAATCCCTTTGAAGGATTTGTGTCCCTTTAAACATTCATTTTCAGGTTGCTCAATAGTCTGCAAATTGTGGATCTGGGCAGTCCAGTCAGTGAAAATAAAAGGGCCCCCAGACCTCCCTCGGTTGCTCACCCTTGCTTTAGGTCATTAAATGTAGAGTTATAGTAGGGATAAAATTAGGTTTTAATTTATCCTAGAGGACCGCAGTGGAGGGCGGGGGTGGGATTATACAAACTAAGACTTACTTGGATGGACTCTCAGTGTGGTTCCACTTCCAAACGTAACTTTGCTTCCAGTTCCAGTTCCAAGATTACACAGTGAAACAGGCCTTTGCATAAACTATCACCTGATACACACTTGAAGAGAAGGGGGCAGGGGAACCTCAAGGGGACTCCATTAAGTTGTGTTTTGGTTTGGGTTTTTTGCAACAACAATAAAAAAAAAGATATATTAATCGTTCTAACGTGATTTTTTAAACCATATTGCAGGCAATGGATGCTTATGTTGCATTTCAGGTTTCCCAAACACTGAACTGGTGCTCGTCTCTGGTGGCTGGGTTTACATTTACATTTCCAGCCACAAGCTTGCAGCTGTCTCCCATGATTTCTTCAGCCTTGCATTCTTTTCACTTACATCTTGTAATCAAATCTCATTCTCCACTGATGGGTTCCCCATTCTTTATGTGCTGTTTTGGTCTCTAATACCACATGAGAGTTCCCATTACAAACTCCCAGCTCTTGATGAGGACAGGGGACAGACAAAGCCTTCTCAATGGCACCTCCCCAACTGTGTAACTCCCTCCCAATGGAGATTAAAAAGTTAAACTGGCCTCTTCCCTGTTGTCCATTAGTAAGGTGGTGAAGGGCACAATCCTATGGCTGCTAGACAGCAGCTAGATGGCCATAGGATTTTTCATTTTTTAGGAACCAACCTTGGAGCCAGTGCTCCAAAGTCGGTTCCCAAAAAGCCACCTCTACGTCACCTCCCCTCCACCTCCCCTGCCACCTCGTAGGAGCTGCGCCTCATCCCTGGCTCCATGCTGAGAAGAGCAGCATGGAACGGAGAGAAAGGGGGGCATTCCTAGGGGCAGGGGGGGAGAAGACAGTGGAAGCACCGGTACAATGCTTCCTATGTGCATCCGGCCTCCCCTCCCCCCCGTTGCTCTGAGCTGCTCCAGCTAGAAAGCCAAAATCGGCCATCTAACCACAAATGCAGGGCGGCCAGAGCTCAAAGGAGAAGATCCCCTCCATGCTCTGCCCTCCCTTCACTGGATAATCAGTCGCTTCTGAATTTGGTGGTACCCGACTATCCCCATAGGATTGAGCCCTAAGACAATTTTATTCCACCAGGCTTTTACTGTGTTTTAATTTTATGCAGTTAGGGCTTTTGTTTATCTCTTTATTTATTTTATTTCTTTTCTTTTTCTTTGCTTATCCAGCTCTGTACTTCGCCAGCACCATACACATTGATGCTGCTCCATAACTGCTGTAATTATAATAATATAGGGTTGGATCCAGACTTAGTCATGCTTGGAGTTATGAAGTTTAGTCACACATATGTCACACTGATTTCAATGGGACTGCTCTAGGCATGAGTAAGTCTGGATCCAACCGACTGACTAGATCAGCATTTCCCAATTTAATGCATTCACAACTCCCATCAGTCCTAGCCAGCATAATTGTCTGGGGTGATGGGAGTTGTAGTTCAAAGATTTGGTGGGCACCAGCAATTACAAGGCTGCATCATAAATAGAGTACCTCATCCAGGTCCTCTGTATTGGAAGCACAGAAAGTAATGTACTCTGTCCTGAGGAGGAATTGTCAAAGACTTACTTGGATAAACTCTCAGGCTTGTTCCACTTCCAAATATCACTTTGTAATTGTCTCCAGAAGTACACAGTGAAACAGACCTTTATGTAAACTGATCACTTCAAAATATTTGTCTAGAGCTGAGATGATATTTCAGGGTGGGGGAGGAGGAGGACGACGTCGACGACAACAGTTGGAATGAAAATGTGCTGTGGAGTGCTGTATAATGATCGCTACTCATAGAATGGCACAACCACAAAACACTGATCTGTGTTGGGTGGGTCTGCATATAATTTAACACGTTATAATTGCCAAGAGGAGAGCTGTAAAGCAAATGGTGGTGGTGGTGGGGATGGGGATGGGATGTAAAGTAAGGTCAGGTGTGTGGGGACAGAGAGGGTTTCCAACATGTTTACACTACATACAGTGGGAAGAACTGAAGGACTAAAACTTACTTGGCATAATGAGCAGCCTTGTCCCACTTCCAAAGACTGGCTTACTGTACATATTGCTAGTCCCACAGTGATTGCTGCCCTGACAAAAACATTCATGAGAGGGCACAAGCAGGGTGTCAAGAGAGGAACTGAGCCGGATGAAAAAAGGATGAGGGACAAACTGCTCTGAGAGATTTTCATTCCACTTTGGCAATGCCCCATGCATTCAAATAGAACCTCTAGCAGACACCTCATAGAAGCCTGTAATTAGAAGCCCCAAGAGCTTCTTAGGAAGACACCACATCATGCACCTGATCAAAATGTAATAAGATATGAAACCTGTTTGCTTACTTACTCAGTACAACTGTCACCCTTGTACCAGACCCAAAGATGAGTGGCTTGTAGTCACTCCCCACATCAATACAGCCTCTTACAAAAACCCATCTGCTGCAGGCATCACCAGCTTAGGGGAACCCTCCAAACCTCCATACATTCCATAACTAGGCAACAACCATCCCAGCAGCAAGCATCTTTAGCCCACATTTAATGACCTGTGTGCTGTCAATCCCCCCCCCCTTACTAGGTCTCACTTTCAGCCTCATTCCACCTCCAAATACTATCTTTCTGCCTGCATCATTCACAAAGCAGAAAAATCAGCTAACATCCAGAATATAGGAGGTGGGTTGGGGGGCAGCTAGAGTAGGCGATGGCCAATTCCTTGTTACAACCCCCGTACTCAGTTTTTTCCAGCTGACAATTTGATGGGTAGGGAAAGCCAATACAAGAGTTATTGTCACTTTCTATATTTTAATGTAGGGCCGCGGTGGCTTAGTGGTTAAGATGCTGAACTGCAGACTGCAAGGTCGGCAGGTCAGCAGTTCGAGACCCGACTGCTGCGTGACGGAGTGAGCTCCCGTCTTCAGTCCCAGCTTCTGCCAACCTAGCAGTTTGAAAGCAAGAAATTTGTTGTTGTTCAGTCGTTCAGTCGTGTCCGACTCTTCGTGACCCCATGGACCATAGCACGCCAGGCCTTCCTGTCCTGCGCTCTCTCCCGGAGCGTGCTCAAGTTCATATTCATTGCATCCGTGATGATATCTAGCCATCTCATCCTCTGCCGTCCCCTTCTCCTTTTGCCTTCAGTCTTTCCCAGCATCAGGGTCTTTTCCAGGGAGTTTTCTCTTCGCATTAGGTGGCCAAAATATTGGAGCTTCAGCTTCAGTATCTGTCCTTCCAATGAGCAGTCAGGGTTGATTTCCTTTAGGATGGACTGATTTGACCTCCTTGCAGTCCAGGGGACTCGTAAGAGTCTTCTCCAGCACCACAGTTCGAAAGCATCAATTCTTCGGCGCTCAGCCTTCCTATAAGTCCAGCTCTCACAGCCATACATTACTACTGGGAAAACCATAGCTTTGATTAGGCGGACCTTTGTCGGCAAGGTGATGTCTCTGCTTCTTACTATGCTGTCTAAGCTTGCCATAGCTTTCCTCCCAAGGAGCAAGCGTCTTTTAATTTCATGGCTACAGTCACCGTCTGCGGTGATCTTGGAGCCCAAGAAAGTAAAATCTGTCACTGCTTCCATTTCTTCCCCTTCTATATGCCAGGAAGTGATAGGGCCAGATGACATGATCTTCGTTTTTTTAATGTTGAGTTTCAAACCAGCTTTTGCACTCTCCTCTTTCACCCTCAACAAGAGGCTCTTGAGATCCTCTTCGCTTTCTGCCATTAGGGTGGTATCATCTGCATATCGGAGGTTGTTGATAATTCTCCCGGCAATCTTAATTCCGACCTCTGATTCATCCAACCCGGCATTTCTCATGATGTACTCTGCATATAAGTTAAATAAGCAGGGTGACAATATGCAGCCTTGTCGTACTCCTTTCCCAATTTTGAACCAATCGGTTGTTCCATCTCTGGTTCTTACTGTTGCTTCTTGACCCTCGTACAGGTTTCTCAGGAGACAGGTAAGGTGGTCTGGTTCTCCCATCACTTTAAGAATTTGCCACAGTTTGTTGTGATCCACACAATCAAAGGCTTTAGCGTAGTCAATGAAGCAGAAACAGATGTTTTTCTGGAATTCTCTTGCTTTCTCCATGATGCAGCGAATGTTGGCGATTTGATCTCTAGTTCCTCTGCCTCTTCGAAACCCAGCTTGTACTTCCGGTAGTTCTCGGTTCGCATACTGCTGAAGCCTAGCTTGTAGAGCTAGGCTTTGAGCATCACCTTGCTGGCATGTGAAATGAGTGCAATTGTGCGGTAGTTTGAACACTCTTTGGCGTTGCCCTTCTTTGGAATTGGAATGTAAACTGACCTTTTCCAGTCTTGTGGCCACTGTTGAGTGTTCCAGATTTGTTGGCATATTGAATGCAGCACTTTAACAGCATCATCTTTTAGGATTTTAAATAGCTCAGCTGGAATACTGTCATCTCCACTAGCTTTGTTGTTACTAATGCTTCCTAAGGCCCACTTGACTTTACTCTCTAGGATGTCCGGCTCCAGTTCAGTGACCGCACTATCATGGCTATCAGGGACATTCAGATCTTTCCTGTATAGTTCTTCTGTGTATTCTTTCCACCTCTTCTTAATCTCATCTGCTTCTGTTAGGTCCCTGCCTTCTTTGTCCTTTATCATGCCCGTCTTTGCACAAAACGTTCCCTTGAGATCTCCAATTTTCTTGAAGAGATCTCTAGTCTTTCCCATTCTGTTGTTTTCCTCGATTTCTTTGCATTGTTCATTTAAGAAGGCCTTCTTGTCTCTCCTTGCTATTCTCTGGAACTCTGCATTCAATTGGGTATATCTTCCCCTTTCTCCTTTGCTTTTTGCTTCCCTTCTTTCGTGAGCTACTTGTAAAGCCTCATCAGACAGCCACTTGGCTTTCTTGCATTTCTTTTTCTTTGGGATGGATTTCGTTGCTGCCTCCTGAACAATGTTACGGACCTCCGTCCATAGTTCCTCAGGCGCTCTGTCTATCAGGTCTAATCCCTGAAATCTATTCCTCACCTCCACTGTATATTCATACCTCCTCAGCGGGAAAGGTAACAGCGTTCCGTGCACCTCGGTGTTCAGTCATGCCGGCCACATGACCACGGAAGCGTCTTCGGACAGCGCTGGCTCTTCGGCTTAGAAATGGGGATGAGCACCGCACCCTAGAGTCGGACACAACTGGTTGGGGACACCTTTACCTTTTATATTTTAATGTATATTTGTTTGATCAATCTACTATTACACTCATTGTGTTGGAGCCCGCTTTAGACATATTTTGAGTCAACCATTGAAATCAGTGTTCAGTGGGAGTCAGTCCCAATCCCATAACCTATGTCCCATTAACTTCAATGGGTCCACTCTAATTATGACTAAAGCTGGGTCCAGCCCCTTGAATCTCTGAGACAGTGAGTGGTGTAAGTTATTATAAAAAGATATTAAACAGAAAAACAAAAACAGATAGCTATGCTGGTCCTTGAGAAAACAAAAAAAAAATAATAATCCGGAAATCACAACTGAGCCAACTATCCTGATGAAGAGTTCTGGGGAGTTTAAAACTAATTGCACATTTTTTGTGGAATTTGGTTGGTCCTAATGAGGGATGTCAGAGAAATCCACAACGGAACCAAATGAATTTGGATTTTTATGAATCCAACCCATGGATTCTGCAACAGACCGGCCTCTCCCCTATCAGGCAAATTCCACAGTTTTGCGGAATGTTTTTCTAACCATCAGGAATTTTGCACAAAATTCAAAATAGAAAAATACACCATTCTAAAAAACACACACACAGCCAAAGTGAGTGTTTCCCCCATAGTGTAAAGCATAAGAAGTGCATTTGGGGTGGGGGATTTTTGCATTTGGGGGGAATTTGCACATTTTTGCACATGCAAATTTCTGCAAATTCAGAAATGAAATAAAAATGTTTCCATCGATGGGAAGGAAAGGTGCCTGACAAACCGTGAAAAACAGATGGAACGGATTTCACACAATCCGGACAGTCCTAGTAAACGTATTGCCCAAGTATATATAAAAAGTTATTGTCTTTTGTCTGGCAATGCTAGATAGATAGATAGATAGATAGATAGATAGATAGATAGACAGACAGACAGACAGACAGACAGACACATATAGATCTTGATGATTAATTTAGGGTGCAATCCTATACATGTTTAGACAGAAGAAAGTCCTACAACTCCCAGCATTCCCAGCCAACCATGCTGGCTGGGGAATACTGGGAGTTGTAGGAGATTTTTCTGTCTAAATCTGCATAGGATAGCACCCTTGCAGAGACATTTTATACATGTACTTAGCAGTAAGCCTCAGTGAACCTCTTACAGAAACCCATCATTGCCTGGAATAGATTTCACACCATAGATTTCACAGCTTATCATTCCCAGGTAGGTGTGTTTAGGATTGCAGCTGTAGATGAATATTGATGAGGTGAGATATGAACCTCTAGCATTGCTAGCTCCCACACTGGACATGATAAGCTACTGTGCCTTACATCTGATTGCTTCTGACATACCTGGTTGGATTGTTAACCTGGTCCCATGGCCAAATACCAGCTTCCATTGAGAGCCTGTATTTACACAGTGAGAACATGCTTTACAAAAATTGCAGGAGGAAAGCCTTTGACAGCTGCTATTCATTCACTCCATGTTTTCTTCCAAGGTGCAAATTGAAAAAGAGCTGAGGCTGCAAACCTAGACACAATTACCTGGGAGTAAGTCCCATTGAACTCAACAGGGCTTACTTTCAACTAGACATGCATAAGAATCCACTGTTAACAAGAGCACTGGATAACTGCTGGGCACCAGGGAGGTGACTTAAAAAAACCCCACCCATATCCAAAGAGGAAACAAACAAAAAGGTAGATAGACACTGAATGTTCTTCAACCCCAATTCAAATGAAGACTAAAGGGGGAATTCCTCCTTTCAGTTCTCCCACGATGTCAAATTTTAGCTTGGATGGGCCATGGGGTCAGAGACAGACCTTTTTTTTTACTTCCACAACTCTGTAATCTGCCATGTTCATTGATAGGTCCAAATCAACTAACCCCAACAGGGGACTACCAGCCCCATCATTCGCAGCCACCATCCTGTGCCCACAATTAGTGCAATGAATTCTTCCTTTCTTACCAAGTTTCACTTCGAGTCTGGTTCCATTTCCAAATATCTTCCTGCCAATGCCTGCATCATTAGCACAGCAGGAAAGTCTTCTACAAAAACCTGAGAGCAGGGTCGGGTTTGGGGGTTCATATTTAATTCCTTACTCTCTGTGCAAAACTCCAAAACTGCTGGTTTTTCATGCAGTTCACTTCCGCATTTGCATCTTTTATTTGATTTTACTGAATTACAGGTGATAACAAGCGCACACATGCACTCAGACACTCACTGCGGATGGACAAAGGTTTCACTTTTGGTTTCTACCCATTTCTCATTTTCCAGTCTTAAATTCAGCTCATCCCAAACTTGGAGAATTTTTCCAATCTTAAATTTGGTTCATTCTGAACATTGAGATTTTTAAAAAATGCGTGTGCATGAAAATTCGTACACATTTTTGTGTGCATTTTCCCCAATATATGCATTTTTGTATGCAATTTGGCAAAATCCACACCTTTTTGTGCAAGCCATTTTCCCAAGATGACACTTTTCTAATGTCATTTTCACTCATATATGCATTTACATGCACTTTCCCATAACATATGGATTTTTGTATGCATTTTTAATTGGAGACCTCCACTGAAAAATTTTGAGAAGTGTGAATTTTGAAGGATCACTGAATTTCAGTTCATGTATTGATTTGAAAGTGTGAAATTTAGTAAGTTTGCATTCCCATGTGAACCAAATGAATTTCTCCCATCCCTAAAACACAGAGAGAGAGAGAGAGAGAGAGAGAGAAAGAGAGAGAGGACTGATAGCTATAGTAGATGTGTGGTGCTTCCTATAACGTTTAGAGAGTGCATTTTGCAGTTGCTGTGTTATTTAAATATTCTTACAAGAAGGAATTACCCAACTGAAAGCCTCCCTTGGAGGAAATCTTTGCTGGTGAAACTCAGACCTTGAAACACTTATCTCCCTGCCATACGACAGTTACATCACCTTCCCATGCAAACGGGTATTCACTCATAGCTTTGCATGCCCTGTACTCATCTTTGACGTTTTAGACCAGGGGTCTTGAACTTCAGGACTGCAGGTCAAATCCAGTCATCCTGTGGTCCCAATCTAGCCCTCTCGGTTTCCCCAGAAGACCACACCACCTTCTTTTGGCCCCACTCCCTGACCCCTGACTGTTGATCTTTTGGTGTTCCTTGGCCTTTGCACAGTTTTTCCCCCAACCTAAAAGGTTGAAATGCCTTCCCTAAGGCTTAGTTTCTTATCAATAAGAGCTTTAGTCTAAAATATGCTGGTATTTTTGGTGTCATTGGCCCCACCATTTTGCCTTTCATCCCACTCAAGATTGGAATTCCCCCTGCCGCCACCACCCATGAGCTTCTCTGAAATTGAATTTGGGCTTCAGGCTGAAAGAGGTTCAACATCCTGGCTTTAGGCAAACATGCTGAAAGGCAACTAAGGCTCAAATCCTGCTCCCACTTACCTGGAAATAAGCCCCAATGAACCCCATGGGATCCTCCTAATGAGTAGACATGCATAGGATTATACTGTAGGACTTGCACATTCAGACTAGCCAAATATTCTAAATGTTTCTGAAATATTTCAGGGGTGCCCTCCCCCCAGTAATTGCTAGCAACAAAATTAAGTTCTGTTTACTTTCAAACTTACTTGGTAGGACTCTCAGTTGTGTCCCACTTCCAAAGAAAAGTTTACCACTGTTTCCAGCATTAACACAATGGAATCGACCCTTACATAAACGGCCACATCTAAAAAGTTGTTTTTTTTCTAATCTGAAAAGGGATTCTAATCTGAAAAGGGATTGAAAAATCCTCTAGTGATTCCTGTGGTTCAAGGGTGGGGTGGGGGACAGCAAGAATAAGGGGAAATAGAGGAGGAGGAGGAGGCAACAGTTGAAACTGTGAGGGTCTTTCCATGAGACCACATTATAATGCTGGAGGTGGCCAAGATCTCCCCTTTATAATAGGGTGCCCATGGCTCTGCCTTTTGAACCTCTTTCAGCCCAAGGGCCAAATTCCATTCCAGAGGAACTCTTGGGGGTGGGGGCATTCTACTGGTGGGTGGGGCCAAAAGCAAAAGCAGGTGGGGCCTAAGTCAAATTGGGTGGGGCCCAAAATAACAAGGAATACTCGTATATTGTAGCTTAGAGCTCTGAATGTCAGTACCTCAGCCTTAGAAGAGACATTTTAGAACGGGTAAAATAAAAATGGCACAAAGCCAAGAAACAACCCAATGATTTGTGGCCCAGGGGAAAGGGGGCAAGGACAGGGGTAGGGGGTGTAGGAATCCAAAGTGGACAGGTTGGGGCCCAAGGAAACCTGGATTTGTCCCCTGGGTTGGAAGTTCAGCCCCCCTTCTCTAACTGAAGGGTTGTTCAATCCAATTTCAGTTTAAAGATAAAGAACGGCAAGAAGATTCTTTCACACTATGGTGCAATGCACGACATTACTATTTCAATTGTAATAATTATTTCTAAATTTGCAGTTACACATATAAATTAGCAAATGCAAATGTAATGCAAATCAATATTGTCTTCACCCCCCTTTTTTTGGTTGATGCATTCCCTCTTCTTCGGCAATTCATACTCTACTCCATAATGCCACCACTACCCCCAGCAAATATAATTGGGGGGGGGGGAGTTTTACAGCCCAATCCTGGGTCTATAGACTCAAAACGCTACTCCTGGGATATTCAAATCGGGCTACTCTCAGGTCAGCATGTATAGGGTTGCAGCAATTGTCTATTAAAGACAGGGTTAGCGATGAGGTTAAGGTTGTTGTTGTTTTTCATTTCAGATAACAGTTTCTCTGTTTTTAAATATTAAAACTTACTTGGATAAACCCTCAGCCTTGTCCCACGTCCAAACAGAACTTTCTCAGTAACTCCAGCATTACACAGTGCAACAGACCTTTGCATAAACTATAATTTAAAACCCCCTTGGAATGATTTTTTTTTGGGGGGGGGATCCAAGGTGACCAGATAGGGGCCAAGGAATCCTGAATATCTCCCCTGCATGAGAAGTCCTTCCCCCTGCTCTAATGGCACAGTTGTTCAACACAATTCCAGTTTAAAAATAAAGAACCACATGAAGAGACACCCATCATCTTCCACGCTATGGTGAGATGCATGGCATTTTTATTTAAGTTGTAATAGTTATTTCTAGATTTGCAGCTATGCATATATGCAAATGTAATGCAAATCAGTATCCTCTTCTGCTTTTTTTTTTTGATGTTGCATTCTGTCTTTTTTACAGCAATACATACTCTTGTCCATAATGCCCCCCCCCCAGCAAATATAATTCAAAATGAATGTTTTACAACCCATTCCTAGGCCTAAATGCTGAAAATGTAACTCCTAGTCCTACAAAATTCAAATGGGGCTACTTTCAAGTCAGCATGCACAGGATAGCCGCCATTGTTTATTAAAGATAGGGTTAGGGATGAGGTTAGGGTTTTCTTTATTTCAGAGAAAAGTTTCTTTGTTTTTAAAGATAAAAACTTACTTGGATATACCATCAGCCTTGTCCACGTCCAAACAGAACTTTCCCAGTAGCTCTAGCGTTACACAGTGCAACAGCCCTTTGCATAAACTATAGCTTGAAATACCCTTGGAATGAATTGGGGGGCAGGGAAGGTAGAATCTTCAGAATATATCTGAATTTATTTGCAAAAAAGTCCATCCATTATTATTCATTTCATGTGTTTTGAAAACCCTCTCCTAATTATGGATGGATACTTTGCGGCTTACAGTTTTACCAGATTTGGATTCCTGCAAACCTTTCTTTCTGTTTTACTTTTTTAGCTTCAACCCCGGGCATGGTTTCTTCACTCTTGCATCCCATGAGCTTAAATCACACAAGGCCTCTTGCCTCAGAGATACTCTCACCCTTCTTTATATCCCAAAACAATCCTTTCTCTAACTATACATACCCAGTTAACACTACCAGCTGTGCACCAAGCCAAAAACATGTCTGAGATAGCACCTTTTGAGCGCCCAACCACCGCAACCAGTAGACAGAGCATTCTTGGTAGCTTAGCTGTTCCACATTTATGCAGTATCTGATGGCTCTTGCTTCACAAAATAAAAACACTATTTCATCTTAGTATGTTTTCATTTAGGTTAATGGGAGTGGGGTGCCGTTATCAGCCATAGGCCTGAAAGACAAGGGTAGCCAACATGGAGAGCAAACCCTGACCTTTCTTGCACCCATCACTCACCCCTGCCACCACCACTGCACCCCCCAAAATTATTGCCAAAATGCAACTGTGCAGAGGGGAAAAAATCCAGCAAGTCCATGGGAGCACAAACCTTATTTTCAAGATATAAGGCTCCCAGGATCCTCCCATGGGTGCGATTTTCCTTGAAAACAAGGTCCTCACAAAACTTGCTTTCAAGCAAAAAAGTGTTGTACCGTCACACCGCAACACCAAATTTGGGTGGCAAATTTGGCAGCATTGCTCTGGGAAGGCAGGGGTACAGCCCTCCATGGGTTTGGGGGAGGCAATATAGCCCCCCAAACTCCCACCCCTGTTCTAAGACAATGAGAGGCCAGAACCTTATATGACGAAATAAGCATTGTACGCAATGAATAGTTGTTAGTTTGCTTGAGAATACAACACAAGTCTATGGATGAGCTGAAATTTGAACCCCTTGTTTGCCTAGGGTTATAAGATGTACCAGGTCACCCTGGCTAGAACTGGCTTGCTTCTCACATACCTGGTTGGATTGTTAGCCTGGTTCCCTGGCCAAATATCACCTTTCCAACATTTCCCGTATTTGCACAATGAGAAAGCACTTTACAAAAACTACAAGAGAAAAACAACTAATGGCTGCATTTCACTTCACCCTCTACCCTAAGCTGCATGCTAAGAAAGATGCTAAATTAGAAGAGGACTAGTGTTTTTTTTTGGGGGGGGGGTATTATTTTGTTTTTGCTTTTGCGTTTTTTCCAGAACAGCCCTATTTAGAGGAATTTTTTTTTACACACGTTCAGTGTTCCGTTCTAAATGCAAGAACATCCACATTGGGAATGTTGTTTTTTTAAACAGTAGGAAAAGATTGGCTGGCATTCCTGTAACTTAACATTGCAATTCTATGCATGTTTACATGGAAGCATGCCCCAATGTCTTTAATAGAGCTTACTCTCTAGTAGGTTGTGTTTAGGGTTGTAGCCAAAGTAGGCATAGCTATATTTTCCCAAAGCCATCCTCTGTTGCCATTTCCTTCCCCTCCCTTTTCCATGCTTTTTTTTTTCTCCTCACCCCCACTGTCAAAAATTTAGATTCTAATATCTATATGGACAGGGACCCTGGTTTGGCAAAGTGTGGTTTGGACTAATGGGGCTGGATCCCAATTCATGGGGCTCGATCCAGTTTTAGGCACATGCAACTGGGTTGGCCAAAGTGGACTTCCCCATGCTTTCCTCCAAATGGTAGCCCCTTCAGCTCCCCACCCCCGCCAATGCTACCAAGAAGGTCAGGGGACCCTGCTGAATGGGATACATGTTGGTGTGGGAAGAAGGGGAAGGGTCCCCAGAAATCAGGCAGAGGCACTTTTAGCAAGCAGAGCTTCTAAGGATCCTCTGATCCCCCGAGCTGCCCCACACCACAACCTACTCCATATAGCAGGGGAGGCCATCCTCTCCATAGAATTTCTGGGGGCTTTGGGGGGTTACCATGAGGAGGAGGCAGGGAAGTCCACCTCCACCAGCCTGCCACCAGGATCTAAACCTTAGCAAAGAATACAAAACCAGAATAATATGAAAGAGGAAAATGCCAACCATCTTTAAACAAACACCAACACCTAGCCGCCTGTATCATAAATGTAGTACTTGAGCCAATTTCAAAAGTTTCTGGTTCCCTGTTTTAGTATGGCAAAAGAATGTATCATGGAAGAGAACATTCTGTTGTTGTTTCTAAGACTTACTTGGAAGAACTGTCATTCGTGTTCCACTCCCAATTAGAACTTTGTTCTCTCCAGAAGTATCACAGTGAAACACATCTTTACACAAACTCATCTTCTCTGAGACACCTTTCACTGGAGTGCAAAGGAATTTTAGTGGAGAAATGTCTCAAGAAACCTCATCAAATGTGGAAGCAAAAACAAGTGTGTATTCTCTATTCTGTCTGCCATGATTTCTTCAGCCTTGCATTCAGCCTTGCATTCTGTTGACTTAAATATTACAATAAAAGCTCATTCTCCAGTGATGGATTCTCCATTCTTTACACGTTGTTTTGGTTTCTAATATCAAATGAGAGTACCCAATGCAAACTCCCAGCTCTTGAGGAGGACACAGGGCCGGCAGACACAGCCTCCTCAATGGCACCTCCCCAATTATGTAACTCCGGCTCAAGGGACATCAAATTGTTAAACTGGTCTCTTCCCTATTGTCCTTTAGTGTGGTGCTTAAAACATTTTTTCCTCCACCAGGCTTTTACTGTGTTTTAATTTACGTAGTTATGGCTTTGTTTCTCTCTCTCTGTTTCTGCCTTTCTTTTCTTTTTCTTTGTTCTGTGTAGGGATGGCGGAGAATTCTGCCATGGATCTCAGTGAGGCCGAATGCCAGTGCATTCGCCCCCCCCCGAAATCAGTGGCGGAATGAAGCCCCCCCCCCCCATGAAAGGTGCACGAAATGGAGCACCTACCTGGTGCTGTTCACACTGTTTTGCGAATGGTGGCCACATCTGCGGCCACCATTCGCTTCATGATTTTTCCCGTGATAGGCTAAGTAGATACTTACGTAGCCTATCAGGGCTAGTGCAGGGATGCCATTTGCGTCCCTGCAGAGGCTGTGATAGGCTACGTAAATATTTACATAGCCTATCATGGGGGGAAAAAAGGAACGCAAATGGCGGCCGCCGTAGCCACCGCCATTTGCGTTCCCTTTCTTTCGCCGTGATAGGCTACATAAATATTTATGTAGCCTATCACGGCGAAAGAAAGGGAACGCAAATGGCGGTGGCTACAGTGGCCGCCATTTGCGTCTCTGTGCAGCCCAGCAGCAGCCGGATGTCGCTGCAGGAGGCCCCAGCCGGCAGCTCCACAGAGTTGCCACGGAGCGGAGCCGGCCGGCCAGGATTTCGGGGGGAGGGACGGAGTGCCTCCCCCCCACCGCGGATGACACAAAATGAAACAGGGAAGTCATTTCGTACATCCCTAGTGTACTTCTCCAGCACCATGCACACTGATGCTGCTCAATAAGTAATTATAATAATATAGGGTTGGATCCAGACTTAGTCATGCTTGAAGTTACGAAGTTTAGTCATGACTAAGATATGTCACCTTAATTTCAATGGGTCTACTCTAAGCATGAATAAGTCTGGATCCAACCCATTGACTCAATCAGCCTTCCCCAACCTGGAGTTTTGGATCACAACTCCCATCAGCCCTAGCCAGCATAATGGTCAGGGATGATGGGAGTTGTACTTCAAATATTTGGTGGGCACCAGCAATTTCCAGGCTGCATCTTAAATAGAGTACCTCATCCAGTTCCTTTTGTTCTTGTTTTTAACGTTGTTGTTGTTGTTGTTGTTTTATTGGAAGCACAGTCAGAAAGTAATGTACCCTGAAGAACAATTTTCAAAGACTTACTTGGATAAACTCTTAGTTTTGTTCCACCTCCAAATACCACTTTGTAATTGTCTCCAGAGGTACACAGTGAAACAGACCTTTACGTAAACTGATCATTTCAAAACATTTGTCTAGAGCTGAGATGATATTTCTTGGGGGGACAGGATGTCAACTATTCTCTCCTAATTCAGATTTGCTTATGAAACCATCTGAATCCATCATTCCTCTATTTCTAGTGTCAAAGCTGTGAGTGTTGTTATTTATTTATTTCTACTTATGCTGAAGGAGAGTCTTGAACTGCCCTGCCCAGGAAGCTGCCTGGCCTGCCTGCATGGTTGGGCCATCCCTGCTTAAGGATCCATCTTCCTTCTGCAAGTCTGTATAAGCCCAATCCATTGGATCCATATATTATTGTAGAGGCTGACAAACAATAGTGTTGCCATTTTGTGTTTTCCCTGTTCCACAGTTCCATAGTTCCACAATCCCCAGAAGTGAATTGAAGTTGCAAATAAGTTTGATGCTGGAATGATTTTTTGGCATTCCTAGCTCAAATGGTGCATTGGGATATGTCAAGTTTGGTTGTGAGGAACACCTTGAGCAATGACAAAAATGACAAATCTTGCTGGTGAATTTGCATAACATGGGAAATATGCCACGTTCAGTCGTTTGCATCCTGCTTTTCTTTTAAAAAACAAAACAAAACTGGAGGAGGAGGAGGAGGAGGAGGAGGAGGAGGAAGAAGAAGAAGAAGAAGAAGAAGAAGAAGAAGAAGAAGAAGAAGAAGAAGAAGAAGAAGAAGAGGGGGAGGAGGAGGAGGAAGAAGAAGAAGAAGAGCAACAACAACAGCAACAACAACAAGAACAACAGTTGGGACCTCCAACAGCATGTTGTGGTGTGGAGAGCTCCTGTCAGCCAGCCAGCCACATCCTCCTATGAGAATCCCCATTCTATCAACCCACCCACTTTTGTTCATTTTTCCACCACCCCAGGTCAGTATCCCATGGCCACGGAGCATCCTCAGGCTGTTGTTGTTGTTTTCCCCTCTGTTAGAGGGTTTGTTTGTTTTTGTTTTTAATTTTTTGTGTACTTTGCAACCCTTGGTGTTCCCCCAAGCCTGCTGATACTTCTCAGTTGTTAATGGATAGTCACATTCTGGCTACGTAGGGATCCACACTCGCCCAGAACACTGGAAAGAGAGGGAATAGTTGTAACAACAACAACTTTATTTTTGTATGGCACTCTCAGATGTTACAGGTGCTTCATGTGAATTTTCTAGTAGTGGTCCTTGCAACAACCCTGTTAAATCAGTATTATTACGTTCATATTGCAGGTGGGTGACTGAGGCAGAGAGAGAGAGAGAGAGAGAGAGAGAGAGAGGCTTGCATGATGGCACCAAGTGAATTCATGGCAGAGATAAAATTCTGGTATACCATTACAAAAGAAAAAGGAAAAGAGAGAAATATCTACATTTGATTTTTTGCAAACAAGCCACTGGAAGAATTTGCTTAGACACCCACCCACCCACCACACACACACACACACACACACACACAGTCACACACACACACTCACACACACTAGCATCCCTTCACCACTTTTTGTATGAATACAAAGGCAAGATTGCCTTGTTATAAGCCTCAGAGCAAAGTTCCACAACCCAGTCTTGGAGAGAGACACCTTCGATCTTCAGTGGAACAGTATGGTTTTCAGCAAACAAAATGGCAGAAAACGTTCCCAGATGGAATGTCCTCTTTTGATCCCAGGTTTTGTAAGCACATAAGATCAGCTGGGGTTCTCTGTCTGCATATTCATGGTACCAGAGCAGGGACAGGCTTGAGAGTAGTGAAACAATGCAAAATGACAGTCTGTCCCTCTTTAACTTCTATCTGGCTTGGTCAGTGGGACACTGAATTGCTTTGAGGAATTCCTACAAAAAAAATTGAAACAATATTATGAGAACCAAATTCCCATCCTTCTTTCCTTCCTTTATATTCATCCCACCACCATCACCCCTTTTTGTGCCTGAGACAATGCATGCTGGCACCACTGTGGGTCTCAGAGCACAGTAATACACTCCTTCGTCCCAAAGATAAACTTTCCCAATCTTCAAGTTGGCTTCCTTGTTGTCGAGGTTCAAAGTTCCAGAGTATTTTGCCATTTGATCCAGAGAAACAAACTTAATCATTGTCAGTATATGCTCTGGAGGTTGTCTGGGAAATTGCCGATACCAAGTTAGATATGGATTGGAGTCAATAGTGGAAAAATTACAGTGTAATTCTGCATCTTTTTCCTCTGTCACAGATGACTTGGGAAATGGCTGGAACACAGAGTCACTTTGACAATAATCTGCAAAAGGGAAAAGTTAGGTGAATTCAATTTGGCCTACCCTACCCTACCCTACCCTACCCTACCCTATCCCTCCCTTTAATTCCAATGTTCTGGCATGAGTGACATCACTTATGTAACCAAAACAGCACCATCCAGGCACAACAGGGAGGTATCAAAAGGCTTGGGTAAACCCTAGAACCATAGAATCATAGAATAGTAGGGTTGGAAGGGGCCTATAAGACCATCGAGTCCAACCCCCTGCTCCATGCAGGAGTCCAAGTCAAAGCATCACCCCAAACAAACTATTTTTTTTTAAGCCTAAGAAGCAAAATAAAAACAAACAAACAAAAACCATTGAGGACTGATCATGCTCAGTTAGGCACAGAAAGCTGGCTGTTGGGGTATCTGCATGTGTGGTGAAGGAGAGAGAATGGAATAGGGTATCCAGAAAGAAGATATGGCTGACTGACTTGTACATTGACTGTCTGCAGGACTCCATGGTGTAACATTTTGTTGCAGCGTTTACTTGGCCTAACAGGCCATGTTTTGTTTTTGTCTGTGTCCAGTTATCTGTCTGTATGGGCATACATCTTTTACAGTTTTTGAGAATTACCTAAGTATTCCTCTAATTTTTAAGAAAATTATAAATCCCCATCTTATGACACAAGAAGTCTCTATTCAGTTACTACTAGTAGGTAACTAGTAGTACTAGTAGGTACTAGTAGTAGTTACCTACTAGTACCACATAAATTCAAATACGATAGCCAGGATCCCAAGGGCCCTGGGAAGGAGTGCACCTAGAAAACTCTTCTTTGTGTCTATGAGGCTTTGCCAGTTTTAGTTTGCAGCTAAAATCTTTTTCGGACACAAAATATCGTGTCCGATTCTGCACTAGTGTGTGTCTATAAGTGTCTATAAGCGTCTCTCTGGGGCATAAGGTGGATTGTTTCAGGTGGGGAGCAGGGCAAGCAAGTCACAAACTCCCACTGCAAATGCAAAAGCCAGCTGGCAGTTCTTTGGCTCTTGCCCAACAGTATATTTCCGTCTTTGTTTCTACTGTCAAGAAATATGCTTCCTTAAATAGAGAGTGGCTACTAACTGTGAGAGCATTCCTGCTCATAAATTTCAGCACTTCATTTTTAAGAAGAGCCCTGCTTGAGAAGAGCCCAAGGCATATCTAGTCCACTATTTTGTTCCCACAATGGCCAATCAGATGCCACGAGTAGGACATGAGTACAATAGCATCCTCCTGCTTATGTTCCCCAGGAACTGGTAGTTAGAGCTTTTGTTATTGTTGTTCAGTCATTCAGTCATGTCCGACTCTTCGTGACCCCATGGACCATAGCACGCCAGGCCTTCCTGTCCTGCACTCAGGTAGTTAGAGCATACTGCCTCTAATACTGGAGGTAATATGTAGCCATCATGACTGGTAGCCTTTGGTGGCCTTACCCTCCCCGAATTTGTCTAATCCTTTTTTAAAGCTATCGAGGTTAGTGGCCATTTCTCAATGCCAAGAAGGCAACCAAATGGAGATATTACCTGATTCCTGGAGCAGAAGGAGAGTTCCCCAAGCCATCAGGTAGTGGGGTGTTTTAGAAGGGAAAAGCATCCTTGGGATTGTCAAAGAAACTGAAAAGTGAGGCTGTTTCTCCCTCGCTGGCTGTGTTTGAAAACACTGCAGGTGAGGCCACCTCTTCCTGTGGCCTGCCTCATCTGCTTCCTTCCTGTTTAGGATGATCATTTATCATGTTGAAATTTATTTTTTTTTTTTGAGTGAAGTGTCTTTCAAAAAGTGGATGGGAAATCTGGGGGGAACGTGTGACGGTCTAGGCTGACTTCTAGTGGCTAAAAATATCCCCCTTCCCCTCAAAAATACCCTAAGAAAACCCTTTTGAGAGAAGCCAGAGTTTATAAAACATTAGAAACTGTAGCTGCCTGATAAGGAACACTGTAACTTTATGAATGTGTACATTTGCTGAGACTCAGTGCATTGAAGCATCAAGCCAGCTTTTACGTAGCAGCAGTTCTGCACCCTGCTAGCAGATTGGTTTTTGTCCTTCTCTCCTTGCGTCATCATCTTCACTGTGTCATTGAAAGCACAGAAGTAGACTGCTGCATCTCTTAGCTCGATTGAAGGACTTCTTTTCAACAAAGTCTATGAAAACCCTCTCTGACGTTCTCGCGACTCCTTGCTTCTTGGACCATCAATGTTTGATAGCAAGAAGTTCCAAGGGGGTTCATGGGGATATTGCTCAAAGTGTTGTTGTTGTTGTTGTTGTTGTTGTTGTTGTTATCTTCTTTCTATATAGAAATGGAAATGCTTCTTTGTATGTCCTCAATGGACTCGAAAACTGTATATCCAATTGTTATGAAACTTTTGGGATTTGTTCTACCTCTGTCTGGGATGGTTTTAGGAATAGTAAAGTTTCATCTGCCATCTTGAAACAAAATGGCAGCCAGTCAAAGTTTTTAAACATCTCCTGCTTCAATACCATTTGATGCATTTCAACCAGACTTCGCGTTGTGGTTCAGCACTGCAGCGAGCAAAATGTAACCATACAAAAAATGGTGTCCTCCATTTTGAAACAAAATGGCGGCCAATCAAAACTTCCTAAATCTCACTGTTTCTATACTTTTTGATAAAAATAATTTGCATCAAATAGTCATCTATTCATGTTTTTCATGCTTTTTAGACATTAAACAAATAATTGAGTCCTGAATATTGAGGGGGGAAAGTTGTCCAAGTATTTAAAAAAAGAACAACAATGACAACAACAACAACAACAACAACAACAAAACAGTTTTGTGGTCTTCCGTTAACATTCTTCCATCTGTCAACAACTATGTGGTGCATCTAAGGGGCAACCTTAATCCATCATGGACAAGTTCAACGCTGACAAAAGAATGAATTATTCTATAGATGCAGTAGTGAATGTGGGAAAAACCATCCGCTACCCTGCAGAGTTCCTAAACTGCCAGAATCCACCTGGGTTGCCTCTGCACAACTACATTTGTAGTTGGGAATGCCAATAATGCTTTTGTATAATTTAAGTCCCCCAAGGTTGTGCAGTGGGATGCAGCTTCAGGTAAAGAGCCTAAGGTCCCTTGTGACTGAAGCCACTATCTTAATTGGGTGTGCTGAAGGTGAAACTGCATTCATCCCTAGAATTCCGATAATTCCTTCAGTTTATCCATCGGATTTCAAATGAATACAGTTTCCAGTTAAACCTTGCCTTGCTATGAATATTAACAAATCACAGGGACAGTCACTGAAATTTGCCAGTTTGGACTTGGCAGACTGAGTGCTTTTCTCATGGACAGTTTTACATTGTATGTTCCCATGTAAGTTCACCTCACAATTTGTTTATTGTAGCACCCAATGTAACAACAGCCAACACAGTGTACAAAGAAGCTTTCTAAATTTTAATTTGTTTGTAGGGATCCCAAAAAGGGAATAGACAGTTAAATTTAATAGATAACAATAGATTCTCCCTCCCTGGAACTCCCTCCGTAGGGAACTCCACCATGCCCACTCTTTAATGAGCTTCCACTACACATTAAAAACGTGGTTGTTCAGGCAGACATTTGGGGTAGGCTAGGGTATTTTTAGAAATATGATGATTTAAGGTAGAATTTTATTCTTTTAAAACTGTTTGTATTGCTGTACATTGCCCAGAGTGGCCGGGTGACCGGCCAGATGGGCAATTAAGAAATTTAATTAATTAATTAAGTCAATATGCAGCATTTCCTGGTTACACACAAAAGCACTATAAAATTAATAGCAATTCGTAAAGATGGGTGATACTTTGGTCAACAATACTACAAGCAAGAAGGATCTTGGAATTGTTGTAGATCACTAGCTGAATATGAGCCAACCATGTGATGTGGCTGCAAAAAAGGCAAATACTTTTTTGGGCTGCATTAATAGAAGTATAGCTTCCAAATCCCTGGAAGTACTCGTTCCCCTCTACTCAGCACTGGTTAGGCCTCATTGTGAGTACTGTGTGCAGTTCTCGGTGCCACACTTTACAACAAAGATGATCAGAGGACTGGAAATAAAGCCCTATGAGGAGAGACTGAAAGAACTGGGCATGTTTAGCCTTGAGAAGAGAAGACTGAGGGGAGATAGGATAGCGCTCTTCAAGTACTTGAAAGGTTGTCACAGAGAGGAAGGACACGGAATAATGGGCTCAAGTTATAGGAAGCCAGATTCCAGCTGAACATCAGGAAAAAAAACTTCCTGAGTGTTAGAGCAATATGACAATGGAACCAATGACCTAGGAAGGTGGTGGGCTCTCCCACACTGGAGGCATTCAATCAAGATGAGGCTGCACAGCCATCTGTTGGGGATGCTCTGGCTTGGATTCTTGCACTGAGCAGGGGGTTGGACTCGATGGTCTTATAGGCCCCTTCCAACCCTACTATTCTATGATTCTATGACTCTAAACAAAAAGTGGAATTGGCTGAAAAGTAATATAAATACAATACACAGGTAACACTTTTGAAGTTATAATCCTTTTTTATATTGTGCACTCATCTTAAAACCAAATTCACCATTTAGCACACAATACAGGAAAGAATGGGAGCATTTCAATCGCCTGTTCCACACCCCCTCCTTGCCATGTGGATGCCTCAGTTGCGTCCACTGTAAATTGGATGTTCTAATTAAATTAATCCAGGCAATGCCGGACACTTCAACTAGTATCCTGTGTTCAGAGGTAACATAGCTGCATGAGAGCAAAACAGCTTGACCATCTTGGACAGCAACAGAAGCTGGCATTTGGGAGACAGAGGCACCGTGAAGTGTTTCTGCAAAAGAAATGTGGAAGTTAGTTGATGCCTTTGACTGGGAATCAAAGATGCAAAAAGAGGTGTAAAGAGGAGAGTGAAATAAAGGCAGAGAGCTATTCTAAGGTTCTTAGATTTCAGCTTTGAAAGTGTCAGTGGGAAAGGAGAGGGGAAGGAACTGGGATTTTGAAATTGATATGTGACCAACCTAGGGATGTCAGAGAATTCCACCACGGATGTTGGTGAGGCCGAATGCCAGTGCATTCGGCCCCCCAAAATCCATGGTGGAATGAAGCCCCCCGCCCCCCCACCCCGTGAAAGGCGCGCGAAAAGGAGCACTTACCTGCTGCTGTTCGTGCTGCTTTGCAAATGGCGGCCGCATCTGCGGCCGCCATTTGCTTCTTCATTATTGCCGTGATAGGCTACATAAATACTTATGCAGTCTATCACGGCTAACATAGGGACACCATTTGTGTCCCTGCTGAGGCCGTGATAGACTACATAAATATTTACGTAGCCTATCACGGTAAAATACAAGGATGCAAATGGCGGCAGCTACAGTGACCGCCATTTGCGTCCCTCTACAGCCCAGCGGCCAGATGTCTGGCTGCGGGCGGCCCCGGCCAGCGGCTCTGCGAAGTTGCTGTGGAGTGGAGCCGGCTGGGGAGAATTTCTGGGGGAGGAACGCATCACCTCCCCCCCACCGCAAATGTCACCCTTCGAAAAGTTAAGTGACTTTCGTACATCCCTAGCAACCTGACCCTCAATATTGACACCACATCGTGGCTGGCCCAAGACATTTTACTATCTGAGATAAAGTACAAAATGGCACATACCCCCAATTCTGTGTACAGAAGATGACGGACCAACACTGGCAACGGGACAGCATCCTCCACCACACCTGAAGACAGCAGGGTAGCTTAGGGGACACACAACTGTGTCCTGCGACACCTTGCTGTCGCTGCCAACCCCCAGCATCTGCCACCTGGGCCAGTTGTCTCACTTTGCCCAATGGTAGGGCTGGCCATGCACTCCATAATTAATTGCATAAGTTCAATGAGTAAGCTCATAAACAATGTCTACAGTTGTCCTTGACACACTTGTTTCTGGAGATGCAGGATTAAGGGAACAATCCTATGTGGATAGGCAGCTGCCTCTATCCAATGCAGGGCAGGAGGTGCATGGAGGGGATCCTCTCCTCTGTGCTCCAGCTGTCCTGCATTAATGGCTAGATGGCCCATTTCAGCTGACAAGCTTCAGGACATTGGAGCGCTGAGTGGGGAGGATGTCAATGCATAGGAAGTGTCATACCGGCACTTCTGCACTCCCCGCCCCACCCCAGGGAACACCCCCATTTACCCTCCTCTGGGATGCCCTTATGAGCTCAGAGCCTGGGTGATGCCCCCTTCTAAGATTATACAACCTTGTAAGATACACAGGCTTCAACTGGGATCCAAAACAGTGTAGGTGAAAATAAGGCACTGGCATTGCAATTGGACATCTGAGAAAAAAATGCTGGGGTGTTAAAATCTTCTTCACTCACTCACCAACATTTCAGGTTTTTCTAAATACAATACTCTATGGAAGTTTCACTCTCTCAACTCAGCCTTCATGGACAGATCCCTTCTCATTTTAACAGCCCCCTTGCATGCTCCCTTAGTGCCGCAACATTACCCATTAGCCTTTCCTAAGCTCCTTCATTATATCTCCCCCTCCCCTCCAATAGAAGCGTCCACACACCCAGCTGGATTGAACTGCGCGCACACACACACACACACACACACACACACAGTTTGTAGTGGTAAATTTGGAAATGCAGGAGCTCATTGTGACAGTCTCCAAGGGCAGTCCAAAAATTTCAGGCAGCTGTGTCGATCTGTGTCCACAAAGCAGTTCTAGGAGTTTTCATCTCCACCAGGAGCACGTCTTTGGTAAAACGAATAGGTCTCAATTGCCCATTCCAGACCAAGGCATCCCAAATACGTTGCATTCCAACATGGAACAATATATTATTGCTTGGAAAATGCATTCCCCCCACAGCTACAGTGAGGATCGCAGCTAAGCTCCAAGGGAACAGGAGATTTTGAGGGGGGCGGCAGATGACATCAGAGTCCCTGCCTGCTCATGAAAAAGTGCCAGGGCTGCGTCCTTGCGAGCCCTGCCTCCACAATACCACTGGCCTCATGTATCAGAGCTGGTTAGCTGAGGTGGAAGTGTATATTTCATTTGACAACAACTGACTTTTTCATCTTTTATTGGATTTTATGATGTACTTTATTGTATTTAATAATGGTAATTTATTGTATATTGTGACCACCCGGGGGTCATTCCATGATGAAGGGCAGGGTATTGGGTGTTCAAAAAAGAAGAAGAAGTTATCAATCAGTCAATCAATCAATCGAAATCCTTGCAACTCAGTTTTCATCTGTGAAAGCAACACTTAATTTGTGGGTTTGTGAGGCAGTATCCAATTTGGCACTCATGCTAACATATAGTACGCTGCACTAGCATAGCATTTGATGGTGCGGCAGGTTTTCCTGGAGACGATTTGGGTTCTGGTACTTTACTGCAAGGCATCCGTCCCCAACCTGGTGCTGTTCAACTTGACCTGGAGGACAGTGAGAAAAAGGACTGCTTAAACTGCCACATCAGCTTTTTGCTGCTGGTAGTTTTCATTCAGCTCCCCTTGTGGTTCTCACCACTGTGTCCTCAAAAACACAGTTGTAGACCGCTGAGTCTTTCATGCTGGCAACTTCTTCTTGCAAATGGAAGGATCTTTCTGCTTTGAGGTGCATAGCAAAGAAGTTCCCAACTCTTTTGTTTTCAGCATTTGCTTGGGGGTCTTCTGTCAGCAAAAGCTGGGGAGCCCCACCATCGTGGTGCTGGATGTACCAATAGAGATACAGGTATCTGGAAAAAGAATAATCATAGTTACAGGTGATGAACAGTTGCAGTCCTTCCTTTATGACAAGAGGGCTTTAGGTCTGTGTTACTAAGTCTCCCATAGTCCCTTAGGGTGAGAAGAGAGAGGGGGCTGTTATGGTTGTCAGGAGGCAGAACATTCTGAGGGGGGGGGGGTTGTTGTTGTTGTTCAGTCATTCAGTCATGTCTGACTCTTCGTGACCCCATGGACCATAGCACACCAGGCCTTCCTGTCCTGAGCTCTCTCCCGGAGCGTGCTCAAGTTCATATTCATGGAACAATGTTTAAATAAAAGGTATCCCCGTGTAGAAGAAGACATGAAGTATAGGTAGAACCGTCCAGTTGGGTCACCATCAGGATCAGAGGTCACCTCTGTTCCCTTTCCTGTTTCCTTTTGCAAAAGAAGACAGAATGGGAGGAGGACAATGCCTGACTTCCTGCAAGATCTTAAGTTGTCCATCTCCTTGGGAGTTTTGGGTGATGGGCCTTGACATGCATGAACATCAAAGGGAGAACTGTATCTGGGTGCGACATTTGGCTTACACTTCTCATGTACATATTCCATTTCACCTTCATGCCGATACAATTGCACTTCATTTTGACTTATGAGAACACATTGGTTCTGCCCTCAGAATTAAAGTTCTCAAGAACATGTCCACCTATCAAGAGGAGGGAGACAGACCAGTGAAGAAAACTGAACAAGACAGAGAGACAGAAAGAAAACCATTATGTCTCTGGGGAGTTTTAAAGGAGGTGTGGAGGGTAAGAGCAGACCACAAAAGATGTGGTGTTGGGAGGGATATAAAATGCAAGTCTGTACCAAGGAACAATCCAGAATCACAGGTCGGCATTAAGATTGCCGGGAGAATTATCAACAACCTCAGATATGCAGACGATACCACTCTAATGGCAGAAAGCGAATTGGATCTAAAGAGCCTCTTGTTGAGGGTGAAAGTGGAGAGTGCAAAAGCTGGTTTGAAACTCAACATTAAAAAAACGAAGATCATGGCATCTGGCCCCATCACTTCCTGGCATATAGAAGGGGAAGAAATGGAAGCAGTGACAGATTTTACTTTCTTGGGCTCCAATATCACCGCAGACAGTGACTGTAGCCATGAAATTAAAAGACGCTTGCTCCTTGGGAGGAAAGCTATGGCAAACCTAGACAGCATAGTAAGAAGCAGAGACATCACATGCCGACAGAGGTCTGCATAATCAAAGCTATGGTTTTCCCAGTAGTAATGTATGGCTGTGAGAGCTGGACTACAAAGAAGGCTGAGCACAGGAGAATTGATGCTTTTGAACTGTGGTGCTGGAGAAGACTCTCACGAGTCCCCTGGACTGCAAGGAGGTCCAATCAGTCAATCCTAAAGGAAATCAACCCTAATTGCTCATTGGAAGGACAGATACTGAAGCTGAAGCTCAAATATTTTGGCCACCTATTGCGAAGAGAAAACTCCATAGAAAAGACCCTGATGCTGGGAAAGATTGAAGGCAAAAGGCAAAGGGGATGGCAGAGGATGAGATAGCTAGATAGCATCACGGATGCAATGAATATGAACTTGAGCACACTCCAGGAGAGAGCGGAGGAGAGGAAGGCCTGGCGTGCTATGGTCCATGGGGTCATGAAGAGTCAGACATGACTTAATGACTGAACAACAACAACAAGATGCTACTCACTTGAAGCGAAAGCCAGTAACGTAATCAACACTGATGCGAAGATCATGATAAGAGATCTGTACATCTAGATGGACCGTGTTTGAATGCGGATTGGATTTAAAATGATCTCCCTCAATGTTTCTGCTTCTCAAGTCTCTCCAGCAGCTGGCTACAAAGACCCAGCATTCTGCAGTGTAAAGCACAGGCCCGACTTGTAGTAAATGTTTCCTTCCTTCCGATTTTGGCTTAACCAGTTTGTGGTTTCCTGTTCTTTTCGGCACAGTGACTTCAGAAGAGTCAGCTGTGTGTGCGACCTGAGTCAGCTAACCTTCATGAGTAGGCCTTCAACTTCTGAAGGCAAGCCAGATTTCTATGAAATACCAGTGGAGGGGGCGGGGGCGGGGGCAAATCCCAGGGACCACGCTTAAAGTACATCACTCTGTGGTAGGGATGTCAGAGAATTCCGCCACGGATCTCAGTGAGGCCGAATGCCAGTGCATTTGGCCCCCCGAACTCCGTGGCGGAACGGCCTGCCATCCCCCGCCCCCCACGGATCCCCCCCAGGACGAGACTTACCTGGGGGGGATGTTCTGGACGGCGGTGGCTCCAGCGGCGGCTTCGGCAGAGGTGGCGGCGGCGGCTGGACTTCTGACCGGCTGCTTCCATTTGCAGTCTTTTTTTTTTCCCTTCCCCCATTTGTGATAGGCTGCGTAAAGACTTACAGAGAGCTTCGGCTATTGGGCGGTATAGAAATGAAATAAATAAATAAATAAATATCACGTCTGGGTTAAAAAGAAAAAGCGTATGCAAATGGCGGCGGCTATGGCCGCCACCATTTGCGTTCCCTATTTTTGGTTGTCTTAGTCTACGTAAATATTTAAGTAGACTAAGACAGCAAAAATAAGGGGGAACGCAAATAGCGTCTACTACGCTATTTGCGTTCCCCCTTAGTTTCACTGTCTTAGTCTACGTAAATATTTACGTAGTCTAAGACAACCAAAAATTGGGAATGCAAATGGCAGCGGCCGTAGCCGCCGCCATTTGCGTACGTGGTTTTGTTTTTGTTTTTTTTTAACCCAGACATAATAGGCTACATAAATCTTTATGTAGCCTATCACGGCTGAATACAGGGATGCAAATGGCAGCGGCCACAGCCACCGCCATTTGCGTCCCTGCTAGCCAGCGGCCAGATGTCTGTCTACTGGCAGAGCCAGCTGGCGGCTCTGCAGAATCCCCGTGGAGTGGAGCCGGCCGGCCAGGATTCCAGGGGGAGGGACGGAGCGCCTCCCCCCCCCAGCGGAACCTGGAGGAGCCAGGTAAGGGGGGTTTCATATATCCCTACTCTGTGGAGAGTGGGTAGCAAAATGTAATTAAAAAGGGGGAGGAGTTAGGGATATTTATGGATGTTCCCTTACCTGAAAGAAAAGAGGGGAGAGAGCAAGAGCCAGAGCGAGCGAGAGAGGGAGAGAGAGAGAGAGAAATGTGGCAATTCAAAATCTCTTGGAATTGCACTACCCCCTAGTGGGGGTCAGTATGAACTGATCATGCCCCTGTCTCAGAGAGGAGGGTCAAGTTGACATGTAGGAGGTACAAGTGGGACCCGCAACAAAATATCGCAGTGCCTCCTTCCTCTGCTTCTCTTCAGGGCTTCAGCCAGTCCTTCCCCCCCAGCTGACCCACGACATTCCATCGTACTGAGCATGTTCATTCCTCCCTGGGCTGCTATTTTAGGGCCCTACACTTTAGGTATCTTTTTTAAAAGATGTTTGTTTTGAGCTTCGGCAAACCTTGAGGTTCCCCGAGCATGCTAACTAGGGATGGACGGACTCGGCCCAGTCCCGCTCGCACGCCGCTCGCTGGACTCCTGCTGGCCGCTCACCCCGTTGGCGGTGCTGCGCAAGCCACTGGGCTGTTCACAAGTGCCCAACGGGCAGCGAGGGGCCGCCCATTCCCTCAGCGAGCTGCCATTTGCATAAAGGTGGCCGCTCGTTCTTTTATGGAAAGGGCCTTTTACGCACATGGCGGAGCTAAAGTGCCCATTCACGCAAGATTACGGGAGTGAACGGTCCATTTATGCCTGTAACCTTGCAAAAACGGCTGCTTTACGACCTCCATTGGCATAAAAGACCTCTTACATTAAACAACAAGCTGCCATTTTGACACAAAACGGTGGCTTGGCAGACCAGCAGGGACCACTGTGCTTGCTTGCCTACCATGGTGCTCGCTGGGCCCAGCAAGTGCAGCTGAGCATGGGGGAGGGGATCCCTGGACTCCTGCCTCCTCTCGGACTCCTGCAACATCCTTAACCACCCTCTTATTTCTCAGTGGGCCTCTTTGGTTCTATTTCTATCCGCACTCACCCACCTGTGTTTGCTATTGGAAGGAATGATGGTTGCACCCGCACACAGCAAATTATCTTCAGATGCTTAGGTATGAATTGATCATGGTTTCCATACTAAATCCTGAATCCTGAATACAATAGAGGAAGGAAACACCACCTCTGGACAACTTTGGGGGCAAGTCTCTCTTGGCTTCAGTCCCAGGCAGGGCTTAGCATGGCTTATGTCTGGACCTCACCTTCAATATAAGGGCAATGTCCTGGAGTCTCTGAAGTGGTTGTAAGAAAGATATCTCTTCTGAGCATGAGTTGGATGCCTTTTCCTCACCACTGAGTACTAGCCACAAACAAACTGGTCAACATTTTCCGCACTATGATGAGATGAATTGCATTGTATTTCTATCTAAATCATAATAACTATTTCTACATTAGCACCTATACATAAAAACTAACATATGCAAATATTATGCAAATCATTGTCTCCCTTTATCCTCTCTTTTGCTGATGCATTTTCTCTTTTTTTTCACGATGCATTAGTGGCAACCCCTGGGGAGGGACAAGCCTCGTGATCCACTATTAAAGCCAATGATGCATTAGCAGCAACCCTTTTGGAGGGACAAGCCTCGTGAACTGCTATCAAAGCCCAAACCCTATGGCGATCCATAGCTAGACACTCCCAAAGCCACCAGTCAACCTGTGGTCTACAAAATGAGGGACAAAATGGTCTGAAATGAAGGGCACCAAACTTGCTGACAAGAATGAGAATGAAGGGGCGGGCCTAGAATTGTCCTTGGCACAGAGACATGGCTTCTTCATACACCATTTGATTAATTTGTGGAATTCACTGCAATGAGAGATCCTGAGGGGCAATGACTTTTGTATTGTGAAATGTCAACAAAGCAAAACAAAATGAGAAAAAGAAACAAATGTAGCTATACAGATTTGAATATATCAATTTCAGTGCATGCATTGAAACTGATATGGATGAGGGCAGAAGCCAAATCATTTAGCTTAAAATATTTTTTGAATATTCTGTTGCAAGTCTTTCTATCATATATATATATTTGTGTGTGTGTGTGTGTGTATCTATATCTATATCTATATCTATATATTTCATATATATATGGAAATAAGGTTTCTAAGAATTATACATAAACTTCAACAAAAGCAGACTGAATATCCATAAGTATCCATTTGCAAGTGGTGCCTATAAAACACCCATTCAAATGTTGAAGGCACTGTTGGGTCCTCAATCCATCACATTATAGGTTTGTTGTTCAGTCGTTCAGTCGTGTCCGACTCTTCGTGACCCCATGGACCATAGCACGCCAGGCCTTCCTGTCCTGCGCTCTCTCCCGGAGCATGCTCAAGTTCATATTCATTGCATCGGTGATGCTATCTAGCTATCTCATCCTCATCTCATCATTATAGGAGTTGCGTGTTTATCCTTCTAATGTTTTAATATCAGTCTTTTAGCTGCCAAAGGGCTGTGGAAAATCCATTTACATTGACCACACACTAACTTCCAGGAAGCAGGTAGATAATTTAAGAGGATGTGTACATTAGTAAATATTAAAGAATGTTCCAACACAAGGATTATCCATATAATAACCTCCTCCCACTCAAAGGCAACTATTGGGTATTGACAACACATACAGGTAAAAGAATCATTAGCAGTGTTACCCCTCCAGCAATTAGCCAGCTTAGACAAACCCTTATTAAAGAGTTGTTGTGGCTTCCAAGAGACACGGAACATGAGTTTTTTGCTGAATAAGGTGTAATCTGAAATCAATGGACAATCGATGACTTCACATGGGGGCTGGACAGATAAAGGGGCTCATTATTATAAATAGTTATTGTTAGCCATGGCAGTTAATCGGACAAAAGGAAAGGAGAGGTTCCTCCTGTGCAAGCACCAGGCCATTACTGACCCCTAGAGGGATGCCGCTTGGGCTGGCGTTTTCATGGCAGACTATAGCGGGGTGGTTTGCCATTGCCTTCCCCAGTCGTGTGACTACCTTTCCCCCAGCATAATTAGGGGCACTCATCGCAGGGATTGTGGGACCCAGTACTGCTGGCAGGATTCAGCTATTGGTCAGTAGGAACATGTAAGAAAATAAATAAATGAATGAATGAATGAATGAATGAATGATTGCAGGCCCAAGATGTATGTCAGTAAATGCCCCCCTCCTCTCTCTCTCTCTCTCTCTCTCTCTCTCTTTCTCTCTCTCTCTCTCTCTCTCTCTCACACACACACACACACACACACACACACAACATATTGTCATGTCTGGCTACCAGGAGTCACATTTATTTTGCTATGTAAAATACCAGAAAAATAAAGCTTGTAAGTGAATTGGTCAATGTTTACAATGTTTGCTGCCATGTTGGTCCATTGGAATAATAATAATTTTTAAAAATCAAACCATCAGTGGTATCATGCCTTTCTTTGTATCCACCCAAATCTTACAAAATACTAGTCAGGAAGGATTATGGGACTCGTACGCAGGCTGGATGTCATTTTAAAACAAATAATAGCAAAAAGGTGTGTGCGTTTGGGGGGCATAGTAGAAATGCCTTAGTGTAGTTGAAATGCTCTTCATTAAGCTAGTCTATCCATGTTTGCTCTGATTTCAGGAAATCTCATGCAATTCAATTTGAAGAGTCTTATTGCCAGGGAACTATGCTTAGGATTGCAGTCTAGAGACAAATATATTGTAAATGCTCCTTTTCCACCGGTGTCTTCCCTTTTGGCAAGTTTTTCATTGGCTTGTCATCTGGCAAACCTCACTGTGTCACTCACAGCGCAGAAATAGACAGCAGAGTCTTTCAGCTGGCTGGCTGATTTCTTCATGTGGAAGCTCTTTTGGTGCTTATCATGCTTGGCTTTGAAGCCTCTATGGAGTTCGTCACGTGAATCGGCTTTTCCAGGATCCCTCAGAAAGAGCTCCAGGGGTTACCTGCCTGGCATGAATGTACAAGGATGGACTGGCTTGGTACCCTGAAAGCACTTCAGAGGTACACTTGAGAATGATATGGTCCCCTTGGGTGACAGTCACAGTGCCTGTACTTTGTGTGACCGACCGAGACTCCCTTCTGCAGAGAAAATACAATACTAAGTTCCATGAGTAAGCTAGCTCATAAACAATGTCTACAGTTGTTCTTGACACACTTGTTTCTAGAGATGCAAGCTTAAGGGAGCAATCCTATGTGGATAGGCGGCTGCCTCTATCCAATGCAGGGCAGGAGGTGCATGGAGGGAATCCTCTCCTCTGTGCTCCAGCCATCCTGCATTCATGGCTAGACAGTTGATTTTGGCTGACAGGCTGTAGGACATTGGTGATCTGAGTGGGGAGGATGGACGACGCATAGGAAGTGTCATACCGGCACTTCTGCTCTCCCAACCCTGCACCCGGGATCACCCCCTTTTGCCCTGCTCTGGGCTGTTCTTATGAGCTCGGAGCCCGGGGACGATCTGTGCTGCCTACGGGGGGGAGGGGGGCAGTTCTCCAAGAACTGACCTCGGAGCCTGGGTGAAGCCCCCTGCTAAGACTACACAACCTTGTAAGATACACAGCCTTCAACTGGGATCCAAAAACAGTGTAGGTGAGAGTACGGCAGTGGCATTTCAATGGGACATCTGAGAAAAAAATGCTGGGGTGTTAAAATCTTCTTCACTCACTCACAAACATTTCAGGTTTTCTAAATACAATACTCTATGGAAGCTTCACCCTCTCAACTCAGCCCTCATAGACAGATCCCTTCTCATTTAAACAGCCTCCTTGCACACTCCCATAGGGCCCCAACATTACCCATTAGCCTTCCCTAAGCTCCTTCATTATATCTCCCACTCCCCTCCAACAGAAGCGTCCACACACCCAGCTGGATTGAACTACACAAACACACAGTTGTGTAGTGGAAAATTGGAAATGCAGGAGCTCATTGTGACAGTCTCCAAGGGCAGTCCAAAAATTTCAGGCAGCTGTGGCGATCTGTGTCCACAAAGCAGTTCTAGGAGTTTTCCTCTCCACCAGGAGCGCATCCTTGGTAAAACAAATAGGTCTCAATTGCCCATTCCAGACCAAGGCATCCCAAATATGTTGCATTCCAACATGGAACAATATATTATTGGTTGGAAAATGCATTCCCCCCACAGCTACAGTGAGGATCGCAGCTAAGCTCCAAGGGAACAGGGGATTTTGAGGGGGGCGACAGATGACATCAGAGTCCCTGATCATGAAAAAGTGCCGGGGCTGCGTCCTTGCGAGCCCTGCCTCCACAATACCACTGGCCTCATGTATCAGAGGCTCAGAGCTGGTTAGCTGAGGTGGAAGTATATATTTCATTTGACAACAACTGACTTTTTCATCTTTTATTGGATTTTATGATGTACTTCATTGTATTTTAGAATGGCAATTTATTGTATATTGTGACCACCCGGGGGTCATTCCATGATGAAGGGCAGGGTATTGGCTGTTAAAAAAAAAGTTATCTATCAATCAATCAAAATCCTTGCAGCTCAGTTTTCATCTGTGAAAGCAATGTTTAATTTGTGGGTTTATGGGGCAGTATCCAATTTGGCACTCGTGCTAAAATATAGTATGCTGCACTAGCATAGCATTTGATGGTGCAGCAGGTTTTCCTGGAGATGATTTGGGTTCTGGTACTTTACTGCAAGGCATCCGTCCCCAACCTGGCGCTGTTCAACTTGACCTGGAGGACAGTGAGAAAAAGAACTGCTTAAACTGCCACATCAGCTTTTTGCTGCTGGTAGTTTTCATTCAGCGCCCCTTGTGGTTCTCACCACTGTGTCTTCGAAAGCACAGTAGTAGACTGCTGAGTCTTTCATGCTGGCGACTTCTTTTTGCAAATGGAAGGATCTTTCTGCCTTGAGGTGCGTAGCAAAGAAGTTCCCAACTCTTTTGTTTTCAGCATTTGCTTGGGGGTCTTCTGTCAGCAAAAGCTGGGGAGCCCCACCATCGTGGTGCTGGATGTACCAATAGAGATACAGGTATCCAGAACCAGAATAGTCATAGTTACAGGTGATTAACAGTTGCAGTTCTTCCTTTATGACAAGAGAGCTTTGGGTCTGTGTTACTGAGTCTCCCGTAGTCCCTTAGGGTGAGAAGAGAGAGGGGGCTGTTATCTTTGTCAGGAGGCAGAACATTCGGGGGGGGGGGGAAGCAATGTCTAAATAACAGTTATCCCTGTGTAGAAGAAGACAGGAGGTATATGTAGAACTGTCCAGTTGGGTCACCATCAGGATCAGAGTTCACCTCTGTTCCTTTCCTGTTTCCTTTTGCAAAAGAAGACAGAATGGGAGGAGGACAATGCCTGACTCCCTGCAAGATCTCAAGTTGTCCCTCTCCTTCGGAGTTTTGGGTGATGGGCCTTGAAATGCATGAACGTCAAAGGGAGACCTGTATCTGGGTGCCACATTTGGCTCACACTTTGCATGTACATCTTTCATGTACATCTTCCATTTGGCTCACACTTTTCATGTACATCTTCCATTTCACCTTCATGCCAATACAATTGTACTTCATTTTGAAGTATGAGAACTAACTAACTAACTAACTGCCCTCAGAATCAAAGTTCTCAAGAACATGTCCACCTATCAAGAGGAGAGAGACAGACCAGTGGAAAAAACTGAGCAAGACAGAGAGACAGAAAGAAAACCATTATGCCTCTGGGGAGTTTTACAGGAGGCGTGGAGGGTAAGAGCAGAGCACAGAAGATATGATGTTGGAAGGGATATAAAACACAAGTCTATACCAAGGAACAGTGCAGAATTATTATGTTTTAAGATGCTACTCACTTGAAGCGAAAGCCAGTAACGTAATCAACCCTGATGCGAAGATCATGATAAGAGAACTGTACATCTAGATGGACCGTGTTTGAATGTGGATTAGATTTAAAATGATCTCCCTCAATGTTTCTGCTTCTCAAGTCTCTCCAGCAGCTGGCTACAAAGACCCAGCATTCTGCAGTGTAAAGCACAGGCCCGAATTGTAGTGTTTTCTTCCTTCGGATTTTGGTTTAACCAATTGTGGTTTCCTGTTCTTTTCGGCACAGTGACTTCAAAAGAGTCAGCTGTGCGCGCGATCTGATTCAGCTCACCTTCATGAGCGGCCTTAAACGTCTGAAGGCAAGCCAGAGTTCTATGAAATACCAGGGGAGGGGGCGGGGGGAAATCCCAGGGACCACACTTAAAGTACATCATGCTGTGGAGGGTGGGTAGCAAAGTGTAATTAAAAAGGGGGAGAAGTTAGGGATATTAAGGATGTTCCCTTACCTGAAAGAAAAGAGGGGAGAGAGCGAGAGCGAGCAAGAGAGAGAGAGAGAGAGAGAAATGTGGCAATTCAAAATCTCTTGGAATTGCACTACCCCCTAGTGGGGGTCAGTATGAACTGATCATGCCCCTGTCCCAGAGAGGAGGGTCAAGTTGACATGTAGGAGGTACAAGTGGGACCCGCAACAAAATATCGCAGTGCCTCCTTCCTCTGCTTCTCTTCAGGGCTTCAGCCAGTCCTTCCCTCCCAGCTGACCCACGACATTCCATCGTACTGAGCATGTTCATTCCTCCCTGGGCTGCTATTTTAGGGTCTTACACTTCAGGTGTCTTTTTTTAAAGATGTTTGTTTTGAGCTTTGGCAAACCTTGGGGTTCCGCGAGCATGCTAACTAGGGATAGACGGACTCGGCCCAGTCCCGCTCGCACGCCGCTCGCTGGACTCCTGCTGGCCGCTCACCCCGTTGGCGGTGCTGCGCAAGCCACTGGGCTGTTCACAAGTGCCCAACGGGCAGCGAGGGGCCGCCCATTCCCTCAGCGAGCCGCCATTTGCATAAAGGTGGCCACTCGTTCTTTTATGGAAAGGGCCTTTTACGCACATGGCGGAGCTAAAGTGCCCATTCACGCAAGATTACGGGAGTAAACAGTCCATTTATGCCTGTAACCTTGCGAAAACGGCTGCTTTACGACCTCCATTGGCAAAAAAGACCTCTTACATTAAACAACAAGCTGCCATTTTGACACAAAACGGTGGCTTGGCAGACCAGCAGGGACCACTGCGCTTGCTTGGCCACCATGGTGCTCGCTGGGCCCAGCAAGTGCAGCTGAGCATGGGGGAGGGGATCCCTGGACTCCAGCCCCCTCTCGAACTCCTGCAACATCCTTAACCACCCTCTTATTTCTCAGTGAGCCTCTTTGGTTCTATTTCTATCCGCACTTACCCACCTGTGTTTGCTATTGGAAGGAATGATGGTTGCACCCGCACACAGCAAATTATCTTCAGATGCTTAGGTATGAATTGATCATGGTTTCCATACTAAATCCTGAATCCTGAATACAATAGAGGAAGAAAACACCACCTCTGGACAACTTTGGGGGCAAGTCTCTCTTGGCTTCAGTCCCAGGCAGGGCTTAGCATGGCTTATGTCTGGACCCCACCTTCAATATAAGGGCAATGTCCTGGAGTCTCTGAAGTGGTTGTAAGAAAGATATCTCTTCTGAGCATGAGTTGGATCCCTTTTCCTCACCACTGAGTACTAGCCACAAACATTGCTCAAACAGCTGGGATTAGGGGCTACCCCATCAGAATCTGAATGCCAAGTAGATTGGAAGGAAGCCTCAGTATATAGTAATGATGCACTGGCTATAAGCAACTCCAGTGGTGTGAGGTGCAATGGTTAGAGCTTTGGGATGGGATGCAGGAATTCTGGATTCATATCACTTCCAGGGGAATGCACTCACTGGCTGGCTTTTTGGATGCATCATGATGTTATATGTCAACCTCCTTTGCAGGGTTGTTCTGACAGGAGAAAACTGACTCTGGAGAAAAAGCAGGGTGCAAAAGTAGCACATAAGAAGACTGGCCATGTTCCTCTTTTAGAGAGGAGAGTCCACTGTCTGAAGAGGTCACCTGGTCAACGTTTTCCACACAATGATGAGATGAACTGCATTGTATTTCTATCTAAATCATAACAACTATTTCTACATTAGCACCTGTACATAAAAATTAACATATGCAAATATTATGCAAATCATTGTCTCCCTTTATCCTCTCTTTTGCTGATGCATTTTCTCTTTTTTGGCAATGCATTAGTGGCAACCCCTGGGGAGGGACAAGCCTCGTGATCCACTATTAAAGCCAATGATGCATTAGCAGCAACCCTTTTGGAGGGACAAGCCTCGTGAGCTGCTATCAAAGCCCAAACCCTATGGCGATCCATAGCTAGACACTCCCAAAGCCACCAGTCAACCTGTGGTCTACAAAATGAGGGACAAAATGGTCTGAAATGAAGGGCACCAAACTTGCTGACAAGAATGAGAATGAAGGGGCGGGCCTAGAATTGTCCTTGGCACAGAGACATGGCTTCTTCATACACCATTTGATTAATTTGTGGAATTCACTGCAATGAGAGATCCTGAGGGGCAATGACTTTTGTATTGTGAAATGTCAACAAAGCAAAAAAAAAATGAGAAAAAGAAACAAATGTAGCTACACAGATTTGAATATATCAATTTCAGTGCATGCATTGAAACTGATATTGATGATGGCAGAAGCCAAATCATTTAGCTTAAAATATTTTTTGAATACTCTTTCGCAAGTCTTTGTATCATTCATATATATATATATATATATATATTCGTGTGTGTGTTTGTGTGTGTGTGTGTAAATGTATGTATATATATATATATATATATATATATATATATATATAAATAAGGCTTTCTAAGAATTATACATAAACTTCAACAAAAGCAGACCGAATATCCATATAAGTATCCATTTGCGAGTGGTGTCTATAAAATACTCATTCAAATGTTGAAGGCACTGTTGGGTCCTCAACCCATCACATTATAGGAGCTGAGTGTTTATCCTTCTAATGTTTTAATATCTGCCAAAAGGTTTATTTTAGCTGCCAAAGGGCTGTGGAATATCCATTTCCACTGACCACACACTAACTTCCAGGAAGCAGGTAGATAATTTAAGAGGATGTGTACATTAGTAAATATTAAAGAATGTTCCAACACAAGGATTATCCATATAATAACCTCCTCCTGCGCAAAAGCAACTATTGGGCATTGACAACACATACAGGTAAAAGAAGCATTAGCAGTGTTACCCCTCCAGCAATTAGCCAGCTTAGACAAACCCTTATTAAAGAGTTGTTGTGGCTTCCAAGAGACACGGAACATGAGTTTTTTGCTGAATAAGGTGTAACCTGAAATCAATGGACAATCGATGACTTCACATGGGGGCTGGACAGATAAAGGGGCTCATTATTATAAATAGTTATTGTTAGCCATGGCAGTTAATCGGACAAAAGGAAAGGAGAGGTTCCTCCTGTGCAAGCACCAGGTCATTACTGACCCTTAGAGGGATGCCACTTGCGCTGGCGTTTTCATGGCAGACTATAGCAGGGTGGTTTGCCATTGCCTTCCCCAGTTGTGTGACTACCTTTCCCCTACACATAAATATTAATGTATGCAAATATCGTGCAAATCATTTTCTTCCTTTATCCTCTCTTTTGCTGATGCATTTTCTCTTTTTTGGTGATTCATTAGTGGCAACCCTTTTGGAGGGATGAGCCTCATGAACTACTATCAAAGCCCAAACCCTATGGCAATCAATAGCTAGACACTCCCAAAGCCACCAGTCAACCTGTGGTCTATAAAATGAGGGACAAAATGGTCTGAAATGAAGGGCACCAAACTTGCTGACAAGAATGAGAATGAAGGGGCAGGCCTAGAATTGTCCTTGGCACAGGGGGGAAAAGAAATGGCTTCTTCATACACCATTTGATTAATTTGTAGAATTCACTGCAGTGACGGATCCTGAGGGGCAATGACTTTTTTATTGTAAAATGTCAACAAAGCAAAACAAAACGAGAAAAAGAAACAAATGCATGCATTGAAACTGATATGGATGAAGGCAGAAGCCAAAACATATATATGATACTCTATTGCAAGTCTCTCTATCATATATATATATATATATATATATATATATATACACACACACACACACACACATATACATATATATGAAAATAAGGCTTTCTAAGAATTAGACATAAACTTCAACAAAAGCAGGCCAAATATCCATATAAGTATCCATTTATAAGTGGTGTCTATATACCACTCTTTCAAATGTTGAAGGCAGTGTTAGGTCCTCAACCCATTACATTATAGGAGCTGAGTGTTTATCCTTCCAACATTATGATATCAATCTTTTAGTTGTCAAAAGGCTGTGGAGAATCCATTTGCACTGACCACACATTAACTTCCAGGAAGCAGGTCGATAATTTAAGAGGACATGTACATTAGTAAATATTAAAGAATGTTCCAATACAAGGTTTATCCATATAATAACCTCCTCCCTCGCAAAAGCAACTATTGGGCATTGACACAACATACAGTTAAAAGAAGCATTAGCAGTGTTACACCTCCAGCAATTAGCCAGCTTAGACAAACCCTTATTAAAGAGTTGTTGTGGCATCCAACAAACACAGAACATGAGTTTTTTACTGAATAAGGTGCAACCTGAAATCAATGGACGATTGATGACTTCACATGGGGACTGGACAGATAAAGGAGGCTCGTTATTATAACTAGGTATTATTAGCCATGGCAGTTAATTGGACAAAACACCATAATAATCCTGGACATTCATCCCAGGGATTGTGGGACCCAGTGGTGCTGGTAGGATTCAGCTATTGGTCGGTATAAAATGTAAGAGAATAAATTAATAAATTAATAATTGCAGGCCAAAATATATGTGAGTAAATGCCCTCTCCTCTCTCTCTCTCCCTCTCTCTCTCTCTCACACACACACACACACACACAACATGTCTGGCTACCAGGAGCCACATTTATTTTGCTATGAAAAATATCAGAAAAATAAAGCTTTTATGTGAATTGGTCAATGTTTAAAATGTTTGCTGCCACGTTGGCCCATTGGAATAACAATAATAATAATAATAAAATATCAAAACATCAGCAGTATCATACCTTTCTTTGTACCAACCCAAATGTTACAAAATAGTCAGGAAGGATTATTGGACTCGTATGCAGGCTGGATGTCATTTTAAAACAAATAATAGCAAAAAGGTGTGTGTGTTTGGGGGGCATAGTAGAAATGCCTTAGTGTAGTTGAAATGTTCTTCATTAAGCTAGTCTATCCATGTTTGCTCTGATTTCAGGAAATCTCATGCAATTCAATTTGAAGAGTCTTATTGCCAGGGAACTATGCTTAGGATTGCAGTCTAGAGACAAATATATTGTAAATGCTCCTTTTCCACCGGTGTCTTCCCTTTTGACAAGTTTTTCATTGGCTTGTCATCTGGCAAACCTCACTGTGTCACTCACAGCGCAGAAATAGACAGCAGAGTCATTCAGCTGGCTAGCATGTTTCTTCATGTGAAAGCTCCTTTGGTGCTTATCATGCTTGGCTTTGAAGCCTCTATGGAGTTCATCATCTGAATCAGCTTTTCCAGAATCCCTCAGAAAGAGCTCAGGGGGTTGCCTGGCATGTTGAATGTACCAGAATGGACTGGCTTGGTACCCTGAAGGCACTTCATAGGTACAGTTGAGAATGATATGGTCTCCTTGGGTGACAGTCACAGTGCCTGTACTTTGCGTGACCGACATTCCGAGACTCTCTTCTGCAGAGAAAATAATGTCAAAAAAGACCATGTTAGAGGGGCAAATGGAGAGGGAACGTGAATCCTTATTAGGTTTATATCTGCTTTGCTGCACCTCTGGTGCAAATGCAAAACCTATTGATTGTATACATTAAATTATCCCTCTTTCACTTTCTATCCAGCATTAATGGCACTCACAAGTGTGCAGAAATACTGAGGGGAGATATGATAGCGCTCTTCAAGTACTTGAAAAGTTGTCACAGAGAGGAAGGCCAGGATCAATTCTCAATCATCCCAGAGTGCAGGACATGGAATAATGGGCTCAAGTTACAGGAAGCCATATTCAGGCCAAACATCAGGAAAAATGTCCTGTTAGAGCAATATGACAATGGAACCAATCATCTAGGGAGGTGGTGGCCTCTCCCACACTGGAGGCATTCAAGAGGAGGCTGGACAGCCATCTGTCAGGGATTCTGTGGCTTGGATTCCTGCACTGAGCAGGGGGTTGGACTCGATGGTCTTATAGGCCCCTTCCAACCCTACTATTCTATAATTCTATGATTCTGTGATTCTATGATTCTAACACCCATAGATTGAAGTGGTCGCACATACTTTATCTATGTATTTATGTATGTATGTATGTATTTATTTATTTATTACATTTCTATACTGCCCAATATCTGAACATTAAAAAGGGATGTATGAGAAATTCATTTCAGTTCATTTTTTATCAGGATTTACCCAGTTCCCATCTCCTGAACACAGACTCGAACACAGCCTGCAGTTCAAGTCCATACATTTCTGAGCTTCCAATGTGATTTGCAGACCCCCCAAAAGTGTGTTCAACAGCATCGCTACATTTGAAAAATTGTGTAATTTGAAAAATGCGCACAACACAGTTAAATCAATGTGGGACGAATGCATACGTTTCAAAGATGCACACAACTGATGCATACATTAGGTAAAATATGTACGAATTTTCATGCAAAACAAAACACAAAAAAACAAAGTTCACAATCTGGTATGGACATAAGATGGAACAAGCTCCAAGATGAAATTTGGAGAACTTCAACAAGCTCAAGTTCATGCTTGTACGCACATCCCCAAATTTAAACATGCAGTTTAGGGCATCTTAAGCACACAGAGTAATCAGGAAGCAGAAAAGATATCAAGGCATGGATAAAAGAATCACTCAACCATCACTTACCTAAAACAAAGAGGATTAACAAAGCCATTGCCCAAGGGAGAGACATCTTCTTGGATCAAGGAGTGTTAGAAACAGGAAGGAATTCAGAAGTGAATGGAAATAATTTGGTGCTGAACAGCTTTGAAACTGTGCACAATCCCCTGTACGGGAAGACTTGACAAAATGTGGCTGACCCCTTCTCCTTAGTAAGTAATACAAAAACTGACTTAAAGCAGAGGGGTGGTGTTGCCCAAAGGATGTGGTTGGCAGCCAGGATGTCAGTGTGTTCTACAGCGGCAACTAGGTCACCAGAGGAATAGAACTGGCTGAACATCTCCACCTTCTGTCTGAAATACACTTGACAGCCACTTGATACAAAGAAGAGCTGATTGGGCTAAAAGATATGACCCCCCACACACCATTTTCCATTTTTGATACCCTAATGGGAAGCACATACGATGTCACTTGAAAGGATATTAGTGGGCTATATTTCTATATCAAGGTGGGGTATCTTTAGAGGGGTTTGACACAGGTATAGGGGTCATGGTTGATGCTAATGTGCAATGGGGCAAGTAGGGTGGGTGGGTGTTTTAGATGCTAGCTAGACCTTAAAAGGGGGTAATAAGGGAATCGGGGAGTTGATTGATATCATGTTTGCTTTTAGGTGGGGCTTCATATATCTCTAATGATGAGGTGGCTTTAAGTAAAGGTCACAGGACACTTAGAGGTTGAGGAACACAACTGGTTCGAAATGGTTTGAGGTAAAGGAGAAATAAAGGAGGAGTCATCTGACCACAGAAAAGGGGAGCTGAGACACTTTTTGAGATAAACAAAATATGTCAGAGATAGGAGGGGATTTTTGGAAATGTGTCATGAAATGGTATGTATAGGATGATGCAGACCAATAGGATACATAATTTTGGAATATGCATTACAGGGGAGGACACCAAGATAGAGGGGTATTTAAGTCTGACCATGGGAGGGATCTGGGTCTTTCCATTTTCCCATTAGGCGAGACCAGGCTTCTCTGAAGCCTACATGTAGGGATAGTGGAGAATTTCTCCCCGAAACTTTGGGGGGCCGAGCGCCAACGTGTTCGGCCCCCTGAACAAGTTTCGGGGAGAAATCCTCTGAATCCCCCCCCGCACCCCGCACCCCCCCCCCAGGACGGGACTTACCTTCACCGAATGTCCCTCCCGGTGGCTGGTCCGGCCGGCGGTTCGGCGGGTGTTCGAGCAGGGCGGGAGCGGCAGCCGGTCTTTCGACCGGCTGCTGCCGCCGCCATTGCAATGAAAGAAAGAAAAAAACGCCCACTGATAGGCTACGTGACGATTCACGTAGCCTATCACGGCTAGATCTGCAAAGTCAGCCGTGATAGGCTACGTCAATCGTCACGTAGCCTATCAGGGGGCGTTTTTTTTTTTCTTTCATTGCAATGGCGGCGGCGGCAGCGCCCTAAATAAATAAATAGCGTTGCCCTTATTTTCACCGTAGTCTACGTAATCTTTACGTAGACTACAGCGACCAAATAAGGAATGTGAATGGCGGCTCCCTATGGGGGCCGCCATTAGCCGTATGCGCTTTTTTTTTTTTTAAGTCACCCGTGATAGGCTACGTGACGATTTACATAGCCTGTCACGGCTGACTTTGCAAATCTAGCCGTGATAGGCTACGTTAATCGTCACGTAGCCTATCACGGGGGCATTTTTTTTTTTAACTTTTATTGGAATGGCGGTGGTGGCAGCCGGTCAAAAGATCGGCTGCCGCCTCTGCCCCTGTCAAAGACCCGCCGAACCGCCGCCGGGACCCGCCGCCGGGAGGGACATTCGGGAAAGGTAAGTCCCATCCTGGGGGGGGGGGGCGGGGGGCGGGGGGGCGGAGAATTTCTCCCCAAAACTTCTTCGGGGGGCCGAACACGTTGGCGCTTGGCCCCCCGAAGTTTCGGGGAGAAATTCTCCGCCAGCCCTAAGAGAGAGACTCCTGAATGAATGAAAAAGTGTGGAGTGGGCTTATCTAGCTAATTGGCTAACTCTTATTAACCATAGAGGGAGCAATCCTATGGCCGGTAGTCAGCAGCTAGATGGCCATAGGATATATTATAGGATAACTGAGGTCAGTTCCTGGAGAGTTGATCTCCCCGCACTTCCACACTGCCTCGGAGGCATTGCAGGACAGCCCGGGCCTCTGTGCTCTGTGAGCAGACAAAATGGGGCATTCCGGGGGGCATTCCAGGGCGGGGAGGGCGGAAACGCTGGTACAACACATCCTATGTCTAGCCAAAAATGCAGGGTAGGAGAAGCGTGGAGGGAACTCCCTCCGAGCTTCTCCTGCACTGCATTGGATAGGTGGTTTTAGGGATGGCAGAGAATTCCGCCACGGACTCCAGTGAGGCTGGATTCTTTAGAATCTGGCCCTCCGGAGTCCATGGCGGAATGGACTGCTCCCCCCAACACCCTGCAAGTCCCTGCGGACTGGATCCTACCTGCCTCCAGTGGGTCCGGATCAGGCTGCTGCAGTCTCCTGCGAATAGTGACTCAGCACGGTGACTCAGCACGGAGCTCCACGGTGACTCAGCAGAGCCGCCGGCTGGGCCCATCCGCAGCTGGACTTGCTGCGGCCGCAAATGGCGTCCTGTGTAGGGGACGCCATTTGCGTCCCCCATGTAGCCGTGATAGGCTACGTAAATACTTACATAGCCTATCATGGCAAAGAGCAGGGATGCAAATGGTGTCCGCTACGCCATTTGCATCCCTGCTTTAGCCATGATAGGCTAAAAAGAACAGGGACGCAAATGGCATAGTGGATGCCATTTGAGTCCTTGCTCTTTGCCGTGATAGGCTACATAAGTATTTACGTAGCCTATCACGGCTACAGGGGGGACACAAATGGAGTCCCCTACACAGGACGCCATTTGGGGCCGCAGCAGGTCCAGCTGCAGATGGGCCCAGCCGGCGGCTCTGCTGAGTCACCGTGGAGTGGTGCTGGCTGGGGAGGATTCCGGGGGGGGGACAGATCACCTCCCCCCCCTGGCAGACCCCCTGTGGATGCAGGTGAGTGGGGTTTCGTACACCCCTAGTGGTCACCTCCGCGTTCGGAGGCAGACACCTAACTGCATAGGATTGTTCCCCATGATGTTATAAGAGGAAAAGTATCCCCAAGAGAGGCCCCTACTGAACTAGCCAGGCTTTTGACACCATCCTGAAGGACATGGATGCTCCATCTAGTGGGGATTCCTCTTGGTATGACTTTGAAATGCTGAAGCCCTTCCCCAAAGGACAAAGCCCTTCCCCAAATCAACAAATTATCTACAGTTGCCCCCTTCTATTTGCTGTACCCCAATCTGGTGCCCTCCAGGTGTGTTGGACTACAGCTCTCATCATCCCCAGAAAGAATGGCCAGTGGCTGGGGATAATGGGAGTTGTAGTCAAACACACCTGGAGGGTGCCAGGTTGGAGTAGGCTGATCCAAAACAGCCTTCTTTCTCTGAGAAAGAAATGCTCTCCAACACCATCTAATGGAGGAAAGCTGGCATGGCTTGGGGGTATGGATCATCTATGAGAATTTCAGTGTTGGTCTCAAAATATGCAAGCATGCCCCATTTGAAGCCCCAAATGCAATCATGATTGTTCACAAACCACTACATTGTTCACAAATTGCCAGATATGTGCTTGTGTTTGATTTGCACAACTTTGCACTTGTGGAACTTCCCAGATTTACCCTCGAGATGGAATCAGTCCTGCTTTAGTCTCTGGAGGAAAGCTGTGCAAATTCAGAAATCTGTGCAAATTTGTGCAAATGTCACATTTGACAACTGCTCAATTTGCACAATGCTCCCATTCACTCAGAGTGAGCAGCGAACAGGAATCAGGCACGAGATGAGCAGCAAAATAATGTTTGGAGAATCCTAGCGATCTCGAACGTTGCTCATTGACTTATCCCTACTTGATGACCTTCAGTAGCATTTTTTCAGTTTCTCAGGGTCTCCTCCACCAGCAGTTACAAAGAACCTGTGCTCTGCAGCATAGAGAGCAAGAACCCTTACTGGATTTTAACTTGCTCCTCCTTCAGGCTTTGCTTCCACCCCTTGTGGTTTTCCATTCTTCTTAATAGAGGGTCTTCAGTGGCATCTGTGAACTTGAGTTTTATATTTAGCCCCAGTGAATTAACCATCTTGTGTCTCCTTAAGAACCGAGTTCTTCCCCTACAAAGATGTAGGGGTGTACGAACCCCACTCACCGTTCCGGGGGGGGGCATCCACTGGGGGGGGAGGTGATCCGTCCCTTCCCCTGGAACCCTGCCAGGCTGGGTCTGCTCCACAGAGTCCACAGAGCCACCAGCTGGGCCTGTCCGCAGCTGGACTTCCGTCCGCTGCCAGGCTGCGCCTGCAAATGGCAGCTGGCGTAGAGGCCGCCATTTGTGTCCCTACATTAGCCATGATAGGCTACATATATATTTAGTAGCCTATCACGGCAAAGAGCGGGGACGCAATGGCGTAGCGGATGCCATTTGCATCCTTGCTCTTTGCCATGATAGGCTACGTCAATACTTACATAGCCTATCATGGCTAAAATAGGGAGGCAAATGGCGGCTGCAGACAGGGGCAGCCATTCCCGGCCCCAGACCGGGGCAGTGGACAGACTGGAGGTAGGGTCCGTCCTGGGGAAATTTTGCGGGGTGGCGGGGGGGGAGTGTTCCATTCCACCACGGACACCCGGGGGGGATGGATTCTAAAGAGTCTGGCCTCACTGGAGTCTGTGGTGGAATTCTCTAACATCCCTACAAAGATGCTGTCTTTTATTAAGCATTGCAGTTGGGTTATCTACTCATTAGTTGTGCTCAGTAGCACTGTGGTCTCTTTTGTAGAAAAGAGAAGAGACTTTGTGTGGAGAGTGTGAAATGGTAAATGGATGGACAGTTCCTCTGAGCACATGCTAGATGCCTCTCTATCACAACTGAGTAACCTCACCTGGGATTTGTTTGTTTGTTTGTTTATATACAAGGTTTCTATGCTGCTCTACATCCAATAAAATTCCTGATTGGTGAACAACAAAAGGGAAAGAAGAAAAAAGAAAGGATCAAAAGACAGAGTTAGAATCTTTAAAATCAAATTATGCTCCTCAAACCATGGCTGGTTGAGCAGGGAAGGCTTGTGGAAATCAAACTGTCTTTAGCAGGTGCTGAAAATGGAACAACGTTGATGCCTGATTGACATCAACAGCCAGGGAATTCAGTAGAGGCGGAGGCAGTACAATGAAGGCTCTACTCCAAGTGGACTCTGAGCAGACCACAGGTCTGTGCAGAATCTCCAGGAGGATTGTGGGTAAAAGCCCTCCAGATAAGAAGGTACTGTATGTATTCCTGGGAACTCTGTGCCTGCCTCAGCAATTCTCTTTGTAGACATCAAGTACTGGCTATCTAGGTGAGGGGACGGTGTGTGCTCCATACCACTTCTTGTGTTGAGGAGTTTCTTGGTAAGAAATGAAGGAAGGAAGGATGGATGGATAAAAGGAAGGAAGCAACTGTGTGTCTGTGACTTTCTGGGATCCCAGATAATTCGTACATTGAGATTAAATGTGGGGAGTTATTTGGCACATAACTTCAGGCATGGGGTTCAAATCTGGCCCTTTGGGGTTCTCCAGAAAGCCCTTCCCTCTTCCCCAGGCCCCCTTTCCCTCAACCATCAATCATGTGGTGGTTTCGCAGCTTCTGTGGAGTTGTTCTCCCATTCTTAATGGTTGACATTAGGGCTGTGCACTGCTTCGACCTGAGGCCCGAACCCCGAGTTGAAGCAGGCTGCTTCGGGTCACTTTGAGCCGCTTTCGAGGTGAAGAGGAGGGGGCACAAAGTGACCCAGAGCAGGTCGGGGGCTCCCTGAAGCGTTCAGTGTGCTTCGGAGCCTCGGCACCCCCAGCCCAACTGCGCCAGCTCCTTACCCGAGCCACCGCCGCCGCCTCCTCTGCCACCTCCACTGCTGCCTCCCCCATCACCACTGCTGCCGCCGCCTCCACCATCTTCGCCGCCACCACCCTTGCCGCCACCATCCTCGCTGCCACTGTCCTCACCACTTTTACACTTCCACTGTAAAAAGGAACTTCCTGGAAGCTGCCATTTTAAAAATGGCGACTCCCTGCAGGAAGAGTTGGCGCACGCATCCGGGCCTCAGGAGTTGACGGCGGCGAGGATGACGATGGTGGCAGCCTAGAAGGCAGAGGAGGCGGATACGGATGTAAGGTAAGGGGGTTTGCTCGGGGGCATCGGGGGGGGGGGACCTGAAGCAGGCTTCGACATCTGAATCCTGCTTTGGGTTTGGGGCTGAGTCAGATCGCCCCACCCCAAATCTGCCCGAGCTGAATTGGGCTCATCTCTGAAGCCACGAGGTGGCTTCCAAGTCAGATTAGGGGGTCTTTGCTAGGGATGATGGAGAATTCCTCCACGGACCCCAGTGAGGCTGGATTCAAAATAAATACCTACCTCCACCTCCCTGAGGAATCCTCCCTGGCCAGATCCTTCTCGCCGCTGGCTAGCCTATTGTGTGAAAAACCGCAGACCCCAATGGCGTAGCAGACACCATTTGCAGCTGTACACCCCTTAGTTTAAGCTAAATGCAGCCACTTATGGGTGGATTTAGCTTAATCTAAAAGTAGGGATGTACGAAAGTCACTTACCTTTCACAGATTTTGTTTATGGTGTGGGGGGGAGGCGTTCCGTCCCTCCCCCGGAATCCTCAACGGGGGGGAGGCGCTCTGTTCCTCCCCTCCGGAATCCTCCGTGGCCGACTGTGCTCTGTGGCAGCTCTGCGGAGCAGCCGGCCAGGCCCAGCCAGGCCAGAGCCCTCCGCAGCCGGATTTCTGGCCGCGGAGGGCTCTGGGGGGGAAAAAAAAAAACACCCGCGTAGCTGATGCTATTTGCATTCCCCTTATTTTCGCTGTCTTAGTCTACGTAAATATTTACATAGACTAAGATGGCCCAAACTAAGGAACGCAAATGGCCCAAACTAAGGAACGCATTTGCGTACGCTTTTTTTTTTTTTTTACCCAGACGTTTTAGGCTACGTAAAAACTTACATAGCCTATCACGTCTCTGTAAAAAAAAAAACACCTGCAAATGGCGGCAGTGGCAGCCGGTCGGAAGACCAGCCGCCATTGCCAAAGCCACCACCAGAACCGCCGCCAGAGCTGCCACCGCCCGGAAGATCCCCCCCAGGTAAGTCTCATCCCGGGGGGGATCCGCAGGGGGGCGGGGGGTGGCAGGCCATTCCACCACAGGTTTCAGGGGGCCAATTGCACTGGCATTCGGCCTCACCATGATCTGTGGCGGAATTCTCTGCCATCCCTATCTAAAAGATGTACGGCCGCAAATGGCATAGTGGATGCCATTTGCATCTGGAGTCAGTCAGCCTCAGCCAGTGATATGGCAATGGCAGCAATCACTAGTGCTCCAGAGGCGACTGGCAGCTCCATGGAACTGTTGCAGAGTGGAGTCAGCCAGGAGGATTCCGGTGGGAGGGACGGATCACCTCCCCCCAAAGGCAGATTCCCCGGAGGAGCAGCAGGTAGGGAATCCGCCCATCCCTAGTCCCTGCACAGCCCTAGTTGAAATGCTTCTCCTAAAGCTTAGTTACTGGAAGTACGAGCTTTATGCTAAAATACACTGGTATTTGGTCCCACGCCTTTTGCCTCCAACTTTGCCCATCACTGGAATGCGGCCCCCTGAGAGCTACTCCTTGATGGAATTTGGCCCTTGGTCTGAAAGAGGTTCTGCACCTAGGGATGTTGGAGAATTCCGCCATGGACTCCAGTGAGGAGTCACCATGGATTCTAAAGAATCCAGCCCCCTGGAGTCCATAGCAGAATGGACTACCCCTCCACCACCACCCAAAATCCCCCCCAGAACGGACCTACCTGGCGGCGGCAGTGACTCCAGCGGCGGTGGCTCCGGATCATCTTCTGGCTGCTGCTGGGCTGCGGCCACAAATGGCGGCCGTTACACGTGCTGCCATTTGCGTCCCTGCCAAGCCATGATAGGCTACATAAGTATCTACGTAGCCTATCACGGCAAAAGACAGGGATGCAAATGGCAGCCGGCGTAGCGGCCGCCATTTGCGGCCGCAGCCCGGCAGTGGCCGGAAATCTGGCTGTGGCTGGCCCTGGCTAGCTGCTCCTCAGCCTTGCTGCAGAACGGAGCCAGCCAGGGAGGATTTCAGGGGGGAGGGACGGATTGCCTCCCCCCACCACCACGGACTGCCAGCTGGTACAGGGTAAGTGTTTCGCATACCCCTATCTGTACCCCCAATTTAACTTACATATGCAATGAACTCAGTAATGCAGCTTTAATCCACAGCTTCCAAAAAACCACAGAAGTCTTGGGGGGCTTTCTTTTAAGCTTTCATTGCAAAGTAGTAAACACTGAGGTGGAGACTTGTTTTGTTTGAACATGTTTTGCTTTGTTTTCAAGGAGATGTTTTAAACTGGAAATGAAACAAATTTGGCCAGCTCCTACTTGACTTTATTGATGTCCACATTCAACTAAACTTCAGGTCTCTCCTGGTTTCAAAAAAGAACCATTTGTAGAAATACATATAGTTCAGCCATCTGATCCTTAACTTCCTTGACAACATTCATGAACTAAACTTCTGATCTTTCCCTCCATGAAAGAAGAAGGAGAAGGAGAAGGAGAAGGAGAAGAAGAAAGAGCAACATGTTATCACATACTTCTGTTCTTCCTATCAGAGGTACCACCTTTCTCCAGGACCAGAATGACAGGTTTATTGCACAGCAGAGATACCAGGATGTAGCACTGTGTCAACCAGAACACAGAAGTACACTGCAGAATCCGCCAAGGTCACCCTGGCCAAGGACAAGACGTTGTCCTTTCGATGGTTGGAGATAAGCAAAACCCCCTGATTATCATTGCTCTTCTCTCCTGAAAAATATCCACTGACTATGGCATGAGGCGCCTGGTGGGGGAACTGTCGGTACCAAAAGATGGTTTCAGTAGAGGCAGAAGGGTGTTCGCAAGAGAGATTCATTGCTTTTCCATCTGATGTCACCATGAAGGGCTCTTGGACGATTTGAGCTTTGCACAAAAATCCTGGGAAAGCAAACAGAAATGGGGTGGGGGGAGGAATCAGTTGTGCATTCATGGAACTAATGGGCAACTGTGATTGCCACTAGCATACCTTCATGTATTTCACATTCAAGTCTGTCTCATCCTGAGGGACCTTCAAAATGGCCCTTCTCCCCTCTGCTCCTTCCCTTTCCCAGGCTTTCAGGGAGAATGCTTTCAGGCATTCTGACAAATGGAACTGGGACATCCCTAGGAGTTCTAGTGTTATCTTTTTCTAGGAAGCCATGTTTGTGTTGTTGTTTGGCCAGCAAAAATCAAGAGGTCAAATTTTTTCTTCTTCTTTTTTGATGATGATGATGATGATTTCATCAAAAGGCAAGAGGGGTGGGGAGACTAATTGATCTGCTAATTTCTACCTCTCGTTGTCCAGACATTAAGGTCACATTGACTCTACTCATAAAGGAATGGAACCCTTACAGCAGTGGTTGGGAACACATGGGCCACATGAGGCCACCACCACCTCCTGGTACTGCCCAACAGCCCTCTGCCACCACCATCATGCCACGGAAATTCATGGTGGTGGCAAAAAATGCTGATTTTCCACTTTCCATTTGTGTCAACAAACCACTACAGAATCAGCAGCAAATTGGCTTCTTCTTTGTTTTGCCTCCACTGCCAGTGCCCAGCAGAATGCAGCTGGAGGGGTGGGGTCTGGCTTCCCAGAGATCCCCAAATGGCCCCAGACTCCCCAGTGTTTCTGAGCCCTGGCTTACAGGATTCAGGATGGGGGGTTCTTCAGCATCTGGGATGCTACAAAGCAGGTTGGTGATCCACAAAGCACAAACCATCAATCCAGCTGCAGAGCTCTGTCCACCAACAGTTCATCATCATTGTTACAAAATTGTAAAATAATAGGCCACTAGAATACACACACACTGAAGATTTTCACTGATGCTAGCTATAGCACCCATGGGAACCACTTTTGGAATAAATTCCATGACAAGGCATGCACACGGATGGAGGTCCGAATCAGGTCTCCAGGTAGGTTTCTTTGGGTATATCCATAAGTAGGGTCTACTATGCTTGTCAAATCCAGCTGATGGGTACCAACAATGGCACCAAAGGTCATCACCTGCCTATGGGAGCATTAAACCTGAGCATGGGTTGGATCCAGATTTAGGCACATGCGACTGGGTTGTTGGAGAAGCAGATATCCCCACTGGGCCTCATCTCAGGAACCCCTGCTACACAGAGGGATGGAGGGTCTGCTAAATGGGGTGAGCTGTGATGCAGGGAGGAGTGGTGGATCCCCCAAATCAGGCAGGGTTACCTTCCCTGAATGAAGCCTTTCTGTCAACAGAAGGCAGATCTTGGATCCAACGCTATGAAGAATGCAACACCCAAATTAAATCATCATCATCATAGTGGGCAAATGCTGAAAGCAAAGCATTTAAATAATTATTTTTTGTGTGTGGGGGGACTACTTACCTAATGAGGAAAGCATAATAATTAACAACACCAAAGTGATAGGCATCTTTGGAGTTCTGATGAGGAATCTCCGTTATAAATCTTTCTTTCTTTCTTTCTTTCTTTCTTTCTTTCTTTCTCTTTCTCTCTCTCTCTCTTTCTTTCTCACTGTAAAGTTTGCCGTGTGAGGAAGACAGGAATCCAGAGTTCACTGTAGCTGAAGGCCCAGGCACTGAGAGGGCGGGTGATTGAGCATGAACTAGTGTCATCTTAGATATCACATGCAACAGGTGTCAGAATGTGATTGACAAACCTCTGCTCTGTTGTGGGCAGAGCCACAGAAAGAAAGTCAAATTTCCAAAGGGGGTTAGTTGTTCAGTTTCCACATCCTCATGCAGGGGTGGGGAAATGGTGGCCTTCCAGATGTTGCTGGACTCCAACTCCCATCAGCTAGCTTGGCCAATGGTCAGGGATGATGGGAGCTGAAGTCCAGAAACATCCGGAGAGCTACAGTTCCTCCACCCCTGCCCTAGTGTACAAGATTATGCATGGTGCAGAGAAAATTGATAGGAAGACATGTTTCTCCCTCTGTCATGATACTAGAACCTGGGGTCATCCCATGAAGCTAATGGGTAGGAGATTCAGGACAGATAAAAGGAAGGGCTTCTTCATGCAGCACATAGTTAAACTATGGAATTCATTTCCACAAGATGTAGTGATGGCCACCAATTTGGATGGTTTTAGAATGGGATTGGGCAAATTTATGGAGGATAAAGCTATCAATGGCTATTAGTCCTGATGGCTATATGCTACTCCAGTATCAGAGGCAGTATGCCTAGGTACACCAGTTGCCGGGGTACGTGGGTGGTAGGATGCTGTTGCACTCACATCCTGCTTGGGGGTTTCCTGTGAGCAATTGTTTGGCCACCATGAGAACAGAGTGCTGGACTAGATGCTCTTAGCTTTTCCTGCAATATTGCTAAGAGCCATCACTTGGCTATTGTATTTGTGTATGATATAGGAAATCTGGGTTGAAATTGCCATTCAGCCATGAAACTGAATGACCCTGTTCAGATTAGGGATGTATGAATCCCTTACTTTGCTCCGCTCAGGGGCATCCGCAGTGGGGGGGAGGCGATCCATCCCTCCCCTCAGAATCCTGCCTGGCCAGTTCCGCTCTGTGACAAAGCTGCGGAGCCACAGGCCGGGGCCAGCCGCAGCCGGACTTCTGGCCATGGCCGGGCTGCGGCCGTAAATGGCAGCCGCTATGCTGGCCGCCATTTGCGTCCCTGCCAAGCCGTGATAGGCTACGTAAGTATCTATGTAAGTATCTATGTAGCCTATCATGGCAAAAGGCAGGGTGGCCGCTACACCATTTGCATCCCTGCCTTTTGCTGTGATAGGCTACGTAGATACTTACGTAGCCTATCACAGCTTGGCAGGGACGCAAATGGCAGCCGGCATAGTGGCCGCCATTTGTTACCGCAGCCTGGCAGGGGCTGGAAGATCACCTGGAGCCGCCGCCACCACTGCCAGAGCTGCCTCCAGGTAGGCTCCATCCTGGGGGGATTCTGCGCGGTGGCAGGGGGGGGGATTGCCCCGTTCCGCCATGGACTCTGGGGGGGGGCGGATTCTAAAGAATCTGGCCTCACTGGAGTCTGTGGCGGAATTCTCCAACATCCCTAGTTCAGATGCACACTGGGGCAGGGTGGTTAGGCTAACCATCTTGCAGGGTGGTTAGTGCTAACTACTGTGAGTGCCCCTGCCACACATGCAGCTAACCATGGCCCGCAGCATGGTTAGCCTAACCAGTCTCTAACCACCCTCCCTCCTGCATGACCATTACAGGAGCAGGCCTACTGGTGGCTGTTGGTGGCCATTTTCTTCTTTCTTTCTGATTGCTTTACAGAAATAAGCAAAAAATAAATAAAAACAGTGGAAAGTTGTGCTAAAATCACCATATCGCTAAAATGCACCTTGGCGCTCGGCCCCCCAAGTTTCGGGGAGAAATTCTCCGCCAACCCTACATCAGTGGGCGTGGCCTCATCGACTGAGGTCATCAGCCACAATGTCGTTCTGCACCCCTGGTTTAGAGGCGGCATGTAACCGAATACCAATGGTTAGGGGACGGGGTCAAAGCACCATTCCTAGAGGTCCGTTGCCTTCATGTGCTTGGTATGAGATTCCCCAAAGCTCCTAATTGGCTGCTATATGAACCAGGACACTGGACCTTCGAGCCGATCCAAGCTGGGCTCCTCAAATGTCCGTCAGCTGATCAAAAGCACCAGCTTTTGGTCTAACAAGAACAGGAAGGAAAACCTAGCAACTGGACGGATGCCACCACCTTGTGGGGAAAGCAATATACTGCATGCATATACTTGGAGTCAAATGGTTTCGTAGCCACTACAGATGCCATTATATGAATTTCAATTTTATTTTATTTGGCACCTGCAGGGTGTATGTGTTGCATTGGGGAGGGTGGGGTCCCGGAGGCAAAGATACCCCCTTTCCCCGGACCTTTCAGAGTTGCCCAACACTGGTATATAGGATTGCAGCCTAAGGGTACAATCCTATGCATGCTTAGACAGGAGTTGTAGGACCTTTGTCGGTCTAAACATGCATAGCATTGTGCCCTAAGGGAATCATCTTCCCCGTACTTAGGGTGCAATACTACACACCGTAAGCCCCACTGAACTTATTTCGGAGTAGACATGTATTGCTTGATACGCTTGTTTTTGATTGCACAATGAAGAGTTCACCGCACTTGACATTCAATTACGTCAGTCATCCTAGTTTTGCAAGGTCATTCATCATCATCATCATCATCATCATGGCAATCACTCGTGACCGAGTAAGATTGTCTTCCAGGGGTAGAGTCTTAGCAGTGGGTCTGCAGGTGGCTGTGAAGGCCAATTCTGGATCCACACAGCCTCCCACAGTGAGGACGTAGGTTAGGGTTGGCGGAGAATTTCTCCCCGAAACTTCGGGGGGCCGAGCGCCAACATGTTCGGCCCCCCGAACAAGTTTCGGGGAGAAATCCTCCGAACCCCCCGCCCCCCCCCGGGACGGGACTTACCTTCACCGAATGTCCCTCCCGGTGGCAGGTCCGGCCGGCGGTTCGGCGGGTGTTCGAGTGGGGCGGGAGCGGCAGCCGGTCTTTCAACTGGCTGCCGCCGCTGCCATTGCAATGAAAGAAAGAAAAAAAACAACGCCCCCTGATAGCCTACGTGACGATTCACGTAGCCTATCACGGCTAGATTTGCAAAGTCAGCCGTGATAGGCTACGTCAATCGTCACGTAGCCTATCACGGGTGACTTTAAAAAAAAAGTGTGTACGGATAATGGCGGCCCCCATAGGGAGCCGCCATTCCCATTCCTTATTTGGTCGCTGTAGTCTACATAAATGTTTACGTAGACTACAGCGAAAATAAGGGCAACGCTTTTGTTTTTTTTTAAAGTCACCCGTGATAGGCTACGTGACGATTGACGTAGCCTATCACGGCTGACTTTGCAGATCTAGCCATGATAGGCTACGTGAATCATCACGTAGCCTATCAGGGGGCGTTTTTGTTTTTTTTTAAACTTTCGCGTTCGCGGCAGGGCGAGGCGGGAAGCCTCCCCCCTGGCCTGAATTTCGGCCGGGCCGAGGCGGGAAGCCTCCCCCCCCGGCCTGAACTTCGTGGGGGGACCAGCGAAGCGCCTCCCCCCCACCACGAACGTCCTTCGAGGACAGGTAAGTGACTTTCGTCCACTCCTAACGTAGGTTTCCAGGTGGAAGGCGATCACGATGAGGGTTTGCTTGGCGTGTCTTCCGCTGAGCTCATTTCTCCCTTTCGCCCTGTACTCATGCTTCTTCAAAGTCCATAGAGCCTTTAGTTTTGCAAGGTCATTCAGCATCACCATCGCCATCTTTTGCAGATTTGCTGGAAGCAAAGTGAATAGTAAGCCTCTAAGGGCTGCTACGTGATGAGTTTGTGGCTTCAGGAAGAGAAACACACACAAAAACGAGTTCACATCTGTCACTCTTAGCCCCTCTGTTGCATAACTAGGGATGTACGAAACACCTACCTGGCTCCGCGCCGGGCAATCCGCGGTGAGGGGGAGGCGCTCTGTCCCTCCCCCCGCAATCCTCGACGGGGGGGGGAGATCCAGTCCTCCCCCCAGAATCCTGCCCAGCTGGCTCCGCTCCGTGGCCAAGCCGCGGAGCCACCGGCCAGCTGGGCCACCCGCAGCCGGACATCCGGCCGCTGGGCAGCCCTGCAGGGACGCAAATGGCGGCTGTCGTAGCTGCCGCCACTTGCGTCCCTGTATTGAGCCATGATAGGCTACGTAAATATTTACATAGTCTATCACGGCAGGGGGGAAAACCCCAGCGTACGCAAATGGCAGCAGCCGCCGCCATTTGCGTACGCTGGGTTTCCCCCTCCCCGCTGTGATAGGCTACATAAATACTTACATAGCCTATCATGGCCTCTGCAGGGATGAAAATGGCATCCCTGCGTTAGCCGTGATAGGCTACATAAGTATTTACATAGCCTATCACGGCTATGAAGAGGAGGAAGCGAATGGCGGCCACAGGACAGCCGCCATTTGCAAAGCAGCGCGGACAGGAGCAGGTAAGTGTTCCATTTCGCGCACCTTTCGTGGGATGGGGGTGGCGAGGACTTCATCCCGTGCACTGTTCGTGGGGTGGGGGGTGCGGGCTTCATTCCATGATGGATTTTTGGGTGCCGAATGCACTGGCATTCGGCCTCACCGAGATCCGTGGCGGAATTCTCTGACATCCCTATACATAACCCTAGATGACGTCGTGAACCTCCAGGGTGTCTCCTGCATTAAATGACCTTTATTGTTAAAAAGATCAGAGATACTGTCAAATTACCCTGCTGGAGTTCAGCTTGAGTTCCCTCCATGAAAAAGGAGAAACTGCAGGAAGAGGAGCGAGATCAAAGGAACATATGGAAGACTCAGATACGGGGGAGAAGGAGGGGGAAAGGGGAGGGTGGGAAGGAAGCACGTGTAAAGGGAGTCTATTGTGATCCTGTATTTAAAACAGAAGCAGAAAGCCCTGTTTCAAATGTGGGATTTCAGGATGGTATAGAGATGCTGTGGGGCCATGGGCCATGTCAGAGGGGTGATTACCTTGCGTCACTTATGCACAGATCTGCTTTGAGCGCCAGGCATGGCTTTTAAGATGGCAAACGTCTCCTGTGCTTTTTCGCCCTGTGCTGGAATGAAGCCTCCTTTTCCAGGTACAGACGACCATGTCAAACATCCTGGAACATTGAGATGTTTCACCACAATTCTGGTATCGACCTCCTGTCTTCCTCTGGCAGGAATCAACATCATAAGGCAGTGCAGTGTAGTGCTTAGAGCGTTGGACAGGGAGTTGAGAGATCCAGGTTCCAGTCCCCCCTGGGTGACTTTGGGCCAGTCGCTGATGCTCAGCCTGACCCACCTCACAGGGTTGTTGTGAGGATAAAAGGGGGATGAGGAGGATCATGTACACCAGGGGAGGGTAGAAGGTAAGTCTCCAGTTGGCCAATAGTGAGGAATGCTGGGAGTTGCAGTCAAAAACATTCAGAGATCTACTTTCTGCCCACCCTTCATGTACATCACCTTGGGCTTCTTGGGGGAAAGGTGGGATATAAATGTAACAAACAAATAGATACACTGGCATTTTTAAAAAATGCCCCTTGAATGCACATGCTTCTTGGTAAGAAGCATCACATTGCACCTAGTCATACCTTGCACAGCAGGTGTTCTGGAAAACCTGACTCTGGGTGGTTTTTTGTCCTGCTCTCCTCATCATCCTAATCACTGTGTCTCTTTTCTTTTCCTTCCTTCCTCTTCTGTCCTTCCTGCCAAACACTGAGGTGAACAAAATTCTGCTCTTTTGGCAAAGCCACTGGAAAGATATTTCCCAGGAGGGTGGTGGTTTGGTTTTCTTCCCCCCATGTTTTTTAACTATGATCTGACACTGCAAAGGAAATCCTGTGAAGGCAGAGACTGCCTCAGATATGAATTCCCATTTTGCATTCACCCACATAACTGGTAAGAGGCAAAGTGCAGTGTAGTGGTTAGGTTGTAGTAGTGAGATGTGTTGCCCATGCTGGCTGGGGGTTGATGGGAGTTGAGTTCCAGCACATCTTGAGAGCACCATGTTGGGGAAGGCTGTCATAGGCCAAACTATAGTGCTCAGCTGGCATTACACACTGGCAGTTGAACAAATGGCATTACCTCGTGGAGAAAGATGCATGCTGCCTGCATCTACTGAAGCTGCAGTTGAGAATTGTTTTCACACAGTTACCAGAGGGCTAGTCTGTTACCAGCCAAAATAGAAAGGGTCTTGTGGCACCATAAAGACTGGCAAATTTATTTTGGCATAACCTTTTGTGGACTAGAATCCCCTTCATCAGACACATGAAGTTTTATCCTCAGTTGGCAGGTGTGTGTGTGTGTGTGTGTGTGTGTGTGTGTGTGTGTGTCTGTGTCTGTGTGTATGTATGTGTTGTTATGGGTCTGGGCTTGGTCTGAATGAATTTCCAAGGATCCCTCACAGCCTGGTATTGGATCTCTTGGAACACCATACTCAAGACACTAGGGCCGCATCTATATGGCACCACTTTGACCCCCACCCCATCGCAACTGCGCAGCAATGCGGCTTCGAGTCAGCATGCCCTGCGATACACCCCTGATGTACTGCATGCTTCCCTCACAGACTCGCCGTGCCCTTTTTTTTTGCCATTTTACTGAAATGCACAGCTGTGCAGTCCTGTGAGTATGGGAGGGTGACACTTCAGCGGCTGTTGTATATATGAGGGGTTTTGCTGTGTCGTTCTGTCCCCTTTAAGGTAGGGATGTCAGAGAATTCCACCACGGATCTCAGTGAGGCCGAATGCCAGTACATTTGGCCCCCCAAAATCCATGGCGGAACAGCCTGCCACCCCCCCGGCCCCCCCGGATCCCCCCCAGGACGAGACTTACCTGGGGCGGATGTTCCGGACGGCAGCGGCTTCAGCGGCGGCTTTGGCAGCGGCGGCGGCTGGTCTTCTGACCGGCTGACACCACCGCCATTTGCAGTCTGGTCGCTTCTGGGTTTGTTTGTTTTTTACATAGATGTGATAGGCTACGTAAAGACTTATGTAGCCTATCACATCTGGGTTTAAAAAAAAGAAAAAGCATACGCAAATGGCGGCGCCTACGGCCACCGCCATTTGCGTTCCTTATTTTTGGCCTTCTTAGTCTACGTAAATATTTACGTAGACTAAGACGGTGAAAATAAAGGGGATCACAAATAGCTCCCGCTATGCTATTTGCATTCCCCCTTATTTTTGCCGTCTTAGTCTACGTAAATATTTACGTAGACTAAGACGGTCAAAAATAAGGAACACAAATGGCGGCGGCCATAGCCGCCATTTGCGTACGTGTTGTTGTTTTTAAAAACCCAGACGTGATAGGCTACGTAAGTCTTTACATAGCCTATCATGGCTGAATACAGGGACGTAAATGGTGGAGGCTACGGCAGCCGCCATTTGTGTCTCTGCTAGCCAGCAGCCGGATGTCCGGCTACTGGCGGAGCCAGCTGGCAGCTCTGCGGAATCCCTGCGGAGCGGAGCCAGCCATCAAGGATTCCTGGGGGGAAGGACGGAGGACCTCCCCCCGTCGAGGATTCCGGGGGGAGGGACAGAGCGCCTCCCCCCCTTCGCAAAAGATTCCGCGAAATGGTTAGTGACTTTCGTACATCCCTACTTTTAGGTGAAATGTGTGTTTTGTGCTCCTTCATTTCTGCACCATCAGTTTGTCAGTTCCCCAGCCCGAGATTCTCGTGATGGTTCGCACTCATGAGCATGAGTGCTACGTGCCTAGCCATCACCCCAAAATGGCGGCCAGAGCAAGGATGGTCCTTCCCCAAGACCCCCAGCCCCAGCCCTTGGGTACTGAGTCCATAACTATTGTGAAGATACAAAGCTGCAAAACTGTGTGAAAGTGTGATTAAATAGATGAAAACGCCCCTCTGTGCCTCTGTAGCTGCACAGCTGCGAAAGGATGGGGGAGTAAAGGGGTGTCACAGAGTGATGCAGGCACTACGCACACCTACAATGCACCCACTGTAAAATGTGAAGTCAGTATGGGGAAGAAACAGATGGCCCACAGCTATGGGGCAACCCACAGCAAACCCACCCCCCAAATTGCAGAAAAAACGACTCCTTGGAACTCCACATTTTCTGGGCGAAAACCACAGATGGCTACAAAGTCACGACTGTGTCATCTATCATGAGGGACCTCGACTCGCCCCCGCCCCAGAGTAAAAGCCTGGTGTAGATGGGGCCTAAGACTTCTGTAAGCAAAGCTATACTTCTGGAGACCCTGATTGGAATACTGACTGGGAACTCTTCCTGCTACTAGTCTCTGCCCACCTTCTGCCCTAAAGGGTTGCTATACACGTGTTCAGTAGTTTGCCAGAGAAACCCAGACCAATAATGTGTGGTGAGATATAGTGGTTCAGAATCTACCCAGATCAGAACACACCTTATTACATTAACCAGAGAAATTGTTTTATTAATAGGAACGCACAACGTATCACTGTCCTTCTGTGTGGCTGGGTTATCCCTGTTCAGGAATCCCCCGTTCTCTCTTCTCAGAGACCTGCATAAGCAAGCTCAAACTTTCCACTCTCTAGCACATAGCAAAACCTTTACTAGAAGCCTGTGTTGCAATAAGTCTTTAGGTTTATGGTTTCCTCTTCATCTAAGTCCATGAACACTGGAACAGAGATGAAATGGTAAGCGAGTGTGACACTGGCTTCTATCTTTGTTTAATACACAGCTAAAATTTTGCATTCAAGAATCAAAAGTGGATTTTGAAAAAAAGAGACCAACCCATCCTACATTTTTAGTACATTCTGAAGGTGATAATTATCACTTTCCATAGTCAACACTTTACACCCCCTACTAACAACACCCAAGTGTGCAGTCTTGGGGGGGAAAACCTAACAGAAAGAGGAAAAAAAAACAGGAAAGAAGAAAAGAGGAAAGAAAGTCAGTACATGCTTTTGCAAGGGGGGAAAAAAACTGTGATTATGGGGTTGTTGTTGTTGTTTTACCATGTGGGTGTTTAAATCACATTAGGATAATATACTTCATATTTTGGCAAGCAAGCAAAACTATAAATTAGTAGGGATGTCAGAGAATTCCGCCACGGAATCCAGTGAGGCCAGATTCTTCAGAATCCAGCCCCCCGGAATCCATGGCGGAATGGGCTCCCCCCCGCGGAATCCCCCCAGGACAGAGCATACCTGGAGGCAGTGGCTCCAGCGGCTCCGGTAGCTCTCGCAGCGGTGGCGGCGCATGCGGTGGCAGATGCGGCGGCGGCAGATGCAGCTGTGGGTGCTGTGGCGGCGGCAGCTCCGGCTGGTCTCCTGGCCACTGCCGGGCTGCTGTGGCTGTCATAGCGGCCACCATTTGCGTGGCCACGTTTCTTCGTGATAGGCTACGTAAATACTTACGTAGCCTATCACGGCAAAGAGCAGGGGCGGAACTGGCAGCCGCTATGCCATTTGCACCCCTGCGCTTTGCCGTGATAGGCTACGTAAGTATTTATGTAGCCTATCACGAAGAAAGGCAGCCACGCAAATGGCGTAGCGGCCGCCATTTACGTGGCTGCCTTTTGTTGTGATAGGCTACGTAAATACTTACGTAGCCTATCACGGCTTGGCAGCCATGCAAATGGCGGCCGGCATAGCGGCCGCCATTTGCGGCCGCAGCAGCCTGGTAGCAGCCGGAATTCTGGCTGTGGCCAGCCCTGGCCAGCGGCTCCACAAACTTGCCGCAGAGCAGAGCTGGCTGGGCAGAATTCCAGGGGGAGGGACAGATCGCCTCCCCCCAGCAGATGCCCCAACCCAGAACGGTGAGTGGGGTTCGTACACCCCTATGGCCAGCTGCTCTTTCTTATCATTGTGACCACTTGCTTGCTTGACAAGCAGGGAGCCAGTCAGCAAAGAGGTGGGGGCCTCTGCTGCTCCTCCTTCTCACCACCACCACCACCACCGTCAGGGCCAGAGCAAGAGGGAGGTGAACAGGCAGGTTGCTATGGTGTAGAGGAGAAGCAAGTCCAGTCGGCTTTTCTCAGTGGGCCCCTACTGAGGTGTGGACCTTTGGCAGATGCCTAGTAATGCCTACCCCACCTTTCAAATGCTCTCTCTATAGAGACCCACATGATGTCCATTGTTCTGCCGTTTTGCCTATATCATCTGCCAAAGACCCTTTTGAAATGAAATAATATTAATAATAATAATAATAATAATAATATCAGGAGGGGGGATATTGGTTTTAATGCTGCAGTGATTTCTGTTCTTTTTAAATACATTTTACAAATTATTCTGGTATGGTATTTACTTGTCGCTACGCACAGCATTTATTTCTTGGAAGTCCATTAATTAGTTGCCCTGGAAATAGCAGCATTGAAGGACAGAATCATTATTTTTTTTACACCATATATATGGACAAGTAGTCTGATTTTTTATCTGAGTCTAGCCTATCAGGACGTACTTACATTACCTGGATCAATTTAAATCAGCTTAAATCGTGTATATTGTTCCTAGCTTCCAACCAAAGAATCCTAGGATGACCTTCTCCAAGAAGGGCTTAGGCATATCTAAAAAATAGTTCTCAGTACCCTCACAAAACTACAATTCCCAGGGTTCTTTGGATGAGTTCTGATTGTGTTGGGTCAAACCTAGGGGTGTACAAACCCCACTTGCCCGTCCAATCCTGGGCATCCGCTGGGGGTGGAAGGCGATCTGTCCCTCCCCCTGGAATCCTCCCCAGCCGGCTCCTCTCTGCGGGGAGTCCACAGAGCCACCAGCCAGGCCCGTCCACAGCCAGACTTCCATCCGCTGCCAGGCTGCTGCCACAAATGGCATCCAGCATAGCAGACGCCATTTGCGTCTCTGCGTTAGCTGTGATAGGCTATGTAAATATTTACGTAGCCTATCACGGCAAAGCGCAGGGACACAAATGGCACCCACTATGCCATTTGCATCCCTGCTGTTTTTGTGATAGGCTATGTAAATACTTACGTAGCCTATCACGGCTAAATTAGTGAGGCAAATGGCGGCCGCAGACCATGGCAGCCATTCGCGGCCGCAGACCAGGGGAGTGAATGGACCAGACTGGCTGATGCCAGGTAGGGTCTGTCCCAGGAAAATTTCATGGGGTGGCGGGGAGAGTGCTCCATTCCACCACAGACTCCGGGGGGCTGGATTTAGGGATGTACGAAAGTCACTTACCTTTTGCAGATTATGTTGATGGTGGGGGGGAGAGGCAGAGCGTTCCTTATTTTGCGTTCCTTATTTTGGCACGTCTTAGTCTACTTAAATCTTGATGTAGACTAAGACGTGCCAAAATAAGGAACACAAATGGCGGCGCCCATGGGCACTGCCATTTGCGTACGTGCGTTGTAGTTTTTTTTTTTAAGTCAGACGTGATAGGCTACGTAAACATTTACGTAGCCTATCATGGCTGACTGCAGGGACGCAGTCAGAATCCTGGAAGGGGGGGAGGCGCTCCGTTCCTCCACCCCCCCCGGAATCCTGGCCGGCCGGCTGTGCTCTGCAGGGATTCTGTGGAGCCACCGGCCAGCTCCTCCAGCAGCCGGACTTCCAGCCACTGGCTAGCAGGGACGCAAATGGAGGTGGCCATAGCTGCTGCCGTTTGCGTCCCTGCAGTCAGCTGTGATAGGCTACGTAAATGTTTACCTAGCCTATCACGTCTGACTTAAAAAAAAAAAAACAACGCACGTACGCAAATGGAACATTTGCGTTCCTTATTTTGGCACGTCTTAGTCTACATCAAGATTTACGTAGACTAAGATGTGCCAAAATAAGGAATGCAAATGGCGGCGGCCATGTGTATGCACATTTTTGTTTTTGTTTTAAAGTCAGACGTGATAGGCTACGTAAACATTTACCTCCTCAGAATCAGAACTGCTCTGGGGCTCTGTTGGCTCAGTTTTCACCCTGACAGTAATGTTGCAACCATGGTTGACCTCTCTTTCAGTCTTGCATAATATCTAGGGATGTACGAAACCTTGCTTACCTGGCTAAGACTAAGATGAAGACAAGAAAGGGGAACGCAAATAGCATAGCGGATGCTATTTGCATTCCCCTTTATTTTCGCCATCTTAGACTACATAAATATTTACGTAGAGTAAGACGGCCAAAAATAAGGAACGCAAATGGCTGCGGCCGTAGCCGCCGCCATTTGCATACGCGTTTTTTTGGTTTTTTAACCCAGATGTGATAGGCTACGTAAGTCTTTATGTAGCTTATCACGAATGGGGGGGGGGGAAACAGACTGCAAATGGCGGCGGCAGCTGGTCGGAAGACCAGCCGCCTCCGCCGCTGCCGCAGCCGCTGCTGGAGCTGCCGCCATCCGGAACATCCACCCCAGGTAAGTCTCGTCCCGGGGGGGGGGATCTGCAGTGGGGCGGGGTGGTGGCAGGCCATTCCGCCGCGGAGTTCGGGGGGCCGAATGCACTGGCATTCGGCCTCACTGAGATCCGTGGCAGAATTCTCTGACATCCCTAATAATATCCTGGAGTGCAGGCTGCCAATCTGTAAATTTCATGAGGTTCAATCCTATGTATAACTACAACCGAATGGTAAGCCATGCTCTCAGATGTCCATGCATGCTGTTGGTCTAACAGGAGGGTAGAGTGAGAGCTATACAAACAATTGGTGGTTCTCTGGAAGGGAGGGGGGAGGGAGAAAGACAGACAGACAGACAGACTGTATGTTTGCCTGCCTGCGTGTATTTAATTCTCTACAGGAGAAGATACGTTTGCATTTTCTCAGGCAAGTTCATGTTAGTAGAATTGGCTTGAGAATTTCTCCCCAGAATTGTTTCAACACTTGTCTTATATCACAGCTCTGGTTTTTGTACAAGTGCAGAGTCAAGAGTGACTCACTGTGTGAGTCCCACAGAGCACAGTAGTACACAGCTTCATCCTGGAGAGAGGCACCTTCAATGGTCAGAGGAACTGTTTTATTTCCAGGAAACAGAACAGTAGAAAATTTTCCCTTAGAAAACCGATTCTTCCGGGCCTGATCTATCCTAGCACGAAAGATCAACTGGGGCTCTCGGTCCACGTAGTGGTGAAACCAATAGAGATATGGATTTGCGTTTGTAGTAGTGAAACTGCAGTGCAAATTCACATTCTGTCCCTCTTGGATTTCTGACTGGCTTGGTGACTGCAACACGGAATCACCTTGTGAGTTTCCTGCAAAACAGAAATTTGAAAAGACCATGAAGCCTTTTCTGGCTTGGTCAGTGCTATTATTCTGGCCCCCTTTTGCACATGAAAAAATGGACTCTAGAATCACTGTGGGACTCAGAGGACAGTTATACACAGCATTGTCCTAAGGAGAAAACTCCTGAATTTTCAAATTCACTGTCTTCTTTTCAAAAATCAATGTTCCAGAGTATTTTCCTGTTTTATCCAGAGAAGCACATCTAGTTCTTGTCAGACAAACTATGGTCTGGAGGTCGACTGGGAAATTGACAATACCAAAATAAAGTAGGGTTGCTGGTTGTTGTGTTGAAATGACAGAGTAAATTTGCATCTTGTCCTTCTGTGATGGGTGTCTCAGAACACAGCTGGAACACAGAGTCACTTTGAGCAACCTCTGCGAAAGGGGGAAATGAGATGAATTCTGTCAGATCAATCCATCTATCTTCTCTTCTCCTCTGCTCTTGTCAACTTATAATCATCAATCCCATTTTAAATACATTCATCAAGATCCAAATGCTCTGCACCAGCAGCTCTTACAATTAAGTCAAATGACATTGGGTTGGACAATGAAATAGTCATACTAGGACCCATTGTAATCAATTGGACTTAATTATGACTAAGTAAACCCTCATTCATTCTGATACATCTACTCTAGATCTAGATCCAACCAAATATGTACAACTTTATGAAAGTGCTGGTGGGGGACTGCTGTGCATGTTTGGGGAGGGGATGACTCTGAAATTCCCAGTGGAGTTGCTGAAGACACCCTGTGGTTCCCTAGATCTGATGATTTCAACAGGTTGGATCCAGACTAAGGCAGTACTCATGGGTGGTGGCACTGCAGGCTGCATGGGGGAAGATTGAATCAATTAAAATTGCCTCTCCCCCTACCTTCAGAAAGGTCCTCCAATGGATCACTGTCTCTTCCACAAATGGAAGAAGGCATTCTATTATGGAAGGGGAAGTCTGGTTCAAACTTAATACATTTTTTTTCATTTGGCTTCTATTTCCAGGACACATCCCCAATCAGTGGATGGGAAGAAACCAACAACCATAAGCACACATGGACTCTTCCTGGTGATAACTTTCATTCAGTTAAATTATGAATGCCATGATGTCCACCAATGGAAACATTACCTGATCCCAGGAGCAGAAGGAGCATTCCAATGATAGTCCAGTAGTGGTGTGTTTTAGAAGGGAAGAGCATCCTTCAGATCGTTGAGGCTCTGAAGTAGCGACTCCAAATGAAGCTCTTTCTCCTTTGTTTCTGCTGTTTGAGAAGATCACAGCTGGGGCAAACTCTTTCATTCTGTGGTCTGCCTCATCTGCTTCCTGTACCTTTATAATGCCCCTTCATTGCCATGAGTCACCAAGTCATGGTTTTCAAAGGAAGCCTTGTTGTTGTTTCTTTTAAAGGCAGAAGTAAAAGGTGTGAAGGTCAAGGTTCCCCTCTGGTGGCTAGAAATTTAAAGGCAACAAGAGACTGTGGATGGATGGGAAACATTTTTGGCACGTCTATGTTAGAGATTTAACATGGTTTAACCCCACACAAACACTGTAAAACTCATCCAAAGAACCATGGGAATTGTAGTTATGTGCGGGTACTGAGAACTATTTTTTTTAAGATTTGCCTAAGCCCTTCTCGGAGAAGGTCATCCTATGATTCCTTGGTTGGAAACCAGAAACAATATACAGAATTTAAACTGGCTAGCATTGAACCAGGAAATGCAAATATGTCCTCATAGGCTGGATTGGGATGCAAAATCAGGGTATTGGTGTGTGTGTGTGTGTATGGTGTGTGTATGTGTGTGCGTGTGTGTGTATGGTGTGTGTATATGTTTGTGTGCATGTGTGAGTGTGTGATAGATGGGATTTGTTTTGTTTCTTAGTTTAGAAAACATCCTGTCATCATCTGCTGCTATTTCCAGTTCCAGAGCACCTAACTATTACAGATCCAAGAAATGAACACAATTTTATAGCAACAAATATATATGACACCAGAAGAATAGAATGTATATATTATAGAACAGCAGAGAAGGCTGCAGCATTAAAACCCCACCAGCCCAATTTCACACCATTCCAGGAAACTGTCATGGAGTTATAGCTTCCAACCCTCCTGTCTCCTTCTCTGACCACTTCTCCCTGCTCACAATGACAGGCGTCTTGCTCCTGGGATGCCAAAACCATGGTAGATTGCAACTGCAATAAAGCCCTTGTACACATTTGTTTAATCCTTCCAACACGCTTTTACTGCAAGTATCACAGAGAACTGAAGTTACACAGAAGCAACCTAACACAACATCAGAAAAGTGACTTGGCACAACATCAGAGAAGCTAAGTAATGCATACATCAGAGAAGTGTATAATCACAGAGGCTAGTTACTCCCACTGGCAAAAAGGAAATGCTGCACAATTCTGAAGCCACAGAAGAGCACTCTAGTGCTCTGATGTGTTGGAAAGGCAAGCTAGTTACTTGAGTTACCTAGCTTAGAGGGGGCACAGCCAGATGAAAGACACCCCCCTAGGAATGCCCCAGTCATACTAAATTTAAAGTGGAGGGATAGGCACACAGCAGGTGAACCACAGGGGAGCCCAATTAAAGAGGAAAAAAGGACTAAAATACTCAACAAAACTGCAACTTCCCCTCAGGTAAACTCTGGGGTGGCTGTGGACTGGACATCACATCATGTCCCACAAAGGAACTCCAATGGTCCCAAATCACCCATGAAGACAAGCCCCAGGGCACCTAACATTTCCAGATCTAACAAATGAATACAAATGTACAGCAACAAAAAAACTACCAGAATAAGAATATATTTATTAAAACACAGCAGAAATAGCTGCAGCATTAAACAGAAGGCCTGGATTGTTTTACTTTTTTTAAAGGGCACCTCCTCTCAGAAGGTGCACAGGAGAGTTAAATCTCATGGATGCATGTGAATCAACACAAATGGGGTATGAGGGGACCTTTACCAGAGGTGTGGCATGCACTTGGTATTCCCATCAATCATTGGAAAACAGAACGGAGACTAAGCTGTAATTAGCGACCCTGCTTCAGAACCACAGTTAAGGATCCTTTATCCACTCAAGCTCCACGAAGACAGGAACTTGAAAACTAAGGCTGATGCCTTCACAAAATGTTGCAATCATGGTTGACATTCGTTTCAGTCCTGCATAATGCTCTGGAGTGGAGCTTGCTATTCTGTCAATTTCATGAGGTTTGATCCTGTCAGACCAGGACTTAATTGTTTGAATATTAGTTGTTACTCTTCAGCTGGAGCTAGGAAGCCATACTCCAGGAAGTCCATGGTGTTCATCAACCAAGAAGATAGAGCAAAATATATCCAGAGAACTGGAAGGAAGGAAGGAAGGAAGGAAGGAAGGAAGGAAGGAAGGAAGGATCATTTGTATTTTTGCATGAGTGTTTAAAGGTGCAAAATTAAGGAGATAGGTGGCTGCCATCGAACTCAGAGGTGACCGCCTATCCAATGCAGATCAGGAGAAGCTTAGAGGGATTTGCCCCCTCTGTGCTTCTCCTGCCCTGCATTTGCAGCTAGACAGCTGATTTCGTGTAGCCACAGTAAGACGGAGTGGGGGAGGAGGCTGCCAGATGACACATATGATGTGATGTACCGGCATTTCCGCCTTCCCTGCCCGGGAACGCCCCCCCAGAATGCCCCATTTTGGCCACTCCATTCTCCTCTTGTGAGCATGTGGTGCGAGGCTTTTCCACACTTCCTGCAAGGCAATGCAGAAGGGGGGGAAGTTCAGTTCCCTGGGAACTGACCTCAGAGAGCAGGCTCCAAGGTGGGTTCCTGGAAAACCTTCTGTTCCTGGAAAACCTTCTGTCTAGCCACTGACTAGCAGCCATATTCCCCTTCATGGATCACTGCCTTGTTGTGGCGAAGGGGCTTGCGTATCTCAGTGAAGCCATAAGCTATGCCATGCAGGGCCACCCAAGACAGACAGGTCATGGCGGACAGTTCTGACAAAATGTGGTCCACTGGAGAAGGAAATGGCAACCCACTCCAGTATTCTTGCCAAGAAAACTCCATGGAACGTATCACAAGGCTAAAAGAGATGACGCTGGAAGATGAGCCCCTCAGGTTGGAAGGTGTCCAATATCCTACTGGGGAAGAGCAGAGGGTATTTCCAAGTAGCGCCAGAAAGAGTGAAGTGACTGGGCCAAAACCGAAAGGACACTCAGCTGTCGATGTGTCTGGTGGTGAAAAGAAAATCCGATGCTGTAAAGAACAATATTGTTTAGGAACCTGGAATGTAAGATCAATTAATCATGGTAAGCTGGAGGTGGTCAAACATGAGATGGCGAGATTGAACATCGACATCTTGGGAATCAGCGAACTAAAATGGACAAGCATGGGCGAATTTAATTCAGGTGACCCTTATATCTACTACTGTGGGCAAGAATCCCTTAGAAGAAATGGAGTAGCACTCATAGTCAATAAAAGGGTGGGAAAAGCAGTACTGGGGTACAATCTTAAAAATGATAGAGTGATCTCAGTACGAATCCAAGGCAAACCATTCAACATCACAGTAATTTAAGCCTATGCCCCAACCACTGAGGCCGAAGAAGCTGAGGTTGATCAGTTCTATGAGGACCTACAACACCTTCTAGAACTAACACCAAAAAAAGATGTCCTCTTCATCATAGGGGATTGGAAGGCTAAAGTAGGAAGTCAAGAAATCACCGGGATAACAGGCAAGCATGGCCTTGGTGTACAAAATGAAGCAGGACAAAGGCTAATAGAGTTTTGCCAAGAGAACACACTGATCATAGCAAACTAGGGATGGACAAACGTCCCTTACCTGGTCCCGCAGCTGTTTTTGGTGGGGGTGGAGGTGCTCCGTTTCTCCCCCCGAAATTCTTGGTGGGTGGAGAGGTGCCCTGCCCCTCCCCACCGAAATTCTGGCTGGGGGGGAGCGTCCCACCTCTCCAGCCGTGAAAGAAAAAAGTTATGTAAAAAAAACAAACAAAAACTGATAGTTACGTAAAGATTTACGTAGCCTATCATGGCTGACTTTGAAAATCTAGCCGTGATAGGCTACGTAAATCGTTACGTAGCCTATCACATTTTTTTTTTACTTTACTGAGAAATTAGAGATAAACTAAAATGAGCTCAGATTTCTAAGAATCTGAGCTGCGGAATCTGCTGCAAAGTGACACCCTCAGGCCGTGGGGAGTCTCTGGACTTTGGGATGTTAATTTTCTACTTTTCTAAAATTTATGGATATTTATTCATAGGAATATATGGACGCTTCGGCTGAGGAAAAGTGGAATGGAATGGGGGACAAGGTGCCAAATGTTATGTAAATTATGTAAATTCGAATGAAACCTCTTACATAATTATTTGTGTATTTTTCCACGTGAGAAAAAAATTGTATCTGTCTGTGAGCGCGCAATGGAACAGAAGGTGCCCCACCATCCACGAAACACAGAGTGGATTTCACACAGTCTGTGCATCCCTATTGCAGCACTACTTTCTGCATGAGTGCAGAGTCAAGAGTGACTCACTGTGGGCCTCAGAGCACAGAAGTACACAGCCTCATCCTGGAGAGTGATGCCTTTAATTGTCAGAGGAATAGTTTTGTTACCAAGGAACAGAACCGTAGAAAATCTTCCTGTAGAAAAACGATTCCCCTGGTCCTTATTTTTGTAAGCACGCAAGACGAGCTGGGGATCTCTGCCCATGTATTGGTGATACCAAAAAAGGTATGGCTGTGTGTCTAGTGTAGTGAAGTTGCAGTGCAAAGTAACATTCTGCCCCTCCTGGATTTCTGTTTGGCTTGGTGACTGGAACACTGAATCGCTTTGTGAGATTCCTGCAAAACAGAAATGTGAAAATATTGTGAACACTTTTCCTACTTGCTTTCTTGCATTCTCACATTAGTCCCACTACCGTACCCCTTTTTGTGCATGAATCAAGGCACTCTAGCTTGACTCTGGGAGTCAGACCACAATAATACACAGTGCTGTCCAAAAGAGAAACCATCATAATCTTCAAATTCACTGTCTTCTCTTTGAAAATGAATGTTCCAGAGTGTTTTCCAGTTTCATCTCAAGAAGAATACATAGTTTTTGTCAGAATATCCTCTGGATGTTGACTGGGAAATTGACAATACTAAAGTAAATCAGGGTTGCTGAATGTTGTGTTGAAATGACAGAGTGAACTTGCATCGTGCCCTTCTGTGATGGGCATGAAGGAAGGTGGCTGGAACACAGAGTCACTTCAAGCAACATTGCAAAAGGGGGGAAATGAGATTAATTCTTTTGGATCAATCCATCAATCTTGCCTTCCTCTTTGCAATTTCTAAACATCAGCTCCATTTCAAATACAATCATCAAGACACAAGGAGTGCACACCAAATGCTTTTCACGTTAGATCAGATGAGATTAAGTTGGGCCAAGAATTAGAAATATTTACAGTAGACTGATTCTAAGCAATTGAACTCACGTCTATCATGACTAAATTAAGCCCCATTGATTCCACTGTATCTACTCTAAATCTTAATCCAGCCAAGTATATGCAACTTAATGGAAGTGCTGGCAGGGGAGAGCTGTGGATATGTGGTGAGGGGATAACTCTGAAATGTCCCAGGGGAGTTGTTGAAGCCACCCTGTGGTTCTCTGGATCAGACTTAATGTCAACAGGTTGGATCCTGACTAGGTGTGCCCACAGGACCGTCCCACTGGAGAAAGATGAGAAGGTGAAATTCACTCCCCATCCCCCTGCAGTCCCACATTCCTAACCCAAATGCTCCTCCTTAGAATCAGAGGACTCTCCAGAACAGCATGGGAGATGGAGAACAACAAGGGAGGTGGCAATTCAGGCTGAAGGAGGAAGACTGAATCAGTAAGAATGGTCTGTCCCCCTTCCACCAGAAAGAGCCTCAAATTGATTTCTCTGTGTCTGTTTCACTAACGGAAGGAGCCCCTCTGTTCATGGAAGTGAAAATCTGGATCCAACTGAATACATGTTGTGCCTTTGGCTTCTACTTCAGGACAAGTCTCACTTCCTTGGATGGGGAGAAACCACCAACCATGAGGTCATATATCGGTATCATATATTGTCGACAATTCCTGGTGATAAGCTTCATTCAATTAATTTACAAACACCATGATGCCCATCCATGGAAATATTACCTGATCCCAGGAGCAGAAGAAGCATTCCAAGAATGGCCAAAAAGCAGCGTGTTTTAGAAGGGAACTTCATCTTGGGATTTTTGAGACTCTGAAGAGACTGTAAATGAAGCTTCTTCTCAGTCGTTTCTGCTGTTTGAGATCACAGCAGACTCAAACTCCTTCATTCTGTGGTCTGCCTCATCTACTTCCTGCTGCTTTATGATGCTCCTTCATTTCCCTGACTCATCAAATCATAGTTTTTGAAGGAAGCCATGTTCTTTTTTAAGAAGTGGAAAGCGTGAAGGTGTAGGTTCCCCTCTAGAGGCAAGAAATATTAACATGAGACGAGCCCATGAATGGAAAGGGGTAATTTGGGGCATCTCTGCCTTAGAGATTTAAAAAGGTTTGACCTAACACAATCAGAGCTCATACACAGAACCCTGGAAATTGTATTTTTGTGAGGGTACTGAGAACTGATCTTTAGATTTGCCTAAGCCCTTCCTGGAAATGGCCATCCCAGGATTCAGGGCGTTGAACCCACGATCTACCTTCCCAAAGAAGGAGGGCTCTGTTCATCAAAGGTCACTCTGCCTGATTTTTGGTGATCACACCCTTCTCTCTCTCTCTCTCTCCCCCCCCCACCGCCTGCCTGCCTGCCTGCCTCCCCCCCTCCCTCAGATACACACACACACATCACAGCTCATCAGTAAGGTCTCCTGATACTCTGTGTAGCATTTTTAGGGGGCTCAATTGGCTTCTGTTTGAAGGAAGGAGTGGGGAATTCCACTTCCACCAGCACAGTTGAGACTGCATAAATCTGGATCCACCCTTTAGGATACAGAAAAGGTCTGAAACTGGTTTAAGTTTGTTTGTTTGTTTGTTTGTTTGTTTATTAGATTCATTAGATTTACTAATCGCCCATCTGGCTGGTCACCCAGCCACTCTGGGCGAGGTACAAGTATGTAATAAAACAGTTTAAAACAATAAAATTGTGCAATAAAACACCATTTTCTAAAAATAGCCTAACTTACCCCAAATGCCTGCCTGAACAACCACGTTTTTAATGCGTGGTGGAAGCTCATTAAAGAGGGGGCATGATGGAGTTCACTAGGGAGGGGGTTCCACAGAGTGGGGGCCACCTAGGGATGAACGAAAGTGACTTACCTTTCGCGGATTATGTTGATGGTGGGGGGGAGGTGTTCCGTCCCTCCCCCCAGAATCCTGGCTGGGGGGGAGGCGCTCTGTTCCTCCCACCGGAATCCTCGAACGGCCGGCTGTGCTCCGCGGCAGCTCCGCAGAGCAGCTGGCCAGGCCCGGCCAGGCCAGAGCCGTCTGCAGCTGGATTTCCGGCCGCAGAGGGCTCTGCGTAAAACAACAACAACAACAACCAACCGTGTACGCAAATGGCGGCGGCTACGGCCGCCGCCATTTGCGTTCCTTCTTTTTGGCCGTCTTAATCTACGTAAATATTTATGTAGACTATGATGGCGAAAATAAAGGGGAACGCAAGTAGCGTAGTGGGCACTATTTGCGTCCCTTTTTCATTCACCATTTTAGCCTACGTAAATCTTTACGTAGGCTAAAACAGCGAATCAAAGGGGATGCAAATAGCGCCTGCTATGCTATTTGCGTTCCCCTTTATTTTCGCCGTCATAGTCTACGTAAATATTTACATAGATTAAGACGGTAAAAAGAAGGAATGCAAATGGCGGCGGCCATAGCCGCCGCCATTTGCGTACACAGTTTTTGTTTTTTTTAAACCCACCCAACCATGATAGGCTACGTAAAGATTTACGTCGCCTATCACGTCTTTTTCTCTTTTTTTTACACAAGCCTGCCTGGAAATGGCGGCGATAGCAGCCGGTCGGAAGACCAGCTGCCGCCGCCGAATCCGCCACCGGAGCCACTGCCGGAGCTGCCGCCGCCCGGAAGATCCGCTCCAGGTGAGTCTCGTCCCGGGGGGGGGGAATCTGTGTGGGGGCCTGGGGGTGGCAGGCCATTCCACCACGGAGTTCGGGGGGGCGAATGCACTGGCATTCAGCCTCACCGAGATCCACGGCGGAATTCTCTGACATCCCTAGGGCCACCACAGAGAAGGCCCTCTCCCTCGTCCCCACCAGCCTAGCTGTCCTGGCTGAGGGGACAGAGAGAAGGCCATCCAAGGATGCTCTGTCTTGATGTTGCTGGAGGCCTGTCTGGTGTTGCTGGAGGCGCTCCTTAAAATAGGTTGGGCCGGAACCATATAGGGTTTTAAAGGCCAAAAACAACACCTTGGATTTGGCCCGGAAAACAACTGGTAACCAGTGCAACTCCTTCAGGACTGGAGTGACGTGATCTTGCCGGTGGCTGCCTTTAATCAGGCGAGCCGCCGTGTTCTGTATCAGCTGCAGCTTCTTAACCATCTTCAAGGGTAACCCCACATAGAGCACATTACAGTAGTCTAGACGAGAGGAGACCAGGGCATGTACTACCGATGGGAGCAGATGTTTGGGAAGGTAGGGGCGCAGCCACCATATCAGATAGAGTTGGTACAACGCTGTCCAGCTCACGGCTGACACCTGAGCCTCCATGCACAGCTGGGAGTCCAAAATGACCCACAGGCTGCAGACCTGGTCTTTCAAAGGTAGCCGTACCCCATTCAACACCAGGTCAACATCCCCCAACCTCCTCTTGTCTCCCACCAAAAGTACCTTGGTCTTGTCAGGGTTCAGCTTCAGCTTGTTCCTCCCCATCCAGCCACTCACCGTCTCCAGACATTTGGACAGGGATTCTACGGCCAACCTTGGTGAAGATTTGAACGAGAGGTAGAGCTGCGTGTTATACGCATATTGATAACACTGGACCCCAAACCTCCTGATGATAGCCCCCAGCGGCTTCACATAGATGTTAAATAGCATCGGGGAGAGGATGGAACCCTGTGGCACCCCACAAGTGAGCGGCCACGGGTCCAAAACCTCCTCTGCCAGTGCTACCCTCTGGAACCTGCTGGAGAGGAAGGACCAGAACCATCAGAATATGGTGTCTCCAATGCCCAACCCCTCCAGGCGGTCCAGGAGGATACCGTGGTCAACAGTATCAAAAGCTGCTGAGAGGTTGAGGAGAACAAAGAAGGAGCATTCGCCCCTATCCAGAGCCCTCCTCATATCATCCAGCAAGGCGACCAAGGCTGTTTCTGTCCCATGCCCAGGCCTGAGGCCCAATATTTAAAATACTGTTTCCTGTCCCCATGTAAAAATGCTTCCACATAAGCTCACATATATTCCAAAAAAACATGACAGTCCCTTTCAGTGGGCTTACAATCTTAAAAGACACAGCACACAAGGAAAAAGGAATAAGGGGGGAAGAGGGAGAAAATAAGTATTTCAGCAGGGTTAGAGGAAGGGCCCTGCTTTCTCCTCTCATTTCCCTCAGTACAGCGTGATGGAATGGCTGCTGGTGATGACACCTGAAGGAAGATGAACCTTGACTGAGGTGGTCTTACAGCAGTGCTAGGACAATGCACATTCAGATAGGCTAGTCTGAGATATGAAATCTAGTGGTCCTTTCCTATGTGTTGGTTTTCTTAAAATAAAAATTAAAATCCTATCCTTCAGTGGTGCTATTTTCAGAGAAGATCCAAGGAAAGAATATAATGGTATGACAACAAGAGATAGAAACTATACCCATTAAAAAACAAACCAACCCCAAAGACCCCAAGCATTAATGGTGTCGTATGCAAACAAGAAGCACCAAAGAGAGACCTCCGAGCATTTTAAAAAGGGCCTTTGCCTGGCAGACAGGCAGAAGAGTGGATATCATGTGAGTCTCCCTGGGGAGAGCATTTGAAAGGCGGGGTGCCACAACAGAGAAGGCCCTGTCCTCCATTTGCCACCTGCCCGAGCTCCGGAGGTGCACAGGAGAACTAACTCTCATGCGTATGTGGGTATCAACACAGACGTTGTATAAGGGGACCATTACCAGAAGTGTGCTGTACTCTTGTTAATCACATTGATGATGGCAAAACAGAATGGAGACTAAGCCATTATGAGGGACCCTGGTTCAAGACCATGGTTAAGGCTCCCTCATATTGGCTCAAGCTCCACAAAGCCAGGAAATTGGAACATATGGCAGATTTGTTAACAAATGTGCCACATGATCAGTAATGTTGCCATCTTGGGTGACACGTGTTTCAGTCCTGCCTAATATGGAGTGGAATGTGCCATTCTGTCAATTTCATGTTGTTTGATCCTAAGTAAGACCAGAACCTAATGGTTTGAATCTTTCTCAGCCTTTGGCTGGAGCTAGGAAGCCATAGCCCCAGAAATCTGTATCTTTCATGTACCAGGAGGATATATAGTAGCAAGATTTATCTAGAGAACTGGTGGTTCTCTGGAGGGAAGGAAGGAAGGAAGGAAGGAAGGAAGGAAGGAAGGAAGGAAGGAAGGAAGGTTTGTATTTTTGCATGAATGTGTCTTTCTGGCACATATCTTTAGGAGAAGATGTGTTCCTGTATTTGGAAGCCAGCACAAGTTAGTAGAACTGGCATGATAATTTCTCCACAGATCTGTTTCAATGTGCATCTCAGCATCCCAGCACCACTCTTTGTATGAGAGAACATGCAAGAGTGACTGACTGTGGGCCCACAGAGCACAGTAGTACACTGCTTCATCCTCGAGAGAGGTGCCTTTGATCACCAGAGGAACTGTTTTACTTCCAAGAAACAGAACAGTAGAAAATTTTCCCTTCGAAAACCAATTTTTCGGGGCCAGATCTTTCCTAGCATGGAAGATCAACTGGGGCTTTCTGTCCACGTCTTGGCGATACCAATAAAGGTATGGATCTCTGTCTGTAGTGTTGAAACTGCAGTCCAAAGTTACATGCTGTCCCTCTTGGATTTCTGTCTGGCTTGCTGACTGGGACACCATATCACTTCGCGAGTTTCCTGGAAAACAGAGATTTGAAAGGATTGTGAAGCCTTTTCTTGCTTGCTTTCTTGCACTCTCACATTAGTTCCCCACCCTTGCCCCTTCTGTGCATGAAACAATGCACTCTAGCATCTCTGTGGGACTCAGGGCGCAGAAATACACAGCCCTGTCCCAAGGAGAAACCTTCAAAATCTTTAAATTCACTGTCTTCTCTTCGAAATTTAACGTTCCAGAGTATTTTCCTGTTTTATCCAGAGGAAAATATTTGTTTTTTGTCAGAATATGCTCTGGAGGTTGATCGGGAAATTGACGATACCAAAATAAGTCAGGATTGTTGTATGATGTGCTGAAATTGCAGGGTAAATTTGCATTGTCTCCGTCTGTGATGGACATCTCGGGAAGTGGCTGGAATATGGAGTCACTTTGAGCAACCTCTGGAAAATGAGGAAATGCGGTGAATTCACTCAGATCGATCAATCTGTTTTCCCCCTCTCCTTTTGTCCATTTTTAATCATCCTCCCATTTCAAACACAATTGGCAAGTTCCAAAGCATGTGAAGTTAAAGCTCAAAACATTCCCTCACATGACAATGGGTTGGATCCAGTATTAGTTAGAGTACACCCATTTGACTCAATGGGACATGTCCATTGAGACAAACTTAAGCCCCTTTGTTTTACTGGGTCTACTGTAACTATGACTAAATCTGGATCCAACCCATTCTGCGCAACCTTATAGAAGATGTTGTAGGGGGATGCTGTGTGAGTGCTGGGAGGAAGGGAGACTCTGAAATGTCAGAAGAGAGCTACTGAAGCCACCCTGGGGTTCCCTGGATCCCACTTGATGTCAGCTGTCTGGATCCAGACTAAGCTGCTGGTACTTGGTGGTATTCACTGTGGGTAGTACTCTCCCCACAGTACTCTCCTAATGGGAGAGGCACCATTTGCTGATTCCAGCAGACCCTCCAGAAAAGTATGGTAAGTAACACTTGAGGCTCCAGGGGGAAGGAGGAATGAGAAGTGCTTGTCTGTCTTCATCCAGCAGAAGTGTCCCCTGGATCACTGTCACTTCCATATACAGAAGGAGCCCCTGCATTAATGGAAAGTCTGGATCCAACCCAATACACCTTTTGCCATTGGCATCTACTTGCAAGAAATGTCCCCCTTCAGTGGATGTAGGAGATAACTACTAGGAGGACATAGCTGCGTATCATATATTGTCAAGCATTCCTGCTGATAACCTTGATTCAATTACTGTTTCAATGCCATGATGCCCACCCAATGGAAACATTACCTGATTCCAGGAGCAGAAGGAACGTTCCGAGAATGGTCAAGTAGTGGTTTGCTTTAGAAGAAAAGAACATCCTTGGGATTATTGATGCCCTGAAGCAACTCCAAATGAAGCTGCTTCTCCTTCACTTTTTGGGTTCAAAAAGATCACAGCTGGAGCAAACGCCCTTGTTCGGTGGTCTGCCTCATCAGCTTCCTGCCCCTTTATGATGCTCCTTCATTGCTCTGAGTCACCAAGTGGTGGTTTTCGAATGAAGCCTTGTTGCTGTTTCTTTGAAAAAGCAAAACTAACAGGTGTGAAGGTCTAGGTTCCCCTCTGGTGGCTCAAAATTTAAAAGCAAGAAGAGACTGTGGGTGGATGGGAAACATCTTTGGCACATCGCTGCTAGAGAATTAACATGGTTTAACCATCCACAAACAGAATTCATCCCAATAACCCTGGGAATTGTAGTTTTGTGAGGGTACCAACAATTATATGTTATATATGCTTAATCCCTTCTTGGAAAGGATTCCTTCGTTGGGAGGCCAGAATAAATATACAGGAGTTAAACTGGTTAGAATTGAATCAGGAAATGTAAATACATCCTGATAGGCTGGACTGAGATATAAAATCAGCCTATTGGTCCCTATCTATCTACCTACCTACCTACCTACCTACCTATGGTATGTGTGTGTGTGTGCCTGTATGCGTGCGTACGTGTGTGTGTGTGTATGTATATATATACACATACATACATACATACATAGGATGTGTGTATATGTGTGTATGAGAGTGGGTGCATCTGTGTATGTGTGATAGATGGGATTTGTTTTATTTCTTAGTTTAAAAAACATGCTGTCCTCATCTGCTGCTATTTCCAGAGCACCTAACTACTACAGATCCAAGAAATGAATACTATTGTATAGCAACAAATATATATGACACCAGAAGAATAGAATTTACATATTTAAAAAAGCAGACATGGCTGCAGCCTTAAAACCCCAGCAGCCCAATTTTGCCTCATTCCAGCAAACTGTCGCAGAGTTATAGCTTCCAAAACTCCTTTCTCCTTCTCAGGCCACTTCTCCTTTCTCACAACAACAGGCTTCTTGTTCTTGTGATGCCAAAACTATGGCAGATTGTGACTGCTATAAAGCCCCTGTACACTTTTGTTTAATCGTTCCAACTGACTTTTACTGCAAGCATCACAGAGAAGCGAAGTTACGCTACATCAGAGAAGAAACCTAACACAGCATTAGAGATTCAACTTAACACAACATTAGAGAAGCTACATAATGCATACATCAGAGAAGTGCATAATCATAGAGGCTAGTTACTCCTAATGGTGAAAAGGAATTGCAGCATTATTCTGAAGGCTCAAAAGAGCAGTCTAGTGCTTTGATGTGTTGGAAAGGCAGGCTAGTTACTCGAGTAACCTAGGTTACAGGGAGCACAGCCAGGTGAAAGACACACCCCTAGAAATCCCCAGTCATACTGAATTCAAAATGGAGGGATGGGCACACACCAGCTGAACCACAGGGGAGCCCAAATAATAATAAAAAAAAGAGTAAAAGGACTCTGCAAAAATGCAGCTTCCCCACAGGTAAACTCTGGGGTGACTGTAGACTGGACATGACATCACATGTCACAAAGGGCCTCTGACTGGTCCCAATCTGCAGCAAATCACCCATGAAGACAGGTCCCACAGCACCTAACATTTCCAGATCCAAGAAATGAACACAAAAGTACAGCAACAAATAGCAACTGTACCAGAATATGATATATATATATATATATATATATATATATATATATATATATATGCAGCAGAAACAGTTGCAGCATTAACAAGAATATCCCCCCACCACCACTACCCAAGGCCTGAGTTATTTTACTTTTTTTAAATGGCACCTCATCTCAAAAGGTGCACAGGAGAGCTAAATCCCACAGATGCATGTGAATCAACACAGATGGTATATGAGGAAACAGAAAGGAAACTAAGTCATAATTAGGAACCCTTGTTCAGAACCACGGTTAAGGCTCTCTCATGTTGACTCAAGCTCCACAAAGTAGGGATGTACGAAAGTCACTTACCTTTTCGCAGATTCTGTTCATGGTAGGGATGTACGAAAATCACTTACCTTTTGCGGATTATGCTGATGGTGGGGGGGAGGTGCTCCGTCCCTCCCCCCAGAATCCTGGACGGGGGGGAGGCGCTCTGTTCCTCCCCCCCCCCGGAATCCTGGCCGGCCGGCTGTGCTCCGCAGCAATTCTGCGAAGACGTCAGCTGGCTCTGCCAGCAGCCGGACATCCGGACTCTGGCTAGCAGGGACGCAAATGGTGGCAGCCATAGCCGCCGCCGTTTGCATCCCTGCAGTCAGCCGTGATAGGCTAGGTAAATGTTTACGTAGCCTATCATGGCTGACTTTAAAAAACAACAACAACGCATGTACGCAAATGGCGGTGGCCATGGCCGCCGCCATTTGCGTACCTTATTTTGGCACATCTTAGTCTACGGCGAAAATAAGGGGAATGCAAATAGCGTAGCGTCTACACTATTTGCATTCCCCTTATTTTCGCCGTCTTAGTCTACATAAATGTTTACATAGACTAAGACGTGCCAAAATAAGGAACGCAAATGGTGGTGGCCATGGCCGCTGCCATTTGTGTATGCGCGTTTTTGTTTTTGTTTTAAAGTCAGCCATGATAGGCTACGTAAACATTTACGTAGCCTATCATGGTTTTTTTTTTTTAAACCTAGCCATGATAGGCTACGTAAATCTTTACATAGCCTATCACATTTTTTTGTTTTTTGTTTTTTTTGTTTTTTTTTTAACTGGAAATGGCGGCAGCGGCAGCCAGTCGGAAGACTGGCCACCACAGCCGCCGCCGCCGAACCACCGCCACAGCCGCCGCCACAGCTGCTGCTGCCAGGAAGATCCGCCCAAAGTAACTCTCGTCCTGGGAGGACGGGGGGGCGGGCCGTTCCACCACCAATTTCAGGGGGCCGAATGCGCTGGCATTCGGCCTTCCCGAGATCCGTGGCGGAACTTTCGTACATCCCTAGTTCATGGTAGGGGGGAGGCACTCTGTCCCTCCCCCTGGAATCCTTGACAGGGGTGGAGGCGATCCTGTCCTCCCCCCCCCCCGGAATCCTCGATGGCCAGCTCTGCTCCACGGCAGCTCTGTGGAGCAGCCAGCCAGGCCAGGGCCGTCCGCAGCCGGATTTCCGGCCGTGGACTGGCTGGTGCAGATGCAAATGGCATTTGCATCCAGCCAGGGAGCCATGATAGGCTACGTAAGTCTTTACGTAGCCTATCACGTCTGGGTAAAAAAAAAAAAAAACTGCCTACGCAAATGGTGGCGGCTACGGCGGCTGCCATTTGCGTTCCATATTTTTCGCCATTTTAGTCTATGTAAATTTTATTTATTTATTTATTTATTTATTTCATTTCTATACCGCCCAATAGCCGAAGCTCTCTGGGCGGCTCACAAAAACTAAAACCAAACAACACACAATATTTACATAGACTATTATGGTGAAAAATAAGGAATGCAAATGGCGGCCGTAGCCGCCGCCATTTGCGTACGCCGGGTTTTTTTTTTTTAACCCAGACGTGATAGGCTACGTAAAGACTTACATAGCCTATCACAGCAAAGACCAGACTGCAAATGGCAGCTGCGGCAGCCAGTAGAAAGACCAGCTGCCGCCGCTGCCGCCAAACCCATCGCTGGAGCTGCCGCCATCCGGAACATATGCCCCAGGTAAGTCTCATCCCGGGGGGGATCCGTGGGGGGGCAGGGGGTGGTAGGCTGGTCCACCATGGATTTCGGGGGGCTGAATGCCAGTGCATTCAGCCTCACTGAAATCCGTGGCGGAATTCTCCACCATCCCTACCACAAAGACAGGAAACTGGAAACCAAGACTGATGCTTTCACAAAATCTTGCAACCATGGTTGACATTTGTCTGCATAATGTCCTGGAGTGGAGCTTGCTCTTCTGTCAATTTCATGATGTTTGATCCTATGTAAGACCAGAACTTATCATTTGAATATTTGTCATCAGTCTTCAGTTGGAGCTAGGAAGCCATACTCCAAGAAGTCCATGTTGTTGTCTACGAAGAAAATAAAGCAATATATATTCAGAGAACTGGAAGTTAGGAAGAAAGGAAGGGAGCAAGGAAGGGGAGAAAAATGGAAGGAAGGAAGGAAGGAAGGAAGGAAGGAAGGAAGGAAGGAAGGAAGGAAGGAAGGCAGGCAGGCAGGCAGGCAGGCAGGCAGGCAGGCGGGAAGATCATTTGTATTTTTGCATGTGTGTGTTTAAATCTCGTTAGGAGAACATACTTTTGTGCTTTTGCAAGCAAGCACAAGAAAGTAGAATTGGCTTGAGAATTTCTCTCCAGATTTGTTTCAACACTTGTCTCTGCATCACAGCTAGGGTATGCTAGAGAAATTAGAGACAAACTAAAATGAGATCAGATTTCTAAGAATCCGACCTGCAGAACCCACTGAAGAGTGATCCCCTCAGTCCTGCGGACTTTTGGATTTATTTATTCATTTATTTTTACTTTCCAAAATTTACTTATATTTAAGGAAAATACACACGTTTCTGCTGAGGAAAAGTTGAAAGGAATGGGGGACAATGCAGTAAATGTTACATATTAAAGTGAATATGTAAATTCTTACCAAACTCTTACATAATTATTTGCATATTTTTCCGCATGATGGAAAAAAAAATCTCATCCATCTGTGAGCAGATGATGGAATGGAAGGTGCCTGACAATCCACACAACACAGACATAACAGATTTTACCCAGTCCGTACATCCTTAATTGCAGCACTACTTTCTGCATGAGTGCAGAGTCAAGAGTGACTCACTGTGGGCCTCAGAGCACAGAAGTACACAGCCTCATCCTGGAGAGTGACGCCTTTAATCGTCAGAGGAACAGTTTTGTTACCAAGGAACAGAACTGTAGAAAATCTTCCTGTAGAAAAACGATTCTCCTGGTCCTTATTTTTGTAAGCATGCAAGACCAGCTGGGGCCCTCTGCCAACAGATTGGTGATACCAAGAAAGGTATGGCTGTGTGTCTAGTGTAGTGAAGTTGCAGTGCAATGTGACATTCTGCCCCTCCTGGATTTCTGTTTGGCTTGGTGACTGGAACACTGAATCGCTTTGTGAGATTCCTGCAAAACAGAATACAGAAAATGTGAAAACATTGTGAATGCTTTTCCTACTTGCTTTCTTTCATTCTCACATTAGTCCCATCACGCTTCCCCCATTCTGTGCATGAAACAAGGCACTCTAGCCAGATTGTGGGACTTAGAGCACAGTCTTAATACACAGCACTGTCTGAAAGAGAAATCATCAGAATCTTCAAATTCTCTGTCTTCTCTTTGAAATGGGATATTCCAGAGTATTTTCCAGTTTGATCTCAAGACAAATACTGAGTTTTTGTCAGAATATGCTCTGCATGTTGACTGGGAAATTGACAATACTAAAGTAAATCAGGGTTGCTGGATGTTGTGTAGAAATGACAGAGTAAATTTAGATTGTGCCCTTCTGTGACGGACATGTGGGAATGTGGCTGGAACACAGAGTCACTTCAAGCAACCTCTGCAAAAGGGGGGAATGAGTTGGATCTGTTGGATCAATCCATCAATCTTGTCTTCTCCTTTCCTCTTGTCCAGTTTTAAACATCAGCCCCATTTAAAACACAATCATCAAGACCCAAAGAGTGAGCACTGAAAGGTCTTCACGTTAGATCAGATAGCATTGGGTTGGGCCAAGAATTAGAAATACTTACAGTAGACAGTAAGCAATGGGACTTAAGTTTATCATGACTAAGTTAAGCCAGTGTGTCTACTCAAAGTCTGGATCCAGCCAAATATGTGCAACTTTATAGAAATGCTGGCAGGGGACTGTTGTGCATGTGTGGGGAGGGGGGGGACTCTGAAATTCCCATTGGGGTTGCTGTGGACACCCTGTGATTCTTTGGATCCAACTTGATGTCAACAGACTGGATCCTGACTAAGTGTGCCCACAGGACCGTCCCATTGGAGAAAGATAGATGAGAATGTGAAATTCACTCCCCATCCCCCTGCAGTCCCACATTCCTAACCCCAAAGCTTCTCTGTAGAATCAGAGGACTTCCAGAACAGCATGGGATGGGAGATGGAGAACAGCATGGGAGGTGGCAATTCAGGCTGAAGGAGGAAGACTGAATTAATAATAATGGTCTGTCCCCCTTCCTCCAGAAGGAACCTCACATGCATCTCTGTCTGTTTCACTAAAAGAAGGAGCCTCTCTGTTCATAGAAGGGAAAATCTGGATCCAACTGAATACACATTTTGCTTTTGGCTTCTGCTTCTGGACATGTCCCCCTTCATGGATGGGGAGAAACCACCAACCATGATGTCATCTGTGGGTATCATATATTGTCAACTATTCCTGATGATAAGCTTCATTCAGTTAATTTACAAACACCATGATGCCCATCCATGGAAATATTACCTGATCCCAGGAGCAGAAGAAGCATTCCAAGAATGGCCAAAAAGCGGCGTGTTTTAGAAGGGAACTTCATCTTGGGATTTTTGAGACTCTGAAGAGAAGCCAAATGAAGCTGCTTCTCCTTCGTTTCTGGTGTTTGAGAAGATCACAGCTGGGGCAAACTCCTTCTTTTTGTGGTCTGCCTCATCTACTTCCTGCCGCTTCATGATGCTCCTTCATTTCCCTGAGTCACCAAGTCATGGTTTTCGAATGAAGTCTTGTTCTTTCTTTAAAAAGTGGAAGGGGAAGGTGTGAAGGTGTAGGTTCCCCTCTAGTGGCAAGAACTGTAGTGTAGTGGCAAATTCAGAAGTGCAGGGTCCCTTCATGATAGTCACAGCCACGCCCACAGCCACATCCCCTTCTAAGATTATAAAACTTTGGTGTTATGGTGTTTTAGTTGGATCTCTTATGGTGTTTTAGTTGGATCCAGACCTAGTCATGCTTAGAGTAGACTCACTGAAATCAGAGGACCTTAAGATAGTCATAAGTCATGATTAACTTTTCACACTGATTTCAGTGAATCTACTGTAAGCAAGACTAAGTCAGGATGCAACCCTTTATGTGGCCTTCTGAGCAATGTCCTTGAGGAAATCACGGTACACAAGAGCACTCCTCTGGACCCACATTCTCTTGTTCAAGAAACAATGCTTACTGCTACTGCTAAGGATGATATCCTCAAAGCCACACAGCAAGGGCCAGCTCAAAGCCATGATGGGCCCCATAGTAGCTGTCCCTAGTGAGCCTCCCACTCTGCCCTCAGTACTGAACTCACACACAACATACACAGATAAGTACAGAGAGAGGGAGAGTCAACAACATACAATAATAAGGTAAAAATATTTTTCACTACATATTCTAGTGGAAATCATCTTCCGCTTTCCTGGAAGAAAAAGACGTATCTCCTCCATGGTAGAAAACTCACATACAAACACAAGCTTCCCCTTTTACAAAATACAGTGCACAGACAGAGAAAACATAAACACACATTGATGCTCTCTCTCTCTCTCTCTCTCATGCACACACACACACACACACAGGACCTTTACCAGAAGTGTGCTGTACGCCTGTTAATCACACTGATGATGGTGAAACAGAATGGAGACTAAGCCATTATGAGGGACCCTGGTTCAAGACCATCGTTATGTTATGAAGTACCCCAAAATTCTGCTGATCTGGGAAAATGTGGCCTATATCTGGATGGGGTCTAGGGGGAGGGTTGGTCTTGGAGAAGGGCAGAAAAGCAGGTCTCATAGGATGTGAAGGCCTTGCACAACCCAAGAGGAGATGCAGACTTCTTGCATAAACTTTCTGGCCAGCCACTGTGCTGTGACTGCTTTAATTCCTCAGTTAACACTTTCAAATTTCAGATCTTGCCTACAACTACAGAAGCCCCCGCCATGAAAATATTTTATGCTGATTTCTAACCTTCCTGTTGAAGCCAAATAGAAGGCAAAAAAATTAAAGAATTCAATGCCTTTTAAAGCTGTAAGACCCTGAAAACCCAATAATGTGTAAGCAATGGCTCTTTTGTCACTTTTGCTTATGACCATCAGCAAAATTTCCCTGGCAATCTTGCTCACCTGGACCTGTGAAAGCCAGAAATATGCACCCATCAACTCCCATCTTTTCCACATATCAGGAAAGAAAGAGAATCCCATTGTCTTCTTTCTTCTCTTAATGTTTGGACATCTAAAAATCTATTTTCTGACATCCTCAAGTAATCTTGGGGAAAAAAGACTTGTTTTGTTTTATTCTGACTACTACATGCTGGGAGAAAAAATGGATAAAAACAGCAACCCAAATTCATAGAACACTCAGCGAGGGAGAGAAGGAAAGAGGATTCCTTCCATCCTTTCTGCTCAGAAGAGCAATCCCCCCTCCCTCCCTTCTTTCTCCCTTTCTTTCCCCCCTTCTTTCCCAGAGAAGGAACTCAACTTCACAAACCAGCAGATAAGGAGAGGTAAATCTTTGCATCAACTTCTATTCGACTCTCTTTTCCTCCCCTTTCCTAATATTCCACCCAATACCAAACTCCAAAAGTCCCTGGCTTTAGCTTTTTTCCATCCACTTTCTCCCATAAACCCTGCCTTTGCTCTCACCCCTCTTCCACACTCTCTCACAACTCCCCAAAAGAGTTGGTTTCTCCCCCATTCAGATCATCCCAAGCTGAAAGTTCCTTCTCTCTCCCCACACACACTTTCTCCCCCTTCCTACACACACACACACACACACACACACACAATTTTCTATGCATCCCAGTGTACTTCACTATTGACTTTAAATGGTTATCTTTAACCTTCTGAGCGTTAATGTATGATTCGAATTCCCCAGATGTATGTCTAGTTCTAATTGCGCTGATGTGTGATTTTAATTCATTTTAAATTCCTCTTTAATACATCAAAAAAATTCTTTCAAAGAACTTGTTGTGGTCTCTGACTCTCTCAGCTTTTAGGGGTATCAGGTTTTCCTAAGCACCCAGAGTTCAACACCAAAAGATCCCTCCGGTATGCATTTGGTTTATGTGCATGTGATACGCATGTCCATGTTAATTGAAGCATACGTTGTAACAGTTAAGGCTCCCTCATCTTGGCTCAAGCTCCATGAAGCCAGGAAATCGCAAGATATCGTGGATGTGTTAAGAAACGTGCCACATGATTAGGGATGGTGGAGAAATCCACCGCAGCGCAGACCCCAATGAGGCCAGATTCAAAGGAACGGGGGTTGGACTCGATGGCCTTGTAGGCCCCTTCCAACCCTACTATTCTATTCTATGAATCCAGCCTCTGGAGTCCGCGGTGTAGCGGCACCACTCACCTCCGCCTCCCTCCAGAATCCTATGGAGCCGGCCTCTCTCTGCGGCGATTCCATGGAGCCACAGGCCAGCTCCATATCTCTTGCCTGGTGAATGGATACAGCCACAAGTGGCGTAGTGGACACCACTTTCGGATGTAAAACTCCTTAGTTTAACCTAAATGCAGCCATAAATGGAGAGGAGCCGGCGGAGAGGAGCCAGCTCATGAGGATTCTGGGGGGAGGAACGGATTCCCTCCCCCTGCGAGTGGATTCCCCATGGACCAGCAGGTAGGGAATCTGCCCATCCCTACTGATGATCAGTAATGTTGCCATCACGGGTGACATTTCTTTCAGTCCTGCCTCACATGGAGTGGAGCTTGCTGTTCTGTCAATTTGAGAGAAACCTGATCCTAAGTAAGACCAGAACCTAGTGGTTTGAATCATTCTCAGTCTTCGGCTGGAGCTAGGAAGCCATAGTCCCAGAAATCTGTGTCTTTCATCTACCAGGAGGATATAAAATAACAAGATCTATCTAGACTGGTGGTTCTCTGGAGGGAAGGAAGGAAGCATGATTTCTATTTTTGCATGATTTTTTGTCTTTAGGAGAAGATACGTTTGTAGTTTTGGAAGCAGGCACAACTCAGTAGAATTGGCTTGAGAATTTCTCAAGAACAAACCCTGACAGACAAATCTGATCACATTTTTTGATCAAGTAACCTCCCTTGTGGACTGTGGGAATGCTGTGGACATCATTCGACTTCAGCAAAGCTTTCGACGAAGTGCCCCATGATCTCCTGATGGGCAAACTAGCTCAAAGTGGGCTAGATGAAACAACGATCCGGTGGATCCACAGTTGGCTACAGAATCGGACTCAAAGAGTGCTTATCAATGGGACCTTCTCAAACTGAGGAGAGGTAACGAGTGGGGTACCACAGGGCTCAGTCCTGGGCCCGGTGCTCTTCAACATTTTTATTAATGACTTGGAGGAGGAGGTGCAGGGAATACTGATCAAATTTGCAGATGACACAAAATTGGATGGGATAGGTAATCCCAGAAACAAAATTCAAAGTGATCTTGATAGACTGGAGCACTGGGCAGAAAACAACAGAATGACATTGAATAGGGATACAGTAAATGCCAAGTTCTGCACCTAGGGAAAAAGAAACCAAATGCACAGTTACAAGATGGGGGATACGTGGCTCAACAACACTACAAGCGAGAAGGATCTTGGAATTGTTGTCTATCACAAGCTGAATATGAGCCAACAATGTGATGTGGCTGCAAAAAAGGCCAATGCTATTTGGGGCTGCATGAATAGAAGCATAGCTTCCAATTCCCAGGAAGTACTAGTTCCTCTCTACTCAGCACTGGTTAGGCCTCACCTGGAGTATTGTGTCCAGTTCTGGGCACCACACTTTAAGAAGGATGCAGACAAGCTGGAGAGGGTTCAGAGGAGGGCAACAAAGATGATCAGGGGACTGGAAACAAAGCCCTATAAAGAGAGACTGAAAGAACTGGGCATGTTTAGCCTTGAGAAGAGAAGACTGAGGGGAGATATGATAGCACTCTTCAAGTACTTGAAAGGTTGGCCCAGAGACGAAGGCCAGGATCTCTTCTTGATCATCCCAGAGTGCAGGACACGGAATCATGGGCTCAAGTGACAGGAAGCCAGATTCCGGCTGAAGTGAACATCTGGAAAAACTTCCTGACTGTTAGAGCAATACGATAATGGAACCAATGACCTAGGGAGGTGGTGGGCTCTCCCACACTGGAGGCATTCAAGACGAGGCTGGACAGCCATGGGATGTTTGGAAATCATTGAATAGACTGGTCATGGGTGTTACAAGATCTAGAGATACTCTGAATAAATGGGGCTATCCGGTGATCTCTGCCCCATGCGACTGCGGAGACTTGCAGACAACAACACATATGTATACTTGTCCTTTGTGCCCTGACCAATGCACACATGAGGACCTTATGATAGCACGACAGAACACAATTAATGTAGGGATGGTGGAGAAATCCTCCACGGACTCCAGTGAGTCCGTAGCGGAACAGACTACCCCCCCGAAATCCCCCCCCCCCGGGACAAACCCCACCTGGTAGCAGCGGCGACTGCTCCGGATCGCCTTCTTCATTCCACAGCCATCCCCTGCCTTTTCCACACCATTTGCATCCCCTGCCTTTTCCAGGATAGGCTACATAAATATTTATGTAGCCAATCACTGCAAAAGGCAGCAGGGACACAAATGGCATCCGCTACGCCATTTGCGTCCCTGCCTTTTTCCGTGATTGGCTATGTAGATATTTGCGTAGCCTATCCCAGAAAAAGGAGGGGACGCAAATGGTGTCCCCTAAGCCGGATGCCATTTGCGTCCGAAAACTGGCCACAGCCGGATGTCCAGACGCGGCTGACTCCAGCCAGCAGCTCCGTGGACTTGGCATGGAGCGGAGCTGGCTGGGGAGGATTCTGGGGGGAGAGACGGATCGCCTCCCCCCCCCCATAGACTCCCTCAGTAGACTGGTGAGTATGTTTCATACATCCCTAAATTAATATTGCTAGTTTTGGGGCAAGATTTGTCTAACTTTGTATATATATTAGCATCTATATTTTATATCTTAAATATTATGTGTTATAGTATGTTTTTAATTGTGATGCTTCTGACACGAATAAATAAAGGGATGCTCTGACTTGGATTCCTGCATTGAGCAGGGGGTTGGACTCAATGGCCTTGTAGGCCCGTTCCAACCCTACTATTCTATGATTCTATGATTCTCCACAGATTTGTCTCAATGCACATCTCAGCATCCCAACACCACTTTTTGTATGAGAGCACTGGCCAGCATGACTCACTGTGGGCCTCAGAGCACAGAAGTACACAGTGTCATCCTGGAGAGATGCGCCTTCAATCGTCAGAGGAACTGTTTTATTTCCAAGAAACAGGACAGTGTAAAATCTTCCTCTAGAAAAATGATTCTTCTGGACTTCATCTTTATAAGCAAGCAAAACCAGCTGGGGCTCTCTGTCTATGTATTGGCGATACCAATAAAGGTATGGATTTCTGTCTGTAGTACTGAAACTACAGTGCAAAGTTACATGCTGTCCCACTTGGATTTCTGTCTGGCTTGCTGACTGAGACACTGAATCACTTTGTGACTTTCCTGCAAAACATAAATTTGAAATGATGGTGAACAAGACTTTTCTTGCACTCTCACATTAGTTCCACCACCCTTCCCCCTTTCTTTGCATGAAACAATGAACTCCAGTATCACTGTGGGACTCAGAACACAGAAATACACAGCTCTGTCCCAAGGAGAAACCTTCCAAAAGTTCACTGTCTTCTCTTTGAAATTCAACATTCCAGAGTATTTTCCTGTTTTATCCAGAGGAATACTTTTTTTTTTTTTGTCAGAATATGCTCTGGAGGTTGATTGGGAAACTGACAATACCAAAATAAGTGGGGATTGTTGTATGATGTGCTGAAGTTGCAGGGTAAATTTGCATTGTGTCCTTCTGTGATGGACATCTCAGAAAGTTGCTGGAACACAGAGTCACTTTGAGCAACCTCTGCAAAATGAGGAAGTGAGATGAATTCTGTTAGATCGATTGATCTGTTTTCACCTGTCCTTTTGTCCATTTTTAATCATCCTCCCATTTCAAACACAATCGGCAAGTTCCAAAGCATATGGTATGTGAAGTTAAAGCTCTAAAGATGATCTCACATGACATTGGGCTTGGTCCAGTATTAGTCATCCTTACATTAGACCCATTTAAATCAATGGGACATAAGTGAATTGTGACGAACTTAAGCCCCTTTGTTTTAATGGGTCTACTGTAACAATATGAAAGCTGGATCCAACCCATTCTGTGCAACTTCTATAAAGTAGGGGGATACTGTGTGGGTGCTGGGAGGAAGAGTGACTCTGAAATTTGGGAAGGGAGCTACTGAAGCCACCCTGGGGTTCTCTGGATCCCACCTGAAGTCAGCTGTCTGGATCCAGACTAACTTGCTGGGACTTGGTGTCATTAACTGTGGGTAGTACTTCCCCCACAGGACTCTCCTAAGGGAGAATGTTGAGAAGGCACCATGTGCTGATTCCAGCAGACCCTCCAGAAAAGTATGGTAAGTAGCACCTGGGGCTACAGGGGAAAGGAGGAATGAAAATGCCTGTCTGCCTTCCTCCATCGGAAGCATCCACTGGATCGCTGTCACTTCCATAAACAGAAGGATTCCTTGCATTAATGGAAAAGAAAGCTTGGATCCAACCCAATACACTTTTTGCCATTGGCGTCTCCTTCCAAGAAACATCCAATTTCAGTGGATGTAGAGAGACCACCACACTATGAGGACATACATGGGTATGATATATTGTCGACTATTCCTGCTGAGAACCTTGTTTCAATTAATGTATGAACACCGTGATGTCCACCCAATGGAAATATTACCTGATCCCAGGAGCAGAACGAAGGTTCCAGGAATGATCAAGTAGTGGTGTGTTTTAGAAGGGAAGAACATCCTTGGGATTGTTGACGCTCTGAAGCGACTCCAAATGAAGCTGTTTCTCCTTCGTTTCTGGTGTTTGAAAAAGATCACAGCTGGAGCAAATTCCTTTGTTCTGTGGTCTGCTTCATCTGCTTCCTGACCCTTTATGATGCTCACTTATTGCTCTAAGTCACCAAGTGGTGGTTTTCGAATGAGGCCTCACTGTTGTTATTCCTTCTTGAAGTGGAAGTAGAAGGTGTGGTGGTCTAGGTTCCCCTCTGCTGGCTAGAAATATAAAAGCAAGAACAGCCTGTGAGTGGATGGGAGAAATTTTGAACACAGCTCCCTTAGAGATTTAAAATAGTTTGACCGAATACACTCAAACAAGGCAAACTGATCTCTCTGGGAAAACATGACTTCCAAAATAGACATCCAAAATAGTTATAATTGTCCATAGAACTTGGGTAGCAACTTCTATAATGCTCTAGATCAGGGGTGGACAGCTTCAGGCAGTTGCGGGACCATTTTCCTTGGCGTCCACTGGCCCACAAAAGTCAGGGAAAAATAATAAAAGAGGGTTCCCATCCCCAAACTTTTTGGACCCACAGGCACATTTGAGAATTTGAGAAACTGCCATGGGCACCACCACAAAATGCCTGATCAGTGGATCATTGTGTTGGCATCTCCCTGTCACCATCCATCTCCCTATGGATCTTAAGCTGCATCTTATTCACCCAAAACTTTTGTTTCATGTCTATTGGCAACTGCAATGTCTCTTTAATAAGGGATTGTCAAATTCGGCTAATTGCTGGCAGTGTAATACAGCCAATGCTTCTTTAAACTTACATTTCAGCAATGTCCAGTCATTGCTTCTTTGGGGGAGGGGGTCTTTACACAGATACATTTTGTATGGGAACAGTATGTCTATGTGCACCAGTTGCTGGGGAACATGGGCGGGAGGATGCTGATGCACTTGTGTCCTTCTTGTGTGTTCCCAGTCAACAGACGGTTGGCCACTGTGTGAACAGGATGCTGGACTAGATGGACCTTTGGTCTGATCCAGCAGGGCTCTCCTTACATCCTTCAATTTTAACTGGAGTACACATTCCTTTAAATTATTTACCTGCTTCATGGAAACTAACAAATGGTCAGTGTAAATGGACTCCCCACACCCTTTTGACAGATAAAAGACTGATATTACAACAATCCAAAGGTATCGGAAGGTGGCCATTTGTCCTCTTTTACAAAGGTCGGCCTTCTGTTTGAACGGCTGCCAGCAAACTGTCCTCTCTTTTGAAGTTGTCTTCTTTTTGAAGAGCTGTCCAGTCCAAGTTTGGTTTAAAAACAAAGAACTATCAGAAGGAAAAGCTGGGCTTTGAGCACCCAGAGAGCAGACTAGGCAGACAGTTACACACAGGACACTTGGATATGGTATTCCACACTATGGTGAGACGCACTGTATTTCCATGTAAATTATAAGAATAATTGCTCAAATCGCATCTATGCATATACCAGTTTTATGCAAATTGGTGTCCTCTTACATCCTCTTTTTGGGTGATTCATAAGGGGCCACTCTAGTTGGTGGGAGGGTGGCGGTTTCTGTGACATATGGACCACGACTTCCTAAGCCTAGCCAGGTCACTGCAGCCACAGTGGGAGGTGGGGAGGATGGCATTTACCTTTCTCCCTCCTCTGCAGCACCCCTTCCCCATCTTCCAATCCCATTGACACCAACAGGAGGGAAAATAACTACTCCAGTTCCCAGCTGATGTAGTTCATAGGCCCAATCTGTGGGCATATCTGGGAAACAAGCATGAAAATAAAGGGATGGTGATGTGTAGGAGGGGGGGGGAATTGAATGTGTGGTAGTTTGGGGAGGAAAGAAGCAGCCCAGTGAGACAGCGTTTGTCAGTGAAATGTCCGAGGGCCACTGGCAGCTTCCAGTCACCCCAAGCACCACCTTATGCCTGTTTTTTTTCACTCCCTCTCCTTCGCTTTCTCTTTTTGCCATAGCTGCTCACTCTCACCAAGAGTTCTCTAGCTTTGCCTGCTTTGCCTTAGCAGTGGGTTGGCCGTTGTGATCTGGGCTACCAGCAGAGGCTCCGGGGCATGGGGAGTCAGGAGACCTGTAGGATGGGGGGGGGAGAATGGAGAAGCAGTCAGCCAATTAACTGTGTTGGGGGAGGAGCCCAAGAGGGAAAGAGGGTGATTGGGTAGCTGCAATAATGAACTGGACAGTGACTGGAGGCAAAGGGGAAATGGAATGTATGGAAGAGCGTGTGAGAGAGGTGTGGACCTGTGCTGGGAGTGGCCTCAATAGCAATGCAAGAAGCTGAAGTGGCTCCTGATAAAAAAAAAAAGTCATTATTCCTGGTGTAGGGCTTTAGCAATTGAACAGATGGCTCCGCCTTGTTGGGGACCATGTACACTGCATGCATTTTCTTGGCAATGCCATATTTCCACTTTCCCTGTGGGTTCCAAGTAGGGATGGCGGAGAATTTCTCCACGAATCTCCAGGAGGCCGAATGCCAACACATTTGGCCCCCCGAAATTGGTGGTGAAATTCTCCGCCACCCCCCGCCCCGGGATGGGACTTACCTCCTTCGAATGTCCCTCTCGGCGGCGGGTCCCGGCGGCGTTTCGGCGGCGTTTCGGCAGGGGCAGGGGCGGTGGCTGGTCTTCCGACCGGCTGCCGCCACCGCCATTACAAAGTAAATGTAACAAAAAAAAAACACGTGATAGGCTACGTAACGATTTATGTAGCCTATCACGGCTAGATTTCCAAAGTCAGCCGTGATAGGCTACGTAAATCATTACGTAGCCTATCAGGGGTGACTTTGAGAAAAAAAAAAGCACATACGCAAATGGTGGCGCCCATGGGCATCGCCATTTGCATTCCTTATTTGAGCCAGGGTAGTCTACGTAAAGATTTATGCAATTTGCTTTGCCCGTATTTTCGCCATAGTCTACGTAAAACTTTACGTAGACTACCCCTGCCCAAACAAGGAATGCAAATGGCGGCGCCCATGGGCGCCGCCATTTGCGTACGCGCTTTTTTTTTTTTCCAAGTCACCCATGATCGGCTACGTAACGATTTACGTAGCCTATCATGGCTGACTTTGAAAATCTAGCCGTGATAGGCTACGTAAATCGTTACTTACATATCACACGTGTGTGTGTCGGTTTTTTTAAATTTACTTTTTTATTTCGTGGCCAGGTAGACGGGGCGCCTCCCCCCTGGCCTGAATTTCGGGGGGAGAACCGAAGCACCTCCCCCCCACTGCGAAGCAAGCTGCGGGACCAGGTAAGGGACTTTCGTCCATCCTTAGTTCCAAGGGTAGAATTCTGGATCCTGTGCCCCAGTAGGTTTTGCTCTAAGTTTACCCACTCAGCAGATACAGGTAGGGTGGCTAGCGATTTATGAACCCCACAACTTCTGGTCCGGAGTGGGGTGGGTGGGTCTGCAACAGGGAAATCCGGTCCACTTGGGGCCCCATGGATTTCACCAGAGTCTTATTGCATCCAGCAGATTTCAATGGGCAGCTCTCCTCCATTCTAAATGGCACAATCACCTAGAGATGTACGGACTATGTAAAATCCACTCCATCTGTGTTTCGCAGATTGTCAGGTGCCTTTTGTTCCATCATCCACCCACAGACAGATGCCATTTTTTTCCCATCATTCAGAGAGGGAGAACTTCTGGATATACACTCTTGACATGTTGGCACCACATGGCCTGAGCCTGGAGGACAGCACAACCATTGCTTAACATCTGCAATTGAACTGGACATGCCATCCTCACAGCTCCTGAATTGCCACCTTGGAAATAGCATTTGTATCTTAGCAGCTGATGAAGGAGGAGGCCGAAATGCTTTTGTGGGTTAAATTGAAATCTATGTTTGTTAATCACAATTACCTGTCCCTCTATCTATCTATCTATCTATCTATCTATCTATCTATCTATCTATCATCTATTTATTTATTTCTATACCACTCAATACCCGAAGCTATCTGGGCAGTTCACAAAAATTAAAACCAAAGAGCACACCATAAAACAATATAAAATATATAAAACCACAGTATAACAATACAACCAGAATAAAACCAGAATACAACCTACCAGCAATGGCGGAGAATTCTGCCACGGACTCCCATGAGGACGGATTCTTAGAATCCCCCCCCTGGAGTCTATGGTGGAATGGACCACTTCCCTCTGCCACCCCGTGAAGTCTACCTGGGCCAGATCCTACCTGGCAGCGCCGGGTCCAGGTCCAGCCAGGTCCAGCGGTTTCCGGTCTTCGGACACAAATGGCATCTGGTGTAGCGGACGCCATTTGTGTCCCTGTCCCTTCCCACAATAGGCTACATAAATCTTTACATAGCCTATCACAGTAAAGAGCAGGAACACAAATGGCGTCTGCTACACCAGACCGGCCGCGGCTGAAAGTCTGGCAGCGGCCGGCCCTGGCCAGCAGCTCCGTGGACTCACCTCAGAGCAAAGTCAGCCGGGGAGGATTCTGGTGGGAGGAATGGATTGCCTCCCCACCCCATGGACCCCCCAGCGGACCAGGGTAAGTGGAGTTTGTACACCCCTAGCAGCAATGCAGGGATTTAAAATACAGATTTAAAACAGCAAAGCTAAAAGTCTAGAAAGCTAAACTGCTAAAATGCCTGGGAAAATAAAAAAGGTTTTCACCTGCTGCCAGAAAGAATACAATGTAGGTGCCAGGCGAACCTCACTAGGCAGCTCATTCCACAGCCGGGGTGCCACAGCAGAAAAGTCCCTCCTCCTAGTAGCCACCCACCTCACTTCCTTTGGCAGGGGCTCATGGAGAAGGGCGGCTGAGGATGATCTTAAGGTCCAGGCAGGCACATATGGGAGGAGGCGGTCCTTCAGATAACCTGGCCCCAAGCCATTAAGGGCTTTAAATGTTAATACCAGCACTTTGAATCGGGCCTGGAAATGGACTGGCAGCCAGTGCAACTGAAAAAGTATTGGCGTAATATGAGCTTGCTGGCCTGTTAACATTCTTGCTGCCCTATATTGAACCAGCTGAAGTTTCCGGACCATTTTCAAAGGCAGCCCCACATGTAATGCATTGCAGTAATCAAGACGAGAGGTTATCAGAGCATGGATAACTGTAGCTAGGCTATCTCTGTCCAGATAAGAGTGTAGTTGGTATACCAGCATAAGCTGATAAAAGTGGTTTGTGCCACTGAGTTCACCTGTGCCTCAAGTGACAGTTCTGGACCCAAGAGCACCCCCAAACTATGAACGTGATCCTTTAGGGGGAGTGCAACCCCCTCCAGAACAGGATGAATATCACCTAGCCAGGCAGACGAACCACCCACTAACAGTACCTCCGTCTTGTCTGGATTGAGTTTCAGTTTATTGGCCCTCATCCAGTCCATTACTGTGCCCAGGCACTGATTCAGAACAGCCACTGCCTCACCTGGGTTTGATGAGAAAGAGAGGTAGAGCTGGGTGTCATCCGCATATTAATAGCACCTCAGCCCATACCTCCGGATAACCTCCCACAGTAGTTTCATGTAGTTGTTAAACAGCATAGGGGATAAAATAGAGCCCTGTGGAACCTCATGGCACAATTGCCATGGCACAGAGCAATAATCCCCCAGCACCACCTTTTGGAATCAGCCATCTAAGAAGGAGCGGAACAACTGCAGTGCTGTGCCTCCAACTCCCAACCCAGACAACCTATCCAGAAGGATACCATGGGTGATGATATTGAAAGCTGCTAAGAGGTCCAGGAGAATCAACAGGGTCACACTCCCCCTGTCTCTCTCCCTGCAGAGGTCATCCCACAGGGCAACCAAGGCAGTTTCCGTTCCAAAACCAGGCCTGAAGCCCGATTGAAATGGATCTAGATAATCCGTTTCATTCAAGAGTGCCTGGAGCTGTCCTACAACCACCCGCTCAAGCACCTTGCCCAGGAAGGGGATGTTGGCCACTGGCCTATAATTGTTAACATCCTCTGGGTCCAGGTTAGGCTTTTTCAGGAGTGGTCTAATTACTGCCTCTTTTAAAGCAGCAGGCACCACTCCCTCTCTCAAGGAGGAATTTACAACCTCATGGACCCAGCCGGACAACCCCTCCTTGTTTGATTTAATAAGCCATGAAGGGCAAAGGTCAAGCACACAAGTGGTCGATCGGACTTGGCCAAGCACCTTGTCCGCATCCTCAGGCCTCAGTAACTGAAACTCATCCAATAAAACTGGACCAGACGGTGCTCTGAACGCCTCTACCAATGGAACTGCATTAATCGTGGTGTCCAATTCATGACGAATCTAAGTGACTTTGTCTTCAAAGTGCAGTGCAAACTCGTCACAGCATGAACCACTCAGAAAAGCTCCACTGGATGACACTGAGAAGATGCAATGCTGGTGGAAAAGAACTGTCTCTTTGCCACCCTCACCACCACAGAGTAGGCTTGATAATGAGCTCTTATATGTGTTCGGTCAGACTCAGCATGACTTTTCCTCCACCTGCGTTCCAGCTGTCTCCCCTTTCATTGCCCTCAGCTCAGGTGTATACCAAGGAGCTGGCCAGGCTCTGCTCAGAGGGAGAGGGTGCTTGGGTGTGATATTGTCAACCGCCCAAGTAATCTCTGCATTCCACAGAGAGACCTGGGCTTCGACAGGAGCACCAGCCATACCAGCAGGAAAATGTGTGTGTGTGTGTCTCTGTGTGTGTGTGTGTTTGTGTGAATGGAGAGAGAGGGGGGTGGGGAGATACTTTTTATACATTTGTGGTAGGGGTGTTGTACCTCCAGCCCAAGGGTCAAATTCCATTTCACAGAAGCTCTTGGGGGGGGGGCACATTCCAGTGGTGGGCGGGACCAAAGGCAAAAGATGCAGGGCCCCAAATTCCAGCATACTTAGAACATAAGAACATAAGAAGAGCCCTGCTGGATCAGACCAAGGGTCCATCTAGTCCAGTATTCTGTTCACACAGTAATCATCCAGCCAGCTGTCGACCAGGAACCCACAAGCAGAACACGACTGCAACAGCACCCTCCCACCCATGTTCCCCAGCAACTGGTGTACACAGGCTCACTGCCTCTAGTACTGGAGGTAGCACAGAGCCATAAAGACTAGAAGCCATTGATAGGCTTCTCCTCCAGGAATTTGTCCAACACCCCTTTAAAGCCATCCAAATTGGTGGTCATCACTATGTCTTGTGGAAGCAAATTCCACGGTTTAATAATGTGCTGTGTGAAGAAGTCCTTCCTTTTATCTGTCCTGAATCTCCCAGGATGACCCCAGGTTCTATTATTTTGAGAGAGGGAGAATAATGTCTCCCTATCCACATTCTCCACACCATGTATAATTTTATACAGACAGATTCAGCTATTGGGAGGTATAGAAATATAATAAATGAATAAAATTTTTCAGAGGTGTGGTGTGTAGGGATGTACGATAGTCACTTAGGTTTCCGTGGATTATGTTCATGGGGGGGGAGGCGTTCCGTCCCTCCCCCTGGAATCCTTGATGGGGGGGAGGCGATCCATTCCTCCCCTCTGGAATCCTCGACATCCGGCTGTGCTCCGCGGCGGCTCCCCGGAGCAGCCAGCCAGGCCCAGGCCAGAGTCGTCCGCAGCTGGATTTCCGGCCGCAGAGGGCCCTGGGTAAAAAAAAAAAAAAAGCATATGCAAATGGCGGCGGCTACAGCCGCCGCCATTTGCGTTCCTTATTTTTCGCCATCTTAGTCTACGTAAAAATTTACGTAGACTATAATGGCGAAAATAAAGGGGAACGCAAATAGTGTAGCGGGAGCTATTTGCGTCCCTTTTTGATTCGCCGTTTTAGCCTACGTAAATATTTACGTAGGCTAAAATGGTGAATCAAAAAGGGATGCAAATAGCACCCGCTACGCTATTTGCCTTCCCCTTGATTTTCGCCGTCATAGTCTACGTAAATATTTACGTAGATTAAGACGGCTAAAAATAAGGAACGCAAATGGCGGCGGCCATAGCCGCCGCCATTTGCATATGCGTTTTTTTTTAACCCAGCCGTGATAGCCTACGTAAATCTTTAAGTAGCCTATCATGTCTCTGTAAAAAAAAAAAATTAATAAATAAATCTCCAGACTGCAAATGATGGTGGCGGCGGCGGCAGCCGGTTGGAAGACCAGCCGCCGCTGAAGCCACCGCCGGAGCCGCCACCATCCGGAACATCCACCCCAGGTAAGTCTCATCCCAGGGGGGATCCGCGGGGGATCCGAGGGGTGGCAGGCCGTTCCACCTAGGGATGGGGGAGAATTTCTCCCCGAAACTTCAGGGGGCCGAGTGCCGACGTATTCGGCCCCCCGAAGTAGTTTCGGGGAGAAATTCTCTGCCCCCCCCCGCCCCCCCCCAGGATGGGACTTACCTTTCCCGAATGTCCCTCCCGGCGGCGGGTCCCGGCAGCGGTTCAGCAGGTCTTCGACAGGGGCAGAGGTGGCAGCCGGTCTTTCGACCGGCTGCCACCGCCGCCATTCCAATAAAAGTAAAAAAAAAAAAAACCCCATGATAGGCTACATGATGATTAATGTTGCCTATCACGGCTGACTTTGCAGATCTAGCCATGATAGGCTACGTTAATCGTCATGTAGCCTATCACGGGGGCGTTTTTTTTTTTTTACTTTTTTTTTCGTGGCCGGGCGAGGCGAGGCGCCTCCTCCCCGGCCTGAATTTCGGCTGGGCGAGGCAGGAAGCCTCCCCCCTGGCCTGAATTTTGGCAGGGCGAGGAGGGAAGCCTCCCCCCCAGCCTGAACTTCGGGGGGAGCAGCGAAGCGCCTCCCCCCCACCACGAAGCAAGCTGCAAGACCAGGTAAGTGGCTTTCGTGCACCCCTAGTTCTACCACAGATTTCGGGGAGCCGAATGCACTGGCATTCGGCCTCACCGAGATCCGTGGCGGAATTTAAGGATGTACGAAAGTCACTTACCTTTCGCGGATTATGTTATGTCATGGGGGGGAGGCGCTCTGTCCCTCCCCCCGGAATCCTGGATGGGGGGGAGGCGCTCCGTTCCTCCCCCCTGGAATCCTGGCTGGCTGGCTGTGCTCCGCAGGGATTCTGTGGAGCCACCGGCCAGCTCCGCCAGCAGCTGGACATCCAGCCACTGGCTAACAGGGACGCAAATGGCGGTGGCTGTAGCCACCGCCATTTGTGTCCCTGCAGTCAGCCATGATAGGCTACGTAAATGTTTACGTAGCCTATCACGTCTGACTTAAAAAACAACAACAATGCGCATATGCAAATGGCGGCGGCCATGGCCGCCGCCATTTGCATTCCTTATTTTGGCACGTCTTAGTCTATGTCAAGATTTACATAGACTAAGACGGCGAAAATAAGGGGAACACAAATAGCATAGTGGATGTGCCAAAATAAGGAACACAAACAGTTGCAAAAACTGAGAAGACAATGATGGTTAAAAAAGTAAAGAAGGAGAAATGGTGGTTTAGAGAGCAATCCAGAGTGTCATAAGTTGGCCATGGGAGGTGGAGGGTTGGCATTTACCTTTCTCCCCTCCTCTGTGGGTCCCAACCCCATATTTCCATCTCATCGACATCAACGGGTAGGAAAATCATGTCTTCAGCTCCAGGCTAGCGTAGTCCACAGGCCTGGTCTTGCATCTTGTGGATCCAAGACTGCCCCCGACATGCCTGGTTTGTTTGCCTGGTTTGCTTCAGTGCTTTGCTTTAGTGGGCCAGCTGGTGTCTGGGCTACCACTCGAGGCTCCGGGAGTAGGGAGTCAGAAGACCTCCCACTCGTCGGCTGTAAGGTGGGGGAAAGAAGGGAGTGCAGGAGCCATCAGCCAATTTAGTGTGTTCAGGGAGGAGTCCAAGAGGGAAAGTTCATGGCTGGCTGGCTGCAGTGATTAACTGCACAGCCGCTGAAGGCAAAGGGGAAACTGACAGCACAGGCGACAAGAGAGAGCAGTGTGGACGCGTGGCAGGAATGGCCTCAGCAGCAGCTCCTGAAGCCAAGGTGGTCCCTCTTCAAAAAATAATGAATATTCCTGGTGTAGGGTGTTAGCAATCGAATAGATAGCTCTACCTTGTGGAGGACCATGCACAGTGCATGCAGCTACTTGGTAATATCATATCTCCACTTTGCCTTCAGGTTCCAGGGGTGGAGAACTTCAGGCTTCTATGCCCCAGCAACTTCTCCTCTCAGTTCACCCACTAGGCAGAGACCAGCAGGATGACACATACCTTCCTTTACACTAAGAACAACACATGAATTGGAGACAGAACCTCATGCAAGCAAAGCAAATCAGTTCATGCAGATTCCCACCTGCCCTAACATGCAACTGAACCACAACAGTCCAGAATCACAGGGGAACCTGTACTGTTCCGCTACAGGGCCCTGGCGTTGCATTCAATGTACAGTAGATAAGTTGTCATCCAGAATTGTATCATAAAAATAGCCTGTTTGTTTTTCGTTTTTTTAAAAGACCCAGTGGACATCAAAGTGTGTTAAAGCATCTTGCAAAGAGCTAAAGAGCAGCTGTACATCTCTGGCGTAGAGTCCATAGAGTCTGTGCTGAATGTTACTTTCAAAACGATTGCCCCAAGTAAAAAACATAAGGGGATGGGCACATCCTTTTTGGGAAACCCCGGAGTCGTGAAAGCTGCTCTTGAACAACCTCCCTGCACCTATTAATCTGAAAATTGATCCAAGAAATATCGATTAGCAGTATATACATATGTGTCTATGTGTGAGTGTGTAGATGGATGGATGGGGGGTGGTGAAAAGTGGCAAAACAGCAAAGCAATAAGGAGTCTCTGGATCCACTGTGTATCAGTCTGTCTTAAGGTAAAATGTATAAGAAAGATAGAAGGACTGACCACAAGAGTATTAAAATATATATTTTAAGCTAAACAGTTTGGCGTCCACCCTCAACAGCACAGCTCCTGAGGAGGGCAGAAGCCAAAACATTTAGCTCAAAATACATATTTTAATACGCTGTTGTTAGTCTTTCTATCTTTCATACACACACACATACGCACACGCGCACACGCGCATACACACAAACACACAGACAATATATATAATTCACCAAGGTTGGCCGTAGAATCCCTGTTCAAATGTCTGGAGACGGTGAGTGGCTGGATGGGGAGGAATAAGCTGAAGCTGAACCCTGACAAGACCGAGGTACTTTTGGTGGCAGACAAGAGGAGGCTGGGGGATGTTGACCTGGTGTTGAATGGGGTACGGCTACCCTTGAAAGACCAGGTCCGCAGCCTGGGGGTCATTTTGGACTCCCAGCTGTCCATGGAGGCTCAGGTGTCAGCTGTGAGCCGGACAGCGCTGTATCAACTCCATCTGATACGGCGGCTGCGCCCCTTCCTTCCCGACCATCTGCTCCCATCGGTAGTACATGCCCTGGTCTCCTCTCGTTTAGACTACTGTAATGCGCTCTACGTGGGGTTACCCTTGAAGACGGTTTGGAAGCTGCAGCTGGTACAGAACGCGGCAGCTCGCCTGATTAAAGGCAGCCGCCGGCGAGATCACATCACTCCGGTGCTGAAGGAGCTGCACTGGTTACCAGTTGTTTTCCGGGCCAAATTCAAGGTGTTGGTTTTGACCTTTAAAACCCTATATGGTTCCGGCCCAGCCTATCTTAAGGAGCACCTCCAGCAACACCAGACAGGCCACTTAACAAGATCAGCCTCGGATGGCCTTCTCTCTGTCCCATCAGCCAGGACAGCTAGACTGGTGGGGACGAGGGAGAGGGCCTTTTCTGTGGTGGCCCCCACTCTGTGGAACTCCCTCCCTAGGGAACTCCGTCATGCCCCCTCTTTAATGAGCTTCTGTCATGCATTAAAAACGTGATTGTTCAGGCAGGCATTTGGGGTGGGTTAGGGTATTTTAGAAAAAAAATTATGGTAGAATTTTATTGTTTTAAATTGTTTTATGGTATGTTGTACATCGCTCAGAGTGGCTGGATGACCAGCCAGATGGGCGATTAATAAATTTAATAATAAAAAATAAAATAAAATATATAGATAGGTGGGTGGGTGGGTAGATAGATAGATAGATAGATAGATAGATAGATAGATAGATAGACAGACAGACAGACAGACAGACAGATCGATCACAGGGGTGTTGAAATTCAGTCAGCCCAAGAAATTCTATTTCAGAGAAACTCTTGGAGGCCACATTCCCGTGGTGGGTGAGGCCAAAGGCTAAAGATGCAGGGCCAGATTACAAGTATATTTTATCTTAAAGCTCTTACTCCCATTAACGAAGCTTTAAGAGAGGCAGTTCAAACTTATGGAAAGGGTAGGTGGGGGGAAGAATAGAAAAAAAACAGGAAAACACCAAATGATCACTCGTTGAGGGAAAGGGGTGGAGCCAGGGGTGGGGGCATGGACTTCTGGGGAAACCAGAATTTGGCCCCTGGACCTCAGGTTCTGCAGCCCTCACCAAGGCAATTATTGTGTTAAGAATATTGTGCATGATGTGTTGGAGGCCTGCTTGGAACTAAGTCCCCCTGACTCACATAGGTCTTCCTTTCAGGTAAATGTGCACAGGACCGTAGGGGATCCCTGAATATATCATGAGCGTTGTTGCTCCACTCTGTGTCCTTCCCCATGCATGTTTGTGCTTGACGTCCCTTTTGCAGTTTGGATCCCTTCATATATTGTGAGTAAGGATGGATGAGAATTGCAATAGCGAAATTGCATGATAGAGCACTTGTGTGATAGAGCAAAGGCGTAATACTGGCATAGAGACATGAATGAAATCACCCGTCCAGAAAGGAAGAAGTTAAACACACATGTGCACAGATGCACACACACCTACAAAGGTGTGTTTTTTTCCCCATGTAAATAGGTAACTATCACACATTTGTCCAGCAATAGCTATGCCCTGGAATAGTGGCATAGTGACATGGCGAGATAGGGGATATAGGTATTGCTGGACAAATGTGACATAGTGACATTCTGAGATAGCGAGATGGAGTGAGATGTAGCCATTGTGGACAAAAGTGCTATTTTGGTTTAACACTTTAATGTTTTAAAAGAAGTTAGAGGTTGCCCGGAGCACACCTACACTTTGCAGGGATGGCCACCACAGTAAACACCAGGAGGTAGCGCAGAACTCTGATGGCCAGCCCTGAAATGGCAGAAACAGCGGGGAAACACAGGAAGGGAAAACACTGGGGAAACACCCAGGGCTATCATGCCGCAGTAAATGCAGAGGGTGGTGCACACCACAGCAGAAGCACAGACAAGCCAAATGAAGGCAAACAATCAGACTAAGAGTAGTCTCAGAAGCACAGGTTTTTCGGTGCAAAACTCCGGAGTGGATGCAAGATGGCCGCAACATCAGGTGTCCCTAACAACGTCCAAACTCAGCCAGCATGGAGTATGTCGCTTATGGAGACACACACACACACAATGTTATTTCTTAATTAGGGGTGCTAACTCTGTTTTCTGACAGGCTTCTCCTCTTTACCAGCTGGGTGACAACTGGCAAGCAGATGCTGGTCCTCCCCATGCTGGGAATATTATTATTTATTTATTATTTAAAATGTTAATAAATACTACTTTACATTATCAAATAACAGGGCAGTGTAAAACATGAATTAAAACAACTATTAAATAAAATAGAAAGGTAAAAACAACAGAAACAAAGATCTACAAAGCTAGATATAGAAAACAGCAAATCCCTGGGTGATCAGGTACATTTCCAGCAACTGCCTAGACAGACACTATCAAGGATGTGGCCTGCCATCATGGAGGGGGGAGATAAATCCAAAGGTAGCATGCCACCACAGGAAAGGCCCTCCCCTTGGTTGCCATTAGAGCCTACTTATTTATTTAGATCCATAGATCTTAGTGAACAAGCAGCTGGATATGGGAGAAGGTGCAACCTCAGAAAGCTGAACTTGTTGAACATGGCTGGTGCAGATGGTGAAGAATTTCATTTCAGCTCATTTTCTGATAACAATTTTCCAACATTCACAAAGTTCTCTATCTCTGGGAAAGAATGAACATGAGTTCTTAAAAAAAATTTAAAAATTCTGATGCAGGAGAAAGTGAAACTTACAGACTCACCCTTCCCTACAAATGCCCAAGTAGACTTGAGTATTTGTTGGTTTTCAAGGTGGATGAGTCGAGAACAACATTAGATCTATGTAGCCAGATCCTTTCCATTTTTGATTTGAATGAGGTCCCCCTGGTTTACATGGGTCTTACTTCCAGGTAAACATGCCAGACTGCAGCTTGGACACCTGAAGATATGATGAGCGCCGTTGCTTCACTCTGTGTCCTTCCCCTTGCATGTTTTTGCTTGGCTTCCCTTCTAGCCCGCCTCACAGTGTCACTCCCGGCGCAGAAATAGACCGCAGCATCATCCAGCTCGCTGCTGGGTTTCTTCATGTTGAATGTCTTGTGTTTTTTATCATTATTGGCATTGAAGCCTCGTGTATGCCCCTCATCTGAGCCATCCAAATCCCTCAGAAAAAGCCTGGGTTGCTGGCCAGGTGACTGAATGTACCAGAATGGATAGAGGATAGAGGAGTCATAGGTACAGTTGACAGAGATGGGGTCTCCTTGGGTGACAGTCACAGTGCCTTCCGTCTGTGTAACCGGTAACCCGTCACTAACTCCTGGAGAGAAAACAATTTCAAAACACAATGTAACTTGCAGGGATGAAAACCTGCACAAGCCTGACCCTTCCTTGGGGAAATCAAATTGACTGTAAATGTGTTGTCTGTTGTGGTCCAGTCATGGTAAGCACACACACTACATAAGAATAAAAAACTGCCTCAAAATGGGTTTATCTCTTTTGTGACTACAATCCTAAACACACATCTTAGGGACACAGGTGGGATTGTCCTGTTGGGTTTATTTATTTCTAAATTTTATGGGGTGTTTGCTTCTCAAATGCAAATATGAACCCTGACCTGGATGAATTTTAAATTCTCAGTCTTTTAAATTCAATTTTAAATTGCCAGTTTCTATCCTGCATTAACACTATGCACAAAAATAAGATGAGAGGCGCTCAAAAAGGACATTCCATCTATTGATCGATTAATTCCCAGTTTATCGATCCAGCTGAAAGAGGTAGGAACAGTCCAGAGGTGGTGAAAGGAATATCAGGTGGAAGAACATATTTCTAAATGCTCCCCTGTGAAAAGATGAACTTCCCACCAGCAGAAGGCTAGACTAGTCTTCCAGCAAAAGACTAGTGAAGCAGGGATGTGTTTGGTTTTCACTTCCAGGAGATGGGGGAGGGGGTGTCATGGAACTGCATATCTCATCTTCAGCCAGAAGTGGTATAGTCCATTCTAACACCTCTGGACTATACCACTGCCCAGTTTAGACCAGGTGTCTCCAGGGAAGCACTGAGATCGTTAAACATGCAGAATAACTGATCATGAGCATCAGAGTGTCTATGAAGCAAAAAATCCTCAAGATGGTTGAGGTGGGAAGGAATCAACCATCACCCATATTTTAGAATGAAGTGTGGGCAATACATTTCATTCATAAATAAATAAATAAATAAATACTTACTTACTTACTTAAGGCTGACATGATTAATATATTCAAGGTCCAAAGGAGAGACATTTTTTTCCTGGATGAAACAGGACAGGATCAAGAAGGAATGTGGTTTTGATCCAATTCTAGGCTTCGTGCTGCAGTGTCTGAAAAGTTTTGATCGAATGCACAATTTCTCTTGGTAAGCAGGGTTTCTCTTTGTTTTTTTAAGAAACTTAAAGCTGGGGATGGTAGACCACAGGAAGTGGTTAACATCTGACTGGGTTTCCTGTGTTTTAGAGAAAACAATTATCTATTTTACAACTACTTGGGCATTGTTTCAGAGAAATTGGCTCAACCTCGCCGCCGTGTGTCTGAAATCCACACAGCATCTTCAAAAAACAAGGGCCAAAAAAAGGAGGGGTGGCCAACGATTCTGGACTGTTGGCACAAATGGCAAATTGAGAAAATGTCCTGGCACCACCACAGAATGGCTGCCATAGGGGTGTTGCAAAGAACAAGTAACTGGTCCAAAAGGCTGAGTACAAGTCAGACATGGAGTCTTGGCCCCATCACACCAAACAACCACATTCAACCCATAGTTTTCAGCACCAACAGAAACCTATTTCACAGTAATCCCAGCTACTGGAAACAAATGTGTTAATTTCAAAATATGTATACATGGGACAGATAGGACACCTTGGTGGTTGCCTACCCCTGGGCTAAAAGGTACAAACAGATTTCTTAAAATAGCTCTACCCAAACAGCAAGTAGTAGAAGAAGTCAACAAAGCTGAACTGTTTTATATTATGTATCTAACTACTGCTAGTATTTATATCCCCTCTTGTGCAAAACAAAAACATAATCAACATGGTGGTTTCCAATACGTGACAGTAATTTCCAAGATTCTGTGGAGTCTTGTGATGGGTGAATCCATCAGTTTCACTTTTGACTGCATTCTTAAAAAAACACAAAAAAAACACAAGCTCTTTCCCAAACAGGAAGAACTTCGTGAATTTTGGCAAATTCTTATTTAAAAATATGAACTGAAAGGAAATTCTCACCCACCTGTACAAGCCACATTCAATAGGAACAGTTGTTCCCAGCAAGGAGAGGATGAAGTTGTCCAATGAAGGTGTTAAAGGTGAGGAGCCTGTCAGAATAAAGAGATGGCAACACTAATTCAGCACTAACATAGTGGACTACATAAGACTCTGAAACAGAAATGCAGTTACAACCAAACATGATTCTGATGGATGAAAGAAAGCCTAAATCCGAAATATTTCTGGTGAGGCTTTAAAGCAGTAATATGCAATATTAACTTCCCATATTGTGTGGTTTTCCTACAACCTCCTTCAATCCACAATTGTGGTGTGTGTGTGTGTGTGTGTGTGCGTGTGTGTGTCTTTTAACATGCTTGTTTTTCAATCACATTAGGAAAATATATGTTTGGATTATTGCCAGCAAAAAAAGAGAGAGAAATTGGTTGGAGAATTTCTCCCCAGATTTGGTTTGATGCTCATCAGCCTCTCAGCATCAATTTTTGTTGGACTACACAACCAACAGTGACTCAGTGATGCCTTCAGAGTCCAGTAATATACAGCCTCAGTGTGAGAGGAATTGTATTATTGTTATTCTTTTCAAAAAACAAAACAGAAGAAAGCCTGCCACATCTAACTGATTCTTGCATGGAGCAAAGGTATGGCTTTCTGTCTATAACACTGAAATTGCAATCACAATCACAATCCAAAGTTACAGTGGCCTGGTTCACACAACACAAGAAGACAGAGTATGGGTTAAATGTGTGTTGTCCCTGAACCATGGGTTACTGTTGAATTGTGGGTTGCCGTGTTGTGAGAACTCAGCTGTGCTAACAAACCATGGTCTTTTAAGCATGAACAACACATAGTTCACAACCCAACAACAAACCACCCTGGATTCTTTTCATGGGCTATTTAAAAACAAGGCTTGAGAGGGTTTGGTTTTGTTTTTAATGGCCTTTGTCTGGCAGAAGGGCAGAACAGGGGGCATCATGCAAGTCTTCCTGGGGAGAGCATTTGAAAGTTGGGGTGTCACTAGGCTGGCATTAAGGCTAGGCATAGTTAGGCACCTACCAAGGACCCATGCCCCAGAAGGGGCCTACTGCCAAGGGTCCCCTGGACTTGCTCCTTCTCTTCATCAACCAGCTGGTTTATCAGCATCTTTTAGGGATGTACAAAAGTCACTTACCGTTTCGCAGATCTGCTTCACGGTGGGGGGGAGGCACTCTGTCCCTCCCCCCAGAATCCTCGACAGGGGGGGAGGCGCTCCGTTCCTCCCCCCCAGAATCCTCGACTGGCCGGCTGTGCTCTGTGGCGGCTCCGTGGAGCAGCCGGCCAGGCCCAGGCCAGAGCCATCTGCAGCCGGATTTCCAGCCACGGAGGGCTCTGGGTAAAAAGAAAAACAACAACACACATACGCACATAGCGGTGGCTACGGCTGCCGCCATTTGCATTCCTTATTTTTGGCCGTCTTAGTCTACGTAAATATTTACGTAGACTATTACGGCAAAAATAAAGGGGAATGCAAATAGCGCCCGCTACGCTATTTGCGTTCCAATTTATTTTATGCATTTTATTTTTTTTTTTAGCCTGCCATGATAAGCTACGTAAATACCTACGTAGCCTATCACGGCCTACACAGGGACGCAAAAGGCATCCCTGCATTAGCCGTGATAGGCTATGTATGTATTTACGTAGCCTATCACGGCATGAAAGAGGAAGCGAATGGCGGCCATTCGCAAGTCGGTGCCGACGGGAGCAGGTAAGTGCTCCATTTCGCGCTATTTTCGTGGGGTGGGGGCTTCATGCCACCCAACTTTCGTGGGTTGGGGGAGGCGGGGGCTTCGTTCCACGATGGATTTCAGGGGGCCAAATGCAAGTCTCACTGAGATCCATCGCGGAATTCTCTGACATCCCTAAACTTGCTCTGGCTCAGACAACGGTGGTGGTGGTGAGAAGGAGGAGCAGCAGAGGCCCCCACCTCTTTGCTCACTGGCTTCCTGCCTGTCAAGAAAGCAAGTGTTGGCAATGATGCGAAGGAGGCTGAGGAGCAATAGCAGCTGGTCACAATATCAGTGAGAAGGTAGACCCACTGAGGAAGGCGGCATTGAGGGTGCCTAGTCCAAGGGCCCTCCAAAAGCTGGAGCCGGCATTCGGTGCCACAACATGGAAAGTCTTCTCTGCCAATTGCCACCCACCTCACCTCAGAAGGTGCACAGGAGAGCTAACCCACATTTATTCATAGGTATGAACGCAGACAGGGAATAAGGGGACTGTTACCTGAAGGATCATCTCTGCCCATATGTACCTCCCTGGACCCTAAGATCATCTTCACTGGTTTTCTCCAGCAGTATCTTCTAAAGGAAGTTAGGCAGGTGGCTACCAAGAAGACCACCTGTTCTGCCTTGGGCGCCCCAGTTATGGAAGGAGCTTCCCAAGGAGGCTTGCCCAGGGACTACATCGTGCTCTTTCCCCACCAGGTGAAGTACTTTTTATTTCCCCAGGCATTTTAGTCTTTTAGTTCTGTTGTTTTAAATCTGTGATTATATTTTACATCTCTGCACCACTGCAACCTTGTCCACTAGTTTTGCTTTTATGCTGTAGAAAAATTATTTAAAATTTTCTACTTAATCTTACGCTGCAGTTTGAAGTTTGAATACCTGTGAACTGCACAGGGAACATAAGAAGAGCCATGCTGGATCAGACCAAGGCTCCATCTAGTCCAGCATTCTGTTCACACATTGGCCAACCAGCTGTTGACTGGGAACCCACAAGCAGGGCATGAGCGCAACAGCACCCTCCCACCCATGTTTCCCAGCAACTGGTGTACACAGGCTCACTGCCTCTGGTACTGGAGGTAGCACAGAGCCATCCAGACTAGTAGCCATTGACAGCCTTCTCCTCCAAGAATGTGTCCAACCCCCCTTTAAAGCCATCCAAATTGGTGGCCAGAGGTTTCTCATTTTCCAGAGGTTTGGTGTGTCCTTGTTAATCCCATTGATGATGGCAAAACAGATCAGACATTAACCCTTTATTAGGGACCCTGGTTCAGGACCATCATTAAGCCTCTCTTTTGTTGTCCACTCCCCAAAGCCAGGAAACGCAAAGCTAAGGCAAATGCTCTCATGAAGGTGCCCCATGATACATAATTTTGCAAGCACGGGTGACATTTGTTTCAATCCTACAAATGTCCTGGAGGAGACCTCGCCATTCTGTCAGTTTCATGGTTTTTGATCCTGTGTAACACCATAACCTCATTGATCAAATATTTATTGCAGCTGGAGCTACGAAGCAATACTCCCTGAGGTTCATGTTGTTCGTTGTTCATCTACCAGAGTATAGAGTGAGATCTATTGAGGGAACTGGTGGTTGTCTGGAAGGAAGGAAGGAAGGAAGGAAGGAAGGAAGGAAGGAAGAAAGAAAGAAAGAAAGAAAGAAAGAAAGAAAGAAAGATAATTTGTATTTTTGCATATACGGTATGTGTGTGTTTGTCTTTAGGAGAAGATATGTCTGTATTATTGCATACAAGCTCACTCCAGCCCTCCCTGCTAGAAAGAAAACACAGCTTTCAGTCAACCCCAAAAGGCTTATAATGGGTGAATCACTCAAGGGAGCCACAAGGGAGCAGAAGGCCTGGGTTGTAGCTTTTAAAATGCTTGGTGAGTGGTGGGCTCTGGGGTACTGTTTGTGATTTTAGGGGTGGGGTGCCCACCTGATAAGTGGAAGTGAGTGAGGCATGTGTCCACCTGGCAGAGGCAGTGGGGGGAGTTCTGGGGAGCAGAACATACCAAGGTTGGGCAGCAGATGCTTGTGAAGCACTTGGGGCAGGCCATGCCAGGTAACGGGAACAGGGGAGAGATGTGTAATATCTGTCCCCTGTTCCAAGCCTGTCCAGAGTCTGCTGCTGCATAATGCCAGGTCTGTTGCCCATAAAGCATCTCTCATCCATGACATGATCCTGGATGAGGGTGTGGCCCTGGCAAGTATTACAGAGACCTGGCTGGCTGAGGCCACTGTTCCCACTCTTGTGGACATGTGCCCGGCTGAATTTTCACATGTGCAGCAGCCAAGGGCTGGGGGTCAGGCAGGGGGGTGCCTGTTATCTACCAGTAGTCCTTGATCCCCACCAGACTCCCTCTCCAGGAGACCAGGGTTGCTGACTGTATGTACTGGAGGTTAGGCCCAAAGGGCAGTCTGTGGATTCTGCTCACATACCACCCACCCCACTGCATGATATACTTCCTGGCCGAGGAGCTTGAGGTGGTCTCTGATGTACGTGTGTAGTCCCCTAAGTTGTTGGTGTTGGGGGACTTCGATGTACATTCAGAGGTCATCCTCATGGGGGCCCTTGGGACTTCATGGAAGCCATGACTTCCTGGGTACTGCACCCTATTCCAGCTGGGCCCACCCATGTAGCCAGTCATGCGTTAGACCTTGTGTATGTTTCCAGAGTGGTGGGGAGTGATCTGGAAATCAGGGGTATATCCACCACCCCTTGTCATGGCCAGATCACTACCTGGTGGGGTTGGACTTCTTAGTTCCACAGCCCCTCCCCAGGAGTGGAGGACCCATTAATATGGTCTTCCCGAGGTGTCTTATGGATCCACATGGATCCCTGACTGTGCTTGGGGATTCTTTGGAGCACACAAATGGTTGCTTGGTTGAGACCCTGGTGGATGGCTGGAATGCTGCAATCACCAGATCATTAGACCAGGTGGCTCTGAAATGCCCTCTCCCCCTGAACAGAGCTCAGACTGCACCATGGTTCACCCCATGGTTGTGAGCTCTGAAGAGGGAGGTGAGATGGCTAGAGTGCTGGTGGAGGAAATCTTGCTCCAAAGTCATTCAGACATGAGTTAGAGCTGTAGCTTCAGCCTACCACTTGGTATAAGAGCATAAAAAACTTTTTTTTTATGCTGCCTCTATCGCATCTGCAGAATACCGTCCCAAGAGGCCTTTCCAAGTGGTCTGGAACCTGATTGGTCTTGTTGTTCCAGAACCAATGGAGCATTCTAAGGCCTCCTGTGATGAGTTTGCAAAGCACTTTGCAGATAAAATCAACCAGAGCAGGAGCGCTATTCCATGCACTGTGGATACAGTTGGTGAATGAGGGGCAGCCGGTGGCAGACCAGTTGTGTGGGATCGGTTCCAGCTTCTTCCTTCTGAGGAAGTGGACAAGGTGCTTTCATCTTTAAGGCCAACCACCTGCTTACTTGATCCTTGCCCATCTTGGCTCATTATGAACTGCAGGGAGAGACTTAAGTAGGAGATCAAGGCGGTGGTGAATGCCTCCCTCGAGGAGAAAGTGATGCCATCAGTCCTGAAGGAGGTGGCGATAAGACTACTGTTAAAGAAGCCCTCCTTGGATCCCCAAGACTTGGACAACTTTCACCCAGTCTTGAATCTGCCATTTTGGGGCAAGGTGATTGAGCAGGTGGTCGCGATGCAGTTGAAGGCACACTTGAAAGAAGCCGATCATCTCGATCCATTTCAATCTGGGCATGGGTAGGGATGTAAGAATCCCTCTTACCTTAGTCCGCTGGGGGTCTGTGGGGGGGTGTCCGCAGACCAGAAGTGGACGGCATTTGTGTCCGCAGACCAGAAATGGATGGCAGCAGGCGGACCCGGGCCTGGCCAGCGGCAGGTAGGATCCGGCCGGCGCAAACTTCGCAGGGTGGCAGAGGTGAGTGATCCGTTCCATCACGGACTCTGTGGGGGGCCAATTCTTTAGAATCCGGCCTCATTGGAGTCCATGGTGGAATTCTCCGCCATCCCTAGGCATGGGACAGAAATGGCCTTGGTCGCCTTGGTGGATGATATGGGGAGGACTCTGGTTAGGGGCAAATGCTCCTTCCTTGTTCTTCTCAATCTCTCAGCAGCTTTTGATACCATCGACCACAGTATCCTCCTGGGCCTCCTGGAAGGGTTGGGGACACCATATTACAGTGGTTCCCTTCCTTCCTCTCTGGCAGGTACCAGGGGGTAGTTCTGGGGGAGGAGACTTCAGACCCTTGGCTGCTCAGTTGTGAGGTACCACAGGGTTCTATTCTCTCCCCGATGTTATTTAACATCTACGTGAAGCTGCTGGGGGCTATCATCAGGAGGTTTGGGGTGCAGTGTCACCAGTATGTGGATGACACACAACTAGGGATGGACGAAAGTCACTTACCTGATCCCGAAGCTTGCTTCGCGGTGGCGGGGAGGCGCTCCGTCCCTCCCCCTGAAATTCTGGGCAGGGGGGGAGGCGCCCCATCCCTCCCCGCCGAAATTCTGGCCGGGGGGGAGCGCCCCGTCTCTCCAGCCGTGAAACCCCTTCTCCTGCCGGGACGCAAATGGCGGCGGCCATAGCCGCCGCCGTTTGCATCCCTGGCCTGCAGTCAGCCGTGATAGGCTATGTAAATGTTTACGTAGCCTATCACAGCTGAACTGGGGGGGGGGAGCACATACGCACATGGCAGCGCCCATGGGCGCCGCCATTTGCGTATGCGCTTTTCTTTTCTTTTTTTCCAAAGTCAGCCGTGATAGGCTATGTAAACATTTACGTAGCCTATCACGGTGTTTTTTGAAAATCTAGCCATGATAGGCTACGTAAATCTTTACGTAGCCTATCACATTTGTTGTTGTTGTTGTTGTTGTTTCACTTGGAAATGGTGGCGGTGGCAGCCGGTCGGAAGACCGGCCGCCGCCGCTGAACCGCCGCTGGGAGCCGCCACCGCCAGGGACATTCGCTCAAGGTAAGTCCCATCCCGGGGGGGGGGTACTGTTTCTCCACCAATTTTGGGGGGCCGAATGCGTTGGCATTTGGCCTCCTGGAGATTCGTGGAGAAATTCTCTGACATCCCTACACACAACTCTACCTCTCATTTAAATTCTCACCAAGGTTGGCTGTAGAAACCCTGTCCAAGTGTCTAGAGTCGGTGGCTCGATGGAAAGGACTAAGCTGAAACTGAACCCTAACAAAACCAAAGTACCTTTGGTGGGAAACAAGGGATGATTGGGGGATGTTGACCTGGTGTTCAGTTGGGTGCAGAAGGACCAGGGTCACTCTCAGGGCATTTTAGACTCCCAGCTGTCCATGGAGGTTCAGGTGTCAGCCATGAGCCAGGCGACCCTGTACCAACACCATCTGATATGGCAGCTGCGCCCCTACCTCCCTAACCACCTCCTCCCATCAGTAGTTCATGCCATGGCTTCTCTCATCTAGACTACTGTGATGCACTCTATGTGGGATTGCCCTTGAAGATGGTTCAGAAGTTGCAGCTGGTGCACAAGGCGGCGGCCTGCCTCATTAAACAGCAGCCGTTGCCAAGACCACATCACTCCAGTGCTGAAGGTGTTGCACTGGTTACCAGTTGTTTTCTGGGCCCAATTCAAGGTGGTGGCATTGACCTTTGAAACTCTATATGGATTCCGGCCCAATCTATCTTAAGGAGCACCTCCAACGCCACCAGGGACACCACTCAACAAGATTGTCCTCGGAAGGCCTTCTCTCTGTCCCATCAGCCAAGATAGCTAGACTGGTGAAGACGAGGGAGAGGGCCTTTTCTGTGGTGGCCCCCACTCTGTGGAATTCCCTCCCAAGTGACCTCCGCCATGCCCGCTCTTTGATGAGCTTCCACCGGGCTTTGAAATCCTGCCTGTTCAGGAGGGCATTTGGGGTGGGTTAGTGTTTGTTTTGTTTGTTTGTTTTTTAGAGCAATATTGTTTTGTTCAGTTGAATATGTAAATTTGTTGTATTTCGTGTTGCTATTTGTCTTGTATGCCACCTAGAGTGGCCGGGTAGCCAGCCAGATGGGTGGCTAATATATCCAATGAATCTAATTAATAAATAAATGCATAAATAAATAAATTAGTAGAATTGGCTTCAGGACATCTCCAACTATTTGTTTCAGTGCTTGTTGCAGAATCCGAGCACCAAGGCTGTATGAGAGCACAGCAGGAAGAGTGACTCACTGAGGGCCTCAAAGCACTGTAAGACACAGCCTCATCCTGGAGAGTGACACATTCAGTCACCAGAGGAACAGCTTTATTTCCAAGAAACAGAACAGTAGGAAATCTTCCTACAGAAAAAAGATTCTTCCGGTCCTCATCATTATAAGCATGCAAGACCAGCTAGGGCGCTCTGTCCACGTCTTAGTGATTCTAATAAAGATCTGGATCTCTGTCTGTAGTGGCGAAACTGCAGTGCAAAGTGACAGGCTGTCCCTCTTGGATTTCTGTCTGTCTTGGTGACTGGGACACTGAATCATTTTGTGAGTTTCCTGCAAGATGGAAAGTTGAAAAGATCCTGAAGCTTTTTCTTGCTTAATTGCTTGCATTCTCACATTACTCCGATCACCCTCCCCGCTTTTTGTGCATGAAACGAGGCACTCTAGTATCACTGTGGGACCCATTCCAGTACTCACTGTGATACCCAGAGCACAGTAATACACAGCGTTGTCCGAAAGAGAAACAGTTGGAATGTTCAGCTTCAGTGTCTTCTTTTTGAAATCCAGTGTTCCAGAGTATTTTCCATTTCGATCCGAAGGAAAATACTTAGATGTTGTCAGAATACGCCTCGGAGGTTGATTTGGAAAATGTTGAAACCAAAAAAAGTTAGGGTTGCTGAGTTTTGTGTTGAAATGACAAAGGAAATTTGCATCTTGTCCTTCCGTGAGGGGCACCTCGGAATGAAGCTGGACAACAGAGTCACCTTGAGGAACCACTGCAAAAGGAGGAAATGAGATCAACTGGATCACTTCGTCTGTCTGTCTGACTGTCTGTCTGTCTGTCGGATCACTCCATCAATCTTCTCTTCTCCTTCTCCACTTATAATCATCATCCCAATTTCAAACACAATTCTCAACATCCAAAGAGTGGGCACCTAAAGCTCTTAACATTAGCCTGAATTAGAGTTAACCAAGAATTAGTTGTACTTAGAGTAGATTCATTGTAATCATTTTGACTTTAGTTAATAACTACTAAGTTGAACAGCATTGATTCCAGTGGATCTACTCAAAGTCTGGATCAAACCCATTATGCGCCACTTTATGAAAGTACTGTCAAAGGACTGCTATGCACGTGAGGGGAGGGGTGACTCTGAAATATCCAAGTGGAGATGCCAAAGACACCCTTTGGTTCTCTGGATCCCTGATGTCAATGGATGGGATACAGATTAACTGTGGGCTCACAGGACTATGCCATTGGAGAAAGGGGAGAAGGTGAAATTCATTGATTCCCCCATCCTCCGTTCCCAACCCCAAAGCTACTCTCTAGCTCCAGGGGACTCTCCAGAACAACACGGGAGGTGGAGAACAACAGCGGAGGTAGAACTGTGGGATGCAGGGGGAGGACTGAATCCATGAAATTTCACACCCCCCCCTTCTGCCAGAAGAAGCCCCCAATAGATCTCTCTCTCTCTCTTCCATAAGGAGCCTTTCTGCTCATTGAAGGGCAAACCTGTGTCTAATTCAATACGTAGTTTGCCCCTGGCTTCTTCTTCCAAGAAACATCTCCCTTCAATGGATGGGTAGAAACCACCAACCATGAGGTCATTCATATATTGTCAACAATTACAGCTGATGACCTTGATTCAATTAATTTACAGATGCCATGATGTCCACCCCATGCAAACATTACCTGATTCCAGGAACAGAAGGAGAATTCCCAGAACGGACAAGTAGTGGCATGTTTTAGAAGAGAAGAGCATCCTTGGGACTGTTGAAGCTTCTTCCTCTTCATTTCTGGAGTGTGGAAATGTCATAGCTGGGGCAAACACCTTTGTTCTGTGGTCTGCCTCCTCAGCTTCCTGCTTCTTATGATGCTCCTTCATTGCTCCGAGTCACCAAGTTGTGGTTTTAGAATGAGGCCTTCTTGTTGTTGTTTCTTTTATAAGCAGAAGTAGAAGATGTGACAGCCAAGGTTCCCATCTGGTGGCTAGAAATATACAAGCAAGAAGAGCCTATGCGTGGATGGGAGAAACGTTGGTCATGCCTGACTTGGAGATTTAAAATGGTTTTAGAAAATGCAATGCAACAAGGTAAACAGATCTCTCTGGGCAAAGAAGGCTGAGGAGATGTCCAAAATAATATTTTTTGTCCACTTTTACAGAGGACAGTCCTCTATTTGAAGGGCTGCCAAAGCACTGCCATCTGTTTTGAACTTGTCATCTCTTTGGAGAGCTGTCCAGTCCATGTTGGCTTTAAAGATAAAGAACTATCAGAAGGAACCACTGGGCCTTGATGTTGTCCATCAACAGCACCCAGACAGTTGACAGGGTAGTCAGGGAGGCAAACAGGTCACCTGGACACAGTTTTCCACACATGGTGAGATGCTCTGTATTTCCATTTAAATGGTAACAATTTCTGCTAAAACTGCTTCCACGGATATACCAGCTTTATCCAAATGGGGGTCCTCTTTCATCCTCTTTTCTCCTGATGCATTTCCTCTTTGGGGGCCATTTATTAATGGTCACCCTAGTTGGTGGGTGGATTCTGTGACATGGGTACCCCCACTTTGGAGGCTCAGCCAGGTTGCTGTGGCCAGGATGGGAGGTAGTGGGTTTGCATTTACCCTTTCTCCCCTTCTCTGCGGGTCCCAACCCCATATTTCCATTGCATTGACACCAATGGGAGAGAATATCACTACTTCAGCTTCAGGCTAGTGTAGTTCACAGGCCTGATCTGGGGACATGTCAGGGGGAAAATGGGCCTTTCTGTTTTAATGGTGCTTTCTTAGCCCAGGAAAGACAGAGGCCTATGTGTTGCTGTGACAAAAGCTTTATTAAGGATGAAACAAGATCTGTGGTGCTTGCTTAGGCTCCAGCCTCTTGACCTCTGCACTGCAGCATTCCAAGAATGGACAAGTAGTGGCATGTTTTAGAAGAGGAGAGCATCTTTGGGACTGTTGACGCTCTGAGGAGACACCAGATAAAGCAGCAGCAGCAGCAGCATCTTCTTCTTCTTCTTCATTTCTGGAGTGTGAAGAGACCACAGCTGGGGCAAACGCCTCCATTCTCTGAAATGGAATCTCAGAATTCAGCATCTCTTGAGCTGAAGGAGTTTCCACACCCCTGCCATATTCATATATATATATATATATATATATATATATATGTATGAAAGATAGAAAGACTAACAGCAGAGTATTAAAATATATCTTTTAAGCTAAATGTTTTGGCTTCTGCCCTCATCTGTAGCTGTGCTGATGAGGGTGGAAGCCAAACTGTTTAATTAAAATATATATTTTAATCTCTGCTGTCAGTCCTTCTATCTTTCATATACATTTTACCTTGAGACTGACTGATCCACAGTGGATCCAGAGACTCCTTGTTGCTTTGCTGTTGTGCTGTTTTACACCAACAATACATACATACATACATACATACATACATATGGGCTATGCACCACTTCAGCCTGAGGCCTGAACCCCCAGTTGAAGCGGGCTGCTTCAGGTCACTTTGTGCCCCTTCCGAGGTGAAGCAGAGGTGACACAAAGTGACCCAGAGCGAGTTGGGGGCTCTCTGAAGACTCGGTGTGCTTCAGAGCTTTGCCACCCTGCCACAGCCCTCCTGGCCCAGCCCCCCAGCACCTCCAGGTCTTTACCTGAGCCTCCTTCTCCACCACTGCTGTCCTCACCACCTTCTCTGCCGCTGTCCTCGCCGCTGCCAATTGCTGAGGCCTGGATCGTGCGGTGACACTGAATGTAGTGCCAGGGGCCTGTAGTCCAGGCTCCCCCCTGATACTTTTCTATTGTGGTTCAGTCACATGTTGCAGCAGGTGGGAATCTGCATGAACTGGTTTGTTTTGCCCTCGTGAGGTTATGTCTTCAATTCATGTGTTGTTCTTAGTGGAAAGGAAGGGATGTGTCATCCTGCTGGTCTCTGCCTAGTGGGTGAACTGAGAGGAGAACAAACTGGGGCACAGAAGCCTGAACAAGTTCTCCACCCCTGGAACCACCGGCAAAGCAGAAACATGATATTACCAAGTAGGCACATGCTGTGTGTGCATGTGTGTTCATGTGCACTTGTCTCTGTATTTCCACTTAATAATAATAAATTGATCAATTGCCCCCAAAGAGGAAATGCCTCCGCAGAAAAGATGATGAAAGAGGACCCGTATTTATATATAGCTGGCATATGAGTGGGTGCAGTTTTAGCAGAAATTGTTGTTTCAGTGGAAATACAGAGACAACTGGATATCTTCCTTTCCACTAAGAACAACACATGAATTGAAGACATAACCTCACGAGGGCAAAACAAATCAATTCATGCAGATTTCCACCTGCCACAACATGTGACTGAACTGCAACAGGAAAGAATCACAGAGGAAGCTGGACTGTTCTACTACAGGCCCCTGAAGTTACATTCAGTATACAAGAGCTGAGTTGTCCTACAGAACTGTGTCATAAAAAGAGCCTGATATGTTTGTTTAGTGTGTTTTAAAACACACAGTGGACATAAAAGTGTGTTAAAGTGTCTCGCATAGAGTTAAAGAGCAGCTGTACCTCATTGGCATAGAGTCCATAGAGGCTGTGCTGAATGTTACTTTCAAAACAATTGTCCCAAGTAAAACAACAAGAACAACAACATAAGGGACGGGCACATCCTTTTTGGGAAAACCCAGAGTTGTAAAATCTGTTCTTGGTTAACCCCTCTGCACTTATTCATATGAAAATTGATCCAAGAAATAACAATTAGCAGTAGATTATATACGTGTGTGTGTGTGTGTATAAAGGTTGGTATAAAACAGCACAACAGTAAAGCAACAAGGAGTCTCAGATCCACTGTGCATCAGTCCGTCTTAAGGTAAACTGTATATGAAAGATAGAAAGACTAACAGCAGAGTATTAAAATATATATTTTAAGCTAGACGTTTTGGCTTCTGCCCTCATCAGTTGCTGTGCTGATGAAGGTGGAAGACAAAACATTTAGCTTAAAATATATATTTTAATACTCTGCTGTTAGTCTTTCTATCTTTCATACACACGCACATATACACACACACACACACACAAACATATATGTATGTATATATCGATTGATCGATGTCAGGGGTGTTGAAACTCCTTCAGCCCAAGAAATTCCATTTCAAGGAAGCTGAATTCTGAGATTCCATTTCACAGAAGCTCTCAGAGGCCACATTTCAGTGGTGGGTGCAGCCAAAGGGGCGGGACCAAAAATACAGGTATATTTTAGCTTAAAGCTCTGAGTGCCAGTAACAAAGCTTTAGGAGAGGCTGCTCAAGCTTATAGAATGGGGGAGTAGAAAAAGAAAGACACCAAATGATCAGTCATTGAGGGGAAGGGGGTGGAGCCAGGGGAAGGGGCGTGAACTTCTGGGGAATCCAGAATTTGGCCCCTGGACCTCAGGTTCTGCAGCCCTGACCTAAGCAATTGTTGGGTTAAGATAAGAATGCCATGCATGATGTTTTGGATGCTTGTCTTCTGTGATGCAATGGGGTTGGGATCACTTCAAAACTCACGGCCTTTTGGTCCCCTTCCCATAATTTTGGCCATATGTCGCTTTCTTCATTTTTCAGGCAGGGGGAGTGTCCACCTAAGAAGGTGCCTCAGATGAAGTCAGAACACCGGTCCACCTCTCAACCAGAATTGTGCACAGACTAATCCAGCAGCTATCCAGGGGTTAGGACAGGGTTTTCTTTCCCCGCTCTGGACCTTTTGCATACAGAACATGTGCTCTCCTGTTCAGCTACAGCCCTTCTCCTCAACAATGTCCAAATAGTGATCTGACCCTCCATGGCTGTCCTTGATTGAGGCTCCTTCGCCTCCTCCACTCTTCCCAGAAGATCTAAGAATCCTGCTTGATCACTCTCCTACAGAAATTAACATGAAAGTTAAGGATTGTTGTTGTTGTTCAGTCGTTAAGTCGTGCCCGACTCTTCGTGACCCCATGGACCATAGCACGCCAGGCCTTCCTGTCCTCCGCTCTCTCCCGGAGTGTGCTCAAGTTCATATGCATTGCATCGGTGATGCTATCTAGCCATCTCATCCTCTGCCGTCCCCTTCTCCTTTTGCCTTCCATCTTTCCTAGCATCAGGGTCTTTTCCAGGGAGTTTTTTCTTTGCATTAGGTGGCCAGAATATTTGAGCTTCAGCTTCAGTATCTGTCCTTCCAATGAGCACTCAGGGTTGATTTCCTTTAGGATGGACTGATTGGACCTCCTTGCAGTCCAGGGGACTCGTAAGAGTCTTCTCCAGCACCACAGTTCGAAAGCATCAATTCTTCGGCACTCAGCCTTCCTTATAGTCCAGCTCTCACAGCCATACGTTGCTACTGGGAAAACCATAGCTTTGATTAGACGGACCTTTGTCAGCAAGGTGATGTCCTGCTTCTTACTATGCTGTCTAGGTTTGCCATAGCTTTCCTCCCAAGGAGCAAGCGTCTTTTAATTTCATGGCTACAGTCACCGTCTACGGTGATCTTGGAGCCCAAGAAAATAAAATCTGTCACTGCTTCCATTTCTTCCCCTTCCATATGCCGGGAAGTGAGGGGGCCAGATGCCATGATCTAATAGAGCTGTTCATAGACACACACACCAGCTTCACTTTGGATGATGCTCCAGACCTTTTAAAGAGGCCCCACTTCACTTCAGACCAATTTGTACCCCATCCACTTCAATTCGGATCCCTATATGAAATGAAATTTGGACATTCGAATCACTCATCTTTGGCTTTTTCCCATTAACTTGCATGGGAAAAAACAAATGGCCATAACTTTTTTCAGTTCTCTCTCTCTCTCTCTCTGTATGTGTGTGTGTGTGTGTATATGTGTATATATATATATATATATATATATATATATATATATATATATATATAATTTTGAGAACCTTCAGCCCCTATGGAGGGGTGTCCACCTGCCAGATTTCAGGTAATTTGGCCCAACTGGTTTTGCGTGAGGTGCAGGTAAAATTTGCTTTTTTCAACAAAAACACTCAAAGTAGAAAGCTATAACTTTTCACTGCTTGCACAGAGGTACATGAAAGTTGGGCAACACACAGCTCCCCTGACAGGCAACTTACCTGCAAAATGTCAGACAGTTTGGCTGAGGACTTTTGTGCTAGGCACAGGTAACATGTGCTGTTCTCAGAAACTCAAACCAAAGTTCTTAAAGAGATTATCAAGTTAGGTGTTGAAGTGGTGAGGAGGTCACTATCCCTAAACTCTGCTGTAGGTTTTTTGAAGTGCAAATCATAGAATAGTAGGGTTGGAAGGGGCCTATAAGACCATCAAGTCCAACCCCCTGCTCAATGCAGGAATCTAAGTCAAAGCATCCCTGACAGATGGCTGTCCAGCTTCATCTTGAATGCCTCCAGTGTGGGAGAGCCCACCACCTCCTAGCTAATTGGTTCCATTGCCATATTGCTCTAACAGTCAGGAAGTTTTTCCTGATGTTTAGCCGGAATCTGGCTTCTTGTAATTTGAGCCCATGATTCCATGTCCTGCACTCTGGGATGATCAAGAAGAGATTCTGGCCTTCCTCTCTTTGACAACCTCTCAAATACTTGAAGAATGCTATTGTATCTCCCCTCAGTATTCTCTTCTCAAGGCTAAACATGCCCAGTTCTTTCAGTCTGTCCTCTTCGGGCTTTGTTTCCAGTGCCCAGATCATCTTTGTTGCTCTCCTCTGAGCCCTCTCCAGCTTGTCTGCATCCTTCTTAAAGTGTGGTGCCCAGAACTGGACACAGTACTCCAGATGAGACCTAACCAGTGCTGAGTAGAGGGGAACTAATAACCCCTTTCCCCTAGTGCTACATTCCTATTCACAGTCAGTAAGCTCAGGGTCCCTTTGGTTGAATTGCCTGGGAAAACACTGGCTGGTAGGCAGGAATCAAACCAAGACAGCAACCCCAACAGGTGGGCACCTTGGCTTGAACGAAGAGCAATGACTAGGGATGTCAGAGAATTCCACGACGGATCTCAGTGAGGCCGAATGCCAGTGAATTCGGCCCCCGAAAACTGTCGTGGAACGAAGCCCCCGCCCCCCCAACCCACGAAAGGTGCACGGGATGAAGTGCCTGCCACCCCATGAAAGGCGTGCAAAACGGAGCACTTACCTGCTCCCATCCATGCTGCTGTGCAAATTCGCTTCCTCCTCCTTCAGCTGCGATAGGCTACGTAAATACTTACGTAGCCTATCACGGCTAATGCAGGGATGCCATTTGCATCCCTGTGGAGGCTGTGATAGGCTACGTAAGTATTTACATAGCCTATCATGGCAGGGGCGGGGAAACCCCAGCGTACGCAAATGGCGGCGGCTACCACCATTTGCGTAAGCTGGGGTTTTCCCCCTGCCGTGATAGGCTACGTAAAGATTTACGTAGCCTATCATGGCTCACTGCAGGGATGCAAACAATGGCAGCTACGACAGCTGCCATTTGCGTCCCTGCAGGGCTGCCCAGCGGCCGGATATCCGGCTGCGGCAGCTGGAGCTGGCCGGCATCTCTGCGGCTTGGCTGCGGAGCAGAGCCGGCCAGCCAGGATTCCAGGGGGAGGCACGGAGCACTTCCCCCTGGGCGAGGATTCTGGACTGGCAGAGGCAGGAAGCAACACAGCAACTCCACCAGGAGGACACAGCAGCACCATGCCCTTCTCCTCCCCTGCCAAGACCCCGAAGGTGCCTCATATTGGGCTGGCTTGCTTTGCAACACACAGTGTAGTATCATATTATTTAAATAATAGTTTTTAATGTATGTAGTGCTTTGCCCACTGGTTTTGGAAATGGGTTGTGTACTCCTTTGACATGCACTGTTTGCTTGTCCATACAGCACAAGCACACACACACACGAGCAAAAGAAAGGCAAACACTAAACTACAAGTGGGGGGGGGACTATAATCCTACCAGAAGATAAAGGTTTTTTTAATTTTATTATATATTTTGGGGGGAGGAAAGATATCAAACATGGGGAAGGAAGGAATATGGGAATTGAGAAGTGGAGGTGGAGGGAGCCAAGAACAAAGGAAGGATACACACACACACACACAGAGAGAGAGAATCAAAGTAAGGGCAAACTAATAGTTGAGAGAGAGTTGAAAAAGGGGGGGTGATGAGCAACAACAATGGCATTTTCTGGATTTTTAAATGAACAAATAAGAAGAATGAACTGTAAACTAATTAAAGAAGGGTGGGGAGAGACTGGCATAGCTGTCATAGCACACACTTTCTTCTCAGTCTCATTCTGCTAAAGGGGAGTGGGAAGGGTTAATCTCCTTCCCGCTCTCCTTCTGCAGGATGCCAGCTGCTCTCAGTGGCCACAGCAGAGGCAGAGACAGGCTGGAGCTGAGAGAGAAATACCTCGGAGCTTCCCTCTCAGCTCCCATCCCATCCTGCTGCTGCAGCCGTCACCATCACTGCACACACTGGCAGCTCGTTGGAGCGGCAGGAGGCTGCTCCATTATCAGGTGGTTCACACACCCCAGTGGATCATCTTGTGCATCCCACGTTGGAGACCACTGCTCTAGCCAAATAACGTTCAGACGGTCCTCTTCTCTGTAGTAACACCACCTCTCTCACAATGAGCAAATGGAGCCTCACTCACAGCAAAGCTCACTCCCTCCTCCTCTCCACTTCCCACCTCCCTCCTCATCTTCTGCCCCTCCCAGTGGCCAGGTCTCTCTCAAATAAATACATTTGCCACATCTGCCTCCCTCACCCCTTCTGCGTAATCTTTCGCAACTTGATACACTTTGGAGACAGCCTGTCCAGGCCACGCAGAATCTCCAAGGCAGAAACAGCACCACATCGATAAGCTGCTTCACTTTGGAATAACCTCGTCGTTATTCTGATCTCCTTCTGATCACGACGAGGCACCTCCGAATCAGCCCTGCTTTGCCTCGTGATTCGGGCTTTGGACTGAAGTGGTGCACAGCCCTATTAGGTAGTGCTCTAGAGAGCATAGACCTAGGGGAATATGACTCCCCTCTCAACAGGTCTGAAAGGGAACGTGATGTGTCAGTGGTGACCTAGGAGTTAAGATCTGTGAGCAAGGAATTAGGGAGTATAAAAGTAATTGATTAATTAATATTTAAATACCAGGGAGAAACTGAAATGCTGGATATTAAACAAAGATTTAGTTTGACTTATGTAACATTATGTAACCAGAAATAAAAATTAATAAAATAATAATTAATGAATTAGTCAACGATTAATAATTAAATAATAGGAAAAAAAAATAGATGAATCCTGCTTGATTCAGTCGCCATTTTTAGCCATCAGATAATCACAAAGTGCAGATTTCTAGGTCTGAAGAGGCCAAGGGAAATGGAATGAAATCATAAACACCCAAGTGAGGCCCGTTCATTTCCAAAGTGGAAGATAAAAAGATCAGATCTATGTAGCCAGATCCTGTGCATTTTTTGCTTGGAACTAAATCCCCCTGGTTCACATAGGTCTTCCTTTCAGGTAAATGTGCACAGGACCGTAGCTTGGATCCCTGAATATATTGTGAGTGTCATTGCTCTACTCTGTGTCCTTCCCCGTGCATGTTTTTGCTTCTCTATGCTTTTGCAGTTTGGATACCTGAACATATTGTGAGCATGTTCCGGGAGAGAGCGGAGGACAGGAAGGCCTGGCGTGCTATGGTCCATGGGGTCACGAAGACTCGGACACGACTGAACGACTGAACAATGGATGAGAATAGAGATAACGCAATTGCGTGGTAGAGTGATAGAGCACTTGTGTGATAGAGCAAAGGCATAATACTGGCACAGAGACACCCATCCAGGAAGGAAGAAGTAAAAAAAAAATCACACCAAAAATGGCTTTTCAATGTAACTAGGTCACTATCATGCATTTGTCCAGCAACAGCTATGCCCCGGAATAGTGGCATAGTGAGGGAGTGAGATGGAGGATGTAGGTATTGCTGGACAAATGTGAGATAGTGACATTTTGAGACAGTGAGATAGCAGGGAGGTGTAGGTACTGCGGACAAAAGTGCTAGTTTTGTTTAACACTTTGATTTTTTTTAAGGAAGTTAGAGGCTGCCCAGAGCACACCTAGACTTTGCAGGGATGGCCACCAGTGTTCACTGGTATGCAAGGTGAAGTAAATGCCAGGAGGTAGCACAGAACTCTGACAGCCAGCCCTGAAATGGCAGAAACAGCAGGGAAACACAGGCAGGGGGAACATTGGGGAAACACCCCTTGACTGGGATCTGTAAATTGAAGGACACACCCATGGGCAGGGCTATCATGCCAAAGTAAATGCAGAGGGTGGTGCACACCAGAGCAGAAGCACAGACAAGCCAAATTAAGGAAAACAATCAGACTAAAAGTACTCTCAGAAGAACAATTTTTGGCACCATACTCCAGAGCAGCTTCAAGGTGGCCATTACATCAGGTATCCCTAATGATTATTACTATCAACTATTAACTATTATCATTATTATTTATATAAAATATGTGTAAATATTACCTCACATTATCACATTACAGAGCAGTGTAAAACATGAATTAAAACAACAGTGAAAATAAAATTGAAAGGTAAAAACAACAGCAACAAAAATCCACTAAGCTAGATATCAAAATCAGCAAATCCCTGGGTGACCAGATAGGTTTCCAACAACTGCCTAGACAGACACTATGAAGGATGTGGCCTGCCACACTGCAGGGTGGAGAGAATTCCAGAGGCAGTGTGCCACCACAGAAAAGGTCATCCCCCTGCTTGCCATCAGAGCTATTTATTTAGTTAAATTATTTTTTCCCACTCCTCAGCCAAAATGTCCCTCACAATGGTTTAAAATATAACCATAAGAAAAGACAAACCCTGCCCGGAGGTTTACAATCTAGATAGACACAAAACACAAGGAAAATGGGATGGGAAGGTGGGTGGGTGGGGTAGTAAGTCTTTCAGCAGGGCTCGGAGAATGTCCTCGCTTCCACCTCTCATTTCCAGATGCACCTGTGCTGGTGATGGGACAATCAGGGGCCCCTGGTCCATAGATCTTAGTGAACAAGCAGCTGGATATGGGAGAACTTGCAGCCTCAGAGAGCTGAACTTGTTGAACATGGCTGGTGCAGATGGTGAAGAATTTCATTTCAGGTCATTCTTTGATAAGAATTTTCCAACATTCACCAAGTTCTCCATGTCTGGGAAAGAATGGACATGAGTTCTTAAAAATTATTTAAAAATTCTGATGAAGGAGAAAGCAAAACTTATATTCACCTTTCCCTACAAATACCCAAGTAGACTTGGGTATTTGTTGGTTTTCAAGGTGGACAAGAGAATACTATTAGATCCATGTAGCCAGATCCTGTGCATTTTTGCTTGGAACAAGGTCCCCCTGGCTTACACGGTTCTTATTTCCAGGTAAACATGCCAGACTGCAGCTTGGACACCTGAAGATATGATGAGCGCCATTGCTTCACTCTGTGTCCTTCTCCTTGCATGTTTTTTCTTGGCTTCCCTTCTAGCCCGCCTCACCATGTCACTTCCAGCGCAGAAATAGACCGCAGCAGCATCCAGCTGGCTGCTGGGTTTCTTCATGTTGAACATCTTGTGTTCTTTATCATTCTTGGCACTGAAGCTGCTCATATATATATGCTGCTCATCTGAGGCATACAAATCCCTCAGAAAAAGCCTGGCTCGCTGGCCAGGTGCCTGAATGTACCAGCATGGATAGGTGATAGAAGAGTCGTAGGAACAGTTGTCAGAGATGGGGTCTCCTTGGGTGACAGTCACAGTGATTTCCATCTGTATCACTGGTAACCCATCACTAACTCCTGGAGAGAAAATAAGGGCAGGAGAGATGAGATTAGGTAGGTAGATGGACCTGTGAGTGAATTGATAGTCAACCTCAGATCTGTTCTTCTGGGGCTCTTCACTTCTGGGGAATTGTTTCAATTGCAAAACACTATGTAACTTGCAGGGATGAAAACCTGCACAACCCCAGCCCTTCTTTGGTCTATCAAATTGACTGTAAATGTGTTGTCTGTTGTGGTCCAGTCATGGTAAGCAGACACACCACATAAGACCAAAAGAACTGCTTCCAAATGGGTTTACCTCTTTTGTGGCTACAATCGCAAACACAGATATTAGGGACACACGTGGGATTGTCCTGTCAGGTTTATTTATTTCTAATTTTTGTGGGGTGTTTGCTTCTCAAATGCAAATATGAACCCTGACCTGGATGAATTTTAAATTCTCACTCTTTAAAATTCAATTTTAAATTGTCAGTCTTCCGGTTTCTATTTTGCATCAACACTATGCAAAAAAATAGGATGAGGGTGCTCAAAAAGGACTTTTCATCTATTCAAAGAGGTAAGAATAGTCCAGAGGTGGTGAAATGAACGTCAGGTGGAAGTAGGGATGTACGAAACACTTACCTGGTTTCGTCCATCCACGGTGGGTGGGGAGGCGCTCCGTCCCTCCCGCTGAAATCCTACCTTGGCCGGCTCCGCTTCGCAGCATCTCCACATAGCCGCCGGCTGGGTGTATCTGCACGGCAGGTCTGCAGACGCAAATGGCGGCCGGCGTAGTGGCCGCCATTTGCGTCCCTTCGCTGAGCCATGATAGGCTACGTAAATATTTACATAGCCTATCACAGCAAAAGCGGGGACACAAATGGCGGCTGCTACGTCATTTGCGTCCCTGCTCTGAGCCGTGATAGGCTACATAGATACTTGTGTAGACTATCACGGCTTGCCAGGGACACAAATGGCGGCTGGCATAGTGGCCACCATTTGCGGCCGCAGCCTGGCAGTGGCTGGAGCCACCGGAGCCGCTGCCGCCGCCGGAGCCACAACCAGGTAGGCTCCATTTCGGGGGACTTTCGCAGGGTGGTGGGGCGGGTTGCTCCGTTCCGCCACAGATTCTGGGGGGCCAAATTCACTGGAATTCGGCCTCCCTGGGATCCGTGGCGGAATTCTCTAACATCCCTAGGTGGAAGAACATATTTCTAAATGCTCCGCTGTGTAAAGATGAACTTCCCACCAGCAGAAGACTAGTGAAGCAGGGATGTGTTTGGTTTTCACTTCCAGGAAATTTGGGGGGTCAGGGAATTGCATATCTCATCTTCAGCTAGAAGTCGTACAGCCCATTCTACTACCTCTTCATTCTGTGCAAGTTTAGACCACATCCCTCCAGGGAAGCACTGAGACTATTAAACATGCAGAATAAATAATCTTGAGCAGCAGAGTGTCTGTGAAGCAGAGAAGCCTCGAGACCTTTGAGGTGGGAAGGAATCAAGCATCACACTGGGATTATTTTATAATGAAGTGTGGGCAATACATATTATAAGTAAGCAAGGCAGTAAGGCAATGATTAAGTAAATAAATAAATCACTTACTTAAGGCTGTTATGATTAATATAGTCAAGGTCCAAAGAAAAGACTTTTTTTTTTCCTGGATGAAGCAGGACAGGATCAAGAAGTACCGTGGTTTTGATTGAATTCTAGGATTTATGCTGCACTGTATGAGAAGATTTGATCGAATGCACAATTTCTCTTGGTAAGCAGGGTTGTTTTTTTTTTTTTTAAGAAACTTAAAGTTGGGGGATGGTAGACCACAGGAAGTGGTTAGCATCTGACTGGGTTTTCTGTGTTTTAGAGAAAACAATAATCTATTATACAACTACTAGGGCATCGTTTGAGAGAAATTGGCTCAACTTCACCTCCAAGTGTCTGAAATCCACCCAGCAGCTTCAAAACCAAGGGCCAAAAACAGGGGTGGCCAATAATTCTGGACTGTGGGCACAATTGGCAAATTGAGAAACTGTTCTGGTACCACCACAAAATGGCTGCCATGGGGGTGTCAGAAAGAACAAGTAACTGGTCCACAAGGCTGAAAACAAGTCGGACATGGTGTCCAAACACACCAAACGACCACTTTGAACCCATGGTTTTCAGCACCAACTGCAACCTATTTCACAGTAATCCTAGCTACTGGAAACAAATGTGTTACTTTCAAAATATGTATACATGGGACAGATGGGGCACATTGGTGGTTGCCTGCCTTTGGGCGAAAAGGTACAAACAGAATTCTTAATTAATTAATTTATTTACTGCATTTATACCCGCCTTTTTTCCTCTCGCAAGGAACCCAAGGCGGCTTACATTATCCTCCTCCTCTCCATTTTATCCTCACAACAACAACCCTGTGAGGTGGGTTGGGCTGAGAGTCTGTGACTGGCCCAAAGTCACTCAGTGAGCTTCCATGGCCGAGTGGGGACTAGAACCCGGATCTCCCAGCTCCTAGTCCAACACTCTTGCCACTACACCACACTGGCTCTCTGCCCAAACAGCAAGTAGCAGAAGAAGAAGTCGACAAAGCTGAACTGTTATATATTATGTATCTATCCATTTCTAGTATTTATATCCCCTCTTGTGCAAAACAAAACAAAAAAAGATCAACATGGTGGCTTCCAATAAGCAACAGCAATCTCCAAGATCCCGTGGAGTCTTGTGATGGGTGAATCTGACAGTTTCACTTCCGACTGCGTTTTTTAAAAAAACCCATAAAATCTCAAGCTCTTTCGCGAACAGGAAGAACTTTGTGAATATTGGTAAATTCTTATTTAAAAACATGAACTGAAAGGAAATTCTCACCCACCTGTACAAGCCACATTCAATAGGAACAGCTGCTCCCAGCAAGGAGAGGATGAAGTTGTCCAATGTAGGTGTCAAAGGTGAGGAGCCTGTCAGAAAAAAGATATGGCAACACTAATTCAGCACTAACATAGCGGACTACATGGGACTCTGGAGCAGAAATGCAATTACAAACAAATGTGACACTGACTTGAACTTTGGAATTCCCACGTTGCATTCGAAAATCTCTCAAACTGGATTGATGGACTAAAGGAAGTCTCAATCTCAAATCTTTCTGGTGAGGCTTTAAAGCAATAATATGCAATATTAACATCCCATATTATGTGGTTTTTCTACAATCCCCTTCAATCCACAATTGGGGGGGGGGGGTGTCTTTTAACATGCTTGTTTTTCAATCACATTAAGAAAATATATGTTTGGATTATTTCTAGCCAAAATAATAATAATAATAATGAAGAATTGGTTGGAGAATGATGCCTTCAGAGACTCAGTGATGCCTTCAGAGTCCAGCCCCAGTATCAGAGGAATTGCATTATTATTATTTTCCAAAAACGAAACAAGAGAAAACCTGCCATATCATTCAAACCGATTCTTGTATGGAGCAAAGGTGTGGCTTCCTGTGTCTAACACTGAAATTGCAATCAAAATCGCAATCCAAAGTTAAAGTGACCTGGTTCACAGAACACAAAAAGACAAGAGTATGGGTTCAATGTGTGTTGTCCCTGAACCATGGGTTGTTGTTGAATTGTGGATTGCTGTGCTGTGAGAACCAATGTGCTAACAAACCATGGTCTTTTAAGCATGAACAAAACACAGTTCACAACTGAACAACAAACCCTGGATTCTTTTCCTGGGCTATTCAAAAACAAGGCTTGAGAGGGTTTTGTGTTTTTTTAATGGCCTTTGCCTGGCAGAAGGGCAGAACAGAGGGCATCATGCAAGTCTTGGTGGGGAGAGCATTTGAAAGTTGGGGTGCCATCAGAATGTCAGTAAAGGTAGGCATAGTTAGGCACCTACCAAGGACACATGCTTAGGGATGTACAAAATCCCTACCTGGCTCTGTGCCAGTCAATCCGTGTGGGCGGGAGGCGTTCCGGCCACTGCTGGGATGCTGGGATCTTGGGGTTGCTGCAGCTGGGCTGCTGTGGCCGCAAATGGCGGCTGTCGTAGTGGTCGCCTTTTGCGTCCTTGCAGTAAGCCGCAATAGGCTATGTTAAGTATTTACATAGCCTATCATGGCAAAAGGCAGACACACAAATGGTGGCCGCTATGCTATTTGCATGGCTGCATTTTGCCATGATAGGCTACATAAATACTTCCGTAGCCTATCATGGCAAAAGCCAACCATGCAAATGGCGGCCGCTATGATGGCCACCATTTGCAGCCGCTGCAGCCTGGCAGCGGCCAGGAGACCAGCCGAGCTGCCGCCGCATCCGCCACCACATCCGCCGCCAGTGCTGCATCCGCCGCCAGGTAAGCTCTGTCCCAGGTGGATTCCTCTGGGTGGCGGGGGGGGGGAGGCTGTTCCGCCACAGATTCTGGGGGGGCGGATTGTAAAGATCCGGCCTCACTGGAGTCTGTGGCGGAATTCTATGGCATCTCTACCCATTCTTCATAAGCACATAAGACCAACTGGGGCTCTCTGTCTGCATATGGGTGATACCAATAAAAGTATGGATTTCTTTCTGCAAAGAAAGAAAGTGCAAAGTGACAGGCTGTCCCTCTTGGATTTCTGTTTGTCTTGGTGACTGGGACACTGAATCGCTTTGTGAGTTTCCTGCAAGACAGAAAGTTGAAAAGATCCTGAAGCCTTTTCTTGCTTATTTGCATTCTCACTTTACTCCCACCACCCTCCCCGCCTTTTGTGCATGAAACAAAGCACTCTAGTATCACTGTGGGATTCACTGTGCTACCCAGAGCACAGTAATACACAGCGTTGTCCGAAAGAGAAACGGTTGGAATGTTCAGCTTCAATGTCTTCTTTTTGAAATCCAGTGTTCCAGAGAATTTTCCATTTTGATCCGAAGGAAAATACTTAGACATTGTCAGAATACGCTCTGGAGGTTGATTTGGAAAATGTTGAAACCAAAAAAAGTTAGGGTTGCTGAGTTTTGTGTTGAAATGACAGAGGAAATTTGCATCTTGTCCTTCCATGAGGGGCATCTCGGAATGAGGCTGGACCACAGAGTCACCTTGAGGAACCACTGCAAAAGGAGGAAATGAGATCAATTGGATCACTCCATCTGTCTGTCTGATCACTCCATCAATCTTCTCTTTTCCTCCTCCGCTTATAATCATCATCCCAATTTCAAACACGATTGTCAACATCCAAAGAGTGGGCACCTAAAGCTCTTAACATTAGCCCAAATTAGGGTTAACCATGAACTAGTCATACTTGGAGTAGACGCATTGTCATCATTTGGACTTTAGTTAATAACTACTAAGCTGAACAGCATTGATTCCAATGTATCTATTCGAAGTCTGGATCAAACCCATTCTGTGCCATTTTATGAAAGTATGGTCAGAGGATTGCTACGCATGTGTGGGGAGGGGTGACTCTGAAATATCCCAGTGGAGATGCCAAAGACACCCTTTGGTTTTCTGGATTGCACCTGATATCAATAGATTGGATACAGATTAACTGTGGGCAGTACACTGATCACAGGGCTCTGCCATTGGAGAAAGGGGAGAAGGTGAAATTCATTGATTCACCGATCCCCCTGAAGTACTCCATGCCCAACCCAAAAGCTACAGTCTAGGTCTAGGGGACTCTCCAGAACAACATGTGGGCAGAGAAAAACACTGGAGGTAGAACTGTGGGATGCAGGGGAAGACATGAAATTTGACTCTCCCCGTCCGCCAGAATGAGCCCCGAATAGATCGCGGTCTCTTCCACAAACATAAGGAGCCCTTCTGCTCTTCGAAGGGCAAATCTGTGTCTAATTCAATACATAGTTTGCCCTTGGCTTCTTCTTCCAAGACACATCTCCCTTCCATGGGTAGAGAGAAACCACCAACCATGAGGTCATTCATATATTGACAACAATTCCAGCTGATAACCTTGATTCAGTTAATGTACAGATGCCATGATGTCCACCCCATGGAAACATTACCTGATTCCAGGAACAGAAGGAGAATTCCCAGAACGGACAAGTAGTGGCATGTTTTAGAAGGGAAGAGCATCCTTGGGACTGTTGACGCTCTGAGGCGACACCACATGAAGCTTCTTCTTCTTCTTTGTTTCTGGAGTGTGGGAAGAGCACAGCTGGGGCAAACGCCCTTGTTCGGTGGTCTGCCTCATCAGCTTCCTGCCCCTTTATGATGCTCCTTCATTGCTCTGAGACACCAAGTGGTGGTTTTAGAATGAGGCCTTGTGGCTTTTGTTTCTTTTCTAAGTGGTGGAAGTAGAAGGTATGATGGTCTAGGTTCCCCTCTAGTGTCTAGAAATATACAAGCAAGAAGAGCCTATGAGTGGATGGGAGTAATATGTACACGCACATCTATATGCATGTGTATATCGATTGATCGATCGATCGATCGATGCCAGGGGTGTTGAAACTCCTTCAGCCCAAGAAATTCCATTTCAAAGAAGCTCTTAGAGGCCACATCTCAGTGGTGGGTGCAGCCAAAGGGGCGGGACCAGAAAATACCAATGTATTTTAGCTTAAAGCTCTGACTGCCAGTAACGAAGTTTTAGGAGAGGCAGCTCAAACTTATAGAAAGGTGGGGGGAGAATAGAAAAAAATGGAAAACACCAAATGATCAGTCATTGAGGGGAAGGGGCAGAGGCAGAGCCAGGGGAAGGGGTGTGGACTTCTGGAGAGGGCAGAAGCAAAAATGTTTAGCTTAAAATATATATTTTAATACTCTGTTGTCAATCCTTCTATCTTTCATATACATTTTCCCTTAAGACTGCCTGATCCACAGTGGATCCAGAGCCTCGATATTGCTTTGCTGTTTTACACCAAGCTTTTTTTACACACACACACACACACACACACACACACACAATCTACTACTAATTGTTATTTCTTGCATCAATTTTCAGATGTATGGGTGTGTGTGTGTGGGGGGGGGGGTGTCCAAGAGCAGCTTTCATGACTCCAGGGTTTCCCAGAAAGGGTGTGCCCATCCCTTCATGTTTTTTACTTGGGGCAATCGTTTTGAAAGTAACATTCAGCACAGACTCTATGGACTCTATGACAGAGATGTACAGCTGCTCTTTAGCTCTTTGCAAGATGCTTTAACACACTTTGATGTCCACTGGGTGTTTTTAAAACACACATGCACACATCTCAGGCTATTTTTATGACACAATTTTGGAGGACAACTTATCTACTGTATGTTGAATGCAATGCCAAGGGCCTGTAGTCTAGGCTCCCCCATGATACTTTCCTATTGTGGTTCAGTGACATGTTGGGGGAGGTGGGAATCTGCATGAACTGATTTGTTTTGCTCTCATGAGGTTATGACTTCAATTCATGTGTTGTTCTTAGTGGAAAGGGAGGGATGTGTCATCCTGCTGGTCTCTGCCTAGTCAATGAACTGAGAGAAGAAGTTGCTGGGGCACAGAAGCCTGAACAAGTTCTCCATGCCTGGAACCCATTGGCAAAGCAGAAATATATTACCAAGTAGATGTATGCAGTGTGCATGGTCCTCCACAAGGTGGAGCTATCTATTTGATTGCTAACCATTGCTTTGTTGATTTCTAATTGTAGGTCTCTTTGTTTTGCCAATTTTCTTAGTGCACGGCATCCAATTCGTGTTCCTGATTCTTCAAGTGCAATGCCTGCACTTTCTCTTACAAATGTGCGTGCATTGCAGCCTGATTGTTTGTGTGAGCTGCTGCCATTTGCGTTCCTTATTTTTTGCCGTCTTAGTCTACGTAAATGTTTACGTAGACTATTACAGTGAAAATAAAGGGGAAAGCAAATAGCATAGTGGGCGCTATTTGCATCCCTTTTTGATTTGCCATTTTAGCCTACGTAAATATTTACGTAGGCTAAAACAGCGAATCAAAAAGGGACGCAAATAGCGCCCATTACGCTATTTGTGTTCCCCTTTATTTTCGCCGTAATAGTCTACATAAATATTTAGGTAGACTAAGACAGCGAAAAATAAGGAACGCAAATGGCGGCGGCCGTAGCCGCCGCCATTTGCATCAGCGTTTTGTTTGGTTTTTTACCGGGATGTGATAGGCTGCGTAAATCTTTACGTAGCCTATCACGTCTCTGTAAAAAAAAAAAAAACCGACAAGACTGCAAATGGCGGTGGCGGCAGCCGGTCAGAAGACCAGCCGCCACAGCCGCCGCCGCCAAAGCTGCCGCCGCAGCCACCACCGCCTGGAACATCCGCCCCAGGTAAGTCTCATCCTGGGGGGGGATCTGCGGGGGTGCGGGGGGGTGGCAGGCCATTCTGCCACAGATTTCGGGGGGCCGAATGCACTGGCATTCAGCCTCACCAAGATCCATGGCGGAATTCTCTGACATCCCTAATTTTTAATGGGATCGAATTTTGACAAATCCGGTCCGCAGAATCCTCCTCGGAATGGGGCAGCACGTGGACCCATTTTTTTTTTTGTCCGCTGAATGGCGGATTTTACGAAAATAATCACGGAGAAATCCATAAATTGGATATGGAAGAACGAGAATGGCTTTACCCTTTTTATGATAATAAATAGGCATTTCCCCTGTGACCTGAGGCTTTTTTTCGCTGGGGCTGAGTCGTGAAGTCCATGGAAATCCTCCATCTTTTCTGTTTATTGTCTGTGGAAGTGAGGTCAGTTGAGGTGAGGTCAGGATGGTCCGGTGAGGTCAGGTGAGGTGAGGTCAGGGCAATCTGGGGAGGTCACATGAGGTCAGGTGACCGGAAGTTACATGGGGAATCCCCGCGAAGGGCTTTACCCTTTTTATAATAACAAATAAGCATTTTCCCTATGACCCAAGGCTTGTGGAGGCCGACGGCAAGGCACGTGAAAAGGATTTTTCGGTGGTACTTATGGAATTATTTATGTAAGTTCGGGGAGCTGGAAAAAACAGGGGAATCTGGGGCATGCGGATGGTGGAACGGAGTGGCCCTTGGCTCTGCTGAATCCTCGCGGAGCGGAGCCACTCCATAAGGATTCCGGTGGGGAGGGACAGATCACCTCCGCGGATTCCCCACTGGAACGGACGGTTTTCTGGGGCTGTGCAGGGACCCCCCCCCAATCTGAATTGGAAGGCACTTCACGGCTTCCGAGTTGGGCCCATCAGGCTTGGGCAGATCTGGGCGGTCCCCACCCAGCTTGGCCCCAAACCCAGAGTGGGGTCTCCCCCCAATGCCCCCACGCAACTCCCTAGCTCCTTACCTGGGCCACTGCTGCCGCCTCCTCTGCTGCTGCCCACTGCCCGCCACCACCTCCTGAGTGTCAAGGGCTCCTTGGTGGCCTCTCTCAGTCTAATCCAGTAGCCAAGTCAGACACAGACAAAGGGATTCTTTTCAAAGCTTTATTCCTCTTTTACAACTTAACAACTGTACTGTTAGCAACTAGATATGAGCGGCAGAGTACCTATGCTTTAAGTTGGAACAGTTGGTCCCCGTTTGAAGGAGAATCACTGGCAGACCCTGAACTTATGGGCTAGGGAGAGTCCCTCCCCTTTTCCCTTGGATCCTTTGGGCGCAACCGTTGTTTGCGCGCCAACCGGGCACTATGCCTCCTTTCTGTGCCCTCCATTTGGCGCCGCTCCCTGCGTCGGCGTCGTGTGTCCAGCAAGTCTGCTTCCCATGCTTTCTCACTCCCAGGACCGCTACCTATGCCAGGAATGCCGGTGGAAGGAATCCCTGCCAGCTGTTGGCCCTGGGAAGGATGATCGCGCTCCTCTCCCAGGAGCGGCTGCTCTTCCTCAGAATCAGAACTACTCTGGGATTCTATCGGCTCAGTGTCCACCCTGACACTGAGGCCTGGATGTGCGGTGACTGGTCTTCTTCCAGGGGGTCACCATTTTAAAAATGGCGACTCCCCGCAAGAAGAGTCACTGCATGTCCAGGCCTCAGGAGATGGCAGCAGAGTTGGTGGCGTGGCGGCGGCGGACAGCAGCAGCGGGTGGCGGCGGGCTGCTCCCACTTTCGCCACCTCTGCCACTGCGCCACTGCCTCTGCCGCCATCATGGGACAGGGTTCTTTCCCAGCTCTTGACCAATTCCATACAGAACATGTGCTCTTCTGTTCAGCTACAGCCCTTCTCCTCTCCAGTCTTCAAATGGGGATCTGACCATCCGTCGCTGTCCTCGATTGAGGCTCCTTCGCCTTCTCCACAGTTCCCAGAAAACCTCTGAATCCTGCTTGATCACTCACCTACAGAAATGGACATGAAAGTTAAGGATAGTCTCAGGGCAATTAAAGACAGACAAGTCTGAAGGGATATGGATGCAATTTACTGAATTTGTAATCACATGGGCATACGTCCCTGTGGGCGTATATAATAGAGCTGTGCACGGACCCCCCATTTCACTTTGGATGCCGCTTCAGACCTTCCGAATAGGCCCTGCTTCACTTCGGACCAATTCGAACCCCATCCACTTGGACTCGGATCCGAATCCAAAGCAAAATTCGGACATCCGCATCATTAGTTTTTGGCTTTTCCCCATTAACTTGCATGGGAAAACACAAATGGCCATAACGTTTTCAGTTTTCATGTACCTATGTACATATATACATGTAATTTTGAGAATTCCCAGACCTCCTTGAGGGGTGTCCACCTGCCAAATGTCGGGTAATTTGGCCCAGTAGTTTTTGTGTGAGGTGCAGGTAATTTTTGCTTTTTTCAACAAAAACACTCAAAGCAAAAGCTATAACTTTTCAGTGATTGCACAGAGGTGCATGAAGTTTGGGCAACACACAGCTCCCCTGGCGGGCAACTCACATGCAAAATTTCAGACAGTTTGGCTGAGGACTTTTGTGCTAGGCACAAGTAAAATGTGCTGTTCTCAGAAACTCAAACCAAAGTTCATAAAGGGATTATCAAGTTAGGTGTTAAAGCGTTGAGGAGGTCACTATCCCTCAACTCTGCTGTAAGTTTCTTTGAAGTGCTAATAACCCCTTTCCCCTCATGCTACATTCCTATTCACAGCCAGTAACCTCAGGGTCTCTTTGGGTGAACTGCCTGAGAAAACACTGGCTGGTAGGCAGGAAGCAAACCAAGACAGCAACCCTGCCAGGTGGGCATGTTGACTTGAACGAAGAGCAATGACAGCTGTCTGCTGGACTGGCAGATGCGGGAAGCAACCCTGCCAGGATGGCACAGCAGCACCTTGCCCTCCTCTGTCTCTGCCAAGACTCCGAAGATGCCTCATATTGGGCTGGCTGGCTTTGCAACACACAGATTATAAAGCAATCCATCTGTAAGCACCTTGAAAACAATGCAGTGATTATTCGAAGCCAACATGGATTTGACAAAAATAAATCCTGCCAGATGAATCTGATCTCATTTTTTGATCAGGTGACCTCCCTTGTGGACTGTGGGAATGCTGTGGACATAATATTTTTATTTATTTATTATTGCATTTATATCCCGCCTTTTATCCTCTTCAAAGGAACCCAAGGCGGCTTACATTATCCTCCTCCTCTCCGTTGTATCCTCACAACAACAACCCTGTGAGGTAGGTTGGGCTGAGAGTCTGTGACTGGCCCAAAGTCACTCAGTGAGCTTCCATGGCCGAGTGGGGACTAGAACCCGGATCTCCCAGCTCCCAGTCCGTCACTCTCACCACTACACTACACTGGCTCTCTATACCTTGACTTCAGCAAAGCTTTCAACAAAGTGCCCCATGGTATCCTGATGAGCAAACTAGCTCAAAGTGGGCTAGATGAAACAATGATCCGGTGGATCCACAGTTGGCTACAGAATCGGACTCAAAGGGTGCTTCTCAATGGGACCCTCTCAAACTGGGGAGAGGTAACGAGTGGGGTACCACAGGGCTCAGTCCTGGGCCCAGTGCTCTTCAACATCATCACTTGGATGAGGAACGCTGATCAAATTTGCAGATGACACAAAATTGGGCGGGATAGCTAATACCTTGGAAGACAGAAACAAAATTCAAAGTGATCTTGATAGGCTGGAGAGCTGGGCAGAAAACAACAGAATGACATTTAATAGGGATAAATGCCAAATTCTGAACCTAGGAAAAAGAAACCAAATGCATAGATACAAGATGAGGGATACGTGGCTCAACAACACTACAAGCAAGAAGGATCTGGGAATTGTTGGAGATCACAAGCTGAATATGAGCCAACCATGTGATGTGGCTACAAAAAAGACAAATGCTATTTTGGGCTGCATTAATAGAAGTATAGCTTCCAAATCCCGGGAAGTACTAGTTCCCCTCTACTCAGCACTGGTGAGGCCTCATCTGGAGTACTGTGTCCACTTCTGGGCACCACACTTGAAGAAGGATGCAGACTAGCTGGAGAGAGTTCAGAGGAGGGCAACAAAGATGATCCAGGGAATGGAAACAAAGCCCTATGAAGAGAGACTGAAAGAAGTGGGCATGTTTAGCCTTGAGACGACTAAGTGGAGATAGGATAGCGCTCTTCAGGTACTTGAAAGGCTACCACAGAGAGGAAGGCCAGGATCTCTTCTCGACCATCCCAGAGCACAGGACACAGAATAATGGGCTCAAGTTACAGCAAGCCAGATTCTGGCTGAACATCAGGAAAAAATTCCTGACTGTTAGAGCAATACGACGATGGAACCAATGACCTAGGGAGTTAGTGGGCTCTCCCACACTGGAGGCATTCAAGATGAGGCTGGAGCTGGACAGCCACTTGTCAAGGATGCTTTGACTTGGATTCCTGCAGTGAGCAGGAGGTTGGACTCGATGGTCTTATAGGCCCCTTCCAACCCTATTATTCTATGATTCTATGTAGTATCATATTATTTAAATAATAGCTGTTAATGTGTGTAGTGCTTTGCACACTGTTTTCGGAAATGTGGACCGTGTACTCCTTTGACACACACTTTGTCCACACAGTACAAGCACACTCACACACTCACATGAGCAAAAGAAAAGCAAACACTAAACTACAAGCAGTGGGGGGGGGGATAACTATAATCCTAACAGAAGAGAAAGGGGTTTAAATTTTATTATTGTGGGGGGGGGAGATCAAACATGGGAAAGGAAGGAACACAGGAATTGAGAAGGGGAGGTGGAGGGAGCCAGGAACAAGGGAAGGGAAGGGAAGGGAAGGGAAGGGAAGGGAAGGGAAGGGAAGGGAAGGGAAGGAGATAAATAGATGAGAGAGCGAAAGAGAATCAAAGTAAGGGCAAACTAATGGTTGAGAGAGAATTGAAACTGTGGGGATCTGGGGAAAGATAAGCCAGATAATAAGATAATAAGTTATCTTATTAAGATAAGATAAGATAACTGTAGTGAAATTTTCTGGGTTTTTAAATGACCAAACAAGAAGAATGAATCGTAAACTTATTACAGAAGGGTGGGATGGAGTCGGGTGGGGTGAGACTAACATCAAAGCACACACTTTCTTCTCGGCTTCATTCTGCCAAAGCAGAGTGGGAAGGGTTAATCTCTTTCCCGCTCTCCTTTGGCAGGATGCCAGCTGCTCTGGTGCCAGCGCTTCCTCTGCCATGCCTGGCAGAGACTGGCACAGTTGCTCCCAGTGGCCACAGCAGAGGCAGAGACAGGATTGGAGCCGAGAGAGAAATGCCACGGAGCTTCCCTCTCGGCTCCCATCCCATCCTGCTGCTGCCGCCACTGCCATCATTACACACAATGGCAACTCACTAGGTGATGGCAATGTTTTCGCCATCTTAGTCTACGTAAATATTTACGTAGACTAAGACGGCCAAAAATAAGGAACGCAAATGGCAGCGGCCATAGCCGCTGCAATTTGCGTTTGCGGGATTGTTTTTTTTTTCCCCCAGAGCCGTCCGTGGCCAGAAATCTGGCTGCGGATGGCTCTGGCCTGGGCTGGGCCTGGCTGGCTGCTCCGCAGAGCTGCCGCAGAGCACAGCCGGCCGTGGAGGATTCTGGGAGGGAGGAACAGATCGCCTCCCCCTCCGTTGAGGATTCCGGGGGGGAGGGACGGAACACCTCCCCCCCCACCATCAACATAATCCATGGAAAGGTAAGTGACTTTCGTACATCCCTACACTTGTATGATAGAGCAAAGGCGTGATAGAGGCATAGAGACATGAAAGAAATCACCAATCCAGAAAGGAAGAACTTAAAAAAAAAAAATCATGCCTACAAATGGCTTTTCAATGTAACTACATCACTATCATGCATTTGTCCAGCAACAGCTATGTCCCGGCATAGTGACATAGTGAGGGAGTGAGATGGAAGATGCAAATATTGCTGGACAAATGTGAGATAGTGACATTTTGAGACAGTGAGATAGCAGGGAGGTGTAGGTACTGCGGACAAAAGTGCTAGTTTTGTTTAACACTTTGATTTTTTTTAAGGAAGTTAGAGGCTGCCCAGAGCACACCTAGACTTTGCAGGGATGGCCACCAGAGTTCACTGGTACGCAAGGTGAAGTTAATGCCAGGAGGTAGCACAGAACTCTGACAGCCAGCCCTGAAATAGCAGAAACAGCAGAGAAACACAGGCAGGGGAAACATTGGGGAAACTCCCCTCGACTGGGATCTGTAAGGTGAAGGACACACCCATGGGCAGGGCTATCATGCCAAAGTAAATGCAGAGGGTGGTGCACACCAGAGCAGAAGCACAGACAAGTGGAATTAAGGAAAACAATCTGGCTGAAAGTAGTCTCAGAAGAACAGGTTTTTCGGCATGGAACTCTGGTGCGGCTGCAAGATGGCCATGACGTCGTCAGGTATCCCAAATGACGTCCAAAGGCAGCCAGCTAGGAGTAAGTCACTTGTGGAGACACTCACAACTCTTTTTTCTGGCAGGCTCCTCCTTTTTACCAGCTCAGGTCTTTTCCATGCTGGTATGATGATGATGATGACAAAATATTTATAAATACTGCTTTACATTATCAAATTACAGGGCAGTGTAAAAAATGAATTAAAACAACAGTGAAAATATAATAGAAAGGTAAAAACAACAGCGACAAAAATCCACTAGGCTAGATATCAAAATCTGCAAATGCCTGGGTGAGCAGATAGGTTTCCAACAACTGCATAGACAGACACTATCAAGGATGTGGCCTGCCGCACTGCAGGGTGGAGAGAATTCCAGAGGCAGTGTGCCACCACCGAAAAGCCCCCCCCTGCCTCCTGAGCTATATATTTATTTAAAGTATTTCTTCCCACTCCTCAGCCAAAATGTTAATTAAACAATGGTTTAACATATAATCCATAAATGATGACAATCCCTGCCCTCGGGTTTATAATCTAGAAAGACACGACACACAAGGAACAAGGAATGGGAATGCAGCGGGGGTGGAGGGATTAAGTCTTTCAACAGGGCTTGGAGAATGTCCTTGCTTCCACCACTCATCAGCAGATGCACCTGTGCAGGTGATGGGACAATCAGGGGCCCCTGGTCCATACATGTCAGTGAACAAGCAGCTGGATATGGGAGAAGGTGCAACCTCAGCGAGCTGAACTTATTGAGAATGGCTGGTACGGATGGTGGAGAATTTAATTTCAGGTCATGCTTTGATAAGAATTTTCCAACATTCAAAAGGTTGTCCATGTCTGGGAAAGAATGGTCATGAGTTCTTTACAATTCTTTAACAATTCCGATGCAGGAGAAAGCGGAACTTACAGATTCCCTTCCTTCCTTACAAAAACCCAAGCAGACTTGGGTATTTGTTGGTTTTCAAGGTGGACAAGAACACCATTAGATCTATATATCCAGATCCTTTGCATTTTTGCTTGGAACAAGGTCCTCCTGGCTTACATGGGTCTTACTTCCAGGTAAACATGCCAGACTGCAGCCTGGATTCCTGACTATATGATGAGTGCCATTGCTTCACTCTGTGTCCTTCCCCTTGCATGTTTTTGCTTGGCTTCCCTTCTAGCCCGCCTCACAGTGTCACTCCCAGCACAGAAATAGACTGCATCATCGTTCAGCTCGCTGCTGGGTTTCTTCATGTTGAATGTCTTCAGGGTTTTATCATTTCTGGCTCTGAAGCCTCGAATACGCCCCTCATCTAAAGGATCATCTCCAAATTCCCTCAGAAAAAGCTGGGGTGGATGGCTGGGTGATTGAATGTACCAGAATAGATAGTTTATAGAGGAGTCGTAGGTACAGTTGACAGAGATGGGGTCTCCTTGGGTGACAATAACAGTGCCTTCTGTCTGTGTCACTGGTAGCCCAACACTACCACCTGTAGAGAAAATAATGGCAGGAGAGATGACAATAGGTGGGTAGATGGACCTGTGAGTGAATTGATCGTCAACTGCAGACCTGTTCTGTGGGCCTTCACTGGGGAATTGTTTCAATTATAGGGGTGTACGGATTCCCCACCATCCGTTCTGGTGGGGAATCCATGAGGGGGGGAGGTGATCCGTTCCTCCCCTCCAGAATCCTCACGGAGCAGCTCCGCTCCATGAGGATGTCGCAGAACTGAGGGCTGCCCCGTTCCACCATCTGCCTGCCCAGGATGACCCCCCCTTTTTATTTTTTGGCTCCAGAACTTACGTAAATGCCTTCGTAATTCCTGCCAAAAAAATCGTCTCCAAACGCTCTCGGTCTCCATAAGAGTAAAGCCCTTCGCAGGGATTCCCCATGTAACTTCTGTCACCTGACCTCACCGGACCTCACCTCACCTCACCTCAGCTGACCTCACCAGAGCTGTCCTGACCTCACCTCACTTGACCTCACCTCACCTGACCTCCACAGACAATAAACAGGAAAAAATGGAGGATTTCCGAGGACAACTCAGACTCAGCGAAAGAAAGCCCCCAGAAAATGCCTCATAAAAAGGGTAAAGCTGCTCGTGGTCTTTCTTCTTCCATTTCCATTTTATTTCCATAATTATTTTTGAAAAATCTGCCCTTTGGTGGAGAAGAAATAATTGGGTCCGTGTGAGCTCCGGTCCGGGTCGACCTGGCCACCCCATTCCAAGGAGGATTCTGCAGACTGGATTTATCAGAATTCGAGCCCATTTAAAATCCGGGCAGAATTCTCTGACATCCCTAATTTCAAAACACTATGTAACTTGCAGGAATGAAAAACTGCACCAACCCAGCCCTTGTTTGGGGGTATCAAAAGGACTGTGAACTTGTTGTCTGTTGTGGTCCATTCACACTGAGCACACACACAGAAGAAGAATAAAAAGCTGCTTCAGAATGCTGCAGATTTTGCAGCTGCAATCTTAAACATACATATTTGGGACACAAATAGGATTGTGCTGCTCAATTTATTTATTTCTACTGTGTGTGTGTGCATGCGGGGGGTTCTTCTCAAATGTAAATATGGACCTTGACCTGGTTAAAGAGACATTTAATTTTAATGTGTCTGAAAGAACTGCTAAAAGACTAGAAGAACTGCTGCCAAATGGGTTTACCTCTTTTGCGGCTACAATCCCAAACACAGATATTAGGGACACACGTGGGATTGTCCTGTTGGGTTTATTTATTTCTAATTTTTGTGGGGTGTTTGCTTCTCAAATGCAAATATGAACCCCAACCTAGTTAAATTTAAAAATCTCAGTCTTTTTAATTCAGTTTTAAAATGTCAGTCTTCTGCTTTCTATCTTGCATTAGCACTATGCACACAAGTAGAGTGAGAAGTGCTCAAAGGGGACTTTTCACCTCTTGAGTAAGAATATTGATAGATTGGTTCCCAGTTTATCGATCCAGCTGAAAGAGGTAGGAGTAGCCCAGAGGTGCTGAAATGAACGTCAGGTGGAAGAACATATTTCTAAATGCTCCCTTATGTAAAGGTGAGCTTCCCACCAGTAGAAGGCAAATGAAGCAGGGATGTGTTTGGTTTTCACTTCCAGGACGGCTGGGGGGAGGGGGTTATGGAATTGCATATGTCATCTTCCACCAGAAATGGTACAGTCCATTCAACCACTTTGGGGCTATACCACTTCATTCTCCGCAAGTTTAGACCAGGTGCCTCCAGAGACTGAGAGTAGTCAACATGCAGGATAAAGAAACTTGAGCAGCAGGGATGTCTATGAAGTTGGGGTGGGGGGAAAGTTCAAGATATTGAAAGGTGTGCGGGGAATGAATCAGTTATAACTCTGGAATTATTTTATAGAGAAGAGCAGGTAATACAATTAAATAAATAAATGCATACATACATACATAAATGAATAAATAAATCACTTACTTAAGACCACCATAATCAACATAACCAAGGTCCAAATGAGAGACATACTTTTCCTGGGTCAAGCAGGACAGAATCAAGACAGAATCTGGTTTTGATCAGCTTCTGGGCTTTGTACTGCACTTTATGAGAAGATGTGATGAAATGCAGAGTGCCTCTTGGTAAGTAGTTCTGTTTGTTAGGGTTTTTTTTAAGCAACATACAGGTGAGGGATTGTAGACCACAGCATGTGGTTAGCATCTGACTGGGTTTTCTGTGTTCTAGACAAAACACTGTTCTATTTTAGTACTACTAGAGCAGCATCATTTGAGAAAAAATGGCTAAACATCTCCACCGTGTGTCTGAAATCAACATGGCAGCTTCAAAAAAAAAAAAAGTAGTTGCTCATTGATCCAAATGCAGTAAGGACTCTTTTTCTGGACCGTGGGCACAATGAGCAATTTGAGGAACTCTCCTGGACACCACCACAAAATGGCTGCCATGGCAGGCATGGCAATGGACAAAGAACCTGCCCAAAAGGCTAAGCACAAGGCAGAAGTGGAGTCTGGGCCCCAACACACTGAACACCCCTTTGAACCCACAGTTTTCAGCACCAATAGAAACCTATTTCACTGTAATCCCAACTGCCGGTAAGAAAACGTGTTGATTTAAACAACAAAATTGGGAGAGTTGGGGCACCTCAGTGTCTGTCAAGACAGATGTTGGGGGGGGGACATTGGTGCCCACAGGCACAGTGTTGCCTACCCCTGGGCTGAAAAGCGCAAACAGAATTCTTAGAATTTCTCTACCCAAATGGCAAAAAGGGGAAGAAGAAGGGGACAAAGTTGAAGTGCATGAAGTGCTTATTTATCTGTTTCTGGTATTTATGTCCCTCCTTTGCAGAACAAAACCAAAATCAACATGGCGGCTTGCAAAAAGAGACAGAAATCATCAAGATTCAGTGGCATCTAGTGATGGGTGATTCCCTCAGTTCCACTTCCTCTCACTTTCTAGTGTTCCATTAATCTCAAGTTCTTTCTCTCCTAAACAGGAAGAACGTGGTGAATTTGGGTAAATTCGTATTAAAAATCCTGAAGTGAAATGAAATTCTCACCCACCGGTACCAGCCAAATTCAACAGGAACAGCTGTTCCCAGCATGGAGAGGACCACATTTTACCTGCCTCCTGTTCTGTTTTGATGCTGGCAAGGGCAAGGCACAGATAGTCCCACGAGTAGCGGGGAGAGAGCAACCAGTTCAGTCCAGGGTCATGTACAGGACTTCCAAAGGAGGTTTTGCAGGCACAGGTGATGTCAAAGCAGTCCAAAGGTCAGTTCACAAGCATCACTATTATCAAGCATCAAGGCCGGGCAGGGAGTGTCCAAAAGTGTCGTGCAGGTGGGTAACTGAGGGTCTAGGAGCCTGTCAGGTCTGGTAGCTTGGAATGCACTGCTGAAGTTAAGGTGCTGTTGTTCGCAGCAGAGATCTGGAATCAGCTGGGCTGATGTATAGCTGCTGGCCATTAATCAGCACAGCCAGCTAATTAGGTCAGCATGTTCTTCTAAAGGGAGGCCCCACTCTGTGGTGTCCTCTGTGGCATCCTTTTGTTCTTTTGCTGCTCATGTCTGATTCTACAACATTCAGAGGGATGGATTATCTCAGATTCTGCTTCCAGCATTAAGGGGAATTCAGGAACTGTTTGAGAGGGGCCAAGTTGCTCCTGTAATGTTTCCAAGGCAGGACTGTCAGCCGAGGCCTCCTGTTCCTTGTCTAGCTCTGGCTGGGGCCCATTGTGCTGGCTCTCCCCCTCTTCTTCTTCCTCAGATGAATCCTCCTCCAGGTAGGGAATGACACCTCCCATGGACTGTAGCTGTTGAAGACGAGGATCCAATCAGACAAAAGAGAGGGCAACCCTAACTCAGCACTAACATAGCTGACGACGTAGAACTTCAGACCCAGACTGTTAAGAGCTAGGTACTCAGTGCCCTGGGCCTGGAGGGATGAATCTCTCACTTCTGGTTTCCCCCACATTCATTGTATCAATCATCAACATCATTACCATCATCATCATCAAGTTCTATTTGTTCTGAATATGGAGAAGAGAAAGGATCAGCTCCTGTAGTGTCAAAGCAGAGGCTCAGCAGCGCAGGTAGCTAATTTTAGGCTCTGGGCTTATTGGCTTGTATGCGGCATGCTGTATCCATTGTTAGTCGAACTTAAGTCACATTCATTTCTGTGAGTTTACTCTAAGCAGGGCTAAAACTGGAGAAAACTCAATGATTGTGGATGGGAGAGCGGGGAGCTCTTTAGATGGTAAGGTGTTTTACTTTATTGGTTTGGAACTGGGTACGTCAGCCTTCCTGCTGTTGGGGGTCTTCCAGGTCGGCCTGCCGAGTAGAGCCCTAGATTTCTCCCCACAGACCTTTCCTGATGGCACCACCGTTCTGGTGGGAAGTGGGGCAGCCCAGAAGTAGCAAAGGGGAACAGACTTGCATGGCATTTCTGGCGTAGTAGGAGAACCTTGATTTGTGCTGCCCTAGTGTCCCGCCTGGTCTGCCTGTATGGCTGGGCTGGCCCAACACAAGAATCTTCCTTCCTCTCTTCCCTCTGCATAAGCTTAAACTATCTACTCCAGGGTTCTTCCTTTGATCCAAAAGTTGAATTCCAGTTTGGGGGAGCTCTTGGAGGCTGCAGTCCAAAGCTGGGCAGAACTGAAGGAAAGGCAGTGGGGCCAAACTACCAAAAGGGAATGGAAAAGTTCCTCTTGTGCAAGCACCAAGTCATTACTGATCCCTAGAGGGATGCCATTTTCCTCGGCGTTTTCCTGGCAGACTGTATAGTGGGGTGGTTTGCCATTGCCTTCCCCAGTCCTAACTACCTTTCCTCCAGCAAGCTGGGTATTCACTTTACTGACCTCGGAAGGATGGAGGGCTGAGTCGACCTGAGCCGGCTACTTGAAAACCAGCTTCCACTGGGATCCAACTCAGGTCATGGGGACAGTTTCAGTTGCATTAGTGCCGCCTACCACTCTGCGCCACACGAGGCTCACACGAAACTACCAAAAACACCAGCAAATTTTAGCTTTAAGCTTTTACTGCCAGCAGCTAAGCCTTAGGAGAGGCATTTCAACTAAAGCTTTGTGCAAGTGGCCTCTTGCAATTCTCCACCTTGCTTGAGGGCAGACAAATTTGGGAGACAATTTCACCAAATTTCTCCAGGGGGAGGAGAAATTCTCCACAGTTTCTCCCAGCTAGGGCTCCCCATTGGCAGGGCTTGTAGCACAGCTGCTTTCTTTTTCCTAAGCGTTTTGGATGTTTTCATGCTGCAACAGCATCAACCGTCTTGGCAGGCTGGTCCCCAGGTGGGGGCAGCGTTGTGTCCAGCTCCAGTGATAAGGTGGAGTTAGTGCTCTGCCAATGTGTCCTCCAGTTTCCTGAAAGTTTTCTGCCCCCCACAAAAGAGGCTTCCATTGTTCTGCCTCATTCAGGATGCTTTATCATTTATTATTGTGGCATTTTTGAGCTTACCTAATCACAGCTAGCCTCTCAGGCTGCTTGCACATCCTGATCTGACAGAGTCCCATGGAAGAAATTACTTCATGGTGCCTTAACCTGGGCTTTCATTGAAGTGTAGGGAGCTGAGGAGGTCGCAGGCGGCCAGAGAGAAGATTGTACAATGAAATCCAGGACACTTGTGTTCACTCCTCAGCCACCTCCTAAGTATGGTAAGGCCAAGAAGCCCAAAACCAACCCATGAGAATTTCCCCCAAAATTCTTGAACACTGAATTTCTTTTTGGAAGCAATTTCTCTTCTATTTAATTATATATAATAAAATTTATTATATAAATTCAATTATATTTTTAACTTCTGTATATTTCTATTAATATGTTTTAACTGTACAAGTTTTTTAATGTTGTAAAGCCACCTTGAGGCCCAATATGGGGGAAAAGGCAGGATATAAATATAAATATATATAATATATATATATATATATATATATATAAATAAAATATATATATAATATTTTATAATATATATAATATTTTATAATATATAAATTATTATTATTATTATTATTATTATTATTATTATTGAAAGAGAATAGTCAAAATAAGTGTGGGAGAAATTTTCGGTACAGCACTAATTTCAACCTTACAGAATGGCGGGGAGGGGGAACTGCACCAAGGCTGGGAGGCAAACAAATGATAGGTGGTTGGAGAAAGGAGGTTGGGCCAGTGAAAGGCAGCATGGGTATTCAGAGAACCACAGAGGGTCAGGCTGGACCCCATGTAGGCCAGATTCAGACCACAGGGCGAGGTATTCAAACCAGCAAATGTCTATGTGTACAGATAGGTTTCCAACAACCACCTAGACACTATCAAGGATAGAATTTAAAAGGTGAGGGGCCGTTACAGAAAAGGGCCTCTCCTCTGTTGCCATCAGATTAATTTGTTTGTTTGTTTATATTTATTTATTGTATTTTTACCCAGTCCTGAGCCAAACATTCTCTCAGCATGGCTGAACATAGAATCCATAAATTAAAACTGTCCCTGCCCTCAGGCTTACAAACTAAAAAGACACGAAGGAAGAAGGAATGGGAATGGAATGGGGGTGGCAGGAGTAAGGGCTTCTTCGCATGGAGCTTTTATCCTGCTATGAGATTGCTCGCTGACTAAAATTTGCGGGCTCCTTAGATGACGTTGCAAACCTCCAGGGCATCTCCCATGCTAGATGACCTTTATTCCATTTTTAAAGAGATTGGAAAGAACGAGCTATCAAATTACCCTGCTTGTGTTCTGCTTGAATTCCTTCCATGGAATAAGAAAAGCTGCAAAAAGAGGAGCGAGAGCAATGAAACACATGGAAGACTCAGATAAGGGGGAGAAGGAGGGGGAAGAGGCAGGGGGGAAAGGAGGCATGGGTAAAAGGAGTCCATTGTGATCCTGTGTTTAAAACAGAAGCAGAAATCCCCGTTTCAAATGAGGGATTGTAGGCTGGTGTAGAGATGCTCTAAGTCTTTCAACAGGGCTACTGTAATGGCCTCACTTCCACTTCTCTCCTGATCTACCTGTGCATGTGATAGGACAATCAGGGGCCCCAAATCCATAGATCTCAGTGAACATGCAGATTCATATGGGAAAACCTGCAACCTCTGGTATCTGTACTTCTTGAACTTGGCTGGTGCGGATGGCGGCGAATTTCATTTCAGGTCATTTGGATAAGAATTGACCAACATTTACAAAGTTCTCCATCTCTGGGAGAGAATTAACATGATTTTTCAAAAACTCCAACACAGGAGAAAGCGATGCTAACTAGGGATGAGTGGATTCCCTACCTGTTCCTCCCCTTGGGAATCCGTCCGAGGGGGGAGGCGATCCGTCCCTCCCCCCGGAATCCTCCCTGGCCAGCTCCACTCTGTGGCGATTCCGCTAGGCTAGCCTATCGCGTGAAAAACCAGAGATGCAAATGGCGTCCACTATGCCATTTGCATCTGTGAAGCCCTTAGTTTAAGGTAAATGCAGCCATTTACGGCTGCATTTAGCTTAATCTAATTGCTTTCCAGCCGCAAGTGGCATCTGCTATGCCATTTGCGTCAGGAGTCAGTCAGCCCAGCCAGCGATACGGCAATGGTGGCTGTATCGCTGGCACTCCAGAGCCAGATGGCAGGGAGGATCCAGACAGGGAGGATTACTCAGGGAGGCAGATGTAAGCGATCCATTCTTCCACAGACTCCAGAGGCTGGATTCTTTTGAATCCAGCCTCACTGAGGTCCGTGGAGGAATTTTCCGCCATCCCTAGTACTAATAGATTCCCCCATCCCTATGAATACCCAAGAAGAGCCCATTCATCTTCAAAGTGGAAGATAGAAGAACAACAGATTAGATCCACATAGCCAGATCCTGCATGTCTTGAGTTACAACAGAGACCTTCTGGATCAAGAAGGTCTTACTTTCAGTTGAACGAGCCTAGGACTGCAGCTTGGACACCTGAATATATTGTGAGTGCCGTTGCTTCACTCTGTGTCTTTCCCCTTGCATGTTTTTGCTTGGCTTCCCTTCTAGCCTGCCTCACTGTGTCACTCCCAGCACAGAAGTAGACTGCAGTGTCATTCAGCTGGCTGCTGGGTTTCACCATGTTGAAGGTCTTCTGTTGTTTATCCTTCTTGGCTTCAAAGCCCTGAACATCCCCTTCATTTGAGGCATCCAAATCCCTCAGAAAAAGCCTGGGTGGCTGGCCAGGTGGCTGGATGTACCAGAATAGATAGTAGGCAGATGAGTCATAGGTACAGTGGACAGAGATGGGATCTCCTTGGCTGACGGTCACAATGCCTTTGGTCTGGTTAACTAATAGCCCTTGACTACCTCCTGTAGAGAAGATAATGGCAGGAGATACAATATTAGGTGGGTACATGGACCTGTGAGTGAATTTGCAGTCAGCTGTGGATCTGCTCTGGGGCTCTTTGCTTCTGGTGAATCGTTTCAGTTTTGCAACAGGGTGTAACTTGGAGGGATAAAAAACTGCACTAGCCGAACACTTCTGCAGTAGCCCAACTGCACTAGCCCAACTCTGTTGTAGCCTGGCCACCCTAAGCACACACACCGAAGAAGACTAAAAGAGCTGCTTCAAACTGGGATTACCTCTTTCACGGCTGCAAACCCAAACACACACTGTACACATAGGATTGCACTGTTTGGGTCATCTATTTCTTTTCTTTGTTGGGAGGGGGGGTTCCTTCTCAAATGCAAATATAAACCTTGACCTGGCTAAAAAGGACATTAAATTTTAAAGCATCTCTCCTCTGCCTTTGGTCCTGCATTAACACTATGTGGACAAGTAGAATGAAAGGGGCTCAAAGGGGACTTTTTATTTATTCAGTAAGAATGTTGATAGACAGAGTCCCGGTTTACAGATCCAGCTGAAAGAGATGGCAAAATGAATGTCAGGTGCAAGAATATATTTTTGTATGCTCCCCTATGTAAAGATGGACTTCCCGCCAGTAGATGACCCATGCAGCAGGGATATGTTTGGCATTTACTTGCCAGGAGATTGTTTTGCGTGGTGGAATTCCATATCTTATCTTCAACCTGAGGTGGTACAGCCCATTCTACCAACTCTGGCTAAACCATTTCATTCTGTACAAGTTTAGACCAGGCCCCTCCAGGGAAGCCCTAAGACTATTCAACATGCAGGATTGAGAATTTTGAGCATTAGGAGTGTATATTATGAGAAAAAGATGTCAAGGCATTGAAGGGGGGGGATGAATCAACCAACATTTTGGGATTATTTTGTAATGAAAAACAAGTAATACATGTAATAAAATAAATAAATCACTTACTTAAGTCAGCCATGATTAATATAGCCAAGGTCCAAAGGAGAGACATTTTTTCCCCCTCAAGCAAGCAGGATAGAATCAAGAAGGAATCTAGTTTTGATAGGCTTCTACATTTTGTGCAGCACTGCATGAGGAGATTCGATGAAATGCAGACTGCCCCTTGCTAAGTGTGTTTGTTATTTTTTAAAGCAACTTAGATGTGAGGGATGGTAGACCATGGGATGTGGTTAGCATCTGACTGGGTTTTCTGTGTTCTAGAAAAGACGACAATCTATTTTACAACTACTGGGCATTGCTTGAGAGGAACTGTCTCAACATCTCCACCATGTGCCTGAAATCTACACTGCAGCTTCAAAACTAAGCTAGTAGCTCACTAGGCTGAAAAACTGGTAGGCGACATTTTTGGACCATGGGTACAACTGACAAATTCAGAAAATGTCCTGGTCACCACCACAAAATGGCTGCCATGGAAAGTGTGGCAAAGGACAAGTAACCTTCCCCAAAGGCTGTGTACAAGGCATAGGTATAGTCAGAGCCCGACACATTAAACCCCCTTTGAATCTACAGTTTTCAGCACCAATAAAAATCTATTTCGCAATGATCCTACCTGCCAGTACAAAATGTGTGTGTGTGTATATATATGTATATGTGTGTGTGTGTATATATATATATATATATATATATATATGGGTAGGGCATCATGGTGGGTACCACAAAAGTTATCTAGGGGTGCATTGGTGCCCATTAGCACAATGTTGCCTACTCCTGGGCTAAAAGTTACAAAGATTTCTCTGATTTTTTTCTACCCACATTGCAAGAAGGGGAAGAAGAGGAAGGCAAAGTTGTAGTGCATATTTATGTATTTCTGGTATTCATATCCCCTCTTTGGCAAAACAAAAACAAAATCAACATGGCGGCTTGCAATAACAGACAGCAATAACCAAGGTTCTGTGAAGTCTTTTGTTGTTGTTCAGTCGTTAAGTCATGTCCGACTCTTCGTGACCCCATGGACCATAGCACACCAGGCCTTCCTGTCCTCCGCACTCTCCCGGAGCATGCTCAGGTTCATATTCATTGCATCATTGATGCTATCCAGCCATCTCATCCTCTGCCATCCCCTTCTCCTTTTGCCTGCAATCTTTCCCAGCATCAGGGTCTTTTCCAGGGAGTTTTCTCTTCACATTAGGTGGCCAAAATATTAGAGCTTCAGCTTCAGTATCTGTCCTTCCAATGAGCAGTCAGGGTTGATTTCCTTTAGGATTGACTGATTTGACCACTTTGCAGTCCAGGGGACTCGTAAGAGTCTTCTCCAGCACCACAGTTTGAAGGCATCAATTCTTTGGCACTCAGCCTTCCTTATAGTCCAGCTCTCACAGCCATACGTTGCTACTGGGAAAACCATAGCTTTGATTATACGAACCTTTGTCGGCAAGGTGATGTCTCTGCTTCTCACTATGCTGTCTAGGTTTGCCATAGCTTTCTTCCCAAGGAGCAAGCGTCTTTTAATTTCATGGCTACAGTCACCATCTGCGGTGATCTTGGAGCCCAAGAAAATAAAATCTGTCACGGCTTCCATTTCTTCCCCTTCTATATGCCAGGAAGTGATGGGGCCAGATGCCATGATCTTAGTTTTTTTAATGTTGAGTTTCAAACCAGCTTTTGCACTCTCCACTTTCACCCTCAACAAGAGGCTCTTGAGATCCTCTTCGCTTTCTGCCATTAGGGTGGTATCATCTGCATATCTGAGGTTGTTGATAATTCTCCCAGCAATCTTAATTCCGACCTGTGATTCATCCAACCCGGCGTTTCTCATGATGTACTCTGCATATAAATTAAATAAGCAGGGTGACAATAAACAGCCTTGTCGTACTTCTTTCCCAATTTGGAACCAATCAGTTGTTCTATGTACGGTTCTTACTGTTGCTTCTTGACCCTCGTACAGGTTTCTCAGGAGACAGGTAAGGTGGTCTGGTACTCCCATCTCTTTAAGAATTTGCCACAGTTTGTTGTGATCCACACAATCAAAGGCTTTAGCGTAGTCAATGAAGCAGAAATAGACATTTTTCTGGAATTCTCTTGCTTTCTCCATGATCCAGCGAATGTTGGCGATTTGATCTCTAGTTCCTCTGCCTCTTCGAAACCCTGCTTGTACTTCCGGTAGTTCTCGGTTCGCATACTGCTGAAGCCTAGCTTGTAGGATTTTGAGCATCACCTTGCTGGCATGTGAAATGAGTGCAATTGTATGGTAGTTGGAACACTCTTTGGCATTGCCCTTCTTTGGAATTGGAATGTAAATTGACCTTTTCTGTGAAGTCTAGAAATGGGTAAATCTGTCATTTTCAGTTTCTCCCGTATTCTCTCTTTTTAAAAAATCTGAAGTTCTTTCTCTGACAAATGGGAAGAACTTTGTGGATTTGGGTATATTCTTACTAAAAAAACAAAGTAAACCTAAATTCTCGCCCATCTCCACCATCCAAGTTCCATAGGAACAGCTATTCCCAGCATGGAGAAGACCATGTTCTACTTCTACCTGCCTCCCATCTGAGTCTTCAAGATGAGGAGCCAGTCAGACAAAAGGGGTGGCAACCCTAATTCAGCACTACCATTGATGACTACATGGGGATTCAAACCCATACTGATAAGAGATAAGCACTCAAAGCCCAGGGCCTGGATGGATGAATCTGTCAGCTTTGGTTCCCCCCACCTTCATTTGTTTTTGATCAACTTCTTTTTGTTCTGAATATAGAGGGACTGTGAAAGAATGGGCTCCAGTAGTGTCTACAGCAGATGCTCAGTAGTACAGGTAGCTAACGTTAGACTCTGGGCTCATGGGGTAGTAAGCAATAGGTTGTATCCAATATTAGTCTTACGTAAGTCCCATTCATTTCAATGACTGCCATGAAGTAGGGCTAACATTAGGGATGGTGCGGGCACCTGTTTTGGTCTGCAAATCTGTCAGACCGCTGGCGCCCATGCCCCCGGAACTGCGCCCAATGACCCCCCCCCCCCACTCATCAGTCCCTGGATCCCGTCCCGCATTTGGTAAGCAGCCCGCAACTTACCCAGGCCCATCTGCCTCTGTCCATGTTTTAAAAAACATGGCGATTGGCAGCACATGCCCATAGACCTCTATGCAAAATAGCGCCATGAATCTAGACTATATGGGCAATTCACGGCGCTTTTTGCATATAAGTCTATGTGGGCACATAGACTTCTATGCAAAAAGCACTGTGGATAGCCCATATACTTTAGATTCAAGGCGCTATTTTTTGTGTAAGTCTATGGGCATGGGCAGCCAATCACCATGTTTTCTATAAACATGGCTTTCAGGACAGAGGCGGAAGGATTCAGGTAAGTTGGAGGCTGCTTACTGAAGGCAGGGAGGGGCTTTAGTACAGCCAGGGGTGGGGGAGCAAGCAGGGACAGGAGCTGGGCTGGAGAACCCGGACAGGGGTAGGTTCGCATATCCCTATCCTGAAGCGAGACACCTTCAATCATCAGCGGAATTGTATTACTACCCTCCCCCAGGGGGACAAACCCCAAGGTTTGTCACCGCAAACTTATTCTTCTGTGCACCATGTTTTGTAAGCAGTCAAGATCAGCTCGGGGTTTCTGTCCACAGGCTGACAGTACTAGAAAAGGTATGAATTTCTGTTTATAGCAGTGAAATCACAATCCACAGTTAGATTGACTTGGTTCACACCAAAAAGAAGACAGAGTATGGGTTGAGTGTGCGTTGTCATTGACCCATGGGCTGTTGTTGAACTGTTGCTGAATTGTGGGCTGTCATGTTGTGAGAACCCAGCTATGCTAACAAACCATGGTCTTTTAAGCATGAACAACACACAATTCACAACCCAACAACAAACCATGGATTCTGTCATGGGCTATTAAAAGGCTTGGAAGGGTTTTTTAATGGTCTTTTCCCTGGCAGAAGGGCAGAAGAGATGTCAAACACAATTACAGATTTAAAACAACAGAACTACAAGACTAAAATGCCTGGGAAAATAAAAAAAGGGCTTCACGTGGTGTGGGGAACTGCATGATGTAGTCCCCAGGGAAGCCTCCCTGGGAAGCTCATTCCATAACTGGGATTCCACAGGCAGAAAAGGTGGTCTTCTTGGTAGCCACCTGCCTCACTTCCTTTGACAGGTGCTGCTTGCATCATGCATGGGGAGAGCATTTGAAAGTTAGGGTGCCACCAGGCCGGTATTAAGGGAGGCCACAGTTAGGCACCTAACAAGGGCCAATGCCCCAGTAGAGGCCCATTGACAAGATCCTCCTGGACTTGCTCCTTCTCTTCACCATTCCAACCAGCTTGTTTATCTGCATCTTGCTCTGGCCCAGACAACGGTGGTGGTGGTGAGAAGGAGGAGCAGCAGAGGTCCCCGCCTCTTTGCTCACTGGCTTCCTGCGTGTCAAGCAAGCAAGTGTTGGCAATGATGAGAAGGAGGCTGAGGAGCAATAGCAGCTGGTCACAATATCAGTGAGAAGGTAGACCCACTGAGGAAGGCAGCATTGAGGGTGTCTTCTCCAAGGGTCCTCCAAAAGCTGGAGCCGACATTCGGTGCCACAACACAGAAATTTATTCATTCATTCATTCATTCATTTCATTTCATTTCATTTCTATACTGCCCAATGGCCAAAGCACTCTGGGTGGTTCACAAAAGTATTCTCTGCCAATTGCTACCCACCTCACTCAAGAAGGTGCACAGGAGAGCTAACTCACGTGAAACTAATAGGTATCAACGCAGAGAGGGAATAAGGGCACAGTTACCTGAAGGATCGTCTCTGCCCATATGTACCTCCCTGAACCCAAAGATCATCTTCAGTAATTTTCTCCAGCAGCACCTGCCAAAGGAAGTGAGGCAGGTGGCTGCCAAGAAGACACCTTTTCTGCCTTGGGCACCCCAGTTATGGAAGGTGCTCCCCACGGAGGCTCGTCGGTGGACTACATTGTGCTGTTCCCCATGCTAGGTGAAGCCCTTTTTATTGCCCAGGCATTTTAGTCTTTTATTTCTGTTGTTTTAAATCTGTAATCGTGTTTTACATCTCTGCACCGCTGCAACCTTTTCCTCTAGTTTTGCTTTTGTTCTGTAGAGAAATCAATTAAAATCTTCCATTGTATCTTATGCTGCATTTTAATATCTGTGAACTTTCCAGAGAACATAAGAACATAAGAAAATCCACGCTGGATCAGACCAAGTGTCCGTCTAGCCAGTATTCTGTTCACACAGTGGCCAACCAGCTGTCAACCAGGAAGCCACAAGCAGGGCATGAGAGCAACAGCACCCTCCACCCATGTTCCCCAGCAACTGGTGTACACAGGCTCACTGCCTCTGGTACTGGAGGGAGCACATAGCCATCCAGACTAGTAGCCACTGACAGCCTTCCTTTCCAGGAATTTATCCACCACCACCCTTTAAAGCTATCCAAATTGGTGGCCATCACTATGTCTTGTGGAAGCAAATTCCATAGTTTAACTATGTGCTGTGTGAAGAAGTCCATCGTCATGTGTGTCCTGAATCTCCCAACAGTCATCTTCAAAGAATGACCCAGGTTTTAGTATTTTGAGAGAGCGAGAAAAATGTCTCCCTATCCACATTCTCCACACCATGCATAATTGTGTACAGACAGCTTCAGCTATTGGGAGGTATAAAAACGTAATAAATGAATAAAATTTCCAGAGGTATCATCTCTGCCAGATGAACTGCATCCTAGAGTAATAAAGGAACTGGCAGAAGAACTCTCTGAACCACTGTCTATTATCTTTGAGAAATCATGGAGGATGGGTGAAGTGCCAGATGACTGGAGGGCTAATGTCCCTATCTTCAAAAAGGGTAAAAAGGAGGAACTACAGACCAGTCTGTCTGACATCAGTCCCTGGGAACATTCTGGAGCAGATGATAAAGCAATCCATCTGTAAACACCTTGAAAACAATGCAGTGATTACTAGAAGCCAACATGGATTTGTCAAGAACAAATCCTGCCAGATGAATTTGATCTCAGTTTTTGATCAAGTAACCTCCCTTGTGACTGTGGGAATGCTGTAGACATCATATACCTCGACTTCAGCAAAGCTTTCGACAAAGTGCCGCATGATATCCTGATGAGCAAACTAGCTCAAAGTGGGCTAGATGTAGGGATGTACGAAAGGTACTTACCTTTCCACGGATTATGCTGATGCTGGGGGGGAGGCGTTCCGTCCCTCCCCCCGGAATCCTGGCTGGGGGGGAGGTGCTCCATTCCTCCCCTCTGGAATCCTGGCCGGCCACCTCTGCTCCGCAGGGATTCTGCGGAGCCGCCGGCCGGCTCCGCCAGCCACCGGACATCCGGCCGCTGGCTGGCAGGGACGCAAATGGCGGCGGCCGTAGCCGCTGCCATTTGCGTCCCTGCAGTCAGCCGTGATAGGCTATGTAAATGTTTACGTAGCCTATCACGGCTGATTTAAAAAAAACACGTGCGTACTAGGGATGGACGAAAGGGACTTACCTTGTCCCGCAGCTTGCTTCGCGGTGGGGGGGAGGCGCCCCGCCTCGCCTGGCCGAAATTCAGGCCGGGTGGGGAGGTGCCCCACCTCGCCCGGCTGAAATTCAGGCCGGGGAGAAGCGCCCCGTCTCCCCGGCCGTGAAAGAAAAAGTGAAGGAAAAAAAAAACCGTGATAGGCTACGTAACGATTTACGTAGCCTATCACGGCTAGATTTCCAAAGTCAGCCGTGATAGGCTATGTAAATCGTCACATAGCCTATCACGGGTGACTTTGGAAAAAAAAAAAAGCGCGTACGGAAAATCTTTACGTAGACTACGGTGAAAATAAGGGAACGCTATTTGCGTTGCCCTTATTTTCGCCGTAGTCTACGTAAATCTTTACGTAGACTAGACGTGCCAAAATAAGGAACGCAAATGCTTTGCAAATGCCCCATGGGCGCCGCCATTTCCGTACGCGTTTTTTTTTTCCCCCCAAAGTCAGCCATGATAGGCTACGTGACGATTTATGTAGCCTATCACAGCTGACTTTGGAAATCTAGCTGTGATAGGCTATGTATATCGTCACGTAGCCTATCACGGGTGTGTGTGTGTGTTTTTACTTATGTATTTTGTAATGGCGGCAGCGGCAGCCGGTCAGGAGACCGGCCGCCGCCCCCCCTCGCCAAAACACCGCCGAACCGCTGCCGGGACCCGCCGCCAGGAGGGACATTTGCCGAAGGTAAGTCCCATACCGGGGGGGGGCGGGGGGCCGGCGGAGAATTTCCCCAACATTTTCAGGGGGCCGAATGCGTCGGCACTCGGCCTCCTGAAGATTTGGGGAGAAATTCTCCGCCATCCTAGTGCGTACGCAAATGGCGGCACCCAGGCGTAGCCTATCATGGCTGATTTTTTAAAAAAACAAAAACAAACGCGCATACGCAAATGGCGGCACCCATGGGTGCCGCCATTTGCATTCCTTATTTTGGCACATCTTAGTCTACGTAAACATTTACATAGAATAAGACGACAAAAATAAGGGGAACGCAAATAGCGTAGACGCTATGCTATTTGCGTTCCCCTTATTTTCGCCGTCTTAGTATACGTAAATGTTTACATAGACTAAGACGTGCCAAAATAAACAACGCAAATGGCGGTGCCCATGGGTGCCGCCATTTGCGTACACGCGTTTGTTTTTGTTTTTTAAAAAAATCAGCCATGATAGGCTACGTAAACATTTACGTAGCCTATCATGGTGTTTTTTTAAAATCTAGCCATGATAGACTACGTAAATCTTTACGTAGCCTATCACGTTTTTTTGTTTTTTGTTTTTTTTAACCTGAAAATGGCGGTGGTGGCAGCTGGTCGGAAGACCGGCCACTGCCACTGCCGCAGCTGCCGCCACTGCCGCCACTGCCGCCACTGCCGCCACCAGGAAGATCTGCCTAAGGTAAGTCCCGTCCCGGGGGGGCGGGGGGGCCATTCCGCCACCGATTTCGGGGGGCCGAATGTGCTGGCATTCGGCCTCCCCGAGATCCGTGGTGGAATTTTCATACATCCCTAGCTAGATGAAACAACGATCCGGTGGATCCACAGTTGGCTACAGAATTGGACTCAAAGAGTGCTTATCAATGGGACCTTCCCAAACTGGGGAGAGGTAACGAGTGGGGTACTGCAGGACTCAGTCCTGGGCCCAGTGCTCTTCAACATTTGTATTAATGACTTGGAGGAGGAGGTGCAGGGAATGCTGATCACATTTGCAGATGACACAAAATTGGGCGGGAGAGCTACTACTTTGGAAGACAGAAACAAAATTCAAAGTGATCTGGATAGACTGGAGCACTGGGCAGAGTACAACAGAATGAAATTTAATAGGGAGAAATGCCAAGTTCTGCACCTAGGAAAAAGAAACAAAACGCACAGTTACAAGATGGGGGATATGTGGCTCAACAACACTACAAGCGAGAAGGATCTTGGCATTGTTGTCAATCATAAGCTGAATATGAGCCAACAATGTGATGTGGCTGCAAAAAAGGCAAATGCTCTTTTGGGCTGCATTAATAGAAGCATCGCTTCCAAATCCCGGGAAGTACTAGTTCCCCTCTACTCAGCACTGGTTAGGCCTCATCTGGAGTACTGTGTCCAGTTCTGGGCACCACACTTTAAGAAGGATGCAGACAAACTGGAGAGTGTTCAGAGGAGGGCAACAAAGATGATCAGGAGACTGGAAACAAAGCCCTACGAAGAGAGACTGAAAGAACTCGGCCTGTTTAGCCTTGAGAAGAGAAGACTGAGGGGAGATATGATAGCGCTCTTCAAGTACTTGAAAGGTTGTCACAGAGACGAAGGCCAGGATCTCTTCTCGATCATCCCAGAGTGCAGGACACGGAATAATGGGCTCAAGTGACAGGAAGCCAGATTCCGGCTGAACATCAGGAAAAATGTCCTGACTGTTAGAGCAATACGACAATGGAACCAATTCCCTAGGGAGGTGGTGGGCCCTCCCACACTGGAGGAATTCAGGATGAGGCTGGATAGCTAACTGTCAGGGATGCTCTGACTTGGATTCCTGCATTGAGCAGGGGGTTGGACTCGATGGCCTTTTAGGCCCTTTCCAACCCTACTATTCTATGATTCTATGATTCTAGGTGTGGTGTTCCCTTGGCAATCCCATCAATGATGGCAAAACAGATCAGGGGCTAAGCCATTATTAGGGACCCTGGTTCAGGACCATCATTAAGGCTCTTCTGTGTTGGCTCAAACTCCACAGAGCCAGGAAAAATGAAGCTAAGGAGATGCTTTCACAAAGGTACCCCATGATCTGTAATGTTGCAAGCACAGGTGACATTTGTTTCAATCCTGGAAGATATCCTGGATGAGACCTTACCTTTCTGTCAGTTGCATGGTTTCTGATCCTATGTAAGAACATAACCTCCTTGTTTAAATATTCATTTCAGCTGGATTTCTTTCTCTTTCTCTTCTTCCTTCCTTCCTTCCTTCCTTCCTTCCTTTCCTTGCTTGCTTCCAGACAACCAACAGTTCCCTCAAAAGATTTCACTCTATACTCCTGGTAGATGAACAATGAACAACATGGACCTCTAACAAGCAGTATTCCCAGAGGTCCATGTTGTTCATTGTTCATCTACCAGGATTATAGAGTGAGATCTATTGAGGGAACTGGTGGTTGTCTGGAAGCAAGAAAGCAAAGAATCAAGCAAGGAAAGGAGAGGAGAGGAGAGGAGAGGAGAGGAGAGGAGAGGAGAGGAGAGGAGAGGAGAGGAAAGGAAAGGAAAGGAAAGGAAAGGAAAGGAAAGGAAAGGAAAGGAAAGGAAAGGAAAGGAAGGACGGGAGGAAAAAGAGAAAGAGAAAAAGATAATTTGTATCTTTGCATATATATGTGTGTTAAATCTCTTTAGGAGATATATTTGTATTTCTCCATACAAGCACAAGTAAATGGAATTGGCTTCAGGATTTCTCCAAAGATTTGTTTCAGTCTTTGTCCCAGAATCCCAGAATCAAGTTTGTATGAGACCACAGGCAAGAGTGACTCACTGAGGGCCTCAGAGCATGGTAAGACACAGCCTAATCCTGGAGAGTGATGCCTTCAATCATCGGAGGAACAATATTATTTCCAAGAAACAGAACAGTGGAAAATTTTCCAAGAGAAAAATGGTTCTTCCTGTCCTCATATTTATAAGCATGCAAGACCAGCTGGGGCTCTCTGTCCATGAAGTGGTGATACCAATAAAGGCATGGATTTCTGTCAGAAGTAGTGAAACTACAGGGTTTCCCCCCCCGCCCACAATTTTTTTATTGTTAATTTTAACAAAACAAACCGAAAACATAACAAAACCCATAAATAAATAGCAAAACCAACATAAAAATACAACATGTTCTAAAATCCTCTGTTTCAAATATTACAATATTCGAGGAGAAAAAAAGAGAGGAAAAAAATAGGTTACACATAAACTTCAGTAAATGCAGACCAAATATCCACATATAACTCCATTTGCAAGTTACGCCTATATACCACCTTTCAAATCTTGCTAGTGTTGTTAAGTATTCAGTCCATTGTGTTATAAGTGGTGATAGGGATGTACAAAAGTCACTTACCTTTTCGCGGATTCTGTTCATGGGGGGGAAGCGTTCCGTCCCTCCCCCCGGAATCCTCGACGGGGAGGAGGCAATCTGGTCCTCCCCCCTGGAATCTGCGATGGCCGGCTGTGCTCCGCTGCAGCTCTGCGGAGCAGCCAGCCAGGCCCATGCCAGGGCCATCCGCAGCCGGATTTCCGGCTGCGGAGGGCTCTGGGTAAAAAAAAAGCGTACGCAAATGGCAGTGGCTACGGCCGCCGCCATTTGCGTTCCTTATTTTTCGCCGTCTTAGTCTATGTAAATATTTACATAGACTAAGACGAAGGAAAGAAAGGGGAATGCAAATAGCGTACTGGCCGCTATTTGTGTTCCCCTTTCTTGTCTTCGTCTTAGTCTACATAAATATTTACGTAGACTAAGACGGCGAAAAATAAGGAACGCAAATGGCGGCGGCTGTAGCCACCATTTGCGTACGCTTTTTTTTTTTTTTAACCCAGCCGTGATAGGCTACGTAAGTCTTTACATAGCCTATCACTGATGTAAAAAAAAAAAAAAAAAAGACAAGACTGCAAATGGCGGCGGCAGCCAGTCAGAAGACCAGCCGCCTCCACTGCCGAAGCCGCCGCTGGAGCTGCCCCATCCGGAACATCTACCCCAGGTAAGTCTCGTCCCGGGGGGGATCCATGGGGGGCGGTGGGGCAGGCCATTCCGCCATGAATTTTGGGGACCCGAATGCACTGGCATTCAGCCTCACTGAGATCCATGGCAGAATTCTCTGACATCCCTAGATAGGGATGTACAAAAGTCACTTACCTTTTTGACGGGGTGATTCGCGGTGGGGGGGAGGTGCTCTGCACCTCCCCCCAAAATCCTGATCCAGCCAGCTCCGCTCCACGGAGATTCCGTGGAGCCGCCGGCCAGGGCCGCCCGCAGCCACACATCCGGCCGCTGGTCAGCCTTCTGGGAAAAAAAAACAGCATATGCAAATGGTGGCGGTTACGGCGACCACCATTTGCATTCCCTTTTTTTCGTTGTTTTAGCCAACATATTTGCATAAGCTATTACGGCGAAAAAAAGGGGAATGCTTATAGGACCTATGCTATTTTTTTCGTCGTAATAGCTTACGTAAATATTTATGTAGGCTAAAACAGTGAAAAAAAGGGAACGCAAATGGTGGCCACCGTAGCTGCCACCATTTGCGTATGCAAATGGTTTTTTTGGGTTTTTTTTAGCTTGCTGTGATAGGCTACGTAAGTATTTACGTAGCCTATCACAGGAAAGGCAGCTACGCAAATGGCATCGTGGCCGCCATTTGTGTGGCTTCCTTTGCCGTGATAGGCTACATAAATACTTACATAGCCTATCATGGCAGCCTGGCCAGACGCAAATGGCGGCCGCTATGGCGGCCGCCATTTGAGTCCACAGCAGCCGGCCGAGAGACCAGCTGCTGCCGCCGCCGCTGCCACCACCGCTGGAACATCCGCCCCAGGTAAGCTTCGTCCCGGGGGGGATTCTGCGGGGGGTGGGGGGTGGGAGGCCATTCTGCCACGGGTTTCGGGGGGCCGAATCCCAGTGCATTCGGCCTCACTGAAATCTGTGGTGGAATTCTCCGCCATCCCTAATTGGCGATACCAATAAAGGTAAGGATTTCTTTCTGTAATAGTGAAACTAGAGTGCAAAGTTACATGCTATCCCTCTTGGATTTCTGTTTGTCTTGGTGACTGGGACACTGAATTGCTTTGTGAGTTTCCTGCAAGAAAGAAAATGGAAAACATTGTGAAGACTTTTTTGCTTACTTTCTTGCATTCTCACGTTAGTCCCACCACCCGTCCCCCTTTTTGTGCATGGAACAAGGCACTCTAGCATCACTGTGGTACTCAGAGCACCGTAATATACAGCGCTGTCAGAAAGAGAAACCATTGGAATGTTCAAATTCAATGTCTTCTTATCAAATCCAGTGTTCCATAGTAGTATTTTCCATTATGATCTGAAGGAAAATACCTAGACATTGTCAGAATACGCTTTGGAGGTTGATTCGGAAAATGTTGAAACCAAAATAAGTTAGGGTTTCTGACTTTTTTGTTGAAATGACAGGGTACATTTACGTCTTGTCCTTCTGTGACGGGCATCTCAGAATGTGGCTGGACCACAGAGTCACCTTGAGCTTGAGGGACCACTGGAAAAGGAGCAAATGAGATGAATCACATCACCCCATCTATCTAGCAAACTATCAATCAATCTATCTATAGGATCTCTCCATAAATCTTCTCTTCTCCTCATCCACTTATAATCATCATCCCAATTTCAAACACGATTGTCAGCATCCAAAGAGTGGACACCTAAAGCTGTTAACATTAGCCCAAATTAGGGTTAACCAAGAATTAGTCATACTTGGAGTAGACGCATTGTCGTCATTTGAACTTTAGTTAATCACGACTAAGTTAAACACTATTGATTCAAATGGATCTACTCAATGTCTGGATCAAACCCATTCTGTGCCACTTTATGAAAGTGCTGTCAGGGGAATGGTATGCATAGGTGGGGAGTGGTGACTCTGAAATATCCCAGTGGAGATGCCAAGGACCTCCTTTGGTTCTCTGGATCCCTCCTGATGTCAATGGATTGGATACAGATTAACTGTACACTGATCACAGGACTCTGCCATTGGAGAAAGGGGAGAAGGTGAAATTCACTGATTCCCCCATCCCCCTGAGGTCCTCCATGCCCAACCCAAAAGCTGCTCTCTAGGTCCAGAGGACTCTACAGAACAACAGGGGAAGCAGAGAATAACAGTGGAGGTAGAACTGTGGGATGAAGGGGAAGGCTGAATCAATGAAATTTGACTCTCCTCCTTCCGCCAGAAGGAACCCCCAATAGATCTCCATCTCTTCCAAAAACATAAGGAGCCCTTCCGCTCATTGTGGGGCAAATCTGTGTCTAATTCAATATAAAGTTTGCCCTTGGCTTCTATTATCAAGCCAGGCCTCCCTAGATTGGATGGGGAGAGACCACCAACCATGAGATCATGGGTATCACATATTGTCAACAATTTCAACTGATAACCTTGATTCAATTAATGTACAGATGCCATGATGTCCACCCCATGGAAACATTACCTGATTCTAGGAACAGAAGGAGAATTCCCAGAACGGACAAGTAGTGGCATGTTTTAGAAGGGAAAAGCATCCTTGGGACTGTTGACGCTCTGAGGTGACCCCACATGAAGCTTCTTTCCCTTCTTTGTTTCTGGAGTGTGGAAAGAGCACGGCTGGGGCAAATGCCTTTGTTCTGTGGTCTGCCTCATCAGCTTCCTGCCCCTTTATGATGCTCCTTCAATCCTCTGAGTCACCAAGTTGTGGTTTTAAAATAAGGCCTTGTCGCTTTTGTTTCTTTTCTAAGTGGTGGAAGTAGAAGGTGTGATGGTCTAGGTCCCACTCTGGTGGCTAGAAATATACAAGCAAAAAAAGCCTATGAGTGGATAGGAGACATGTTGAGAATGCCTGACTTAGGGATTTAAAATGGTTTTTAAAAATGCAATCCTAGAAGATAAATGGATCTCTCTGGGCAAACAAGGCTGAAGAGGTGTCAACAATATATTTTTTTTCCTCTAGATCTTGGGTAGCTTCTTGCATAATGCTCTAGACCAGGGCTGGACAACTTCAGGTGGTCAATGGGGAGATTTGCTTGATTTTACCTGGCCTGCAGAAATCAAGGGAGTAGTACAGAAGAGGAGGAGGGACAGGAAAATGAGGGTAACATTGACTGGGCACTACTTTTAAGGCATGTGTGCATCAAAGGGAAGCAAAGGGAAGCAAAACTGGGAGGATGATGTTGATTTAAAAAGTGAAGAAGGAGTAACGGTGGTTTAGAGAACAATCCAAAGTGTCATAGAGTGGCCATATGTCCACTTTTACAGAGGACAGTCCGCTATTTGAAGGGTTCCCAGCGGACTGCCCTCTGATTTGAAGTTGTCATCTCTTTGGAGAGCTGTCCAGTCCATGTTGGCTTTAAAGATAAAGAACTATCAGAAGGAACCGCTGGGCCTTGATGTTGGCCATCAACAGCACCCAGAGAGTCAACTGGGTAGTCAGGGAGGCACACAGGTCACCTGGACACAGTCTTCCACACAATGGTGAGATGCTCTGTATTTCCATTTAAATGACAACAATTTCTGCCAAAACTGCATCCATGCCTATGCCAGCTTTATACAAATGCGGGTGCTCTTTCATCCTCTCTTCTCCTGATGCATTTCCTCTTTGGGGGCCATCTATTAATGGCCACCCTAGTTCGTGGGTGGATTCTGTGACATGGGCACCCCCACTTCCTAAGCTCAGCCAGGTTGCTGCAGCAAGGATGGGAGGTGGAGGGTTGGCATTTACCCTTCCCCCCTCCTCTCTGGGTCCCGACCCCATATTTCCATCTCATTGACACCAATGGGAGGGAAAATCACTACTTCAGCTTCAGGCTAGTGTAGTTCACAGGACTGATCTGTGGACATGTCAGGGGGGAAATGGGCCTTTCTGTTTTAATGGTGCTTTCTTAGCCCAAGAAAGACAGAGGCCTACGTGCTGTGACAAAGACTTTATTAAGAATGAAACAAGATCTGTGGTGCTTGCTTAAGTTCCTCCCTCTTGACCTCCCCACTGCAGCATTCCAAGAACGGACAAGTAGTGGCATGTTTTAGAAGGGGAGAGTTTCCTTGGGACCGATAACGCTCTGATTGGACACCAAATGGAGCAGCTGCTGCTTCTCCTTCCTCTTCCCCTCTTCCTCTTCTCCTCCTCTTCATACATTTCTGGAGTGTGAACAGATCCTAGCTTAGGCAAATGCCTTCATTCTGTGGTTTGTCTCTTCAGCTTCCTGCGCCTTTACGATGCTCTTTCATTGCCCTGAATCACCAAGTTACGTTTTTCAAATGAAGCCTTGTTGTTTCTTTCAAAAGCAGAAGTAGAAGGTGTGATGGTCCAGGTTCCCCTCTGGTGGCTAGAAATATACAAGCAAGAAGTAGGGATGTTGGAGAATTCTGCCACGGACTCCAGTGAGGCCGGATTCTTTAGAATCCGGCCTCCCAGAGTCCGTGGCAGAACAGGGCAATCCCCACCACTACCCCACGGAATCCCCCCAGGATGGAGCCTGTCTGGCGGCGGATGAGGTGGCGGTGGATGCGGCAGCGGATGCGGCGGTGGATACGGCGGCGGATGCGGCGGCTCCGGCTCCTCTTCCGGCTGCTGCTGCGCTGCTGCGGCCACAAATGGTGGCTGTCTTAGCGGCTGCTATTTGTGTGGCTGCCTTTTGCCATGATAGGCTACATAAATACTTACATAGCCTATCACGGCAAAGAGCAGGGGTGCAAATGGCGGCCACTACGCCATTTGCGTGGCTGCCTTTTGCCGTGACAAGCTACGTAAATACTTATGTAGCCTATCATGGCTTGGCAGGGATGCAAATGGCAGCCGGTGTAGCGGCCGCCATTTGCAGCCGCAGCAGCCTGGCAGTGGCCGGAATCGCTGCAGAGCGGAGCCGGACGGGGATGATTCCGGGGGGAGGGATGGCGCACCTCTCCCCCACCATGGATGCCCTGGAATGGAGCCAGGTAAGGGATTCGTACATCCCTAGCAAGAAGAGCCTATGAGTGGATGGGAGAAATGTTGGGCATGCCTGACTTAGGGATTTAAAATGGTTTTAAAATATGCAATCATACAAGGTAAACCTATGTTTCTTGGCAAACAAGGCTGAAGAGGTGTCCAAAATAATATTTCTTCCCTCTAGATCTTGGTTAGCTTCTTGCATAATCCTCTAGACCAGGGCTGGGCAACTTTAGGCAGTTCAGAGGCCATCATAGGATGAACAACCCTACCCCTCTCTGCCAGGTGCTTGGTGGCTATGGAAGCAGCAGGATGGGAGCTAAGAGGGAAGTGCCATGGGGCTTCCCTCTTGGCTCCCATCCCATTCTGTTCCCTCCGCTGCCATAACAAGCCTCCATTTTGTGCACAATGGCGGCTTGTCGGGGAAGTGGGCGACTGCTCACTGAGGGCCGGCAAACCACTGGGTGGATCACGCGCCACCACGAGCAGGGGCAGGTGGCCAGCGGAGATTCATAGAGCATGGCGCAGGGCAGACCCAGGTGATTGCCCCCATCCCTACTGACTAGGCACTACCTGTAAGACACGCTGTTCATCAGAGGGAGGCAAGGGGTAGCAAAACTGAGGATGTTGCTTTAAAGTGAAGAAGGAGAAAGAGTGGTTTAGGGTTAGGACCCCATTTTTCTGTCTCAATGACACCAATGGGCAGGAAAATCATGACTTCAGCTCCAGGCTAGCGTAGACCACAGGCCTGGTCTTGCATCTTGTGGATGCAAGACTGCCCCCGACATGCCTGGTTTGCTTGCCTGGTTTGCTTCCGTGCTTTGCTTTAGAGGGCCAGCTGCTGTGAACTGGGCTACCGGTAGAGGCTCCGGGGGTAGGGAGTCAGAAGACCTCCCACTCCTCAGCCGCAAGGTGGGGGGAAGAAGAGAATGCAGGAGCAGTCAGCCATTTCAGTGTATTCGGGGCAGTGTCCAAGAGGGAGAGCTCACAGCTGACTGGCAGCAATGATGAACTCCACAGCCCCTGGACGTAAAGGGGAAACTGACAAGAGAGAGCAGCGTGGACACATGGTGGGGGTGGCCTGCCAGCAGTGCCTGACGCTGCAGGGGCTCCAGTCAAAAATAGTGAATACTCCTGTCCTGGCGGAGGGTGTTAGCAATCCGATAGATCCACCTTGTGGAGGACCATGCACACTGCATGCAGTTCCTTGATAATATCATATTTCCACTTTGCCTTCAGGTTCCAGGGGTGGAGAACCTGTTCAGGCTGCTATGCCCCAGTACGCTCTCCTCTCAGTTCGCCCAATAGGCAGAGACGAGCAGGTTGACAGAGACCTTCCCTCCCACTAAGAACAACACATGGATTAGAGAAAGGACCTCACAACAGCAAAGCAAATCAGTTCAGGCAGATTTCCACCTGCCGTAAGGTTCGACTAAACCACAACTAGGGGTGTACGGATTACTCACCCCGTTCCGGATGGGGCCATCAGCTGGAGGGGAAGATGATCCATCCCTCCCCCCCCCCAGAATCGTCCTTGGCTGGCTCCACTCCACAGCAAGCCTGCAGAGCCGCCGGCCAGGCCCACCCGCAGCCGGACTTCCATCTGATGCTGGGCTGCAGCCGCAAATGGCAGCCACCGTAGCAGCCAACATTTGCGTCCCTGCTCTTTGCCGTGATAGGCTACGTAAATACTTACGCAGCCTATCACGGCTAAAGTAGGGAGTTTGTGGTGGCTGCAGACCTGGGCAGCCATCCATGGCCACAGACCAGGGCAGTGGACAGACCGGATGGCTTACAACAGGTAGGGTCCATCCCGGGGAAATTTTGCTGGGTGGCGGTGGGGATTGCTCCATTCCACCATGGACTTCTTTAGAATCTGGTAGGGATGTACGAAAGTCACTTACCTTTTCGAAGGGTGACATTCACGGTGCGGGGGAGGTGCTCCGTCTCTCCCCCCAAAATTCTCTCCGGCTGGCTCCACTCCGCAGAGATTCCGCAGAGCCACCAGCCGGGGCCGCCCGCAGCCAGACATCCAGCCGCTGCGCAGCCTGCAGGGACACAAATGGTGGCTGCCGTAGACACTGCCACTTGTGTCCCTGTATTTTGCCGTGATAGGCTACGTAAATATTTATGTAGCCTATCACGGCAAAAAAAACACCAGCGAATGCAAATGGCGGCGGCTATGGCGGCCGCCATTTGCATTCCCTTTTTTTTTGTCGTGATAGGTTACGTAAATATTTACGTAGCCTATTATGGCAAAAAAAGTGGCCACTATGCAATTTGCGCCCCTCTCTTTTGCCGTAATAGCCTACATAAATATTTACGTAGGCTATCACGGCCAAAAAAAAAGGGAATGCGAATGGCGGCTACTGTAGCTGCCGCCATTTGCATTCCCTCTTTTTTTGCCATGATAGGCTACGTAAACACTTACGCAGCCTATCACGGCTTCTGCAGGGACGCAAATGGCGTCCCTGCGTTAGCTGTGATAGGCTACGTAAGTATTTATGTAGCCTATCATGGCTATAGTGATGAAGCGAATGGCGGCCGCAGCCACCATTCGCAAGTCAGCGCGAACGGCAGCAGGTAGGTGTCCTGTTTCGCATGCCTTTGACAGGGGGGGCGGGAGGGCTTCGTTCCGCCACGGATTTCGGGGGGCCGAATGCACTGGCATTCGGCCTCACCAAGATCTGTGGCATAATTCTCTGACATCCCTAGAGTCCAGCCTTATTGGAGTCCATGGCGGAATTCTCTAACATCCCTAACCACAACAGGCAAGACTCACAGGGGAACCTGGGCTGTGCCACTACAAGCCCCTGGCATTACATTCAATATACAAGAAGTGGACCTCCAGAACTGTGTCATAAAAATAGCCTGAGATGTTTGTTAGTGTGTTTTGAAACACCCAGTGGACATTAAAGTGTGTTAAAGTGTCTTGCAAAGAGTTAAAGAGCAGCTGTACCTCTCTGGCATAGAGTCCCTAGATTCTGTGCTGAATCATACTTTCAGAATGATTGCCTCAAGTAAAAAACATAAGGGGATAAGCGCATCATTTTTGGGAAACCCCAGAGTCATAAAATGTGCTCTTGGACAACCCTCCCGCACCTATACATATGAAAATTGATCCGAGGAATAACAATTAGCAGTAGATTGTGTGTGTGTGTGTGTGTGTGTGTGTGTGTGCGTGTGTGAAGGTGAAGGTGAAGGATTGGTGGAACCAGTTCCAACCTTCCTGCAAAGTAGGACTGCTCTGGAACATGTACATGTATATGTATATCGATCTATCAATGGCAGAGTTGTTGAAACTTGTTCAGTCCAAGAAATTCCACTTCAGAGAAGCTGAATTCTGAGATTCCATGTCAGAGAAGCTCTCAGGGGCCACATTCTAGTGGTGGGTGAGGCGAAAGGGGTGGGGTCATACTAAAAGTATATTTTAGCTTAAAGCTCTGACTGCAAGTGATGAAGCTTTAGGAGGAGCAGAAAGGAAGGAGGAAGAACTGGAAAAAAAATGGAAAACACCAAATGATCAGTCACTGAGGGAAAGGGGTAGAGTGGAGCCAGGGGAAGAGACATGGACTTCTGGGGAAACCAGAATTTGGCCCCTGGACCTCAGGTTCTGCAACCCTGATCTAGAGAATTATTGTGTTAAGAATATTGTGCATGATGTGTTGGAGGCCTGTCTTGTGGTGGGATGGGGTGGGGTTGGGGTCACTTCAGAGCAGATGGACTTTGAGAGTTCTACCCAAATGTTGAACCTATGTTGCTTTCTTCATTTTTCAGGCATTTTCTGGCTAGAAGCTGCCTCAGATCAACTCAGACCACCGGTCCCCCTCAGCCAGTATTGTGCACGGACTAATCAAGCAGCTATCCAGGGGTTGGGACAGGGTTTTTCCCCCAGCTCTGGACCTTTTGCATACCAAACATATGCTCTCCTATTCAGCTACATTCCTTGTCCTCAACCATCTTGAAATGCTGATCTGACCATCTAGGGTTGTCTTGATTGAGGCTCCTTTGCCTTCTTCACTCTTCCCAGAAGACCTCTGAATCCTGCCTGATGGCTCCCCTACAGAAATTGACACAAAAGTTAAGAATAGCCCGAGGGCAATAAAAGACAGATGAGTTTGAAGGGATATGGGTGAAATTTATTGTATTTCCATAACATGGGTGTACTCCTCCATCAGGATATAAGGTGCTCTGGAGAGCATAGATCTAAGGGGATATGACTCCCCTCTCAACAGGTCTGAAGTGAAACTAGATGTGTCAGTGGTGACCTAGGAGTTAAGATCTGTGAGCAAGGAATTATGGAATATAAAAGTAATTGATTAATTAATATTTCAATACCAGGTAGAAATTGAAATGACATATATTGAACAAAGATTTCATTTGACCTATGTAATGTCATGTAATCAGAGATGTAAATAAATAAATAAATAAATATCCTGTTTGATTCTCTCAGCAATTGAGCCATCAGACAATTACAAAGTACAGATCTCTCGGTTTGAAGAGGCCAAGGGAAACGGAATGAAATCATGGATACCCAAGTGAGGCCCGTTCATTTTCAAGGTGGAAGATAAAAGGATTAGATCTGTGTAGCCAGATGCTGTGCATTTTTGCTTGGAACTAAGTTCCCCTGGCTCACATAGGTCTTTCTTTCAGGTAAATGTGTCCAGGACTGTAGCTTGGATCCCTGAATATATTGTTGAGAGTCGTCGCTCAGCTCTGTGTCCTTCCCCTTGCATGTTTTTGCTTGGTGTCTCTTTTGCAGTTTGGATCCCTGCATATATTGTTGTCAGTAGGGATGGTTGAGAATTTTGTTTGAATTTGCTTTTGATAAGTACTTACCAAAATTTGCAAAGTTCTCCATATTCAGGACAAAAGGAACTTGAGATCTCATCTTTTTAATTTATTTTTTTAAGAGAAACCAAAACTGACAGATCCATCCATCCATCTGTGCCCAGGACTTCACGTGCTTTTCTCTTAAAAGTCTTGGTTTGAATTCCTGTGTATTCAACCATGTTAGTTGTTAATGAGGAGTGCCAATTCTTTTCTTTCTGAAGGGTCCTCCTCTTTACCAGCTGGGCGGCAAGCAGGTACATCTTGGCCTTCTCCATTCTGGGAATATCATCATCATTATCATCAACATCATCATCATCTATTTGAAATATTTATAAATACTGCTTTACATTATCAAATTACAGGGCAGTGTAAAAAAGAATTAAAACAACCATTAAAATAAAATAGAAAGGTAAAAGCAACAGCAACAAAAATCCACTCAGCTAGATATCAAAATCCGCAAATGCCTGGGTGAGCAAATAGGTTTCCAACAACTCCCTAGACAGACACTATCAAGGATGTGGCCTGCCACACTGCAGGGTAGAGAGAATTCCAGAGGCAGTGTGCCACCACCAAAAAGGCCCTCCCCCTGGTTTCCATCACAGCTATTTATAAATTTAAATTATTTTTTCCCACTCCTCATCCAAAATGTTTCTCAGCATGGCTTAACATGTTATCCATAAATGAAGACAATCAATGCCCTCTGGTTTACAATCTAGAAAGACATGACACACAAGGAAAAAGGAATGGGTATGTGGGGCAGGGGGGGGGGAGTCTTTCAACAGGGCTCAGAGAATGGCCTTGCTTCCACCTCTCATCTCCAGATGTACCGGTGCAGGCCATGGGACAATCAGGGGGCCCTGATCCACAGATGTCAGTGAACAAGCAGATAGATATGGGAGAAGGTGCAACCTCAGAGAGGTGAACTTGTTGAATATGACTGGTGCAGATGGTGGAGAATTTAATCTTAGCTCGTTTTTTGATTAGAATTTACCAACGTTCACAAAGTTCTCCATGTCTGGGAAAGAATGGCCATGAGTTATTAAAAATTCTTTAACAATTCTGATGCAAGAGAAAGTGGAACTTATAGGTTCACCCCTCCCTACAAATACCCAAGTAGACTTGGGTATTTGTTGATTTTCAGGGTGGACAAGAATACCATTAGATCTATGTATCCAGAGTTCCTTTGCATTTTGCTTGGAACAAGGTCCCACTGGCTTGCATGGGTCTGACTTCCAGGTAAACATGCCAGACTGCAGCCTGGACACCTGAATACATGATGAGTGCCATTGCTTCACTCTGCGTCTTTCCCCTTGCATGTTTTTGCTTGGCTTCCCTTCTAGCCCACCTCACTGTGTCACCAGCACAGAAATAGACTGCAGCATCATTCAGCTCACTGCTGGGTTTCTTCATGTTGAACGTCTTCAAGGTTTTATCATTTTTGGTGTTGAAGCCTTGATTATGCCCCTCATCTAAAGGATCATCTCCAAATTCCCTCAAAAAAAGCCTGGGTGGCTGGCTGGGTGACTGAATGTACCAGAACAAATAGTCAATAGAGGAGTCGTAAGTACAGTTGACAGAGATGGGGTCTCCTTGGGTGACAGTCACCGTTCCTTCTGTCTGCATCACTGGTAACCCATCGCTAACTCCTGGAGAGAAAATAATGGCAGGAGAGATGATATTAGGTGGATAGATTGACCTGTCAGTGAATTCATGTGTCTGAAAGAACTGCTAAAAGACTAGAAGAACTGCTGCCAAGTGGGTTTACCTCTTTTGTGGCTATAATCCCAAACACAGATATTAGGGACACACGTGGGATTGTCCTGTTGGGTTTATTTATTTCTAATTTTTGTGGGGTGTTTGCTTCTCAAATGCAAATATGAACCCTGAGCTAGTTAAATTTAAAAATCTCAGTCTTCTAAATTCAGTTTTAAAATGTCAGTCTTCTGCTATCTATCCTGTATTAGCACTATGCACACAAGTAGGATGAGAAGTGCTCAAAGGGGACTTTTCACCTCTTGAGTAAGAATATTGATAGATTGGTTCCCAGTTTATCGATCCAGCTGAAAGAGGTAGGAGTAGCCCAGAGGTGTTGAAATGAACATCAGGTGGAAGAACATATTTCTAAATGCTCTATGCTTCCTTATGTAAAGATGAACTTCCTACCAGTAGAAGACTAATGAAGCAGGGATGTGTTTGGTTTTCACTTCCAGGAGGGGTTTTTTTTGGGGGGGGGGTCAAGGAATTGCATATCTCTTTCACCAGAAGTGGTACAGTCTATTCGACCACCTCGGGGCTATACCACTTCATTCTTCGCAAGTTTAGACCAGGTGCCTCCAGAGACTGAGAGTAGTCAACATGCAGGATAAAGAAACTTGAGCAGCAGGGATGTCTATGAAGTGAGGCGGGGCGGGGGGGGAAGGTCAAGACATTGAAAGGCGTGCGGGGAATGAATCAACAATAACTATGGAATTATTTTATAGAGAAAAGCAGGTAATGCAAATAAAGAAATACATAAATACATAAATAAACAATCACTTACTTAAGACTGCCATAATCAACATAACCAAGGTCCAAAGGAGAGACATTTCCCCCCACCCCTCGGTCAAGCAGGATAGAATCAAGAAGGAATCTGGTTTTGATTAGCTTCCAGCGTTCGTACTGCACTTTATGAGAAGGCGAGATGAAATGCAGAGTGCCTTTTTGTAAGTAGTTCTGTTTGTTAGGGTTTTTTTTTTAAGCAACATACAGGTGAGGTATTGTAGACCACAGCATGTGGTTAGCATCTGACTGGGTTTTCTGTGTTCTAGACAAAACAGTGTTCTATTTTAGTACTACTAGAGCAGCATCATTTGAGAAAAAATGGCTCAGCATCTCCACCGTGTGTCTGAAATCAACGTGGCAGCGTCAAAAAAAAAAAGTAGTTGCTCATTGATCCAAATGCAGTAAGGACTCTTTTTCTGGGCCGTGGGCACAATGAGCAATTTGAGGAACTCTCCTGGACACCACCACAAAATGGCTGCCATGGGAAGCATGGCAATGGACTAAGAACCTGCCCAAAAGGCTAAGCACAAGGCAGAAGTGGAGTCTGGGCCCCAACACACTGAACAACCCCTTTGAACCCACAGTTTTCAGCACCAACAGAAACCTATTTCACTGTAATCCCAGCGGCCGGTAAGAAAACGTGTTGATTTAAACAACAAAATTGGGAGAGTTGGGGCACCTCAGTGTCTGTCAAGACAGATGTCGGGGGGGGGACATTGGTGCTGAAAAGGCCCTGGGCTGAAAAGCGCAAACAGAATTCTTAGAATTTCTCTACCCAAATGGCAAAAAGGGGAAGAAGAAGGGGACAAAGTTGAAGTGCATGAAGTGCTTATTTATCTGTTTCTGGTATTTATGTCCCTCCTTTTGCAAAATGAAACCCAAAATCAACTTGGCTGCTTGCAAGAAAAGACAGAAATCATCAAGATTCAGTGGCATCTACCGATGGGTGATTCCCTCAGTTCCACTTTCTCTCACTTTCTAGTGTTCCATTAATCTCAAGTTCTTTCTCTCCCAAATAGGAAGAACGTGGTGAATTTGGGTAAATTCGTATTAAAAATACTGAAGTGAAATGAAATTCTCACCCACCGGTACCAGCCAAATTCAACAGGAACAGCTGTTCCCAGCATGGAGAGGACCACATTTTACCTGCCTCCTGTTCTGTTTTGATGCTGGCAAGGGCTTTGGGCAAGGCACAGATAGTCCCAGGAGTAGCAATGAGAGAGTAACCAGTTCAGTCCAGGGACATGTACAGGACTTCCAAAGGAGGCTTTGCAGGCACAGGTGATGTCAAAGCAGTCCAAAGGTCAGTTCACAAGCATCACTATTATCAAGCATCAAGGCCGGGCAGGGAGTGTCCAAAAGTGTCGTGCAGGTGGGTAACTGAGGGTCTAGGAGCCTGTCAGGTCTGGTAGCTTGGAATGCACTACTGAAGTTAAGGTGCTGTTGTTCGCAGCAGAGATCTGGAATCAGCTGGGCTGATGTATAGCTGCTGGTCATTAATCAGCACAGCCAGCTAATTAGGTCAGCATGTTCTTCTAAAGGGAGGCCCCACTCTGTGGTGTCCTCTGTGGCGTCCTTTTGTTCTTTTGCTGCTCATGTCTGATTCTACAACATTCAGAGGGATGGATTATCTCAGATTCTGCTTCCAGCATTAAGGGGAATTCAGGAACTGTTTGAGAGGGGCCAAGTTGCTCCTGTAATGTTTCCAAGGCAGGACTGTCAGCCGAGGCCTCCTGTTCCTTGTCTAGCTCTGGCTGGGGCCCATTGTGCTGGCTCTCCCCCTCTTCTTCTTCCTCAGATGAATCCTCCTCCAGGTAGGGAATGACACCTCCCATGGACTGTAGCTGTTGAAGACGAGGATCCAATCAGACAAAAGAGAGGGCAACCCTAACTCAGCACTAACATAGCTGACGACGTAGAACTTCAGACCCAGACTGTTAAGAGCCAGGTACTCAGTGCCTTGGGCCTGGGGGGATGAATCTCTCACTTCTGGTTTCCCCCACATTCACTATATTTTTTTTAAAAAAAAATCAAGTTATTTTTGTTCTGAATATGGAGAAGAGAAAGGATTGGCTCCTGTGGTGTCAAAGCAGAGGCTCAGCAGTGCAGGTAACTAATTTTAGGCTCTGGGCTTATTGGTTTGTATGCAGCATGCTGTATCCATTGTTAGTAGAACTTCAGTCACATTCATTTCAGTGAGTTTACTCTAAGCAGGGCTAAAATTGGGGGGGGAAAGCCAATGGTCGTGGATGGGGGGGGCGGGGAGATCTTTAGATGGTAGCATGTATTCCTTTATTAGTTCGGAATTCGGTGCACCAGCCTTGCTGCGATTGGGGGTCTTTCTGCTCAGCCTGCTGAGTAGAGCCCTAGATTTCTCCCCACAGACCCTTCCTGATGGCACCACCGTTCTGGTGGGAAGTGGGGGAGTCCGGAAGCAGCAAAGGGGACAGACTTGCATGGCATTTCTGGCATAGTAGGAGAACCTTGATTTGTGCTGCCCTAGTGTCCCATCTAGTCTGCCCGTATGGCTGGGCTGGCCTTACGCAAGAATCCTCCTTCCTCTCTTCCCTCTGCATACACTTAAACAATCTACATCAGGGTTCTTCTTTTGATCTAAAGCCTGAATTCCAGTTTGGAGGAGCTCTCTGGGGCTGCAGTCCAAAGCTGGGCAGAACTGAAGGAAAGGCAGTGGGGCCAAACTACCAAAACCACCAGCATATTTTAGCTTTAAGCTTCTACTGCCAGCAGCTAAGCCTTAGGAGAGGCATTTCAACTAGAGCTTTATGCAAGTGGCCTCTTGCAATTCTCCACCTTGCTTGTGGGCAGAGAAATTTGGGAGACAATTTCACCAGAGGAAGGAAAAATTCTCCACAGTTTCTCCCAGCGAGGGCTCCCCATTGGCAGGACTTGTAACACCGGCTTCTGTCTTTTGTAGTCAGGGGTCTAGGGGTCTTCATGCTGCAACAGCATCAACCATCTTGGCAGCCCGGCCCCCATTTTGCATCCACCACTATGCAGGTGGGAGCAGTGTTGTGTCTAGGTCCAGGGAGGAGGTGGAGTTAGTGCTCATCCAAAATCTGTTCTCCAATTTCCTGAAAGTCCCCCTGCCCGCCCATGAAAGAGGCTTCCATTGTTCTGCCTCATTCAGGACGCTTTATCATTTATTTTTGTGGCGTTTTTGAGCTTAGCTAATCACAGCTAGCCTCCCAGGCTGCCTGCACATCCTGATCTGACAAAGCCCCATGGGAGGAATTACATCATGGGGCCTTAAACTGGGCTTTCATTGAAGTGTAGGGAGCTGAGGAGGTCGCAGGCAGACAGAGAGAAGATTGTACAATGAACTACGGGACACTTGTGCTCACTCCTCAGCCACCTCCTAAGTAAGGAAAGCCCAAGAAGCCCAGAACCAGCCCATGAGAATTTCCCCCAAATTTCTTGACCATTGAATATCCTTTCAGAAGCAATTTCTCTTCTGTTTAATTACATATAATTAAATTAATTATATAAACTTTTGTATATTTCTGTTAACTTGTTTTAACGGTACAGGTTTTTAATGTTGTAAAGTTGCCTTGAGGCCCAATATTGGGGGAAAGGGGGGATATAAATATGATGATGATGACAGAATGGGAATGGTCGAAAAAAGTGTGGTGACATTTTTGGCACGGCACTAATTCCAACCTTATAGAATGGCGGTGGGGGGAGGGACTGCACCATGGCTGGGAAGCAAACAAACGATTGGTGGTGGTGGGAGAAAGGAGGTTGGCCAGGACAGGCAGTATGGCTATTTGGAGAACCACAGAGGGACGGTCAGGTTGGACCCCAGGTTTGTGAGATGCAGACCATAGGCCGAGGAATTAAAATCCGCAAATGGCTATGTGTACAGATCGGTTTCCAGCAACCACCTAGACACTCTGAAGGATAGAATTCAAAAGGCGGGGTTCCGTTACAGGAAAGGGCCTCCCCTCTGTTGCCATGGGATTGATTGATTGATTGATTGATGCATTGCATTGCATTGCATTGCACTGCATTGCATTTTTATCCCTCTCCTCAGCCAAACATTCTCTCAGTGTGGCTTAAGGTATAATCCATAAATGGAGACAGTCCCAGCCCTCAGGTTTACAAGCTAAAAAGACACGATACACAAGGAAGAAGGGAGGGGGATTGAATGGGGGTAGCGGGAGGGCTTCTTCGTACGGAGCTTTTATCCTGCTATTGAGATTGCTCACTCATGGAAGTTTGTGGGCTCCTTAGATGATGTTGTGAATCTCCAGGGCATCTCCTGCACTAAATGACCTTTATTCCATTTTTAAATAGATTGGCGATAATGAGCTATCAAATTACCCTGCTTGTGTTCTGCTTGAGTTCCCTCCGTGGAAAAGGAAAAGCCACAAGAAGAGGAGTGAGATCAATGAAACAAATGGAAGACTCAGATAAGGGGGAGAAGGAGGGGGAAAGGGGAGGGGGGAAAGGAAGCATGTGTAAAGGGAGTCTGTTCTCATCCTGTATTTAAAATGGAAGCAGAAAGCCCCGTTTCAAATGCAGGATTTTAGGTTGGTGTACAGATGCTCTGATTCAGATTCAACCTGTACACAGAATACATCATACGATGTGCTGGGCTTGATGAATCCAAGGTTGGAGTTAAAATTGCTGGAAGAAACATTAACAATCTCAGATATGCAGATGATACCACTTTGATGGCTGAACGTGAGGAGGAGCTGAGGAACCTTCTGACAAAGGTGAAAGAAGAAAGTGCAAAAGCCGGGTTGCAGTTAAACCTCAAAAAAAACAAGATTATGGCAACCAGCTTGATTGATAACTGGCATATAGAGGGAAAAAACATGGAGGCAGGGATAGATTTTGTATTTCTAGGTGCAAAGATTACTGCGGACACTGACTGCAGCCAGGAAATCAGAAGATGTTTACTTCTTGGGAGGACAGCAATGACAAATCTTGATAAAACAGTGAAGAGCAGAGACATCATACTGACAACAAAGGTCTGCATAGTGAAAGCAGTGGTATTCCCCATAGTAACCTATGGCTGCGAGACCTGGACCATAAGGAAGGCTGAGCGAAGGAAGATCGATGCTTTTGAACTGTGGTGTTGGAGGAAAATTCTGAGAGTGCCTTGGACTGCAAGAAGATCAAACCAGTCCATACTCCAGGAAATAAAGCCAGACTGCTCACTTGAGGGGAGGATATGAAAGGCAAAACTGAAGTCCTTGGGCCACATAATGAGAAGACAGGATACCCTGGAGAAGATGCTGATGCTAGGGAAAGTGGAAGGCAAAAGGAAGAGGGGCTGACCAAGGGCAAGATGGATGGATGATATTCTGAAGGTGATGGACTCAACCTTGGGGGAGCTCAGGGTGGCGATGGCCAACAGGAAGCTCTGGCGTGGGCTGGTCCATGAAGTCACGAAGAGTCGGAAGTGACTGAACAAATAAACAACAGATGCTCTAATATACAGTACGTGGGATCCCTATACTTATACCTGGCAAATATTTCCAAAAACTTAATGCTTTGTTTTGTAAATAATTTTGGTGTTCCTTTCCACCAGGAATATCTTTAAAAAGGATGCAACTTCCAATTAATGAAGGCAGGTTCAGTTTTCCAGATCTAGCTATATACCATCAGGCCTATTCGCTGATCTCTACTATAAGTTGGTCTTTTCCACTCAGATTAGATTTCCCACCTTGGCCAGAGTTGAAATCTTCTTATCTGGAGCCTCTCTCCAAATGGATGGCATTAGGTTCTCGGCATATTAAGGTAGACAGAGCTCCTCCCACAATTTTGGTAGTTAGAGAAGTGTGAAAACATCAATGACAGTTTTTGACCCATTTCCCCATGCTAAATTGACTTTGTGGGGAAATCCAGATTTGAGAATTGGCAAGAAAATGTTCTTATGGTGGACCTGGACAGATAAAATGATCTTTACCCTGGATCAATTAGTGGGGCTTGATGATGAGTTTTTGTTATTTTCGGCTTTGCAAGATCAATTTGATTTACCTGCTACAGTGGAATGGCAGGGCTTCCAATTGAAACAATTGTTGGTATCTAGGTTCGGTCCTGCTGCTTTTACTGCTTTGGAGTCTCCTTCGCTATTGGAAATACTTATTGAAGCTGATCAGACATATCAACCCACGATTCATGTTTATAAACATTTATTATCAATGAATAAATATGATACAAGAGGTTTACAGCAGGACTGGAACAGGGAATTGGAACATCCTATTTTGTTTAATCAATGGACTGTCATCTTGGCCTCTGTATAGGACATTTCAACAGATATTCGATTATGCTTTATTCAGCAAAAACTTTTGATTTGAGTCTATTGGACGCCACAATGTCTCTTTAATAAATGCTTGTCTAATAGGGGTAATTGCTGGAGGAGTAATGCAATCAATGCTTCTTTTATTCATATGTCTTAGAAATGCCCAATGGCTGCCTCCTTTTGGGAGGAAGTTATTATACAGATAAACTTTGTACTGGAAAGCTCTTTAAAATTTACTGATGTAAATGTTCTTTTAAATAACTTACCTGCTTCTTGGAATGTAGCATATGGTCAGCGTAAATTGATCTTTTGCGCCCTTTTGGTTGCTAAAAGACTGATACTACAATATTGGAAGGCTAAAAGCTCACCACCAATAATGCAATGGACTGAAGACTTAATAACACTAGCAACATTTGAAAGAGTAGTATGTAGGTGTAACTTGCAAATGGCTTTATATGTGGATATCTGGTCTGCTTTTACTGAAGTGTATGTGTAACCTATTTTTTTCCTTTGTTTATTCTTTCTCAAATATTGTAATATTTGAAACTGAAGATATTCTTGAAATAATACAAGAATATGTTGTAGTTTTATTTGTTTTTTTCTGTTTGTACTGTTTGTTAAAATTCAGAATAAAAGAAATGGGGAAAAAAGTCTTTCAGCAGGGCTACTGTAATGGCCTCACTTCGACCTCTCTTATCCTGATCTACCTGTGCTAATAGGACAATCAGGGGGCCTGGTCCATAGATCTCAGTGAACATGCAGATTGATATGGGAAAACCTCAGGTATCTGTACTTCTTGAATTTGGCTGGTGACAATGGTGGCGAATTTCATTTCAGGTCATTTTTTTGGATAAGAATTGACCAACATTTACAACATTCTCCATCTCTGGGAGATAATGGACATGAGATTTCAAAAATTCTGACACAGGAGAAAACAGTACTAACAGATTTGAAGATCCCTACCAATAAACAAGAACAGCCCATTCATTTTCAAAGTGGAAGATAGAAGAACAACAGATTAGATCTACATAGACAGATCTTGTAGGTCTTGACTTACAACAGAGACCTTCTGGCTCAAGTAGGTCTTACTTTCAGTTGAACGTGCCTAGGACTGCAGCTTGAATGCCTGAACGTATTGTGAGTGCTGTTGCTTCACTCTGTGTCTTTCCCCTTGGGGATTTTTGGGGATTATTTTGTAATGAAAAACAAGTAATACATGTTTTTGCTTGGCTTCCTTTCTAGCCCGCCTCACTGTGTCACTCCCGGCACAGAAGTAGATTGCAGTGTCATTCAGCTGGCTGCTGTGTTTTTGTAATGAAAAACAAGTAATTGCATGTTTTTGCTTGGCTTCCTTTCTAGCCCGCCTCACTGTGTCACTCCCGGCACAGAAGTAGATTGCAGTGTCATTCAGCTGGCTGCTGTGTTTCACCATGCTAAAGGTCTTCTGTTCTTTATCATTCTTGGCTTTAAATCCCTGAACATCCCCCTTATCTGAGGCACCCAAATCTGTCAGAAGGTGCCTGGGTGGCTGGCCGGATGGCTGGATGTACCAGAATAGATAGTAGATAGATGAGTCATAGGTACAGTTGACAGAGATCGGTTCTCCTTGGCTGACCGTCACAGTGCCTTTGGTCTGGTTAACTAATAGCCCTTGACCACCTCCTGTAGAGAAGATAATGGCAAGAGATACGATATTAGGTGGGTACATGGTCCTGTGAGTGAATTGATAGTCAGCTGTGGATCTGCTCTGGGGCTCTTTGCTTCTGGTGAACCATTTCAGTTTTGAAACAGGGTGTAACTTGGAGGGATGAAGAACTACACTAGATGAACCTTCTGCACTAGTCCAACTGCACTAGTCCAGCCCTGTTGTCTGTTGTGGCCTGGTCACCTTAAGCACACACACAAAAGAAGACTAAAAGACTGCTTCAAAATGGGATTACCTCTTTCACAGCTGCAAGCCAAAACACACTTCTTAGGGAAACATGTAGGATTGCACTGTTTGGGTTATTTATTTCTATTCTTTGTTGGGCCGTGGAATTGAATATCTCATCTTCAGCCTGAAGTGGTACAGCCCATTCTACCAACTCTGGCTATACCATTTAATTCTTCGCAAGTTTAGACCAGGCCCCTCCAGGGAAGCCCTGAGACTATTGAACTTGCAGGTTAGAGAATTTTGAGCAGCGGGAGTATCTATTAAGTGAAAAAGAGGTCAAGGCATTGAAGGGCGGGGGATGAATCAGCCAACATTTGGGGATTATTTTGTAATGAAAAACAAGTAATACATTTAATAAAATAAATAAATCACTTACTTAAGACAGCCATGATTAATATAGCCAAGGTCCAAAGGAGAGACATTTTTTTTCCCCTCAAGCAAGCAGGATAGAATCAAGAAGGAATCTAGTTTTGACCAGCTTCTACATTTTGTGCAGCACTGCATGGGGAGATTCAATGAAATGCAGACTGCCTCTTGCTAAGTGGATTTGTTATTTTTTAAAGCAACTTAGATGTGAGGGATGGTAGACCACAGGATGTGGTTAGTATCTGACTGAGTTTTCTGTGTTCTAGAGAAAACAACAATCTATTTTACAATTCCTAGGGCATCTCTTGAGAGAAACTGGCTCAACGTCTCCACCGTGTGCCTGAAATCTACACCATGGTTTCAAAACTAAGCTAGTAGCTCACTAGGCCGAAAAACTGGTAGGTGACATTTTTGGACCATGGGCACAACTGACAAATTCAGAAACTGTTCTGGGCACCATCACAAAATGGCTGCCATGGAAAGTGTGGCAAAAGACAAGTAACCTGCCCCAAAAGCTAAGTTCAAGGCATAGGTGTAGTCAGAGCCCAACACACTAAACAACCCCTTTGAACCTACAGTTTTCAGCACCAATAGAAACCTATTTCACAGTAATCCTAGCTGCCAGTACAAAATGTGTTAAATATATATGGGGGAGGGGGGGCATCTTGGTGGGTACCACGAGAGTTGTCTGAGGGTGCATTGGTGCCCATTAGCACAATGTTGCCTACCCATGGGCTGGAAGGTACAAAAATATTTCTCTGATTTTTTTCTACCTACATTTCAAGGAGAGGAGGGCAAAGCTGAAGTGCATATTAATGTATTTCTAGTATTTATATCTCTTCTTTTGCAAAACAAAAACAAAATTAACATGGCGGCGTGAAATAACTGACAGCAATAACCAAGATTTTGTGGATTCTAGAGATGGGTAAATCTGTCGGTTTCACTTTCTCCTGCATTCTCTCTGTTTTTCTTTTGTTTTGTTTTGTTTTAAACTCAAGTTCTTTCTCTCACAAATGGGAGGAACTTAGTGAATTTGGGTAAATTCTTATTTAAAAACAAAGTAAACCTAAATTCTCACCCATCTCCACCATCCAAGTTCAATAGGAAAGATATTCCCAGCATCACGTTCTACCTGCTTCCCATCTGAGTCTTCAAGATGAGGAGCCAGTCAGACAAAAATGGTGGCAACCCTAATTCAGCACTACCATTGATGACTACATGGGTCTTCAAACCCATACTGATAAGAGATAAGCACTCAAAGCCCAGGGCTTGGTTGGACGAATCTGTCAGTTTTGGTTTCTCCCACATTCATTTTTTTAATCAAGTTATTTTTGATCAGAGTATAGGGACACTGTGAAAGAATTGGTTCCTGTAGTGTCAAAGCAGAGGCTCAGTAGTGCAGTTAGCTAATTTTAGACTCTGGGCTTATTGAGTTGTAAGTAGGGATGGCGTGGCTGCTGATTCAGTCCTGGAATCCAGCAGATCACACACCCCCGCCCGCATCCCCAAGCCCCACTCACCAAACCGCTGCCCCCACTCACCCCCCTGCCCTTGCTCGGCAAGCAGCCCACACTTACCCCAGCGGCCTCGTCAAGCTCCATGGTCACCATTTTGTGAAAAAAAAATATTTATTTATTATTTATTCATTTCATTTCTATACCACCCAACAGCTGAAGCTCTCTGGGCGGTTCACAAAAATTGAAACTGAAAAGCACACAGTAAAACAGTATAAAATTTAAAAACATTAAAACCACAATATAACAATACAACCAGAATAAAACCAGAATAAAACCTAGCAGCAGTGCAGAGATTTAAAATACAGATTTAAAAATGCAAAGCTAAAAGTTTAGAAAGCTAAAATGCTAAAATGCCTGGGCAACTTTTTTAAAAAGGTCTTCCCCTGGTGCCGGAAGGAATACAATGTAGGTGCCAGGCGAACCTCACTAGGGAGCTCATTCCACAACCAGGATGCCACAGAAGAAAAGGCCCTCCTCCTAGTAGCCACCCGCCTCACTTCCTTTGGCGGGGACTCACGGAGAAGGGTCACTGAGGACACACACATTTATGTACCAATATGCACATTTTTGCTATCGCCATTTTATTTTTCAAAAACGGTGACCAGGGAGCTCAGCGAGGCTACTAGGGTGAGTGTGGGGGGCCGCTTGCCAAGCATGGGAGGGGCTCAAGTGTGGTCCAGGGACTGATGAGTGGGGCCAGGGCAGGGCGGGCACCCATAGAACCTGAACGGGGGTGGGTTCACACATCCTGAGTTGTAAGCAGTGAGTTGTATCCAATATTAGTCTTACATAAGTCCCATTCATTTCAACAACTCTACATGAAGTAGGGCTAAAATCAGATAAAAGTAATAAAACCCAAAGGTCAGAAGTGGAGGAGCTCTTTAGATGCTAATGTGTATTACTTTACTTCAAAACTGGGTAAGCTGGCCTTGCTGAGGTTTGGAGACCTCCTCCTGCTCAGTCTTCTGAGTAGAGCCCTGGTTTTCTCTCTCAGTGGCACCACAGTTCTGGCAGGAAGTGGGGCATTCCGGAAACAGCAAGACAGAACAGACTGGCGTGGTATTTCTGGTGTAATAGGAGAACTAAACAATCTACTCCAGGGGTGTTGAACTTCTTTAAACCTGAAGGGCAAATTCAGGTTCAGGGAAGCACGTGGGGGCCAGATTCCAATGATGGGTTGGGCCGAAGGCAAAAGCGGTGGGGCAAAAACACCAACAGCACCAGCATATTTTAGCTTAAACCGCTTGCTGCCAATAACTAAGCCTCAGGAGAGGCATTTGAAGTAGTGCTGTGCCAAAAATTTCTCCCACATTTTTTTGGACCGTTCTCATTCAATTTGATAGAAGAGAAATTCAAAAAGAAATTCAAAGGAGGAGAAATTTCAGATACATTCTCATGGGTTGGGTTTCGGGTTCTTGCCCTTATCTTACTTATGAGGTGACCTAGGAGCATAATTTACTTACGGAGTGGCCATGAAGTGTACAGAGATTCATTGTATAATCATCTCTGTGGCAGCCTGTAGCCTCCTCAGTTTCCCGCATTTCAGTTAAAGCCATCACGAGGAAGATGTCATGAGGGAATTCCTCCCATGGGGCTTTTTCAGTTCAGGAATGGCAAGTGGCCTGGGAGGCTGCAAAGCAATGGAAAGACCTGTAATAGAGAGGGGAAAAAACACAGCACCCTCAGCCACCTTGCAGTGATTAAAAAAGGTAAAGGTAAAGGTGTCCCCAACCAGTCGTGTCTGACTCTAGGATGCGGTGCTCATCCCCGTTTCTAAGCCGAAGAGCCAGCGCTGTCCAAAGACGCTTCCGTGGTCATGTGGCCGGCATAACTGAACACCAAGGTGCACGGAACGCTGTTACCTTTCCCGCCGAAGCGGTACCTATTTATCTACTTGCAATTTCTTGCTTTCGAACTGCTAGGTTGGCAGGACCTGGGACTGAAGATGGGAGCTCACCTCGTCACGCGGCACTCGGGTCTCGAACTGCTGTCCTGCCGACCTTCCGGTTTGCAGTTCAGCGTCTTAACCACTAAGCCACCGCGGCCCTCTCTTGCAGTGATTAGGTAAACTCAAAAACACCACCAAAAGGAATTCAAAAATCTGCCTCAGAAAAGTGGAAGCCTCAACACGCTTACAGAAGCAGGGCAATAAACCAAAAACCCTTAGGAAAAAAGAAAGGACCTGTGCTACAACTCCTGCCGATAGCAAGCCTTATCTGTGAGAAACTGTGGGAGAATTTCTCCTGCACTAGGAGAAATGCAGTGAAATTGTCCCCCCCCCCAATTTCTCTGCCCACAAATAGGCTGGAGAATTTTGAGAGGCCATCTGTGCACAGCTCTAATTTTAACCTTACAGAATGGGGGGAAAAGTAGAATGGGGGAACTTCAGAAAAGATGGGAAGCCAACCAACAATTGGTGGTCGGGGGAAAGGAGGCAGGGCCAAGAAATGGGGGCATGGCTATCTGGAGACCCTGAGAGGTCCAGATTGGTCCCTAGGTGAGCTAGATGCGGCCCATGGGCCTAAGGTTCAACACCCTGGATCCACTCCTTGATCTACAGCGTAAGGGCTTCAGTTTCAACAGTGGTGCCCATTCCATGTGTTTTTATTTATTTTATTTTATTTTATTGCATTTATACCCCGCCTTTTTTTCCTCTTGCAAGGAACCCAAGGCGGCTTACATTATCCACCTCCTCTCCATTTTATCCTCACAACAACAACCCTGTGAGGTGGGCTGGGCTGAGAGTCTGTGACTGGCCCAAAGTCACCCAGTGAGCTTCCATGGCCGAGTGGGGACTAGAACCTGGGTCTCCCAGCTCCCAGTCCAACACTCTTGCCACTACACCACACACTGGCTCTCCATCCCATTTATTGAACACTGGAACTAAAACGAGATCACAAACAAACGTGACACCGACATGAACACTGAAATTCAAACGTTGCATTCAGAAATCTCAAACTTGATCCTGATGGACTAAAGAAATTCTAAATCCTCCCCCCCCCCCAGTGAGGCTTTAAAGCAAGGATGGACGAAAGTCCCTTACCTGGTCCCACAGCTTGCTTCACGGTGGGGGGGGAGGCGCTTCGGTTCTCCCCCCAAAGTTCTTGGTGGGGGGGAGGCGCCCCATCCCTCGCCGCCGAAATTCAGGCCGGGGGGGAGCGCCCCGTCTCCCCGGCCGCAAAATAAAAAAAGTTAAAAAAAACACGTGATAGGCTACGTAACGATTTACATAGCCTATCACGGCTAGATTTTCAAAGTCAGCCGTGATAGGCTACGTAAATCTTTACGTAGCCTATCATGGCTGACTTTGAAAATCTAGCCTTGATAGGCTACGTAAATCGTTACGTAGCCTATCACGTGGTTGTTGTTTTTTACTTTACTTTGTAATGGCGGCGGCGGCAGCCGGTCAGAAGACCGGCCACCGCCCCCGCCCCCAAAACGCCGCCAGGACCCGCTGCCGAGAGGGACATTCGAAGGAGGTAAGTCCCATCCCGGGGGGGGGCAGGGGGGTGGAGAATTTCACCACCAATTTCGGGGTGGCTGAATGCGTTGGCATTCGGCCTCCCAGAGATTCGTGGAGAAATTCTCCGCCATCCCTACTTTAAAGAATGAAGATGCAATACTAACTTCCCATGTTATGTGTTTTTTTCTATAAATCCCTTCAATCCACACTTGTGGTGTGTTTGTGTCTTTTGACATGTGTGTTTTTAAATCACATTCAGAAAATATGTTTGGATTTTTGCCTGGAAAAAGAAATTTGAAGAATTGGTTTGAGATTGCTCCCCAGATTTGTTTTATGCCCAGCAGCCTAGGGAGGTCAGAGGAATGGGGGGGGGTGACATTCTTCTGAGCCTGCAGGCATATTGGCCCGCAGGAGTCCGGCCTGCTTACATGGGACCTGTCCCAACTTGATCTTTATTGAGCCAGGACAGCTTGCGGATTTTCATGTTGTTGTTGTTTTGTTTTTTCTTAGATTGCCATTTATGCAAAGTGACTCACTGAGAGCCTCAGAGCACAGTAAGACACAGCCTCATCGTGGAGAGTGATGCCTTCAGTCATCAGAGGACCTGTTTTATTTCCAAGAAACAGAACAGTAGAGAACTATCCCAGTGGAGATGCCAAAGACACCATTTGGTTCTCTGGATCCCACCTGATGTCAGTGGGTTGGATGCAGATTAACTGTGGGCAGTACATTGCCCAAAGGACTCTGCAATTGAAGAAAGGTGAGAAGGTGAAGTTCACTGATTTCCCCATCCCCATGATGTCCATGTGCCCAACCTCAAAGCTACACTGTAGGTTCAGGAGACTCTCCAGAACAGCATGGAAGGCAGAGAATAATGATGGAGGTAGAACTGTGGGATGGAGAAGACTGAATCATTGACATTTTACTGCCCCCCATCCTCCAGAAGGAACCCACAATAGCTGTCTTTCTCTTCCACAAACATAACCTTTCCTCTTATGGAAGGGCAAGTCGGGATCCAACTCAATACATATTATGCCCTGTAGCTCTGAATAGTAGGATTGGAAGGGGCCTATAGAAAGGAGTACGACAAGGCTGTATATTGTCGCCCTGCTTATTTAACTTATATGCAGAGTACATCATAAGAAACGCTGGGCTGGATGAATCACAGGTCAAAATTAAGATTGCCAGGAGAATTATCAGCAACCTCAGATATGCAGACGATACCACCCTAATGGCAGAAAGTGAAGAGGATCTATTGAGGGTGACAGTGGAGAGTACAAAAGCTGGTTTGAAACTCAACATTAAAAAAAATTAAGGTCATGGCATCTGGCCCCATCACTTCCTGGCATATAGAAGGGGAAGAAATGGAAGCAGTGACAGATTTTATTTTCCTGGGCTCCAAGATCACCGCAGATGGTGACTGTAGCCATGAAATGAAAAGACGCTCCTTGGGAGGAAAGCTATGGCAAACCTAGACAGCATAGTGAGAAGCAGAGACATCACCTTGCTGACCAAGGTTCATATAATCAAAGCTATGGTTTTCCCAGTAGTAATGTATGGCTGTGAGAGCTGGACTATAAGGAAGGCTGAGTGCCTAAGAATCGATGCTTTCCAACTGTGGTGCTGGAGAAGACTCTTACAAGTCCCCTAGACTGCAAGGAGGTCAAATCAGTCCATCCTAAAGGAAATCAACCCTGAGTGCTCATTGGAAGGACAGATCCTGAAGCTGAAGCTCAAATATTTTGGCCACCTAATGCGAAGAGAAAACTCTCTGGAAAAGACCCTGATGCTGGGAAAGATTGAAGGCAAAAGGAGAAGGGGACGGCAGAGGATAAGATGGCTAGATAGCATCACCGATGCAATGAATATGAACTTGAGCACACTCCGGGAGAGAGCGGAGGACAGGAAGGCCTGGCGTGCTATGGTCCATGGGGTCACGAAGAGTCGGACACAACTTAACGACTGAACAACAACAACAAGGGGCCTATAAGACCATCAAGTCCAACCCCCTGCTTAATGCAGGTATCCAAGTCAAAGCATCCCTGACAGGTGGCTGTCAAGCCTCATCTTGAATGCTTCCATTGTGGGAGAGCCCACTACCTCCCTAGGTCATTGGTTCCATTGTCGCATTGCTCTAACAGTCAGGAAGTGTTTCCTGATGTTCAGCGGGAACCTGGCTTCCTGTAACTTGAGCCCATTATTCCGTGTCCTGCACTCTGGGATGATCAAGAATCGATCCTGGCCTTCCTCTCTTCCTATATGTGTCCTTTTTGTTTGTTTTCAGGTCATCTCTAAGCTTGTTGTGAAGCCACATTGGCTTCTTCTGTTGTCTTCTACCTTTTTTTCTTGGAATTGTTTGTAATTGTGCCTTCAGAATTTCCTTTCTTAAAAACTCCCACCCATCTTGGACTCCTTATGTCATTAGACTCGCTTGCCATAGGACCTTACTTATCCTAGAACTGATAGGATGACAGACAGCTTCTTTTTACTAAGAACAACACATAGTTTGGAGACATAACCTCCCAGCAGGAAAGCAAATCAATTTATGCAGATTTCCACCTGCCCCAGCATAGAACTGAATCACAACAGGCTGGACTGCTCCACTACAACCCCTTAAATTTTGGTCAGTATACAAGAGGTAAGTTGTCATCCAGAATTGTTTCATAAAATTAGCCTGAGTCCTGAGATGTTTGTCAGTACACACCCAGTGCAGAAAACAGTGTGCTGAAGTGTCTTGCAGAAAATTAAAGAGCAGCTGTACCACTATGGCATAAAGTTCATAGCGTTTTTGCCGAATGTTAATATTTTCAAAACACTTGCCCTAAGAAAAAACGTAATGGGATAAGCACATCTTTGGGGGGAACCTCCAGAGTGGTAAAAGCTGCTCTTGCAGAAATCCCATGCACTTTTTCATCTGAAAATTGGTTCATTTTTTTTTCAAGAAAAACAAGTTAGCAGTAGAGATGATGACAGATAGACAGACACACACACACACACACTTTTTTTATATATACAACTCTGCCAGGAGTTTTGAACCATTTTCAGCCTGAAGGCAAAATTCCATTTCACAGAAGCTCTTGGGGGCCAAGAGTGGTGGGTGGAGCCAAAGGCAAATGGGGTGGGCCCCCAAAATACCAGTATATGTTAACTTAAAGCTCTGAGTGCCAGGAACTAAGCCTGAGGAGAGGCATTTCAACGATTTGGAATGGGGGGGAGGGGACTACAGGAAAAACAGGAACCTACCGAGTGAACGACGGTTGAGGAAAAGAGGGTGGGGCCAGGGAAAGTGGCATGGCTTTCTGGGGAAACCACGGTTTGCTCCCTGGGCCTGAGCTTCTTCACCTCTGACCTGTATCATTATCATGTTAAGAGTATGGTGCAAGATGTTTTGAAGGCCTTCCATGTTGTGGGAATGGGGTGGGGTCGCTTCAGACCAGATGGCCTTTGTGTGCTCTACCCAAATTTTGGCCCTATGTTGCTTTCTTCATTTTTCAAGCAAGGGGAGTGTCCAGCTAGGAAGGTGCCTCAGATCAAGACAGACCACTGGTCCCCCTCAGCCAGTATTGTGCAAGGACCAATCCAGCAGCTCTCTAGGGTTCGGGACAGAGTTCCCCCCCCCCAGCTCTGGACCTTTTGCATACAAAGCATGTGCTCTCCTATTGAGATCAGTCATGTTGCATGCATGGGTGACATTTCTTTCAATCCTTTATAATAGGCTAGAGTGGTGCTTGTCATCCACTCAATTGTCAATTTCATGTTTTTTGATCCTATAGAAGACCAGATTTAATAATTTGAAAAGTCATTAGTCTTCAGCTAGAGCTAGCAAGCAATGCTCTCAGAAATCCATATTGTTCGTCTACCAGGACTATAGTTTTAGAACTATCCAGGGAACTGGTGGTTGTCTGGGAGGGAGGGAGGGAGGGAGGGAGGGAGGGAGGGAGGGAGGGAGGGAGGGAGGGAGAAGAAAAGGAAGGAAGGAAGGAAGGAAGGAAGGAAGGAAGGAAGGAAGGAAATTTGAAATCTCTTTCGGAGAAGATACATTTGTATTTTTGCAAGCACGTGCAAGTTCACAGAGTTGGCTTCAGAACTTCTCACCAGATTTGATTCAGCCCTCATCTCAGTATCACATCACTACTTTTTGTATGAGAGCAGTCAAAAGAGACTCATTGTGGATATTCAGGGCACAGTAATACACAGCACTGTCTGAAAGAAAAACTGCAGGAATCTTCAAATCCAATGTCTTCTTTGCAAAATCCAGCATTCCAGAGATTTTCCCTGCTTGATCTAACTCAAAATATTTATTCATTGTCAGAATATGCTCTGGAGGTTTATCAGGAAATTGGTGATACCAAAATAAGTCAGGGTTGCTGGCTGTTGTGCTGAAATGACAGAGTAAATTTGCATCTTGTCCTTCTGTGATGAGCATTTTGGAATGCTGCTGGGAAACAGAATCACTTTGAGTAACCACTGCAAAAGGAGGAAGTAAGATGAATTATATCATATCACTCCATCTATCTTCTCTTCCATTCTGCTCTTGTCCACTTTTAAACATCAGCCCCATTTCAAATACTACCATCAGGATCCAAAGAGTGCATTTTGCCCTTGGCTTCTACTTCCAGGAAATTCCCCCTTCAATGGTTGGGTTGAAACCACCAACTATTATAACCTTGATTCAATTAATTTACAGATGCCATGATGTCCACCCCATGGAAACATCACCTGATCCCAGGAATAGAAAAAGCATTCCAAGAATGGACAAGTAGTGGCATGTTTTAGAAGAGAAGAGCATCTTTGGGATTGTCAGTGCTCCAAGGTGACTCCAAATGAAGCTCTTTCTTTGTTTCTAGAGGTTGAAAAGATCACAGCTGGGGCAAACTCCTTTGTTCTGTGATCTGCCTCATCGGCTTCCTGCCACTTTATGATGCTGTTCATTGCTCTGAGTCACCAACTGGTGGTTTTAGAATGAAACCTTGTCACTGTTCTTTCTTTTATAAGTGGAAGTAGAAGGTGTGATGGTCTAGGTTCCCCTGTGGTGGCTAGAAATATAAAAGTAGGGATGTCAGAGAATTCCACGACGGATCTTGGTGAGGCCGAATGCCAGTGCATTCAGCCCCCCGAAAACTGTCATGGAACAAAGCCCCTGCCCCCGCCCCCCCCAACCCACGAAAGGCGCACAGGACAAAGTGCCAGCCGCCCCCACCCCATGAAAGGTGCGCGAAACAGAGCACTTACCTGCTCCCGTCCATGTGCTGTGTGAATGGCGGCTGTCTTGCGGCCGCCATTCGCTTCCTCCTTCTTCAGCCGTGATAGGCTACGTAAATACTTATGTAGCCTATCACGGCTAACGCAGGGACGCCATTTGTGTCCCTGTAGAGGCCATGATAGGCTACGTAAGTATTTGCGTAGCCTATCATGGCGGGGGAGAACCCCAGCGTACGCAAATGGCGGCGGCTACCGCCATTTGCATATGCTGGGTTTTTTTTCCCCCTGCCGCAATAGGCTACGTAAGTATTTACGTAGCCTATCACGGCAAGGGGGAAAAAAACCCAGCCTACACAAATGGCGGCAGCTACTGCCATTTGCATATGCTAGGGGTTTCCCCCTGCCATGATAGGCTATGTAAATATTTACATAGCCTATCACGGCGAAAGGAAGGGACAGAAATGACGGCGGCTACGGCAGCCGCCATTTGCGTCCCTGCAGGGCTGCCCAGTGGAGGGCTACCCAGCGGAGCCGGCTGGCCAGGATTCTGGGAGGAGGCATGGAGCACCTCCCCCCCAGTGAGGATTCTGGGGGGAGGGATGTAGCGCCTCGCCCCACCTGTGGAGCCTGGCAGAGCCAGGTAAGTGGGGTTTCGTACACCCCTATATAAAAGCATGATGAGTCTGTGAGTGGATGGAAGAAATTTTAGAAGTGTCTACTATTTGAAAGTCTGTCCCATCTAGGGATGTACGAATCCCTTACCTTGCCATTCGTGGGGGATCCATCGGGGGGGGAGGCGATCCATTCCTCCCCCCCAGAATCCTCACCGGCTTCACATTGACTCTGCAGAGCTGCCAGCCAGCTCCGAAGCCCCAGCGATACGGCTGCCATTGCCGTATCGCTGGCTGGACTGACATACTGTGGACTCAAATGGCGTCCGGCATAGCGGACGCCATTTGCGTCCCTGCTCTTTGATGTGATAGGCTATGTAAATCTTTATGCAAACGGCATATTTGCGTCCCTGTTTTTTCACCAATAGGCTACACAAAGATTTACGTAGCCTATCACATCAAAGAGCAGGGATGCAAATGGTGTAGCGGACACCATTTGTGTCCACAGTCCATCAGTCCAGCCAGCGATACGGCAATGGCGGCTGTACTGCTGTACTGCTGGGCTTCGGAGCCGGCAGCAGGCAGGATCCGGCCAGCGAAGGACTTCGCAGGGAAGCGGAGGTAAGAGATCTAATCCTCCACAGACTTCGGGGGGCTGGATTCAATAGAATCCAGCCTCACTGGCGTCCGTGGAGGATTTCTCCAACATCCCTAGTCCCACCCAGGTTCTGTTTAAAGATAAAGAACTATAAGGAAGACCTGGGCTTTGACATTGTCCACCAAGAGCACCCAGACAGCAGTCTAGGCAGGCAGTCACACAAAGGTCACCTTGACACAGTCCACACTATGGTGAGATGCACTGTATTTCTGTTTAAACTACAATAATTATTGGGGAAATTGCATCGATGTGTATGCCAGTTTTATGCAAATTGGTGTCCTCTCCCATCCTCTTTTTTGGTGCATTTCCTCTTTTGCTTGGATTCATAAGTGGCCACACTAGCTGGTGGGTGGATTATGTGACATAGCGACACCACTTCCTAAGCTTAGCCAGCTTGCTGCAGCCAGGATGAGAGGTGAAAGGTTGGCATTTACCCTTCTCCCCTCTGTGGGTCCAAACCCCATATTTCCATCTCAATGACACCAATGGGAAGGAAAGTAACTACTCCAGCTCCATAGCACTGTTGCCACATCTATGCCCAAAGCCAAATACACCCGCAACCAGGTTGAGCTATTGTGTACAGTCTTCCTCTGACGCCAAAGTTCCACCTGTTGTACTTCTGGCTGCTTGGAAAATTTATATGCCTCCTGCTTGTGTAACTAAGGATGGTGTGAGTGCCCAATTCTGTCCAGGAATCTGGCGGAACTGCCCCTGCCTACACCCCCAAGTCCCCTTGCTAAGCCCCTGTCCCTGTTCACCTGCTGCCTGCTCTCAGCAAGCAGCTCACACTCACCCCTGTGGCTTGTCAAGCTCTGTGGTCACCATTTTTTGAAAAATAAAATAGCATTCACAAAAATGTGCATATTTGCATACACGCGAAAATGCACATTTTACAAAAATGTGCATTTCCTCACATTCACAAATATGCCATTCGCATTTTTGAGATTGCCTTTTTATTTTTCAGAAAATGGTGACCACGGAGCTCGACAAGGTTGCCAGGGTAAGTGCGGGCTGCTTGCCGATCACGGGAGGGGCTCGAGTGCGGTCCGGGAACTGGTGAGCGGGGGCAGGGGCTGGGTGGGCACCCAGAGAACCCAGACGTGGGTGGTTTTGCACATCCCTATGTGTAACCTTCTTCTGGCAAGATCTTAGGGCAGCCTCCTGGCATAACACAGTCACCTGCTCCTTGCATCTGAACATCTCCAGCCACAAATGGTTATACCACAGAGAAAGAAAACACCACACACCAACCAGCAAACCTTCTCCTTCACTGTCCAGTCCACACCTCTCTCCTAACTGTCAACTCCTTAATGGTCATTTCCCATCTGCTCTTGTCCACCTAGATAGAATCCCCAGCCAATCAGAATCAAATTTACCTGATCCAGGTCACATCTAACAATATTCAAAGTGATTCTCTCTCTCTCTCTCTCTCTCTCTCTCTCCCCCCCCCCCGCTCCAAAACATCACTAAAGGCTCCTTCACACGGAGCTTTTATCCTGCTATTTTATCCTGCTATTGAGATCACTCACAGAAGTTTGCGGGTCCTTTTCATGACATCATCAACCTCCAGAACACATCCAGAGGTATTTCCTGGTTATTCCATCTCAAAAAGAACTGGAAATACTGAACTATTCCTTTTAAGTCAAATTGTTACAATATTAACAGCCACTAGACAGCACTGTTTCATTGAGTTCTATGAAACCTTGAAAATTAAAAGCTTCCCCGCTCAGCAAACCCAGAGCCACTGTCTGGGAGCCCACTGTAAATGCGGAAAGTCTTCCACAGTGGGAAGACTGGGGTTTTTTACTTTAATATAAAGCCAGCCTAAGAAACTATTACACAGGCTTTTGATCATAAGAAATCAAGGCCTCAGTCCTAATCAGACACATTATGGCCTTTCAGAAGCCATACAAAGTAAACATTACAAAACAACAATAGTTATTTTGGATTGTGCTCTAAGGCTTTTTTCTTTTTAATGAAGGGGGGGGTAACACCTTTCCAATCATTGCCATTGGGCAAAGTGGTTACTCGGAACAGGCACACTCTACATTGCAATATTTTGTGGCAGGTCCTAACTGTGCTTCTTAACCCAGAACCATGAAAATAAGGAACCAGGGGGATAATGCTGTGTGAAATGCAGGGCATCAGAACTTTTATTAAGCATGAAAATAAAGGGTGATGGGGTGAGGGTGTTTTTGAATGTGTGGTAGTGGGGGATGGAAATGGATGTTACAAGAATCAGCCCTCTGAAGGAAGAAAACTGTCAGACCACCGTCGACCCCACCCAACCCCCCCTTTGTTAAAGGCTTCTAAAGACCCTGCAGATTTAGGGGAGGTACTAGCCTTGATACAGACTTTGTCTTTTCGACTAGCAAAACAGGCTAAGAGGCTGGATACAATCCAAGATTCCATGACCATCCTTCAAGGGGCTGTGGATTTAATTAATAGCTCTTGGCAAAAAATGGAACTGAAGGTCAATGTCCTCCAAGAACAGATTTCTGTGCAAGAAACTACAATGCAAGCCGGTCATAATGTCATGTCTGCTAGAATTTCTCAGTTGGAGGCATAGTCACGCAGGGCAAACCTGCGCATCCTGGGTATTAAAGATGTGCCTGATGGGATAGGCCTGCCTAAATTCCTGGATAAATTTCGGCATGAGCTACTTGCTCTGCCAGCTGATTATTTACTGGATATCGAGCATGCATACTGTGTTCCAGGTGCAGCTCGTGGCACCAATGGGACTGCAACTATCATAGTCCAATTTGCAATAGCCTCTACAAAAGATCATATCCTGCATTTGGCTAGAGAAATGAAAGGACGTTTTTCAGGGCCAAATCAAGAAAAAGTTATGCTGAAAAAAGAAGGCAATTGACCAAGGCGAGAATTCACGCAAGACAAATGAATGTACAATATCATATCAAATATCCTGCTATATTTTGTATTCTTTTTGAAGGCCACATGAAAAAAAAAATTGAATCATGAATTAGAGGAGGCTTGGTTAGCTGGCATACAAAGTAAAACACAGGAGACATCTTTGCTAGCTTCGTGAGCTGAGAATTCTTCAATCAACATTGCTCTCTGGATTTGTTTAGGCTACAAGGGCCGGGCAGTATGCCAATGAGGAGGATTGTTTATATATATTCCTGTTTTCGTCTTACTTCTTTTTTATATTAGATATTGTATACTTTATATAAAAATTTATTTGGGTGTGTATAGATATGTACACATTCATATATATATATATATATATATATCCAGAAATGATATTATTTAAAATATAGATAATATAAAATATATTAGTGATTTGTTATTATTTTTTATCCTTTTCCTTTCTTTTTTTACTATTATTATTACTTTCATTACTATGGGACCTTGATTAGTAATATTTTTAGCCGGCTAAATTTTTAAGCTCTATTATTATATATTAACTGAAGGGCAATATATGCTTAGTGGAAATGAATTGCATGCTTCCTTCCATGTTGTAAGACTGATGATATGATATTGAAATTTAAGGTTGATTACCTATGCTGTATTGAAGTGTAATAATAATGGCAATGATATATGTAGGTATAACTTTTTAAATGGAATGATACTTGAAGTCTGTGTGTAATGAAGTTTAAATTTAACCCCTTGAAGTAACTTTTTCATATTTTTTCCTTTTCCCCTTTTGCATTCTTCCCCCTTGTCATCGTCGTCGTCGTCATCATCATCATCATCATTATTTTCCCTTTCTCACTTTTTTTTCTTTTTTCTTTCTCCCCCCCTTCTTTCTCTTGTTATTGCTGTGTCCTCTTAAGAATACTGCATTGTTGGAAACTAGATATAGGTTGGGTTGTTGCTATTGTTTATTTCATTTATAAAGATTAAAAATAGAATAAAAAGTATAAAAAAAAAAAAAGAACCAGCCCTCTGAGACAGAGTAGGGCCGTGTTCTTCCCTGAAGGGTCTGAGGTCCACTGGTGACTCCCAGTCACCTCAGGCGTGACTCCCTTTCTCTCTCTTTCCAGGAGCTCAGTCTCAGCAGGAGCTCTCTAGCTTTGCCTGGTTTGCCTTGGTGGGCGTAATGCTGTGAACTGGGCACCAGGCACAGGCTCAAGGTGGCAGGGGGTCAGAAGACCTGCCATTCATCAGCTGTAAGTTGGGGGAAAGAGGAGAAGGGAGAAGCAACTGACCCCTTAAATGTGTTGGGGGAGGAGCCGAAGAGGGAAAGAGGATGGCTGGCTGGCTGCAACGATGAACTGCACCGCCAGGGGAGATGAAAGGGAAGTGGGATGCATGGGCAAGAGAGAGGGCAAGTGCACAGCTGTGGTGGGAGTGGCCTTGGCAGCTGTGCCTGAAGCCAAAGTGGCTCCTGCGTGACAGATAGTGATGATCCCTGCTGTGGGGCTTTAACAATTGAACAGATGGCTCCACGTGGTGGGCGACAGTGCACACTGCACGCATCTTCTTGGTAATATATTTCTGTTTTGCCTGTGCGTTCCGGGGTTGGAGAATGTGTTCAGGCTTCTAAGGGGATTTCTACACCAGCCCTAAATCCTGCATTTAAAACAGGGCTTTCCACTTCTGTTTTAATGCAGGATCACAACTGATTCCCTTGACACGCGTTTCCTTCTCCGTAGATGGCTGTTCCCGTAGCATTATGTTTCCGTGAAGAGGCATTACATGTGCTCCAGGTTCAGCCACTCTTGCTCCTGGGTTCCTGCCCCTTTCCCTCCTCTTGCAGGCTAGTGGTGGATGGGGAATGACACGCAGACAGCGCCCCCACCCATCGCCCCGGCTCCCTCTTCCATGCTTTTGGCCAGTCCCTGCTGTTCAGCTCCTCTGTTGCTCCTCCGCTCTGCCACCACCCCCCTTGCTGCCGCTCCGCCGCTCTGTTTTGAACGGGCAGGCTGAAAATGGTGAGGAGCCAAAATGGCACAGGAGCGGGAAGGCTGAATGCTCATCACCACCTTCGACATCATGACCACGCCTCTGACAACCACACTCAGCACTTCATTCACGCCAGGGGAGAAATACACGGGGAGGACGTGGCACTCCATTTGCGCATATGTCTGGAAAAATATCCCATTTCTTCCGTTTGAGGAAAACACGGGATAGGTGGGAGGGAATAGTAGAATAATGACTGGACAATGATGGCATCTTATAATGAACCTGCACAATTCAGTGAGTGAGCAACCATGAATGCACAATACACTTGAGGTGTAGAGATCTTAGGGATGTACGAAAGTCACTTACCTTGAACGAAATTTGATTTGCGGTGGGGGGGAGGCGCTCCGTCCCTCCACCCGAAATTCTGGCCGGGGGGGAGGTGCTCCGTCCCTCCCCCCCGAAATTCTGCCCGGGGGGAGGCGCTCCGTCCCTCCCCCCCGAAATTCTGGCCAGGGGGGAGGCACTCCGTCCCTCCACTCCTGAATCCTGGCCGGCCGGGCTGCAAATGGCGGCGGCCGTAGCTGCCGCCGTTTGCGTCCCTGCAGTCAGCCGTGATAGGCTACGTAAATGTTTATGTAGCCTATCACAGCTGAGTAAAAAAACAAAACAAAAAACCGCGCATACGCAAATGGCGGCGCCCATGGGCGCCGCCATTTGCATTCCTTATTTTGGCACGTCTAGTCTACGTAAACATTTACATAGACTAAGACAGCGAAAATAAGGGGAACGCAAATAGCGTAGATGCTATGCTATTTGCATTACCCTTACTTTCGCCGTAGTCTACGTAAATGTTTACGTAGACTAGACGTGCCAAAATAAGGAATGCAAATTACAGCACCCATGGGCACCGCCATTTGCGTACGTGCAGTTTTTTTTTTTACTCAGCCGTGATAGGCTACTTAAACATTTACGTAGCCTATCACGGTATTTTTTTAAAATCTAGCCATGATAGGCTATGTAAATCTTTACGTAGCCTATCACGTTTTTTGGGGTTTTGTTGTTTTTTTTTTACTGGAAATGGCGGCGGAGGCAGCCGGTCGGAAGACCCACCGCCACTGCCGCCACTGCCGCCGCCGCCCAACCACCGCCGAACCACCACTGGAGCCGCCGCCACCAGGAGGATTCGCCCAAGGTAAGTCCCGTCCCGGGGGGGCGGGGGGGCAGACCGTTTTGCCACCAATTTCGGGGGGCCAAATGCGCTGGCATTCGGCCTCCCTGAGATTCATGGTGAAATTCTCTGACATCCCTAGATCCCTATGCCTCAGTAGATGGTCGTCTAAGTTTGCCCACTCAGCAGAGACAAGCTGGATGACTGATAGCTTGCTGTTTACTAAGAACACATGGATTGGAGACACAACCTCATGGCAGCAAAGCTCATCAGTTTCAGCAGATGTCCACCTGCTGCATCATGCAGTAGGTTGTCCACTACGTTCACCCAAAGAGCAAAGACAGGTAGGATGAGAGACAGTTTCCTTTTAACCAAGAGCAACACATGGATTTTCTTTATTATATTTTATTTACTTCATTTATATCCCAACTTTTTCCCACTTGCAAGGAACCCAAGGCAGCTTACGTGATCTTCTTCATCTCAATTTGATTCTCACAACAACCCTGTGAGGTAGGTTAGGCTGAGAGTCAGTGACTGGCCCCAAGTTACCCAGTGAGATTCATGGCCAAATGGGGACTAGAACCCAGATCTCTAACACTCTAGCCACTACACCACACTGTCTCTCACTGAATATTTCACTGGTTATTTCTCCACTCCACATTGGATTGGAGACATAACCTCCCAACAGCAAAGCAAATCAGTTTATGCAGATTTCCACCTGCTTTAGCATACAAAATAGGGATGTACAAAAGTCACTTACCTTTTTGCAGATTGTGTTCGCGGTGGGGGGGGAGGCGCTCCATCCCTCCCCCCGGAATCCTCAACGGGGGGGGGGAGGCAATCCAGTCCTGCCCCCTGGAATCCTGCCTGGCCGGCTCTGCTCCGTGGCAGCTCCGCGGAGCAGCCGGCCAGCCAGGGCCGTCCTCAGCCAGATTTCCAGCCGCGGACTGGCTGGTGTAGACGTAAATGGCAGCCGCCGTAGCCGCCGCCATTTGCGTCCAGCCAGGCAGCCATGATAGGCTACGTAAGTGTTTACGTAGCCTATCACGGCTGGGGAAAAAAAATGCAAAATGCTACGTTGGCCACATTTGTGTTCCCTATTTTTCGCCATTCTAGCCTACGTAAATATTTACGTAGGCAATTACGGTGGAAAAAAAGGGAGCCGCAAATAGCGTAGTGGGCACTATTTGTGTTTCTTTCTTTTTTTGCCGTAAAAGCCTATGTAAATATTTACGTAGGATAAAACGGCGGGGAAAAAAGAACGCAAATAGCATCCACTACACTATTTGCGGTTCCTTTTTTTTTTTTTTTTTTGCTGTTATTGCCTACGTAAATATTTACATTGGCTAGAACGGCGAAAAATAGGGAACGCAAATGGCGGCAGCCATAGCCTCCACCATTTGCATATGCTGGGGGGTTTTTTGGGGGGATAGCCGTGATAGGCTACGTAAATTCTTACGTAGCCTATCACAGCTGCAAAGATGCCAATGGCGGCCGCAGCAGCCCGGCTGCGGCCAGCCAGGAGAACAGCTGCCGCCGCCGCTACCACCACTGTCACCGGAGCCTCTGGAACCGCTGCCGCATCCGCCCCAGGTAAGTGCCGTCCCGGGGGATTCTGCAGGGGGGGGGACGGAGAGCAGGAGGCCGTTCTGCCATGGATTCCTTAGAATCCGGCCTCACTGGAATCCGTGGCAGAATTCTCTGCCATCCCTAATACAAAAACAGATACACACCCAGTGGGACTGAACCACAACAGGCAAGTATCAGAAGGGAACCTGGACGATTCCACTATTGGCCCTTAAGGGCATTTCTACACCATCCTAAAATCCTGCATTTAAAACAGGGCTTTCTGCTTCCATTTTAAATGCAGGATCACCACTGACTCCCTTTACATGTGCTTCCTCCCCCTGCCCCCTTCTCCCCATATCTGAGTCTTCCATTATCTTTCATTGATCTTGCTTCTCTTCTTGCTGCTTTAAGTCTTTTCAAGGAGGAAACTGAAGGGGAACACAATGGGGTAATTTGATGGCTCATTATGTGATCTATTTAAAAACAGAATAAAGGGCATTTAGTGCAGGAGGGTCACAGCAGGGTCATGGTGTCATGTAAAGAGGCCGCAAACTTCCGTGAAGGGGCAATCTCAGTCGCAGGAAAGCTCTGTGTGATGAAGCCCTAAGTTACTTTTGATTTACAACTGATAAGTTGTCATCCAAACTTGTTTCATAAAATGAGCCTGAGATGTTCATTAGTTTGTTTGAAGGAAGGAGAGAATATCCTGCTGCTGCTGGGACTGGCTCCAACCTCCCTGAGAGGTAGGACTGCTCAGGACCCAATTCCAGCTCTCCTTCCAAAAATAGGACTGGCCAAACCCGGCCTTCCAGTCCCCCAAGATACCCAGTAGCCACCCTCTTAAGCCAAGAGGCACTGAGGTTATGCAGAAAGACCACACCAACTAAAGGTTGGATGAAGGTTTATTAACATCAAAATAAAGGGGTAGAGGGAAAGGGAAGAATGGTAGTAGCAAATTGCACAAGAGGGTACAAAGCCAAATCACTTAACTGTATACAGAGAGCTTCATGAACGCACACCCAAGCAAAACAATTAATCTACCTGGCCTATCTTTCCATACCTAAGTATGGATCTTCCTGGATAGCGACCAGCTGTCTGCAGGCCCAGGACCACCAGGATGAAGGGAGACCCCATGCCTGTACCTCAGCCCTCTTTTAAAGCCCAGCCTTAGCAACCCAGGGCAGATTTTCCTTCAGCCAGTCACTGGCTCAGCCCCTGGGTGGACCGCCCTTGCCTGCAAGAGACTGGAACTCCCCACCATTCCAGCTGTTCTCACTTCCCAGTGAGCAGAGACTGCTCCCGGCCTTGAGCAGAAGGCTGAGGAGCCTCTAGATAACCCACAATCCCAGGTGGTTACATCTGATGCGACATCCTGGCCTGATCTTACAGTGGAAAACAGGCCGTCATTCTTGACCGTTTAACACCCAGTGCAGATACCAGTGTGTTAGAATCTGCAAACAATTGAAGAGCAGCTCTACCAGTGCAGTGTGTTATTTTCAAAATAATTGCATTAAAAAACCCAGAAGGGAACAAGCAAATTCTTTGGGGGAAACCCAAAGCCGTAGGAATTGTTCCTGCACAAAATCCCTACACCTATTCATCTGAAACTCGATTCAAGATATAGCAGTTGGTAGTAGAGGATCAGATGCATGCCTTTCCATAAACCTATGGTAATGGTGTAGGATCTTTTTCATCCCCTGCCCCGAATTCCATTTTGGAAAAGCTCTTGGGGGGCACATTCCAGTGGTGTGTGGGGCCAAAGGAAAAAAAGAGGCCCAGCCAAAAATTCCAGCATATTTTAGCTTAATCTGGCTACATAGGTAGAATCTTTTTACCTTCCACCTTGAAAAAGAATGGCCCCCAGTTAGGTATTTGTGCTAGGGGTGTCAGAGAATTTCTCACCGAAACGTCGGGGGGGCAAGTGCCAACGTATTTGGCCCCCCAAAGTAGTTTTGGGGAGAAATAATCAGCACCCCCCCGCCCCCCGCACCAACCCCGGGATGGGACTTACCTTTCCCGAATGTCGCTCCCGGTGGCGGGTCGCAGCGGCGGTTCGGCAGGGCTTCGACAGGGGCGGGGGCGGCAGCCGGTCTTTTGACCGGCTGCCGCCACCGCCATTCCAAGAAAAGTAAAAAAAAAAAAAGCCCCCGTGATAGGCTACGTGACGATTAACATAGCCTATCACAACTAGATTTGCAAAGTCAGCCGTGATAGGCTACGTAAATCGTCACGTAGCCTATCACGGGTGACTTAAAAAAAAAAAAGCCCATACGGCTAATGGTGGCCACCATAGGGAGCCGCCATTCGCGTTCCTTATTTGGTCGCTGTAGTCTACGTAAAGATTACGTAGACTACGGCAAAAATAAGGGCAACGCTATTTGCGTTGCCCTTATTTTCACCGTAGTCTATGTAAATCTTTACGTAGACTACAGCGACCAAATAAGGAACGTGAATGGCGGCTCCCTATGGGGGCCGCCATTTGCGTACGCGCTTTTTTTTTTTTTTAAGTCACCCGTGATAGGCTACGTGACGATTAACGTAGCCTATCACGGCTGACTTTGCAGATCTAGCCGTGATAGGCTACGTAAATCGTCACGTAGCCTATCACGGGGCGTTGTTGTTGTTTTTTTACTTTTCTGTTGAAGTTCACGGCCAGGGAGACGGGGCGCTTCTCCCCGGCCTGAATTTCGGCCGGGCGAGGCGGGAAGCCTCCCCCCCGGCCTGAATTTCAGCCGGGCGAGGCGGGAAGCCTCCCCCCCCTCGGCCTGAACTTCAGGGGGAGAAGCGAAGCGCCTCCCCCCCACCGCGAAGCAAGCTGCGAGACCAGGTAAGTGACTTTCGTACATCCCTAGATATCACTCCAGCAAACATGGTCTTCTCAAAGCTAGAGATAGCTGTTTCTGGGAGATAATGCATGCGAGATTTGAAAAATTCCAAAGCCAGAGAAAGCGAAACTGAGAGATTCACCCTTCCCTACAAATACCCAAGTAGAGCGTGTTGGTTTTCAAGCTGGAAAAGAAAGAGATTTGAACTATGTAGCGAGATCATGCATGTATAGACTTGCAACTAGGGATGTCAGAGAATTCCGCCACGGATCTCGGTGAGGCCAAATGCACTGGCATTCAGCCCCCCGAAATTTGTGGCAGAACAGCCTGCCCCCCCGTCCCCCCGCGGATCCCCCCCAGGGATCTCCCCTGGGACGAGACTTACCTGGGGCGGATCTTAAGGCCGGCGGCGGCTCCGGCAACGGCTCCAGTGGCGGCGGCGGGGGGCGGTCTTCTGACTGGCTGCCGCCGCCGCCATTTCCAGGCTTCTGGGGAAAAAAAAAAGACGTGATAGGCTACGTAAAGATTTATGTAGCCTATCATGGTTGGGGGTGGGGTTAAAAAAAAACGCGTACGCAAATGGTGGCGGCTACGGCCGCCGCCATTTGCGTTCCTTCTTTTTACCGTCTTAATCTATGTAAATATTTACGTAGACTATGACGGCGAAAATAAAGGGGAACACAAATAGCGTAGCGTGCGCTATTTGTGTCCCCTTTTGATTCACCATTTTAGCCTACATAAAGATTTACGTAGGCTAAAATGGTGAATGAAAAAGGGACACAAATAGCGCCCACTACGCTATTTGCGTTCCCCTTGATTTTTGCCATCACATTCTACGTAAATATTTACATAGATTAAGACGGCCAAAAAGAAGGAACGTAAATGGCAGCGGACGTAGCCACCGCCATTTGCGTACGCGGTTGTTTTGTTTTTGTTTTGTTTTTGTTTTTTTACCCAGAGCCCTCTGCGGCCAGAAATCCGGCTGCGGACGGCTCTGGCCTGGCCAGGCCAGGCCTGGCCGGCTGCTCCGCGGAGCTGCCGCAGAGCACAGCCAGCCATTCGAGGATTCCGGGGGGAGGAACGGAGCGCCTCTCCCGCCGGTCAGGATTCCGGGGGGAGGGACAGAACACCTCCCCCCCCCCACCATCAACATAATCCGCGAACAGGTAAGTCACTTTCGTACATCCCTACTTGCAACAAAGTCCCCCAGCTTGCATAGGTCTTACCTTTGGGGTAAATATGCGGAGGACTGCAGCTTGGATCCCTGAATCTATTGTGAGTGCTGTTGCATCACTCTGTGTCTTTCCTCTTGCATGTTTTTGCTTGACTTCCCTTCTAACCCGTCTCACTGTGTCACTCGCAGCACAGAAATAGACCGCAGCATCATTCAGCTGGCTGCTGGGTTTCACCATACTGAAGCTCTTCTGTTTTTCATCCTTCATCATTCTGAAGCCTTGAATACGTCCCTCATCTGAGGGATCATCTCCAAGATCCCTCAGGAAAAGCTTTGGTGGCTGGCCAGGTGACTGAATGTACCAGAATAGATAGTAGGCAGATGAGTCATGACTACAGTTGACAGAGATAGGTTCTCCTTGGGTGATGGTCACAGTGTCTTCGTTCTGGGTCACTGATAACCCATGGCTACCTCCTGGAGAGAAAATAACGGAAGGAGAGATTATATTAGGTGGTTACATGGGCCTGAGTGAATTGACAGCTGCCAATCTGCTCTGGGGCACTTTGCTTCTAGTGAATCATTTCAGTTTTAAAACAGTGGGCCTATTTACACGTGCACAGGGGGACGGTGGTTACAGGATCTATGAAGGGGGGAAAGCAGAACCACTACACATGGGCCTGTCAGACAACAAGAAACCACACAGTACTGTGTGGCTCTGCTATCCCCCCGCCTGCCAGCTACTGGGCGAACTTACCTGAGTGGTTTGCTCGCATCCTGATGTCCTCTGTGGCATGAATGGACTCCTGGCAGCCACTCCATCAACTGGAATGGCCATGTGACCACTGAGGAAGTCTGTGGTGAATAGAGTGCCACCCGCAGTGGTGGCTGGTCTAGCCAGCAGACACTATGGTCACAGTCTGAAGCTTCTCCGGAGTCTGTTTAAGCCACCGGGGAGCCTGCCAAATCTAATGGTAAGCCAACCTGGGGGCCCTTAAACCTTTTGCAGGGGGTGGTTACCCGGGGTGGCTTAGTAATGACATGGAACATGGTTCTCTTCCCCCAAGCAACACACAAAGGCACTGTGGTTATCAGAAATTCCCCAACCACCATGGCTTAGTGTGATGTCAGAACAGGTCCAGTGTGTAACTTGCAGGGATGAAAAACTGCACTAGTCCAACACTTCTTTGGGGCTATCAGATTGACTGTAAACCTGTTGTCTGTTACAGCCTGGTAACCCTAAGCACGCACACCACATAAGAATAAAAGAGCTGCTTCAAAATGGGTTCACCTCTTTTGCGACTTCAATCCTAAACATGCATAGGATTGCCCTGTTTGGGTTATATATTTCATTCTTTGTTGGGGTTTTGCTTCTCAAATCTAAATATAGACACCGACCTGGTTACAGAGGACATTTCATTTTAAAATGTCACTCTTCTGCTTTTGATCCAAGTCAACATTATGCACACAAACAGAATGAGAGGTGCTCAAAGGGAACATCTCATCTATTGAGTAAGAATGTTGACAGATTGATTCCCAGTTTATACATACAGCTGAAGGATGCAGGAATAGTCCAGAAGTGGTAAAATGGACTTCAGGTAGAAGAACAGTTTTTTAAAATGCTTCACTAAATAAAGATGAATGTCACACCAGTAGAAGACTAGCAAAGCAGAGATGTGGCTGGTTTTCGCTTCCAATGAGATTTGGTGGGGCTGTGGAATTGCATACCCCTCCTTCAGCATGCCATACCCAGTCTATCACCTCTGGGCTATACCACTTCATTTTGTGTGAGATTAGACCAGGCCTCTCCAGAGAAGCACTGAGATTATTAAACATGAAGGATAAAGAATCATGAGCAGTAGGAGTGTCTGTGAATTGAAAAAGTGGTCAAGACATTAAAGGGGGGAATGCATCAACTATTACTTTGGGAATATTTTATAATGAAAAGTGGCTAATACATTTAATAGATGATGATGATGATGATGATGATGATGATAGTGATAGATAGATAGATAGATAGATAGATAGACAGACAGATGATAGACAGATAGACGATAGACAGATAGACGATAGATAGATAGATAGATAGATAGATAGATAGATAGATAGATCACTTACTTAAGACTGCCATGATTAACAAAGCCAAGGTCCAAAGGAGAGACATTTCTTTTTTCTGGATCAAGCACGACAGAATCAAAAATGAATCTAGCTTTGATCAGCTTCTAGGCTTTGCACTGAACTCTATGAGAAGATCGCATGAAATGCAGACTGCCTCCTGGTAAGTAGTGTGTCTGTGTATGTTTTAAAGCAACTTAAAGATGACGGATGGTAAACCACAGCATGTGGTTAGCATCTGACTGGGTTTTCTGTGTTCTAGAGAACACAGTAATATGTTCTATAACTACTAAGAGGAATCGGCTCAACTTCTCCACCGTGTGTCTGAAATCCACACAGAAGCTTCAAAAGCAAGCTAGTAGCTAATTGGGCTAAAAAGGGGGCAGGCAATGTTTTTGGACTGTGGGCACAATTGGCAAACGGAGAAACTGTCCTGGGCACCAATGGTTGCCATGGGAGGCAAGGCAAAGCACACGGAACCTGGCCCAAAGGCCGAAGTGGGGGCTGAGCCCCAACACACTAAACAACAGGAAGCCAGATTCCGGCTGCACATCAGGAAAAACGTCCTGCCTGTTAGAGCAATACGACAATGGAACCAATTTCCTAGGGAGGTGGTGGGCTCTCCCACACTGGAGGCGTTCAAGATGAGGCTGGACAGCCATCTGTCAGGGATGCTCTGACTTGGATTCCTGCATTGAGCAGGGGGTTGGACTCGATGGCCTTGTAGGCCCCTTCCAACTCTACTATTCTGTGGTTCTATGATTCTATGAACACCTTTGAACCCACAGTTTTCCAAACCAACAGGAACCTATTTCACAGTAATCCCAGCTGCTGGTAAGAAAATGTGTTCATTTTAAAAATATATATTTTGGAGGAGTAGGGCACCTTGGTGGGTGCCAAGAAAGGTGTCTAGAAGTGCATTGGTGCCCAGCCCACAGACACTATGTTGCCTGTCGCTGGGCTAAAAGGTACAGAGAGATTTCTTCCATTTTCTCTACCCAAATTGTAGGAAGAGAAGAAGATGACAAAGGTGAAGCTCACATTTGCCTATATCTGGTATTTATATCCCCTCTTTTGCAAAGAAAAAAAAATCAGCATGGTGGCATGCAAGAAGAGAGATAAATAATCAAGATTTAGTTGAGTCTAGCTATGGGTGAATCTGTCAATTTTACTTTCTCTCACTTTTGATATTTTTTAGAAAAAACAAATCTCAGTTTCTTTCACTCCCGAATAAAAAGTGCTGTTTAAATTCTGGTAAATTATTATTTAAAACAAATGAACTGAAATGAAGTTCTCGCCCGTCTGCACCAGCCACATTCAAGGCCTATGTTGTACCTGCCTCCCATGTAGCTGTTAAAGATGAGGAACCTGTCAGAAAAAGGTAGCGACCCTAATTTAGCACTAACATGGTTAACTACATAAGACATCAAACCCAGACTCTTCAGTGCCAGTACCTCAAAGCCCGGGGCCTGGATGGACAAATCCGTTTCTTCCACATTTTCTTTTCTTCTTAATATGGACTTAATGGGTTGTATGCAATGGGTTGACACATTCCACAAGGTTATATCCTTTTCTTTACATAGCGCACGTACATCTGTGCGTGCTCAGAGATTAAAACTATAGAGCAAAGGCGTAAGCAAGGGAAGCAGTTCAGCACACACCAGCCATTTCTTGTACACCAGGTTATCAGAAAAACAAAAGCACATATTCTTAAGCAGCTCACTAAACTGGAATTTTCCAGTTTAGGGTACATCTTGACCCAAAGTTCTACACACAGGGCAACTCCTTCTACACACTCTATGCAGCTCTCATTTGGCCTTCATTTAGTTCACCATGCTTTGCAATGTTTTTATCACACTCTAGTCTTGAGGGAGACCTTAGTTCTTGCTTCCTAACACTATACACTTTCTGGTATTTTTCCACACTTCTCCACAAGCCTTTACTCCAACTTTCCCTAACTTGGTGCTTCCCACAGAGGTGGGACCAGGGAAAAGGGGCATGGCTATATGGAGAACCCCAGCAGGCCAGACTGGACCCCCGGTGTGCCAGATGCAGCCCACAGGCCTAAGGTTCAACACCTTGGATCTACTCTTTGATCATGGTGTAATGGTTTATGCTTCAAGAGTGCTGCCCATTGTGGATTTTTTTTTTAATCAGTACTGTTTATGGATAATTGGAACCAAAACATAGTTGCAGACAAACATGACACTGACGTGAAATTTGGTATTCAAACATGTCATTCAAAAATCTCAAACTTGACCCTGATGGACTAAAGGAAGTCTAAACCCAATATCCTTCCCATATTATGAAGTTTTTCTACAAACCCCAGGAATGGATCTTTGTGGGGTGTGTCTTTTTTTACCATGTGTGTTTCAAGCACATTAGGAAAAATATATATTTGGATTTTTGCCAGCAAAAACAACTTGAAATAATTGTTTTTAATAAAGGTTTGTCAAACTCAGTTAATTGTTAAAGGTGTAATGCAGTTAATGCTTCTTTTATTCACATGTTTTGGAAATGACTGATAGTTGCCTCCTTTTGGGAGGAAGTTGTTATAGGGATAAACTTTGTATTGGAAAGCTCTTTAATATTCACTGATGTAAATGTTCTCTTACTTACCTGCTTTTTGGAATGTAATGCATGGTCAATATAAATGGATGTACTCCTCCTCCATATTAAATCAATGGTGCAGCTTGGCTGGCTCTAGGTTTCCCTCTAGTGACTAAAAGTATCACAAGAAGACATCTTTGATGTTCAGAAGGGCAAAAGCTTTGAGATGCATCTGTATTACAGATTTAAAAGGAGCTCAGGATTTCTCTCAAACAATTCTCAACTAGAATCGGTCCGTTTTGCTTTCTCCTGCATTGGATTTTTTTTTTACTCTCAAGAGTCTCAAGTTCTTTCTCGCCTAATAATTCATGCTGGAAATAGCTGCAGCTATTGAATTTGTCTGGTGCAGATGAGTGATAATTTTGTTTCAGCTCAGTTGTGATAAGAATTTGCCAAAATTACTAGTGGATTGTATAATATTAATGTATAGATTGTGAGATGTTTGGCCTACTGGTATGATTATTTAAATTCTGTTATGACTTCTAATTGTTAACTCATTATCTGGAAATATTGATGTACTTTATATCACTTTTGCTGTAAGCCACTTCCAGCATGGTTTTACCATGGAACAGCAGCACACAAATAAACTGTTGTTGCTGAAAATTGGGGGTGGCCTGATATCACACCCACCCCATGCTGAATTCTGTGGAAAGTTTGAATATTCCATTGGACTGCTCTGATATGATGCATATGCATTGGAAATATTTACTTCTTCTGTAATTTGGTGTGCATAATCAATTGTGCCTTATTTGTTTATGCACATTTATAAACCACTAAGGGCACAATCCTATGGGGATAGGGGGCTGCCTCCGAACTCAGAGGCGACCGCGTATCCAATGCAGGGCAGGAGAAGCATGGAGGGGATCATTCCCTCCACGCTTCTCCTGCCCTGCATTTGTGGCTAGACAGCTGAGGGAAGGCAGAGCAGGGGAGGATGCTGCCGGATGACACATAGCATGTGTCGTACCGGCATTTCCACCTTCCTTGCCCTGGAACGCCCACCGGAATGCCCCATTTTGGCCTCTCCACACTCCTCTTCCAAGCATGGGGCCATTCCATGCTGCCTGCAAGGCAGCACGAAAGTGGGGTGGGGGGGGAAGGTCAGTTCTCTGGGAACCGCTCCGAGGTCAGTTCCCGGAAAACCACATATCCTATGGCCATCTAGCCACTGACTAGCAGCCATAGGATTGCTCCCTCCATATATTTCTTTTATGCAATATATTGATTAGTTGCAGTTCTGTATGGGTCCCTTGCATGTTGTATGTTTTTGTTGAGTTGTAATTGGAGGTCATGTCTTTTCTGTTTTGTGTGTTCGAATATTAGACATTTCAGTCTGCCCCTAAATAGGTATCATGAAAAGGGGCATTCTGAGGGCATGGGATGGCAAGTAAGTCCACTGAATTTTAAAATTTATTTTTATTTTTTATTACATTTATATCCCACCTTTTTCCTCTTGCAAGGAACCCAAGGTGGCTGATATTGCCCCCTCCTCTCCATTTTATCTTCACAAAATCCTTGTGAGGCAGGTTTGGGTGAGAGTCAGTGACTGGCCCTAAGTCACCCAGTCAGCTTCAGGGCCAAATAGGGACTAGAACCCAGATCTCCTGAATCTCAGTCCAGCACTCTAGCCACTATACTACACTGTCTCTCAAGGGTTGTTTGGTTTATTTCATGGTGCTGCATGGATGTTGGTTGTACCAGAAAAGTTAACTATACAAAATAATATAAAATATGCATACGCAATCAACATCTCATAGCAATCAATGTAATTTGCCATGTAACTTCAATGTGACATTGGTTATGGAATGCCTTCTCCACTGAGCTCTGCCTGGTGCGAACAATGCCATATTTTCTGGGTCAGGTTAAGATTTCCCTCTGCTCCCAGGCATTTGACAGCATATGATAATGGGTTTTTTTACTGGGCCTGGGGTTTTATTATTGAGTGGTTTGTAAATGGTTTTTATATCATGTTTTATATTGTATTTCTGTCTTTTGTAAACTGCCCAGAGAGCTCTAGCTACTAGACAGCATATAAATGTAAATAAAATACTAGTAATAATTATGATAATGTGTGAACTTGCTGAGAACTGGTGCACTGAAACATCTGGTTATGTTTTCTATAGCAGGAGTTTTACACTCTGCCACTGGGTGGGTTTTTGTCATGCTCTCTTTGTCATTCTCTTCACTGTGGCGCTCAAGGCACAGAAGTAGACAGCAGTGTCTCTCAGCTCAACGGATGCCTTTCTCAAATGGAAGGACTTCTCCTTTTTGTCCAGCTTTGCTGAAAACATCCTCTGCTGCTTTGGGGCCTTCTCATCTTGACTGCCGTAGGTGGATAGCAAAAGCTGAGGGGCATCGCGTGAGCGTTGCTCGTACCAGAAAAGTGTTGGGACGTAAGAGGTGTCATATCTGCAGTGCAGCCAAAGAGGCTGTCCTACTTGGATGGAAACAAGAGCATCTGTTTGGTTGACAGAGTCTCCATGGACCTTTCCTGCAAAAACCAAACAAAAACTTAAAAATGTGGAAATTGGTTATTGAATTTGGCAGAGAATCTCCAGGGAGTCTAAGGGATGTCAGAAACACTGAGAAATAAACACAGAGAGCATATGAAGACTCTTTGCTTGAAACCTTGGAAGTGCCTTTTGTAAGGGGAGGAGAGGAAGGAAAGTGGAATTTCAGAACTGGATAGATTTCTTGCATGACCCTGAGTGCTGACACACCCATCCGGTTGCCCTCCAACCTATTAACTAATAAATTAGTTGGCTATACCAGTACCTGGCAACAGAGCTCTTGATAACAGTGGAGAAATTTCTGTCATCTACCACTCAAAATAAGTTTCTATTACACAAAAGTGAACATGAAGAGGATCTTATATTCTGCTCAGTAATCAGGTTGGATTTGGACTAGCTAGAGCCTCATCCTGATAATCACCTGGACCTGAACACAGAGCTTTTTTGTATGTTGAGTGTTTTCTTGAGGTGCTTCTCACAGCAAAAGGCAGAGAGCCCTGTTGTCAGGACCCTGGATGTACCTAATCCAGGGGTGTTGACCCTCTTCCAGCCCAAGGCCTGAATTCCATTTCTGAGAAGTTCTCGGGGGCTGCATTCCAGTGGCGGGCAGGACTGAAGGCAAAAGGGCCAAAATTACCAGCACATTTTAGCCGATTTATTTATTTATTTTATTACATTTCTATACTGCCAATAGCCAAAGCTCTCTTCAAGCTCTTACTTGGGAGAAGCATTTCAACTTTTTATAAAGGGAAGAAAACTACACAAAAGCTGGGAAGCCAGCAAACCATCCATGGCTGGTGAAAGGAGGTGGGGTCAGGGGAAGGGGGCATGGCCATCTACAGAACCAGGGAGGGACAGATTGGGTCCCCAGGCTTAAGGTTGTGTACCCCTGACCTAAACAGATACAGATAATCTGAGATATTCATTGGCACACCAGCTGAACACTCACACTCTTTCCTTACAAGAGGGCTGCATCACTGATCCACCAACACTATCCACACAAAGATGTCCTAATGTGGGAGAAAGCCGAAACTGTGCAAAGACACCCCACATTGGGACCCCCACCCCAAGGATCGGATCCACCTTCTTTTCTGATCCTGTTTCCCTTTGGTAAGAGAAGACTGATGGACCAGGTGAGAAGAGGACGGAGAGTGATTCTCTAGCAAGATCTTGTCTTGTTCCTTCTTTTTGTTTGGTTCCCTTACACTTCTCATCTTATGTATTTATTTATTTCATGTATATCCTTTTTCCTTCAAGGAACCCAAGGCACCTTACATGGTCCCCCTCTTCTCCATGTTATCCTCACAACCCTGTGAGGAAGGTTAGGCTAAGATTCAGTGTCTGGCCCAAAGTCACCCAGTGAGCTTCATGGAAAATTCTCATGGAATTTTCCAGGGAACGTTCTGGAGCAGATGATAAAGCAATCCATCTGGAAGCACCTTGACAACAATGCCGTGATGACTCGAAGCCAACATGGATTCGTCAAGAACAAGTCCTGCCAGACAAATCTGATCTCATTTTTGGATCAAGTAACCTCCCTTGTAGACCGTGGGAATGCTGCAGACATCATATACCTCAACTTCAGCAAAGCTTTCGACAAAGTGCCCCACGATATCCTGATGAGCAAACTAGCTCAAAGTGGGCTAGATGAAACAACGATCCGGTGGATCCACAGTTGGCTACAGAAACGGACTCAAAGAGTGCTTATCAATGGGACCTTCTCAAACTGGGGAGAGGTAACGAGTGGGGTACCGCAGGGCTCAGTCCTGGGCCCAGTGCTCTTCAACATTTTGATTAATGACTTGGAGGAGGAGGTGCAGGGAATGCTGATCAAATTTGCAGATGACACAAAATTGGGCAGGATAGCTAATACTTTGGAAGACAGAAACAAAATTCAAAGTGATCTGGATAGACTGGAGCGCTGGGCAGAAAACAACAGAATGAAATTGAATAGGGAGAAATGCCAAGTTCTGCACCTAGGAAAAAGAAACCAAATGCACAGTTACAAGATGGGGGATACATGGCTCAACAACACTACAAGCGAGAAGGATCTTGGAATTGTTGTCGATCACAAGCTGAATATGAGCCAACAATGTAATGTGGCTGCAAAAAAGGCAAATGCTCTTTTGGGCTGCATTAATAGAAGCATAGCTTCCAAATCCCGGGAAGTACTAGTTCCCCTCTACTCAGCACTGGTTAGGCCTCATCTGGAGTACTGTGTTCTGGGCACCGCACTTTAAGAAAGATGCAGACAAACTGGAGAGGGTTCAGAGGAGGGCAACAAAGATGATCAGGGGACTGGAAACAAAGCCCTATGAAGAGAGACTGAAAGAACTGGGCCTGTTTAGCCTTGAGAAGAGAAGACTGGGGGGAGATATGATAGCGTTCTTCAAGTACTTGAAAGGTTGTCACAGAGAAGAAGGCCAGGATCTCTTCTTGATCATCCCAGAATGCAGGACACGGAATCATGGGCTCAAGTTACAGGAAGCCAGATTCCGGCTGAACATCAGGAAAAACTTCCTGACTGTTAGAGCAATACGACAATGGAACCAATTCCCTAGGGAGGTGGTGGGCTCTCCCACACTGGAGGCATTCAAGATGAGGCTGGACAGCCACCTGTCAGGGATGCTCTGACTTGGATTCCTGCATTGAGCAGGGGGTTGGACTCGATGGCCTTGTAGGCCCCTTCCAATCCTACTATTCTATGATTCTATGATTCTATGGCTGAGTGGGGACTAGAACCCAGATCTCCTGAGTCCCAGTCCAACACCCTAACCACTATGCCACACTGGCTCTCATCTACCTTCCATTTAAGCTTCATACCAGTGCTACCATGTTCAATTTTGAATGATTACACTGAAGACATTGACTACGCTGGAAAACAAAAAAAAGGGAAACCGGTCAAGGATGAAATGAGAAATTTCCATGACCAGCCAGGTGAAGAGAGAGACAGAGAGAGGAGGAGGAGGAGGAGACAGAGACACATAACCATTAGAATGTCTCTGAGATGTTTTACGCAACACTTGTAGTGTTGTTGAGCCATGTATTTTAAGTAAAGGATAGAAGATGCAATCCTAGAAGAAACACAATGTACTGGGCATTCAGTGGGAACACTGAATGGGGCGGGTAGAAAAAAATGAAAGAGGAGTCTTGGAGACCTGACCAAAGGCAGATCGAGTTTAGCATCCTGTTTTCCCACAATGGCCAACCAGGTGCCTCTGGGAAGTCCATGAGCAAGTCATGAAGGCAATAACCCCCTGTTGGTCCTCAGCAATGGAGATTCTGATGGCTACTGTCTTTGTCATTGTTTCAACAGGTGAGGAAATAGACAAAGACATGTGAATAAAAATGCTACTCACTTGAAGTGAATGTCAATAACATAATAAAAGCTGATGCGAAGATCATGGCGAGGAATCTGCACGCCGAGATCTAATGTCTTTGAAGCTGGGTTGGATTTCAAATGATCATCTCCTCATTTGCCGGCTGCTTCTCAGGGTCTCTCCCCGCCAGCAGGTTCTACCTGCATTCTGCAGCATTAGAAAGCAGAGCTGCCTTGTCAAGGTTATCTTCCTTCCTTCCGGTGCGAGTTTAACCGCTTGTGGTTTTCTGCTTTTTTCTGTAGAGTGACGTCAATGGAGTCAACTTTGCATCAGCTCGCAGTCATGGATGGGGTCCAAACTTTTGAAGGCAAGCTTTATAAAACACAAGAGAAGGGCAGTCACATCTGCTAATGCACAGAGTGGTGGTGCAAACACTGTATGAGGAAGGAGTTTGGGAAGCAAAGTGGAGCAATCAATCCCCCAGCCAAGAATTTAAACATGCTACTCACTCATATCTCTTTGCGCTAGGAAGGAATACGCTCTTGTGCCATCTAGTGGGGATTGGGGAAGTGGAGTATAATGCACATGAAAAACAAGCCTTTGGGGGTCAAACTACACATTGCACAGCATGTAGCTGAGCCTGAACTTTTTCTTTACTTAATGTAACTGTGTGTGACCCCAGTTCAGATCAGGACCAGCATGTAATGGGAGGGGAGGATTAAAATGTCTTCTCCTCACCCCCATTTACTGCCTGAATCCCCACCCCCACCTAAGCTCAGGGATTTTTTAAAGCCTCCATTGATTCCAATAGAGCATTTTCTTCTTTTTTTTAATCCCTATGCAGTTGGGGGTGGGGGATTGGGGGAAGCAAATGGGGTAAGGCTTAATCCTCCCCACCCAGTGTGGACTCACCAGACAGAGACTTGATCTGCAAATGAGTAGCCCTTTCTTGTGCAAAACAGTTGGTCTTCAGGCAGTACAGTTCTAGAGCTTAAACTGCCCCAAACTGCCTGGCCCTAATTAGCTTAAACTGCCCCAAAACTGCCTGACCCAAATGAGCCTAAACTGCCCTAAACTCCCAGGCCCTAATTAGCTTAAACTGCCCTAAACTGCCTGACCCAAATGAGCCTAAACTGTCTGGCTCTAATTAGCCTAAACTGCCCTAAACTGCCTGACCCAAATGAGCTTAAACTGCCCTAAACTGCCTGCTCCTAATGAGCCTAAACTGTCTGGCCCTAATGAGCTTCTCTCAAGTTCTCTGTGAGAAAGGAACTACAGTGGGACAGAGAGCTGCTGCTCATCTAACATTATACATCCTATACAGAAGTAGAAAGGCTTCCTCAGGCCCTCCCTCAGGGTGGGTCTTCCCCCAATTGTCTCCGATGACTGGCTGATCTGGTAGAGCATCTCAATTCCCCCATTTACTCCACCCTCTTGGCGTGACATCGTGCCCGTGCGTCTGTCAAGACTCCCCCTCTGTGACTTACTTCTTTCCCACAGAACAAGCGCTGTGCTGAAAATTTCCCCCACATGTTTTTCGGCCATTCCCATTCAATTTGATAGAAGAGCAATTGCTTCTGAAAAGAAATTCAGTGGTGAAGAAATTTTGGAGACATTATCATGGGTTGGGTTTGGGTTTCTTGGGCTCACCTTGCTTAGGAGGTGATCGAGGAGGGATCATGTCCTGTTTTTCATTGTACAATCATCTCTCTGGAAGCCTGTGGCCTCCTCAGCTTCCCACACTTCAATTAAATCCCAGTGGAAGGGATCATGGGGCAAATCCTCCCATAGGGCTTCTTTTTTTCTTTTTTTTTCTTCCAGATCAGGACATGTAGGCAGCCTGGGAGGCTAGCTGTGATGAGGAAAGCTCAAAAACACCACAAAAATACATTATAAATCATCCTGAATGAGGCAGAACAATGGAAGCCGCTTTCATGGGGGGAGAAAAATTCAGGAAATAGGAAGACAGATTTTGGCAGAGCACCAGCTCCACCTCATCCCTGGAGCTAGATGCAATACTGCCCCACCTGCATTGCAGTGGATGAAAACTGGGGGCCAGCCTGCCAAGATGGTTGACGCTGTCACAGCATGAAAACCCCCAAACACCTTACCAAGAAAGAAAGAAAGAAGGTACAAGCCCTGCCAATGGGGAGCCCTAAGTGTGAGGAATTGTAGAGACTTTCTCCGCCCCCTGGAGAAATTCGGTGAAATTGTCTCCCAAATTTCTCTGCCCACAAGTCAGGTGGAGAATTGCAAGAGGCCATTTGGACACTGCTCTACACAGAAGAGAGAAGCAGTATCTGTGCCTGGCCCACCTGATTATCGGGCCCTTGGGAAGATTCTTCTCTGACTCCTAATGCTTCTTGGAAATTTCCTCCCTGGCATTCTGACCCATGTCTTCTCCTTCACACTTTGCCTCTGGTTCTGATTCTGATTCAGATTCTTCAGTCTCCGCAAGGAGCCCAGGTTCAATCCTGACAGCTATTCAATGAACGTAATGCATCATTTGACCCTTAGGGGAATGGGAGAATCAAACACCCAACTGCACATCTTATTCCAAAGAAATCTTCAGGCCTCCCAAGTCTGCAAAGCTTAAAAACAGCCTTCTGCTAACAGAAGATGCTTTCTGCCTGCAGAAGGACAACCCTCGATGCAACCCACTGTCATATCATATCAGAGATGGATGATAGATGGATGGATTTGAATGGCTTAGATTGGGGGTCTCCAGAGATGGTGCCTGTGGAAGCCTCCCTTGGTGCTTTCTTGCCCCTCCTGAACTTATTTTATTTATATATTTTAATTCATTAGAAAAAATGGGGAGGCTGACATTCTGCAAACCAAAGTGTCGGCCTGCAGGACCCCTTCATTATGATGACTGCCTCGGGGGACCCACATGGCAAGTAGCTCAGTGTGGTAGAGCATCTACTTTGCATGGAGAAGGTCCCAGGTTTGATCCCCGGCTTCTCCAGGTAGGGCGAGGAAAGAATCCTGCCTGAAACCCCGGAGAGCTGCTGCCAATCAGTGTCGACATTACTGGGCTGGATGGTCCAATGGTCTGACTCAGTATAAGGCCACTGCCTATGTTCCTATGACTGCCCAAGTTACTTGTCTCTGAGCCTCATCACTTTGTACAGAAAACCGTGGGTTCCCAAGAGTGGAACTCAAACCCCACCTCTGCCCTGTTCTCCTCCTCCTCTTCCTCTTTCTTGGGTAAGTTACTTTCTCTTTCGATCTCCACAGTTTGCCTTCTAGGGAATGGGTGTTTTGTGACTGTCCACACTCCCATGGCAGCCTTTTGGTGAGAACACCCATGTCATTTTCAAAATCCCAAATGCGCTAACTGACCCCAAATGGTTGGGGACCCCTGGTTTAGATGTATGCTATGTTGTATGTATGGTGTGCTTGTGACACAGTTGGAGCCTGGATTACGGAAAGATGATCTGTGCAGTTCCAGGACCATGTATGGATACAGTGCTTAGTGGTTGCAGACTTGTAAATTCATAAAATACCTCTACAGCTTGGATTGCACATCTGGGATAAGAGCTTGCAGGTTGGAAGGCAGCTTTGAGCCCCAGATCTTCTTACAGTAGATATTTAGCATTAGCGAAATTCTCTTTCAAGGTGTGTGCCCCATTCAAAGCCCCAAGGACGAGTACGGGTCCTCCAAAAATACTTGCAAATTGCTAGATGTGTATTCGCATGTGATTTGCACAAAGTTGCCAGTTTGATTTTGCAAAATCTTCCTAATTTCTTTCCCCTTTGTTCTCATGACTGAAAAGATAGCAGGTGAGGCAGACGTCCTCGTCAACTTCCTGCTAATATGTGATGTAGGGATGGATGGAATCCCTACCTTCTGGTTTTTGGGGGAATCCGCCTGGGGGGGAGGCAATCCATTCCTTGCCCCTGGAATCCTCTGGAGTGGCTCCACGTCGGGAGGATTTCACGGAGCTGCACTCCAGCTCCATAGCACTGGCGAGACGGTAATGGCAGCCACCATTACCGTATTGCTGGGAGGAATACAGCCACAAATAGCATAATGGACGCCACTTGCAGCCGTAAAGCCCTGAGTTTTACCTGAATAGAGCCATAAAAGGCTGCAATCAGGTTAAACTCAGGGCTTTACGGCCGCAAGTGGTGTCCAATATGCCATTTGCGGCTGTATTCCTCCCAGCTATACGGTAATGGTGGCCGCCATTACTGTATCACAAATGCTGCAGAGCTGGACTGCCATTCTGCAGGGAATCCTCCAGACGTGGAGGTAAGGGAGCCGTTCCGCTGTGGATTCCGGAGGCCGGATTCCAAAGAATTCAGCCTCATTTGAATCCATGGCAGAATTCTCCGCCATCCCTAATGTGATGTATGCTCATTGCTTTGAATCATGTTCTTTAAAAAAAAAAAAAAATGAAGTGTATTGTTTGTAAAAAGTGGAAGATCAGTAGGGATGTACAAAAGTCACTTACCGTTTCGCGGATCTGCTTCACGGTGGGGGGGGAGGCGCTCCATCCCTCCTCCCGGAATCCTCGACAGGGGGGAGGCGCTCCGTCCCTTCCCCCGGAATCCTGCCCAGCCGGCTCTGCTCCATGGGGATTCTGCGGAGCCACCGGCCGGCTCCGCCGGCAGCCGGACATCCAGCCGCTGGGCAGCAGGGATGCAAATGGCGGTGGCCATAGCTGCCGCCATTTGCGTCCCTATATTTAACCATGATAGGCTACGTAAATATTTACGTAGCCTATCACAGCAAAGTAAAAAAAATGCATACGCAAATGGCGGCGGCTACGGCAGCTGCCATTTGTGTTCGCTATTTTTCACCGTTCTAGCCTATGTAAATATTTACATAGGCTAGAATGGCTAAAAATAGCGAACGCAAATGGTGGCCGCCATAGCCGCCGCCATTTGCGTATGCTGCACACAGCCGCGGCCAGCCAGGAGACCAGCTGCCCCCACTGCCCCCACCCCCGCTGCCCCCGCCACTGCCACCCCTGCCCCTGCCACTGCCGCACCTTCTGCCACCGCCGCTGCACCTTCTGCCACCGCCACCACACCGTCTGCCGCCGCCGCACCTTCCACCGCCGCTGCACCGCCACAGCCGCACCGCTGCCGAAGCCACCGCTGCATCTGCCCCACTTAAGCTTCATCCCGGGGGGTTCTGTGGGGAAGGCGGGGGGGCAGGAGGCCATTCCGCCACGGATTCCTGGGGGCCGAATGCCTGTGCATTCAGCCTCACTGGAATCCATGGTGGAATTCTCCTCCATCCCTAAAGATCAGCCTGTAAGTAGGGATGTCAGAGAATTCCACCCGAATTTTAAATGGATCAAGTTCTGACAAATCCAGTCTGCGGAATCCTCCTCACAATGGGACGGCCCAGTCGACTCGGACCGGAGCTCACCAGACCCTTTTTTTTTTTTTTGTCCACTGAACAGCGGATTTTACATAAATAATCATGAAAAGAAATCTGTAAATCGGAAAAGGAGGAAGAAGAATGTGCTTTTTACAAGCATTTTCCTGAGGCTTTCTTTCGCTGGGGCTGAATCTTGAAATCCACGGAAATCCTCCATCTTTTCTGTTTATTGTCTGTGGGGGTGAGGTCAGGTGAGGTCAGGTCAGGTGAAGTCAGGACAGCTCTGGTGAGGTCAGGTCAGGTCAGATCTGGTGAGGTCAAGTGACCGGAAGTTACATGGGGAATCCCTGCGAAGGGCTTTACCCTTACAGAGACCGATGGCAGGCGCACGAAAAGGATTTTTCAGTGGTACTTACAGAATTTTTTATGTAAGTTGGGTGAGCCGGAAAAAAATGGGGGAATCCAGGGCATGCAGATGGTGGAACAGGGCAGCCCTTGGCTCTGCGGAATTCTCACGGAGCAGTGCCGCTCCATGAGGATTCCAGGGGGGAGGAACAGATCGCCTCCCCCCCACCCCATGGATTCCCCCTGGAACGGACAGTGGGGAATCCGTACATCCCTACCTGTAAGGAATATGAGAAGGAGGTCTAGATTGCCCTCAAGTGGCTAAAAATATAAAAACAAGAACATTCTGTGTTGAGAAGTGGAAAAATATGCAGGCATCATACAGATTTAAAAGGAGCACAGGATTTCACTCAAACAGTTCTTGACACCCACACAAAATGGACAACTCCTAAATTTCTTTGGGAGAAGCAATGGTTATAGACCGCACCACCATTCCAAGGGTAATCTGGGAGTGGGAGAAAACAACAGCTGGAGAGCACAAAGAAGAGAATTGGATGTTGATGCCACCATAGATGGTAAGAAATACTTTAAAAAATAAAAATAAAAAATGCCCCCATACACTACAATGGAAAGCAGGGGCCCTGAAAATAGTTCAAGAATTTTTGGGTGCTGCTGATATCAGAGAGAGAGAGAGAGAGAGAGCATTTTGAAGGAAGTATATTTTTAATTTATCTATTTACTGATTATTTTTGTATCCCACCTTTCCTCCAAGGACCCCATGGTGGTATGACTGATCCTAATCCCTTCAATTTTATCCTCACAACAACCCTGTGAGGTAGGTCAGGCTGAGAGTCAGTTACTGGCCGAAGTCACCCAGTGAGCTCCATGACAGAGTGGGGACTAGAACCATGTCTCCCTAGTCCAACTCTCTAAGCACTACACCTGTATTTGGAACAAGGATACCTGAAAGGCCACCGTCTCCCATACAAGCCAGCCCAGGTTTTAAAATCTTCAGGGGAGGCAATTCTCTCATTCCCACTGCCATCCAAGGCAGGTTTCGTAGGGATACAACACAAGGCCTTCTCGGTGGCTGCTACCAGGATTTTGAACTCTCTGTCAAGGGAGCCTAGGTTGGCCCTTTCTCTATTCCACCAATAAGCAAAGATGTTTATATTCAGACAGGCAGGAACTTGGCATCTAAGCTGGCCTGTTCCTGAAAGGGGAATACTGGGAGTTTTAGGACTTTCTTCTGACTAAACCTGCATAGGATTGTGCCCTGTGTTGTGTTTTTAATTTATTTGGTTTTGATGTTACATTTCAATTAAGGTTTTGCTTTGAATCTGGATTTTATGAACAGCCAACTCGAGTGCCTGTTCTTGGCAGAAAGGTCAGCTGTAAATTAAATAAATACATATATAAATACTGAAATAAAGTGTGATTATTAGAAGTTTTGCTCTTCCCCCAAAAAGATACCAGGATAGTGGTATCATCCATTGCCTGAGGATGTATCCATTTGCTGAGAATTGTGCACAGTAAAATGTCATGTAGCAGGAATTCTGCACTCTTCCACTGGGTGGGTTTTTGGCCCACGCTTCTTGTCATGCTCTTCACTGTGTCGCTCAAGACCCTTTCTGCAGCAACAACAACAAAATGTAGACGTTGGTTATTGAATTTGTGTTGGGATCTCAATCCACAATTTCCTTAGATTGTGGGAAGCCCACAAGTGGGGCTTGAAGGCAATAATAAGCCACTCCTGCTGCACAGTAGCCCAGCGGCTAAAACTCCGAGGGTTCCAGCCTCTGAACATGGAGATGAGATGACCGGTATGGTTCATTTGGTTGAAAGGAAGCAAATAGCCAAAGGTGTGAGAACTATCCTGCCCAAAAGACTGATTACAAGGTAAAGGTAGAGTTACTACCTGGTAAAGGTCTGAGCCCGAGTACACTAAACAGGCCCTTGGAACCCACAGTTCTGAACACCAACAGAAGCCAATTTCACAATATTGCCCGCGGCTGATAAGTAAAGGTGTTGATTAAAAAAATGAAAAAGTGGTTGGGGCAGGGAACCTCTGTGGCTGTTCCACCAGTAAATATGTTTATGTTCAGGCGGGCCTGGGCATGTGAGCTTGACTGTTGCTGAACAGGGATTTAATTAGTGGGTCCTATTTAATTATTTTATTGTTGTGTTGTTAATTTATTTGTACATTTCAATTAAGATCTTGTTTTCAATCTGGATTTTCTTGTCAATGACCTCAAGTGCCATTTTTTGGGCAGGAAGGTGGGCTGTCAATCAAACACAGAAATGAATAAATACTGAAATGAAGGGTGATTATTGGAAGTGTTGCTCTACCACCCCAAAGCTGTCTGCAAAATGTCATGGAAAAGCCATTGCCTGTGATTCATCCACTTGCTGAGAATTAGTGAAGGGTAACATGTTAGGGAGGAGGAGTTCTGCACTCTGCCACCGGGTGGGTTTTTGTTCTGCTCTCCTTGTCATTCGCTTCACTGTGTCGCTCAAGGCACAGAAGTAGACGCCCGAGTCTCTCAGCTCTGCAGATGCCTTGGTCAAATTGAAGGACTTCTCCTTCTTGTCAAGCTTTGCTGAAAACTTCCTCTGATGCTTTTTGGTTTCCTCATCTTGATGGTCAAGGCTGTATAACAAGAGCTGGGGGGCTTGGTGTAGATGCTGCTCGTACCAGAAAAGGACTGGGGAGATGGAGGTGTCATATCTGCATGGCAGGAAAACCAGCTGACCCTCTTGGAGGGTAACAAGAGCTTCAGTTTGGGTGACCGAGTCTCCGTAGGCCCCATCTGCAACAACAACAGCAACAGCAACAAATGTAGATTTTCATAATTGAATTTGTCTTGGAATCTCCAAGGATTCCTCAAGGGTGTTAAGAACACAGAGAGTACACTTAGATGTAACTTCCTTCGATTGTGGGAAGCCCCCAACTGGGGGGCGAAGTCAGGAGTAGCCCTCTCCTGCTGCACAGTAGCCCAGGAACTAGAACTCTGAGGCATCCACCCACTGAACCTGGAGACGACTGGTATTGTTCATTTGGCTGAAAAGAAGCAAATAGCCAAAGGAGTACAAAGGTTTCTAAGAAACACGGCTGGCCCTCCCCCAAGCTAGAAAAAGGCAATTTCTTCAGCCATCGCTTTGGAATTATTTCATAATGAAAAGCAGCTAATGCCATTAATAAAATAAATAAGTAAACCACTCACCTAAAACTGCCATGATTAACATAGCTAAGATGCAAGGGAGATGCATTTTTTTTCCCTTGGTCAACCAGGACAGAATCAAGAAGGAATCTGGTTTTGATCAGCTTCTAGGCTTTGCGCTGCACTGTATGGGAAGATTTGGTGAAATGCAGGCCGCTTTTGCTAGTAGGTGTTTTGCTTTGTAATGCAACTTACAGGTGGGGGAAGGGAGACCACGGGATGTGGTTAATGTCTGTCTGGGTTTTCTCTCTTCTGGAGAAAACGACAATCTCCTGTATTGTTCTGTATTGAGATGTCCTGTATTGTTCATTTGGCTGAAAAGAAGCAAACAGCCAAAGGAGTGCAAAGGTTTCTGACAAACATGGCTGGCCCTCCCTAGGCAGAAAGAGGCGATTTCTTCAGCCATCGCTTTGGAATTATTTCATAATGAAAATAAGCTAATGCATTTAATAAAATAAATAAATAAACCACTTACTTAAAACTGCCATGATTAACATAGCTAAGATCCAAGGGAGATACATGTTTTATTGCTGGGTCAACCGGGCCAGAATCAAGAAGGAATCTGGTTTTGATCAGCTTCTAGGCTTTGCACTGCACTCTATGGGAAGACTTGATGAAATGCAGGCTGCTTTTTGCTGGTAGGTGTTTTGCTTTTTAAAGCAACTTGCAGGTGGCCTGTGGTAGACCACGGGATGTGGTTAGTATCTGCCTGGGTTTACTGTGTCTAGAGAACACAACCATCTATTTTGGAACTATTAGGGCAGCATTGTTTGCAGTAAACAGGCTCAATATCTCCATCGTGTGCCTGAAATCCACACAGCAGCTTCCAAAAAAAGCTGGTAGCTCATTGGGCCAAAAAGGGTTAGGCAACGTTTTTGGATTGTGAGCACATTAGGCAATTTGATAAACTGTCCTCAGTACCACCACCAAATGGCTGCCATGGGAGGCATGACATACGAGACGTATCCTGCCCAAGAGGCTGATTACAAGGCAACGGTGGGGTCTGAGCCCCAGCACACTAAACAAGCCCTTGGAACCCACTATTTTCAACACCAACAGAAGCCTATTTGACAGTATTCCCTGCTGCTTGTAAGAAAAGTTGTTCATTAAAATTAGAAAGTGGGTGGGATAGGGCACCGCTGTGACCGTTCCACCGATAGGCAAAGATATTTATGTTCAGGCAGGCCTTCGCATGTGAGCTTGACTGTTGCTGAAAAGGGTTTCAATTAGTGGGTCCTATTTATTTCTTTTATTGTTGTGTTGTTAATTTAATTGTACTTTGCAATTAAGATCTTGTTTTCATTATGGATTTTCTTGTCAATGACCTTGAGTGCCATGTTTTGGGCAGGAAGTAGGCTGTCAATAAAACACAGAAATGAATCAATACTGAAATGAAGGGTGATTATTGGAAGTGTTGCTCTTCCCCCCAAAAGCTGACTGCAAAATGTCATGGAAAAGCCATTGCCTGTGATTCATCCACTTGCTGAGAATTAGTGAAGGGTAACATGTTAGGGAGGAGAAGTTCTGCACTCTGCCACCTGGTGGGTTTTTGTCCTGCTCTCCTTGTCATTCTCTTCACAGTGTCGCTCAAGGCACAGAAGTAGACGCCCGAGTCTGTCAGCTCTGCGGACGCCTTGGTCAAATTGAAGGACTTCTCCTTCTTGTCAAGCTTTGCTGAAAACCCCCTCTGACGCATTTTGGTCTCCTCATCTTGACCGTCAAAGCTGTTTAGCAAGAGCTGGGGGGCTTGGTGTAGACGCTGCTCGTACCAGAAAAGGACTGGGGAGCCAGAGGTATCATATCTGCATGGCAGGAAAACCAGCTGCCCCTCCTGGATTTTAACAAGAGCTTCGGTTTGGGTGACTGAGTCTCCATGGACATTTTCTGCAAAACAACAACAAATAATACAGAACATTTTGGACGTCGGCTATTAAATTTGGCTGTGAACCTCCAAGGCCTCCTAAAGGGCATTGAGAATACAGAGAAATAAGCACAGAGACGAAGCTTCCATTTAACTTCTTTAAATTGTTGGAAGCCCACAACTGGGGCGCAAAGGCAGTAGCCCTCTCCTGCTGGATAGTAGCCCAGTGACCAGAACTCTCGGCGTTCCAGCTTCTCAACCTGGGGTTAGCTGGTATTTTTTCATTTCGTTTGAAGGGAGCAAACAGCCAGAGAGGAGCAAAGGCTTTAAATAAACAGGGCTGGCCCTACTGTTCGGGAGACTGAGGCAATTTCTTCAGGTGGCAGATGCTTGGGGAGGGGGCAGCAAAGGCAGGGTCCTGGCTGTTCCTCCTGAACCCCTGGCTGTTAGAGGACAGAGCTGTGTATCCCACACACACACACACACACACACACACACACCATCGCCTAAACTAGCCTGCTGCCTCAGGTGTGGTGGAAGATACCACCACAAAGCCAGTATTGAAGTAAGATTCCACCGTTAGTTCACCTAGCATGGACATGGAATAGGAATGGAGAGCTAACATGTCCTTCAGCTCAGGTCCCCAAGTGGTAATACAGCTGCTACTCACTTGAAGTAAAAGACAGTAATGCAATTAGCACTGCTGCGAAGATCATATTGAGGACTCTTGTGGTCTCGCTCTAACGTGGCTGAAGCTGGGTTGAGTGAAAAATTATCTTCAGCAATGCCAGCTGCTTCTCAGTGTCTCTCCACCGCCTAGGTACAAAGACGCAGTATCCTGTCGCATAGAGACCAGACCTGCCTTGTGTGAGTTCTCCTTCTTCCTTCCAAGGGAAGTCTAACCCGTCGTGCGTCTCTGTTCCTTTTAGAGGGTGACTTCAATGGTGTTGGCTTCGCATGTGATATCATTCACAGTGGCACAGTGGTAAATGTTGCAGTGCAGTGCTCATCTTGACATCCCCTCAGGACAGTCCAAAATCATAGGCTCTTCTGTTGGTCCACACCAACAAACCAGTTTGAGGAATTTTCATTTGCTAGGAGCAGGTCTTTTCTAAAGTTTGTGGGTCTTAATTGCCGGTTCAAGACCTGGCCACCTTGAAATCCTTTGCATTACAACAAGGAACAAGTTTGTTGCTGGATGAATTCATTACCCCCCCCCGCCCCCGCTCATTACTGTGAGAGCTGCAGCTAAGCTCAGAGGCAACAGGGGATTCTGAGGGGGGTGGCAGATGATGTCAGCCTCCCTGCTAATAAAAAAAAGTGCTGTTGCTGTGTCCCTGCAAACCCCAGGTCCACTACGCCACTGATGATTCTGCTTGCCTTCAAGGGTGGGGTCTAAGCTTTGGAAGGCAAGTTGGAGGAAGCCAATATATGGGGTAATGCCAAGCTTTGGGGTGCTTCCAGATGGGGCTGTTATTCCACACTTACCTGCCTCATTTGCAGAATTTAGCAGAGGAGGGCAGGTCCATGCAACCTGCTCTTCAACTTGTAACTCCCCCATCCCATATTTTTCCACTGTTTCTTCTGTCTTTTACCACAAGAAATATGTTAGGAAAGAAAAGATGGAGTAGCTGCACCCTAGTCGCGCTTGGAGCCCTCTGTCTGGAATCATCTCATGATGAGGAAGCTGTCCGTCTAGTTCTGATCTGTTTGAGGCTGGGCTGGGTTAAAACAGTCTTCAATGGAAAGTTTGCTTCTTCTTGGGCTCCCAGGTACCTGCCTACATGTTGTGTTCCATGGCACAAAATCCAAGCTATACACCTCACTAGAATGTTTGTAAGAATTTTTGTTTCCCAAGGAACCTCTCCTCCTATACATAGCAGAGGTGTGGACCCAATTTTAGGTGTGTGTGTGGTGGGAGGTAAGTTCTGCCCCAAGAGGCATTTGGGGAGTACAGATGTTAGTAGGCCCCACCCCAGGCATGCCTACTTTCTCCATGCTGTGGGAGTTCCAAGCCTGTCTCAGCAGGGAGAAAGGGACCTGGCTGAGTCCCTCGTGTCATGAGTGCAAGGCATCCCCATGGGAACACCATGTGATATGTGAACAGACTCAACTCATGCTCAACCCAGCACTGCTTGGGTCCCCTGAATTGTATCCAATCTGAGATTGCAGGTAACAGCGGGGATTCCGGGGGGGGGGGATTTCTCCATAGGGTGGGATTTGGAAGCCAAACCCTGCCCCATGGAGGAATCTATGGTGGCTCTGCCCATCGGATGAAGATCCTGCTTCAGCTGGAATAGACCCATGGGTCAGTCATTCTCCTCCCATGCTCTGTATACCTCCCAAGTGACTGTTCTTGCTGCTACAGGCTATGGATTTCCATTGGGCAGCAACATGGAGATGGCCCTTCTCCACCCTCATGCCTACCTTGTGCAAGGACCTCCCCTCCAGCCTCAATGTGTTTTGGACATTCATTTGAATTTGAAACATATTCTTTTCCCTTGGGTTCCCTTCCCATGCCTTGTCCATGGGGGCCCAGTTGTCCCCCATGCAGCCTGTGGATTTCCACTCCACAGCAACACAGAGATGCGTCTTCTCCACCCTCATTCCCACCCTGTGGCAGGACCTCCCCTCTGCAATACATCAGGCCTCAAAGCTGGCATGGTTTAGGCATTTACTGAAAAAGGCTCTTTTCCCCTTGGCTTTCCCCCAGCCACGAGCTCTCTTAGCAGCAATCTCTATCATGCTACCACTGTGCATTTATTTATTTCATGAACTGGGATTTGTGCAAATGAGATGCGGAATAGAAATCTTGCTGATGAAAAAATGCACAATACATAGGAGTTGTGCTTCCTCTTTCCAAAAGTGGTTTACTCTTGGCGGTTTCGGGTTCCTTGGAGTAGAGGATATGATGCAGGTGTTGTTATGTTGAGGGGCTGGAGGAGGCGGAAGGGACCTACATAACATAAAAGGGTTTCAGGAAACCCAAGGAGTTGTACACCAAGAGAGCGGGCGGGGGGAGTGTGTGGCATAGTTATGGATGTTCAGTTAACTGAAAGACAAGGGAAGGGAAGTGGAATGTGGAAGGTGAACATCTAAAGGAGCAGTACTGCCTCCTGCTGGACAACTGTGGGGACTGATAATTTTTTCTGTAATAAACAGTAAATCAGCATCATATGGGAAGAAGACATCGCCTCTGGCCAGTCTTTCAGGGCAGGCCTCTCTCTACGTGCAGCTTTTAAACCGAGCCAAGGCCGGACATGGCCAAGGCTTAACTCTGTGCTCTCCTTTCCTCAATAGGACTGTGTCCTGGAGTCTGCGATATGGTAACAAAGATGATTGTTCCTTTGAATATGTGGCATCTGCCTTGTCCTCTCTCCACTGAGTAGCCGCAGACATCCTACACTCTTCTGAATTTGGGGTCTAAGAGCTTCCAGATCAGAAGGCCAGAATCCAAGGAAGGTTTGAGACTCTGCGCAGGGCATAAACTTTCAGTTTGGGTGTAAAAGAGTGTGTGTTCCCATGTCTATGCCAAGGGAAGGACGGAATGAAGGAAGGATAGTGTCAGGAGCGCCCTAGCTGCCTCTTGCAGTCCCCTCCAGTAGCCAACTCAGGACTCTGATGACGAGGATTCTTTCCAAGGCTTTATTCCTTTATTACTTTATGACTCTTTCAGATACTAATCACTAGCGGCTAAGCAAGGAACAGCACTGGGGAAAGATAGCAGAGTAGCCTAAGCTCCAGGTAAGGCAGTTGGTCCCCGTTTGAAGGAGAACCATGGGAAGACCCTGAACTTATGGGCTATGGAGAGATCCTCCCTCTTTCCCTTGGGTCCTCAGGACACAACCATAGTTTGAGTGCCAAACGAGCGGTACGCCTCCTTTCTGCACTCTCCATCTGTCGCCGCTCCCTGCATCTGCGTCAAGCATCCAGCAAGCCCCCCTCCAGTGCTCTCTCACTGCCAGGGTCACTATCTCTCCCAGGAATGCTGGCAGGAGGAATCTCTGCCAGCTGCTATGCTTGTGAGAGATGAGCGAGCTCCTCTCCCATGGATTGCTGTTCTTCCTCAGAATCCGAACTGCTCTGGGGCTCTATGGGCTCAGTTTCCACCCTGACAGATAGATGGATTCAGGCTTCTGTGAATTAGATAGATGATAGATAGACAGATAGACAGATAGACAGATAGACAGATAGACAGATAGATAGATAGATAGATAGATAGATAGATAGATAGCAGGCAGGCAGGTAGATGGTTGGTAGGTAGGTAGATAGGTAGGTAGGTAGGTAGGTAGGTAGATCAATCGATAGATCGATAGATCGATTGATACATCAATTTCTTGTTCTATCAAGGGATTGCTGTCTTTCAATTAAATTAGATGCAACCAGTCAGGGAATTGGCAGACAAGGCTTCTGAGCTACCATCAAGCAAAGGACCAGAGCGATGGATAGATGTGCTGTCCCAAACAACCGTCCTATGCATGAATGATAAAATGAGGGACCACCAGGGATTAAATGGTATTGGGGTGGGGCAAAGGGAGCACATTTGCTGGACTTCTGTCTGTGGAGGAAGTGGCTGAAGATTTGAAGCAGGAAGCAGGGGTTTATTTATTCAAATAATCAATAGTGTATCATGATGTAGAGGTGGAAGCTGATCCAGCAAGACCAGCCGGTGGGGAAAGAGATACAGTGCAAGCATCTACTCCCATGGAGGTTTTGCAAGGGGAAGGGTGCTCTTTGTTAAATACTATTCATCGCTCCTAGAGGAGGCATTCAAGCAGGTTGGACATCATTTCACTGTGATGGCTTCCTTCGGCCAAACCCATCGTGGGAAACAGAACTGCAACCAGTTTGAAACCGGCTTTTAAAAAACGGTATGGCAAACAAGATATAGACCAGACTGAATTCTCCCCGTCTTTAGGTATGTGTAAATGTTCAGGTGCTAGTGTGAGAGGTAAAAATGGCAATGGGGCACATTGGTAAGTATTCAAGGTCTTCATTTCGACCACATGGAGAGATTGTCCAATCTCAAAACCCACTCAGCTTCTCTCCTCAGCAGATATTTCTTGTCCTTGATGTCAAGCTTATCCAGTGCCCCAAATTTCAGATCTGTGGGGGATGCTGTTGTTCTGCATAACAGCTCGCAAGTGGGGCACCTGCTCTGTTGTCCTTAATGTTCCTCAGGTGTTCCCCTATCCATCTTTTTAAAGGTCTTGCTGTTTTTGCCACATAAAGCTTAGGGCATTTACACTGGACAGAGTAAACTCCCAAGGCCCTACTGCAGGCAGTGAAATGCTTCAGACTGTATGCCTGTTGGTTGGAGGGATTTACAAATCCTGCAGTTTTGGAGATGTCTTTCTAGTAGCTGCTGTGTCCACATAGAGTCATACAATCATAGCATTGGGAGGGGCCTACAAGACCATCGAGTCCAACCCCCTGTTCAATGCAGGAAGCCTGATTCCCAGGCAGTCCTCCATCCAAGTACTAACCAGGGCTGACCCTCCTTAGCTTCCGAAATCAGACAAGATCAGGCGCATCCAGCCCTCATCCTTGGGTGATGGCCCCTAGGCATGGAAGCACCTGGCAGGACATTGACTAAACTTCTGTTGTGTTCTTTAAATTCACTCCTTATCAGAAAATAAGGTATGGTATTCCTGGTTCTTTTGAAAGAAATCAGCACTTTCTCGTGGCTACCTGACTTGGATTCCTGCATTGAGCAGGTGGTTGGACTCGATGGCCTTGTAGGCCCCTCCCAACCCTACTATTCTATGATTCTATGGTGTATTAGATGCCAATATCTTTGTATCCTCCCTTGCAATAGGTTGGTAATGTGATCAGATATTAAAGCACAGTTAGCTTGTTCTGAGGATGTTCTTATTGTGTCTGCTAACAGCTCAGCGCATAGTCTTTTTCTTGCCTTTTTAAAGCACTCTGTTATGTGTTATTGCAGGCTCAGGATATCCTCTTTCCTTTAGATGCATAGAAAGAATGTGTGATTCTTTCACACATTGTCCCTGTCTGAAATCTGATCTGTTGGAACAGTTTTGCTTTAGTTGTGGAAACTGTTCATATGGGGGGTTATTCTTTAGGGACCTGGGGTGTGAGCCATCATACTTAAATACGTACCAATGTCAGTGGGCTTCCTAGAAACTGTAGTGGCAAGTTGTCCCCCCTTTCTCACTTTCCATGCCCAAAGAAGGGACAGTGCAGAAGAGACGTTTTCCTGGATCCAGGAAGAGAGGGGCACCAAATTATTTGGAAGGACTTTGATATTCTTCTATTCATCTTCTGGGCTTTCCTCTGCAGATACCGCTGAGTGAGAAGATTTGGTGAAATGTGGCAGACTCCTTCCACTTGGGAAGTAATTTCTCAAAAGCAATGACAGTTGAAAGAAGATCAAGCCACAGGATGTGGTTAGCGGTCAGGATGCCAGTGTGCCCTGTAGGAAGCTCAGTGTTTTACATTTTATATAGGTCACAGCATGAGTAGAACCTGCTCAACATTGCCACCTTGTATCGAAAAGGCAAATGACCATTCAAGTACAAGGAAGAGCACATTGGACTGAAAGAAGATAGGACCCCACATTTTAATAGAATCTTTATTTTATTTATGTATTTAAGGAACACCTCATGCCGGCCTTCCGGATCTGGTTTTGGATCCACAGGCCGAAGTGGGTCAGCTGAACTCCAGATCAGGCCAAGGCAGGTCTGATTCAGAAGCTCCGAATTGGCCTCTGAAGTGGGTCAGGGGCTTCCTGCACAGCCTAGTTGCTTCCACAGTAGATGTTAGGGACTTAAACTCCTATGATGTCATTTCTGCCGACCCCCTCCATAATTTTAGTTTAACCATGTGTGTGTCTGTGTGTGTATGTTCAGGTCAAATTAGAAAAAATACAGTTGCCTTTTTTCAGGGACCACCCCCACCACCGCCACCACCACCTCACAAACACATCAGAATTGGTTTGAGAATTTCTCTCCTGATTTGTTTCAACGCTCATCTCACTATCGCAGAGCACTTTCTCCATGAGTGCAGAGTTCAGAGTGACTCAGTGTGGGGCTCAGAGCACAGTAGTACACAGACTCATCCTGGAGAGAGACGCCTTCAATTGTTAGGGGAACAGTCATGTTTTTGACAAACAAAACAGTAGAAAACTTTCCCTCCTCAGGCCAATTCTCCGAGGCAGGGTTTTTGTAAGCACGGATGATCAGCTGAGGTGCTCTGTCCACATATTGATGGTACCAAACAAGGTATGGACTTTTCTGTAGCGTATTGAAATTGCACTGTAAAGTTACAGCCTTTCCCCCTTGGACTTCCATCTGGCTTGGTGATTGGAACACTGAATCACTTTGAGACATGCCTACAAAATATAAAAATTAAAAGATGGTGATGTCATCTTTCTTCCTTCTTTCTTTCCCCAAAGCTCAGTAATACTCAGCAGTATTCCAAAGAAATTTCCCAGTAACAATGTATGGCTGTGAGAGCTGGACTATAAGGAAGGCTGAGCACCGAAGCATTGATACTTTCAAACTGTGGTGCTGGAGAAGACTCTTACGAGTTCCCTGGACTGCAAGGAGGTCAAATCAGTCCATCCTAAAGGAAATCAACCCTGAGTGCTCATTGGAAGGACAGATACTGAAGCTGAAGCTCAAATATTCTGGCCACCTAATGCGAAGAGAAAACTCCCTGGAAAAGACCCTGATGCTGGGAAAGATGGAAGGCAAAAGGAGAAGGGGACGGCAGAGGATGAGATGGCTAGATAGCATCACCGATGAAATGAATATGAACTTGAACGCACTCCGGGAGAGAGCGCAGGACAGGAAGGCCTGGCGTGCTATGGTCCATGGGGTCACGAAGAGTCGGACACGACTTAACGACTGAACAACAACAAAATTACAAAGAAAAATGTTCTCCGTCTTCAAATTCACTGTCTTCATTTTTTAAGTTCAAGGTTTCTGAGAATCTTGTCATCTGACCCCGTAAATAAAACCCCAGTGTTTTTCTTTGTCTGTTTCTTTTTTGTTGCTATTTTCTCTTGAATCATATTTGGAAATGGATGATACCCAAATCAGCAAAGCTCACTGTCTCTACACATGCAATCAACCAATGTAAATTAAATTTGTATCTTGTCCCTCACAGACCACTTAGGAAATTACCACAGTCACTTGGGCCAAAGGGAAAAATGAGTTGCAATCTTTCGGTTTGCCCCTGAATATATTCTTTATTTCTGTCTGTCCAGCTATCCATCTTTCTTACTCTCTAGCAATCCATCCAGTCCAGATTCTAATGATTATCAAGAGATCAATATTCCTTTGAATTGTTTTTAATAAATCCCCAACATCTGAAACAGAATCTGAATATAATGACATTTTCTACAGTGTTACCCACAACACACTTTATTTATTTATTTATTTATTAAATTTATTAATCGCCCATCTGACTGGTCACCCAGCCACTCTGGGCGATGTACAACCCACCATAAACAATTTAAAACAATAAAATTTTACCATAAATTTTTTTTTAAAAAAATACCCTAACCCACCCCAAATGCCTGCCTGAACAACCACGTTTTTAATGCACGACGGAAGCTCATTAAAGAAGGGGCATGACGGAGTTCCCTAGGGAGGGAGTTCCACAGAGTGGGGGCCACCACAGAGAAGGCCCTCTCCCTCGTCCCCACCAGTCTAGCTGTCCTGGCTGATGGGACAGAGAGAAGGCCATCCGAGGCTGATCTTGTTAAGCGGCCTGTCTGGTGTTGCTGGAGGCGCTCCTTAAGATAGGCTGGGCCGGAACCATATAGGGTTTTAAAGGTCAAAACCAACACCTTGAATTTGGCCCGGAAAACAACTGGTAACCAGTGCAACTCCTTCAGCACTGGAGTGATGTGATCTCGCCGGCGGCTGCCTTTAATCAGGCGAGCCGCCGCGTTCTGTACCAGCTGCAGTTTCCGAACCGTCTTCAAGGGTAACCCCACGTAGAGCGCATTACAGTAGTCTAAACGAGAGGAGACCAGGGCATGTACTACTGATGGGAGCAGATGGTCGGGAAGGTAGGGGCGCAGCCGCCGTATCAGATGGAGTTGATACAGCGCTGTCCGGCTCACAGCTGACACCTGAGCCTCCATGGACAGCTGGGAGTCCAAAATGACCCCCAGACTGCGGACCTGGTCTTTCAAGGGTAGCTGTACCCCATTCAACACCAGGTCAACATCCCCCAGCTTCCTCTTGTCTCCCACCAAAAGTACCTCGGTCTTGTCAGGGTTGAGCTTCAGCTTATTCCTCCCCATCCAGCCACTCACCGTCTCCAGACATTTGGATAGGGATTCTACGGCCAACCTTGGTGAAGATTTGAATGAGAGGTAGAGCTGAGTGTCATCCGCATATTGATGACACTGCACCCCAAACCTCCTGATGATAGCCCCCAGTGGCTTCACATAGATGTTAAATAGCATCGGGGAGAGGATGGAACCCTGTGGCACCCCACAAGTAAGTGGCCACGGGTCCGAAACCTCCTCTCCCAGTGCTACCCTCTGGTACCTGCCAGAGAGGAAGGACTGGAACCACCGCAATACAGTGTTTCCAATGCCCAACCCCTCCAGGCGGTCCAGGAGGATACCGTGGTCAACGGTATCAAAAGCCGCTGAGAGGTTGAGGAGAACAAGGAAGGAGCATTCACCCCTATCCAGAGCCCTCCTCATATCATCCACCAAGGCGACCAAGGCCGTTTCTGTCCCATGCCCAGGCCTGAAGCCCGACTGAAATGGGTCTAGATAATCAGTTTCTTCCAAGTGTGCCTTCAACTGCACCGCCACCACCCGCTCAATCACCTTGCCCAAAAATGGCAGATTTGAGACTGGGCGAAAGTTGTTCAGAACTTGAGGATCCAAGGAGGGCTTCTTTAAGAGCGGTCTTATCACTGCCTCCTTGAGGGCTGATGGCATCACTCCCTCCTCAAGGGAGGCATTCACTACCGCCTTGATCCCCTCACCCAGTCTCTCTCTGCAGCTCATAATGAGCCAAGATGGGCAAGGATCAAGTAAGCAGGTGGTTGGCCTTACAGATGAAAGCACCTTGTCCACTTCATCAGGAGGAAGAAGCTGGAACCGATCCCACAAAACCGGTTTGCCACAGGCCGCCTCTTGCTCACTAACTGTATCCACAGTGTGCAGAGTAACACACCTAATCTGATCAATTTTATCTGCAAAGTGCCTTGCCAAAGCCTCACAGGAGGCCTTAGAATGCTCCAGTGGTTCCGGAGCCACAGGACCGACCAGGCTCCGGACCACTTGGAACAGCCTCCTGGGGCAGCACTCTGCAGATGCGATGGAGGCAGCATAATATTCCTTTTTTGCTGCCTTCACCGCCACGTGATAGGCTGAAGATATAGCTCTAGCCCGTGTCTGATCATCTTTGGAGCGAGACTTCCGCCACCGGCGCTCTAGCCGTCTCACCTCCTGTTTCAGAGCTTGTAACCGTGGATTGAACCATGGTGCAGTCCGAGCCCTGTTCAGGGGGAGAGGGCATTTCGGAGCCACCTGATCTAATGCCCCAGTGATTGCGGCATTCCAGCCACCCACCAGGGTCTCGACCGAGTGGCCGTTGGCATGCCCCAGAGAATCCCCAAGCGCGTTCAGGAATCCATTTGGATCCATAAGACGCCTGGGGCGGACCATTTTAATGGGTCCTCCACCCCTGCGGAGGGGTTGTGGAACCGAGAAGTCCAACATCACCAGATAGTGATCTGACCATGACAAGGGGGTGGTGGATATACCCCCGACTTCCAGATCACTCCCCGCTTCTCCAGAAACAAACACAAGGTCTAGTGCATGACCGGCTACATGGGTGGGCCCAGTTAGAATATGGTGCAGCTCCCAGGAGGCCATGGTCTCCATGAAGTCCCGAGGTGCTCCTGTGAGGATGGCCTCCGAATGTACGTTGAAGTCCCCCAACACCAGTAAGTTAGGGGACTGTACACGCACATCAGAGACCACCTCAAGCACCTCGGCCAGGGAGTCAGTCGTGCAGCGAGGTGGACGGTACACAAGCAGAATCCCCAGACTGCCCTTCGGGCCCAACCTCCAGTACATGCACTCAACAACCTTGGTCTCCCGGAGAGGGGGTCTGGTGAAGACCAAGGACTCTCGGTAGATAACAGCCACTCCCCCTCCCCGATCCCCAGCCCTCGGCTGCTGTGCATACGAAAATCCAGCTGGACACATGGCTGCAAGGGTTGGAGCAGCAGCCTCGGCCAGCCAGGTCTCCGTAATACATGCCAGGTCTGCACCCTCATCCAGGATCATGTCATGGATGAGGGAGGTTTTCTGGGTAACAGACCTGGCATTGCAGAGCAGCAAACGAAGGCCAGAAGATGGGGTCACGCCTCCCCCAGCCATCCTTTGGCTCTGGACAGGCCCGGAGCAGGGGACAGATACTACACATCTCTCCCTCGTTCCCCTTAGCTGGCATGGCCTGCCCCTAGCGCTCCGCCAGCGCCTGCCACCCAGCCTCGGTATGTTCTGGCCCCCAACACTCCCCCCACTGCCTCCATCAGGTGGACACATGCCCCCTCGCTCCCGCCTATCAGGCAGGCTACCCACCCCTAAAAACACAACAAAATCCCCCCCAACAAAATAAAACAAACAAACAAAACAATTAAAATCCCCTTAAAAATGCCAGGCAGGAGTCCACAGGGAAGGCCTGGTGGCGGTGGTAGCGGCAACGGGGGCAGCAGGCCCAGCGGCTGCAAGCACGCCTCTTCCCCGGTGGTGGTGGTGGTGGTGGCTTCTCCTGCAGGCCCTGGCTCTCCCAGGCCACCTCAGCCAGCCAGCTTATGTAGCCCCTCCAGGGAGGGGCAGGTGGAGCAGCACAGCTGGCTCGGTACCTGGGGGCCTGGTCCTGCAGGGACTGGCGGTCTGCCAGGCAGAAGTCCACAAGGAAGGCCTGGTGGTGGTGGCAGCGGCGGCGGCAGCAGGCCCAGCGGCGGCAAGCACGCCTCTTCCCCGGTGGTGGTGGTGGTGGTGGTGGTGGCTTCTCCTGCAGGCCCTGGCTCTCTACTTTGGGTTGGATGTGATCCTACTCAGAGTAGACCCATTGAAATCAGTGGGGCTCAGGATTCATTCCACTCTTAGTATGACTAAGGATGGGGAGAGATGGCCAGCCATGAGTGGAGGAGTCTTAATTTATAAAAGCCAGTATGGCACCCAAAAGAGACATTACCTGGTTTCAGGAGAAGAAAGAAGATTGCCAAAACCCACAAGTAGCTTCTTGTTTTAGAACTAGAAGCCATCCTTGAGCTCATCGACATCTGCGGGAACTGGTAAAGAAAGTGTTCCTTCCCCCTTGTTTCTCATAGACTTCCTGCCAATATGTGGAGTTCATTCATTGCTTTGAATCATGTTCTTTAGAAAAAAGGGGGGATTGTTTTTTTTTGAAAAACGTGGAAGTCCAACATGTAGGTAGGGATGGTGGAGAATTCCACCACGGCTTTCAGTGAGGCCAAATGCACTGGCATTTGGCCCCCCAAAACACATGGCGGAATGGCCTCCCCCCGTGGATTCCCCCCCCCCGGGATGAAGCTCACCTGGGGCGGAGGCTCCGGCGGCGGTGGCAGCGGCAGCTGGTCTTTCGACCGGCTGCCGCAGCCGCCATTTGCATTTGCTGTTTGCCATGATAGGCTATGTAAGTATTTACGTAGCCTATCATGGCAAGCAAAAACAACAACAACAGCATATGCAAATGGCAGCAGCTACGGCAGCCACCATTTGCATTCCCTTTTTTTCCCTGTTCTAGCCTACGTAAATATTTATGTAAGCTATTATGGCGGAAAAAAAGGGGAACGCAAATAGCGTAGTGGGCGTTATTTGCGTTCCTTTTTTCCACCGTAATAGCTTACGTAAATATTTACGTAGGCTAAAACAGCGGGGGGGGGGAGGAATGCAAATGGCGGCCACTACGCTATTTGTGTTCCCTTTTTTTTCACAGTAATAGCCTACGTAAATATTTACGTAGGATAAAATGGCGAAAAGTGGCTGTTTTTTGGGGGGGCCTGCTGTGATAGGCTACGTAAATACTTACGTAGCCTATCACGGCAGCCTGGCTGGATGCAAATGGCGGCCGCTACGACAGCCGCCATTTGTGTCCACAGCAGCCCGTCCGCGGCCAGAACTCTGGCTGTGGATGGCCCTGGCCAGCTGCTCTGCGGAGCCACCACGGAGCGGAGCCGTCCAGGCAAGATTCCGAGGGGGAGGACCGGATCACCTTCACCCCCGTAGAGGATTCCGGGGGGAGGGACCAAGTGCCTCCCCCCTCCACCGCGAATCACATCCGCAAAAAGGTAAGTGACTTTCATACATCCCTACATGTAGGGAATGTGAAAAGGAAGTCTTGGTTGCCCTCTCATGGCTAAAAATATAGACCAAGAATTTTGTGTTCAGAAGGGGAACAATGTGGAGGTGCTTCGGTCATACAGATTTCAAAGGAGCTCAGGATTTTACTCAAGTGGCTCACAACACCCTCACAAAATTGGCAACTCCTCAATTTCTTTGGTATAAGTAATGTAAGCAATAGTTGCAGACTGTAGCACCGTGCCAAGGGCATTCTGGGAGTGGGAGTAAACCATGGATGTAACCTGCCTGGTGAGCATGAAGAAGAGGATCTGATGTTGCTGCTACCATAGGCAGTAAAAGCACTTAAAAAATAAAAATAACAACTGCTCCCACTCACTGCCATGGAAATCAGGTTGCCCTGAAAACATTTGAAGAATTTTGTGGTGCTGCTGATGTCAAACACAAACAGAGAGAGACACACACTGTGTGTGGCTGCCCCAAGGCTTTTGGACTCTCTGCCAAGATAGGCTGGGTTGGCCCTTTCGACACTTGTACTCAACTTCCTCTGATGCTTTTTGGTTTCCTCATCTTGATGGTCAAGGCTGTATAGCAAGAGCTGGGGGGGCTTGGTGTAGATGCTGCTCGTACCAGAAAAGGACTGGGGAGATGGAGGTGTCATATCTGCATGGCAGGAAAACCAGCTGACCCTCTTGGAGGGTAACAAGAGCTTCAGTTTGGGTGACCGAGTCGCCATACACCCTTTCTGCAACAACAACAACAGCAACAGCAACAAATGTAGATTTTCATAATTGAATTTGTCTTGGAATCTCCATGGATTCTTCAAGGGTGTCGAGAACACAGAGAGTACACTTAGATGTAACTTCCTTCGACTGTGGGAAGCCCCCAACTGCGGGGCCAAGTCAGGAGTAGCCCACTCCTGCTGCACAGTAGCCCAGGAACTAGAACTCTGAGGCTTCCACCCACTGAACCTGGAGACGACCGGTATTGTTCATTTGGCTGAAAAGAAGCAAATAGCCAAAGGAGTACAAAGGTTTCTAAGAAACACGGCTGGCCCTCCCCCAAGCTAGAAAAAGGCAATTTCTTCAGCCATCGCTTTGGAATTATTTCATAATGAAAAGCAGCTAATGCCATTAATAAAATAAATAAGTAAACCACTCACCTAAAACTGCCATGATTAACATAGCTAAGATGCAAGGGAGATGCATTTTTTTTTCCTTGGTCAACCAGGACAGAATCAAGAAGGAATCTGGTTTTGATCAGCTTCTAGGCTTTGCACTGCACTCTATGGGAAGATTTGGTGAAATGCAGGCCGCTTTTGCTAGTAGGTGTTTTGCTTTGTAAAGCAACTTACAGGTGGGGGAAGGAAGACCACGGCATGTGGTTAATGTCTGTCTGGGTTTTCTCTCTTCTGGAGAAAACGACAATCTGTTTTAGAACTACTACGGGATTGTTCAACAGGAACTGGCTCAACTTCTCCACTGTGTGCCTGAAAGCCACACAGCAACTTCAGAAATAAGCTGGTAGTTCATTGGGCTAAAAGGGGGGCAGGCAACCTTTTTGGATTGTGGGCACATTGGGCAATTTGATAAACTGACTTGGGCACCACTACCAAATGGCTGCCATGGGAGGCATGACATATGAGATGTATCCTGCCCAAAAGGCTGATTACAAGGCAACGGTGGAGTCTGAGCCCCAGCACACTAAACAAGCCCTTCAAACCCACAATTTTCAACACCAACAGAAGCCTATTCCACAGTATCCCCCACTGCTTGTAAGAAAATGTGTTCATTAAAATTAGAAAGTGGGTGGGATAGGGCACCGCTGTGACCGTTCCACCGATAGGCAAAGATATTTATGTTCAGGCAGGCCTTCGCATGTGAGCTTGACTGTTGCTGAAAAGGGTTTCAATTAGTGGGTCCTATTTATTTCTTTTATTGTTGTGTTGTTAATTTAATTGTACTTTGCAATTAAGGTCTTGTTTTCGTTACGGATTTTCTTGTCAATGACCTTGAGTGCCATGTTTTGGGCAGGAAGTGGGCTGTCAATAAAACACAGAAATGAATCAATACTGAAATGAAGGGTGATTATTGGAAGTGTTGCTCTTCCCCCCAAAAGATGTCTGCAAAATGTCATGGAAAAGCCATTGCCTGTGATTCATCCACTTGCTGAGAATTAGTGAAGGGTAACATGTTAGGGAGGAGGAGTTCTGCACTCTGCCACCTGGTGGGTTTTTGTCCTGCTCTCCTTGTCGTTCTCTTCACTGTGTCGCTCAAGGCACAGAAGTAGACGCCCGAGTCTGTCAGCTCTGCGGACGCCTTGGTCAAATTGAAGGACTTCTCCTTCTTGTCAAGCTTTGCTGAAAACCCCCTCTGACGCATTTTGGTCTCCTCATCTTGACCATCGTAGTTGTATAACAAGAGCTGGGGGGCTTGGTGTAGACGCTGCTCGTACCAGAAAAGGACTGGGGAGCCAGAGGCGTCATATCTGCATGGCAGGAAAACCAGCTGCCCCTCCTGGATGTTAACAAGAGCTTCGGTTTGGGTGACTGAGTCTCCATGGACATTTTCTGCAAAACAACAACAAATAATACAGAACATTTTGGACGTCGGCTATTAAATTTGGCTGTGAACCTCCAAGGACTCCTAAAGGGCATTGAGAATACAGAGAAATAAGCACAGAGACGAACCTTCCGTTTAACTTCTTTAAATTGTTGGAAGCCCACAACTGGGGCGCAAAGGCAGTAGCCCTCTCCTGCTGGATAGTAGCACAGTGACCAGAACGCTCAGGGTTCCAGCCTCTCAGCCTGGAGTAGGCTGGTATATTTTCATTTCATTTGAAGGGAGCAAACAGCCAGAGAGGAGCAAAGGCTTTAGATAAACAGGGCTGGCCCTACCGTTAGGGAGGCTGAAGCGATTTCTTCAGGCGGCAGATGCTTGGGAGGGGACAGCAAAGGCAGAATCTTGGCTGTTTCTCCTGAACCCCTGGCCGTTCCTCTCTGCTGGAGAACAGAGCTGTGTATCCCACACTCCCCCCCCCCATCGCCTAAACTAGCCTGCTGCCTCAGGTGTGGTGGAAGATACCACCACAAAGCCAGTATTGAAGTAAGATTCCACCGTTAGTTCACCTGGTGTGGAAATGGGTGGGAATGAGGAGCTAACATGTCCTTCAGCTCAGGTCCCCAAGTGGTAATACAGCTGCTACTCACTTGAAGTAAAAGACAGTAACGCAATTAGCACTGCTGCGAAGATCATATTGAGGACTCTTGAGGTCTCGCTCTAACGTGGCTGAAGCTGGGTTGGGTGAAAAATGATCTTCAGCAATGCCAGCCGCTTCTCATTGTCTCTCCACCTCCTGGTGACAAAGACGCAGTATCCTGTCGCATAGAGACCAGACTTGCCTCGTGTGAGTTCTCCTTCTTCCTTCCAAGGGAAGTCTAACCCGTCGTGCTTCTCTGTTCCTTTTAGAGGGTGACTTCAATGGTGTTGGCTTTGCATGTGATAGTATTCACAGTGGCACAGTGGTAAATGTTGCAGTGCAGTGCTCATCCTGACACCCCTCTGGAGAGTAGGGATGTACGAAAGTCACTTATCGTTTCGCGGATCTGCTTTGCGGTGGTGGGGGAGGCGCTCCGTCCCTCCCCCCGGAGTCCTGCCTGGCCGACTCCGCTCCACAGGGATTCCGCGGAGCCGCCAGCCAGCTCCGCCCGCAGCCGGACATCCGGCCACTGGGCAGCAGGGATGCAAATGGCACCTGCCGTAGCCGCCGCCATTTGCGTGCTTCCCTGTATTTAACTGTGATAGGCTACGTAAATATTTACGTAGCCTATCACAGCAAAGTTTAAAAAAACTGCGTACGCAAATGGCGGCGGCTACGGCGGCTGCCATTGGCGTTCCTTATTTTTCACCATTTTAGCCTACATAAATATTTACGTAGGCTAAAATGGAGAATAAAAAAGAAACACAAATAGCGCCCACTATGCTATTTGCATTCCCCTTTTTTTTCGCCGTAATAGTCTACGTAAATATTTACGTAGACTAAAACGGTGAAAAATAAGGAATGCAAATGTCGGCGGCCATAGCCGCCGCCATTTGCGTACGCAGTTGTTGTTGTTGTTGTTTTTACCCAGACGTGATTGGCTACGTAAGCCTTTACATAGCCTATCATGTCTGGGTAAAAAAAAAAAAGACGAGACTGCAAATGGCGGCCGCAGCAGCCAGTTGGAAGACCAGCCGCCGCCACCACCGCCAAAGCCACCGTTGGAGCTGCCGCCATCTGGAACATCCGCCCCAGGTAAGTCTCGTCCCAGGGAGGATCCGCGGGGGGGCGGGGGGGCAGGCCGCTCCGCCACGGATTTCGGGGGGCCGAATGCCAGTGCATTCGGCCTCACTGAAATCCATGGCGGAATTCTCCACCATCCCTACCAGAGAGTCCAAAACAACCCGGCGTGCTTTTCTGTTCCTTTTAGAGAGTGACGTCAATGGTGTTGTCTTTGCATGTGATGTGATATCATTCACAGTGGCACAGTGGTAAATGTTGCAGTGCAGTGCTCATCTTGACAACCCCTCAGGACAATCCAAAATTGCAGGCTCTTGTGCTGGTCCACACCAACAAACCTGTTTGAGGAGTTTTCATCAACTAGGAGCAGTCTTTTCTAAAGTTAATGGGTCTTATTTGCCTATTCAAGACCTCGCCACCTCGAAATTCTTTGCATTGCAAAAAAGAACAAGTTTGTTGCTGGATAAATTCATTTCCCCCCAGTTACTATGAGAGTTGCAGCTAAGCTCAGAGGCAATGGGGGCGTGGCAGATGACGTCAGCCTCCCTGCTAATAAAAAAAAGTGCTGGTGCTGTGTCCCTGCGAACCCTGGGTCCACTCCACCACTGATGATTCGGCTTGCCTTCAGGGGTGGGGTCTATGGTTTGGAAGGCAATTTTGAGGAAGCCAGTATATGGGGCGATGCCGAGCTTTGGGATGCTTCCAGATGAGGCTCTTATTCCACCCTCACCTGCCTCATTTGCAAAATTTAGCAGAGGAGGGCAGGTCCATGCAACACTCTCTTCACCTTGTAACCGCCACCCACGACCACCCCCATTTTCCCACTGCTACTTCCATCTTTTACCACAAGAAATTTGTTAGGAAAGAAAAGATGGAGCAGCTGCACCCTGGTCACTCTTGGAGTCCCCTGTCTGGAAGTGCCCCATGGTGAGGGAGCCTCTAGTTCCAACCTGCTTGAGGCTGGGCTGAGTTAAAACAGTATTCAGTGGAAAGTTTGCTTCTTCTTATGCTCTCAGGATGCTGACTACAAGCTGCGTTCCGTGGCACAAAAAGCAAGCTATACACCTCCCTAGAATTTTTGTAAGAATTTTTGTTTCTCAAGAAACCTCTCCTCCTATATATAACAGGGGTGAGGACCCAGTTTTAGGCAGGTTGGGGTAAATTCCACCCTGATTGGCAGGGGGTACAAATGTCAATAGGCCCGACCCCACCCATGTCTACTTTCTCCACACTGTGGGAATTCCAAGCCTCTCTCAGCAGGGAGAAAGGGACCTGGCTGAGTCCCTCACTTCATGTGTGCAAGGCATCCCCATGGAAACACCATGTGATATGTGAACGGACTCAACTCATGCTCAACCCAGCACTGGTTGGGTCCCCTGCATTGTATCTAATCTGAGATTGCAGGTAACAGTGGGGATTCCTCCGGGGGGGGGGTTCTCCATAGGGTGGGGTTTGGAGACCAAGCCCTGCCCCCTAGAGGAATCCATGGAGGCTCTGCCTGTCGGATGAAGACCCTGCTTTGGCTGGATGAAGGCCCATGGGTCAGGGATTCTCCTCCCATGCTCTGTATACCTCCCAAGCCACTGTGAACTTCAAGGGAGACCCTGTTCTCCCTGCTGCAGCCTATGGATTTCCATTGGGCAGCAACATGGAGACGGGCCTTCTCCACCCTCATGCCCACCCTGTGGCAGGCCCTCCCCAATACATCTCCCCTCTGCAATACATCAGACCTCAAAGCTGGCGTGGTTTAGGTATGTATTGAAAGAGGCTCTTTTCCCCTTGGCTTTCCCCCAGCCACGTGCTCTCTTAGCAGCAATCTCTATCATGCTACTACTGTGCATTTATTTATTTCATGAACTGGGATTTGTGCAAATGAGATGTGGAATAGAAATCTTGCTAATGAAAAAATGCACAATACATAGGAGTTGTGCTGCTTCCTCTTTCCAAAAGTGGTTTACTCCTGGCGGTTTTGAGTTCCTTGGAGTAGAGGATGTGATGCAGCCAGGTGTTATTACGTTGAGAGGCTGGAGGAGGCGGAAGGTACCTGCATACCATAAAGGGTTTCATGAAACCCAAGGAGTTGTACACCAAGAGAGCGGGGTGGGGGGGGGGTGAGTGTGTGGTATAGTTATGGATGTTCAGTTAGCTGAGAGACAAGGGAAGGGAAGTGGAAGGTGAACATCTACAGGAGCAGCCCCGCCTCCTGCTGGACAACTGCGGGGACTGATCACTCTTTCTGTAATAAACAGTAAATCAGCACCATACGGGAAGAAGACATCTCCTCTGGCCAGTCTTTCAGGGCAGGCCTCTCTCTACATGCAGCTTTTAAACTGAGCCAAGGCCGGACGTGGCCAGGGCTTAACTCTGTGCTGTCTTTTCCACAGTAGGACTGTGTCCTGGAGTCTGTGATATTGTAGTAAAGATGATTGTTCCTCTGAACATGGGGCATCTGCCGTGTCCTCTCACCACTGAGTAGCCGCAGACATCCTACACTCTTCTGAATTTGGGGTCTAAGAGCTTCCACATCAGAAAGCCAGAATCTGAGGAAGGTTTGAGACTCCGCGCAGGGCATAAACTCTTTCACTTTGGGTGTTAAGGAGTGTGTGTTCCCATGTCTATGCCAAGGGAAGGACAGATTGAAGGAAGGATAGATGGATCCAGGCTTCTGTGAATAAGAAAGATAGATGATTGATAGGTGGATGGATGGATGGACGGATGATAGGTAGGTAGGTAGGTAGGTAGGTAGATTGATTTCTTGTTCTCCCATCAAGGGATTGCTGTCTTTCATTTAAATTAGATGCAACCAATCAGGGAATTGGCAGATGAGGCTTCTGAGCTACCATCAAGCAAAGGACCAGAGCGATGGATAGATGTGCTGCCCCAAATAACCCTCCTATGCATAATGCTAGAATGAGGGACCACCAGGGACTAAATGGTATTGGGGTGGGGCGGAGGGAGCACATTTGCTGGACTTCTGTCTGTGGAGGAAGTGGCTGAAGATTTGAAGCAGGAAACGGGGTTATTTATACAAATAATTCATGGTGTATCATACTGTAGAGGTGGAAGTTGATCCAGCAAGACCAGACGGAAAGAGATACAGTGCAAGCATCTACTCCCATGGAAGTTTTGCAAGGGGAAGGGTGCTCTTTGTTAAATAGTATTCATCGCTCCTGGAGGAGGCATTCAAGCAGGTTGGACATCATTTCACTGTGATGGCTTCCTTCAGCCAAACCCATCATGGGAAACAGAACTGCAACCACTTTGAAACCGGCTTTTAAAAAACAGTATGGCAAACAAGATATAGACCAGACTGAATTCTCCCCACCTATAAGTATGTTTATTTTATTTATTTATTATTTATTATTAAATTTATTAATCGTCCATCTGGCTGGTCACCCAGCCACTCTGGGCAATGTACAGCGTACAATAAAACAGTTTAAAACAATAAAATTCTACAATAAAAACATTTTCTAAAATACCCTAACCCACCCCAAATGCCTGCCTGAACAACAGCGTTTTTAATGCACGATGGAAGCTCATTAAAGAGGGGGCATGACGGAGTTCCCTAGGGAGGGAGTTCCACAGAGTGGGGGCCACCACAGAAAAGGCCCTCTCCCTCGTCCCCACCAGTCTAGCTGTCCTGGCTGATGGGACAGACAGAAGGCCATCCGAGGCTGATCTTGTTAAGCGGCCTGTCTGGTGCTGCTGGAGGCGCTCCTTAAGATAGGCTGGGCCGGAATCATATAGGGTTTTAAAGGTCAAAACCAACACCTTGAATTTGGCCCAGAAAACAACTGGTAACCAGTGCAACTCCTTCAGCACTGGAGTGATGTGATCTCGCCGGCGGCTGCCTTTAATCAGGCGAGCCGCCGCGTTCTGAACCAGCTGCAGTTTCTGAACCGTCTTCAAGGGTAACCCCACATAGAGCACATTACAGTAGTCTAAACGAGAGGAGACCAGGGCATGTACTACTGATGGGAGCAGATAGTCGGGAAGGAAGGGGCGCAGCCACCGTATCAGATGGAGTTGATACAGCACTGTCCGGCTCACAGCTGACACCTGAGCCTCTATGGACAGCTGGGAGTCCAAAATGACCCCCAGGCTGCAGACCTGGTCTTTCAAGGGTAGCCATACCCCATTCAACACCAGATCAACATCCCCCAACCTCCTCTTGTCTCCCACCAAAAGTACCTTGGTCTTGTCAGGGTTCAGCTTCAGCTTATTCCTCCCTATTCAGCCACTCACCATCTACAGACATCTGGACAGGGATTCTACAGCCAACCTTGGTGAACATTTGAATGAGAGGTCATCCGCATATTGATGACATCGCACCCCAAACCTCCTGATGATAGCCCCCAGCGGCTTCACATAGATGTTAAACAGCATCGGGGAGAGGATGGAACCCTGTGGCACCCCACAAGTGAGTGGCCACGGGTCCGAAACCTCCTCTCCCAGTGCTACCCTCTGGTACCTGCCGGAGAGGAAGGACCAGAACCACCGCAATACGGTGTCTCCAATGCCCAACCCCTCCAGGCGGTCCAGGAGGATACCGTGTTTAAAAGTTCTGGCACTAGTGTGAGAGGTGAACGTGGAAGTGGGGACATTGGTAAGGATTCAAGGTCTTCATTTCGACCATATGGAGAGAGAGTGTCCACTCCAGTCTCAAAATCCACTCAGCTTCTCTCCTCAACAGATATTTCCCCTCCTTGATGTCAAGCTTATCCAGTGCCCCAAATTTCAGATCTGTTGGGGGATTCTGTTGTTCTGCATAGCGGCTCGCAAGTGGGGCACCTGCTCTGTTGTCCTTAATGTTCCTCAGGTGTTCCCCTATCCATCTTTTTAAAGGTCTTGCTGTTTTTTCCATATAAAGCTTAGGGCATTTACAGTGGACAGAGTAAACTCCCAAGGCCCTACTGCAGGCGGTGAAATGCTTCAGACTGTATGCCTGTCAGTTGGAGGGATTTACAAATCCTGCAGTTTTGGAGGTGTGTTTGCAGTAGCTGCCATGTCCACATAGAGTCATAGAATCATAGGGTTGGGAGGGGCCTACAAGACCATCGAGTCCAACACCCTGTTCAATGCAGGAAGCCTGATTCCCAGGCAGTCCTCCATCCAAGTACTAACCAGGGCTGACCCTGCTTAGCTTCTGAAATCAGATGAGATGGGGTGCATCCATCCCTCATCCTTGGGTGATGGCCCCTAGGCATGGAAACACCTGGCAGGACATTGACTAAACGACGGTTGTGTTCTTTAAATTTATTCTTTATCAGAAAATTTCTGGTATTCCTGGTTCTAAATCAGCGGTTTCTCATGGCAACCTGAAAGATGTTGTATTAGATGATAATATCTTGTTATCCTCCCTTGCAATGTGTTGGTAATGTGAGCAAATGTTAAAGCACAGTTAGTTTGGTCTGAGGATGTTCTTATTGTATCTGCTAACAGCTCAGCCCATGGTCTTTCTTCTGCCTTTTTAAAGCCCTCTGTTATTATAGGTTCAGAGTACCCTCTCTCGCTTAGATACATGGAAAAAATGTGTGATTCTTTCACACATTCTCCCTGTTTGAAATCTGATCTATTGGAACAGTTTCACTTTAGTTGTGGAAACTGTCCATATGGGAGGTTGTTCCTTAGGAGGCTCAGGTGTGAGCCATCATACCTTAAATATGTACAAACGTCAATGGGCTTCCTAGAAATTGTAGTGGCAGGTTCCCCCCCCCCCTCACTTTCCATGCCCAAAGAAGAGACAGTACTGAAAAGAAATTTTCCTGGATCCAAGAGGAGAGGGGCACCAAAGTATTTGGAAGGACTTCGGTATTCTTCTGATCCGCTTCTGGGCTTTGCTCTGCAGATGCTGCTGAATGAGAAGATTTGGTGCAATGCGGCAGACTCCTTCCACTTGGGAAGTAATTTCTCAAAAGCAATTATAGTTGAAAGAAGAGCAAACCACAGGGTGTGGTTAGCGGTCAGGATGCCAATGTGCCCTGTAGGAAACTCAGTGGTTCGCGTTTATATAGGTCATACAGCATGAGTAGAACCTGCTCAACGTTGCCACCATGTGTCTAAAAGGCAAATGACCATTCAAGTACAGGGAAGAGCACATTGGGCTGAATGACGATAGGACCCCAAGTTTTATCAAAATTATTAATTTATTTATAAGGTCCGAGGATCCCTGCACAGCCCTAGTAGCGTCCACAGCAGAAGGAAGTAGGGAATAACTCCTGTGATGTCATTTGTGCCACCCCCCTCCATAAGTTTGGTTTTAACTAGAGCTGTGCACAAATGTCCTCTCAAAATTCTCCACCTTACTTGTTGGCTGAGAAATTTGGGAGACAATTTCACCGAATTTCTCCAGGGGGAGGAGAAATTTTCCACAGTTACTCCTAGTAGGGCTCCCCATTGGCAGGGCTTGTAGCACAACTTCTGTCATTTTTGGTAAGGATTTTGAGGGGTTTTCGTGCTGCAACAGCATCACCCCTCTTGGCAGGCTGGGCCCAAGTTTGCATCCACTGCAATGCAGGTGAGGCAGCATTGTGTCTGGCTCCAGGGATGCAGTGGAGTTAGTGCTCTGCCAAAGTCTGTCCTCCAATTTCCTGAAAGTTTTCTCCCCCCATGAAAGAGGCTTCCATTGTTCTGCCTCCTATACGATGCGTTATAATGTATTTTTCTGGTGCTTTTGAGCTTACCTAATCACAGCCTCCCAGGCTGCCTGCACATCCTGATCTGAGAAAGCTCTATGGGAGGAAGTACCTCATAGGGCCTTAAACTGGGCTTTATCTGAAGTATAGGAAGCTGAGGAGGCCAGAGAAGGCCAGAGAGATGATTGTACGATGAAAAACAGGAAACTTGTGCTCACTCCACAGCCACCTCCCAAGTGAGGTAAGCCCAAGAAACCCAAACCCAAACAATGAGAATTTCTCTAATATTTCTCCTCCTTTGAATTTCTTTTCAAAAGCAATTTCTCTTTTATCAAATTGAATGAGAATGGTCGAAAAATATGTGAGGAAAATGTTCGGCACAGCACTAGTTTTAACCATGTGTGTGTATGTGTGTATGTATTCGGATCACATTAGGAAAAAATACAGTTGTGTTTTTTTCAGGGACCTCCCTCCCACCACACACAGAGACAGACACACAGACACACCCCAGAATTGCTTTGAGAATTTCTCTCCAGATTGGTTTCAATGCTCATCTCACCATCGCAGACCACTTTTTGCAGGAGTGCAATGCTGAGAGTGACTCAGTGTGGGGCTCAGAGCACAGTAATACACAGCCTCATCCTGGAGAGAGACGCCTTCAATAGTCAGAGGAACAGTCATGTTTTTGAGAAACAAAACGGTAGAAAACTTTCCCTCCTGAAACCAATTCTCCGAGGCAGGGTTTTTGTAAGCACGGATGATCAGCTGAGGTGCTCTGTCCACATACTGACGGTACCAAAAAAGGTATGGACTTTTGCTTAGCGCAGTGAAATTGCACTGAAAAGTTACAGCCTTTCCCCCTTGGACATCCATCTGGCTTGGTGACTGGAACACTGAATCCATTTGAGACATACCTACAAAATATAAAAATCAAAAGATAATGAAGTCTTCCTTCCTTCCTTCTTTCCCCAAAGCCCAGTAATATTCAGCAGTGTTCCAAAGAAAAACATCCTCAGAAAAACGTTGCATCTTGTCCCTCAATAACAGACCACTTAGGAAATTACCACAGTCACTTGGGCCAAAGGGAAAAATGAGTTGCATATTCTTTCTGTTTGCCTCTAAATATAGTCTTCATTTCTGTCTGTCCAGCTATCCATCTTTCTTACTCTCTACCAATCCATCCAGTCCAGATTCTAATGTTTATCAAAAGAACAATATTCCTCTGAATTGTTTTTAATAAATCCCCAACATCTGAAACAGAATCTGAATATAATAACATTTTCTACAGTGTTACCCACAACACACTTTGGGTTGGATATGATCCTATTCAGAGTAGACCCATTGAAATCAATGGGACTTAGGATTCATTCCACTCTAAGTATGACTAAGGATGGGGAGAGATTGCCAGCCACGAGTGCACGAGTGGAGGAGTCTTAATTTATAAAAGCCAGGATGGCACCCAAGAGAGACATTACCTGGTTTCAGGAGGAGAAATAAGGTTGCCAAAACACACAAGTAGCTTCTTGTTTTAGAACTGGAAGCCATCCTTGAGCTCATCGACATCTGTGGGAACTGGTAAAGAAAGTGTTCCTTCCCCCTTGTTTCTCATAGACTTCCTGCCAATATGTGCAGTTTGCTCATTGCTTTCAATCACGTTATTAAAAAAAAAAAAATTGTATTTTTTTAAAAAAACGTGGAAGACCAACTTGAAAGGAATGTGAAAAGAAAGTCTTGGTTGCCCTCTCGTGGCTAAAAATAAAGACCAAGAATTCTGTGTTCAGAAGGGGAACAATATGGAGGCGCTTCAGTCATACAGATTTCAAAGGAGCTCGGGATTTCACTCAAGCGGCTCACAACACCCCCACAAAATTGGCAACTCCTCAGTTTCTTTGGGGTAAGAAATGGTTGCAGACTGTAGCACTGTCCCAAGGGCATTCTGGGAGTGGGAGTAAATGGTGGCTGTAACCTGCCTGGTGAGCACGAAGAAGAAGATCTGATGTTGCTGCCACCATAGGTGGTAAAAGCACTTTAAAAATAAAAATAAGAACTGCCCCCACTCACTGCCATGGAAATCAGGCTGCCCTGAAAACATCTGAAGAATTTTGGGGTGCTGCTGATATCACACACACACACACACACACACACACACACACAGACAGAGAGACAGATAGAGCACTGTGAAGGACGTATATTTTTAATTCATTTCTTTATTTGTTACCTTTCCTCAAGGAACCAAATGAAGTGTATATGATCCTCCTCCCTTTAATTTTATTGCCACTACAACCAACCCTGTGAGGAAGGTTAGGCTGAGAGTCAGTGACTGACCCAAAGTCATCTGAAGACTTCATGGCCAAGTGGGGACTTGAGCCCGGGTCTTCTATTACCAGTCCAACACTCTAACCACTACACCACAACTTGGGACCAGTCTTCATGAAAGTCTGCCTTCTCCCTGCCCAGAGTTTAAAATCTTCGGGGGGAGGGGTTCTCTCGTTCTTGCCGCCGTCAGAGTCACATTTGGTAGGGATGTGAGAAAAGGCCTTCTCAGTGGCTGCCCCAAGGCTTCTGAACTCTCTGCCAAGATAGGCTTGGTTGGCCCATTCACTTTTGTCATTCCACTGCCAGGAAAAGATGTTGCTATATCAGGCAGGACCTTGACATATAAGCTGTCCTGTTGCTAAAAGAGGTTTTAATTGGTGGGTGCTGTTTATTTCTTTTATTGTTGTGTTTTTAATTGTGTGTTTATATTTATTTGGTGTTGATGTAGTATTTCAATTAAGGTTTTGTTTCTAACCTGGATTTTATTGTTGGAATGGCGGTTTTGAGAGAAAAACATAAGTAAATAATGATATAAAGTTTGATTATTAGAAATTTTGCTCTGCTCCTAAAACAAATCGGCATAATGTCATGGGGAAGGCATTGCCCGTGAACATATCCCTTTGCTGAGAATTGGTGCATGGGAACTTGAGGTAGCAGGAGTTCTGCACTCTGCCACTGGGTGGGTTTTGGTCCTGCTCTCCTTGTCGTTCTCTTCACTGTGGCGCTCAAGGCACAGAAGTAGACGCTCGAGTCTCTCAGCTCCACGGATGCCTTGGTCAAATTGAAGGACTTCTCCTTCTTGTCAAGCTTTGCTGAAAACCCCCCCTGATTCTTTTTGGTCTCCTCATCTTGACCATCGTAGCTGGATAGCAAGAGCTGGGGGGCTTGAGGTGGATGTTGCTCGTACCAGAAAAGGACTGGGGAGATGGAGGTGTCATATCTGCATGGCAGGAAAACCAGCTGCCCCTCTTGTAAGGTAACAAGAGTTTCAGTTTGGGTGACCGAGTCTCCGTAGGCCCCGTCTGCAACAACAACAGCAACAAATGTAAATGTTGGTTATTGAATTTGTCTTGGAATCTCCAAGGATTCTTTAAGGGTGTCAAGAACACAGACAGTACACTTAGATTTAACTTCCTTAGATTGTGGGAAGCCCACAAGTGGGATGCAAAGGCAGGAGTAGCCCACTTCTGCTGCACAGTAGCCCAGGAAGTAGAACCCTGAGGCTTCCACCCACTGAACCTGGAGACGACCAGTATTGTTCATTTGGCTGAAAAGAAGCAAATAGCCAAAGGAGTGCAAAGGTTTCTAAGAAACATGGCTGGCCCTCCCCCTAGGTAAAAAGAGGCGATTTCTCCAGCCATCACTTTGGAATTATTTCATAATGAAAAGCGGCTAGTGCATTTAATAATATAAATAAATAAATAACTTACTCAAGACTGGCATGATTAATACAGCTAAGATGCAAAGGAGATGAATGTTTTTTTCCTTGGTCAACCGGGACAGAATCAAGAAGGAATCTGGTTTTGATCAACTTCTAGGTTTTGAGCTGCACTGTATGGGAAGATCTGGTGAAATGCAGGCCGCTTCTTACTAGTAGGTGTTTTGCTTTGTAAAGCAACTTACAGGTGGGGGATGGTAGACCGCGGGATGTGGTTAATGTCTGTCTGGGTTTTCTCTCTTCTGGAGAAAACAACAATCTATTTTAGAACTTCTAGGGGAATGTTTGACAGAAACTGGCTCAACATCTCCACCGTGTGCCTGAAAGCCACACAGCAACTTCAAAAATAAGCTGGTAGTTCATTGGGCTAAAAAGGGGGCAGGCAACCTTTTGGACTGTGGGCACATTGGGCAATTTGAGAAACTGTCTTGGGTACCACCACAAAATGGCTGCCATGGGATGCATAGCACATGAGACGTATCCTGCCCAAAAGACTGATTACAAGGCAACGGTGGAGTCTGAGCCCCAGCACACAAAACAAGCCCTTCAAACCCACAATTTTCAACACCAACAGAAGCCTATTCCACAGTATCCCCCACTGCTTGTAAGAAAATGTGTTACTTAAAAAAAAGGTGGGACGGGCACTTCTGTTGTCGTTCCATCAGTAGGCAAAGATGTTCATCTTCAGGCTGGCCTGGGCATATGACCTTTCCTGTTGCTGAAAAGGGTTTTAATTGGTGGGTGCTATATATTTCTGTTATTCTTGTGTTGCTAATTTATTTGTTTTTGACATTACACCTCAATTAAGATTTTGTTTTTAATCTCCATTTTATTGATAGCCACCCTGAGCGCCATTTTTGGGGTGGACAGGTGGGTTTTAAATGAAATACCTCAGTAAGTAAATACTGATATTAAGTTGGATTAATAGAAATTTTGCTGTGCCACTAAAAGATACCAGCATAGTGTCATGGAAAAGCCATTGCCTGTGATTCATCCCTTTGCTGAGAACTGGTGCATGGTAACACTTCTGCACTCTGCCACTAGGTAGGTTTTGGTCCTGCTCTCCTTGTCGTTTTCTTCACTGTGTTGCTCAAGGCACAGAAGTAGACACCTGAGTCTCTCAGCTCTGTGGAAGCCTTGGTCAAATTGAAGGACTTCTCCTTATTGTCAAGCTTTGCCGAAAACCCTCTCCAATGCTCTTTGGTCTCCTCCTCATCTTGACTGTTGTAGCTGTTTAGCAAGAGCTTAGGGGCTTGCTGTAGATGTTGCTCATACCAGAAAAGGACTGGGGTGATGAAGGTGTCATATTTGCATGGCACGAAAACCTGCTGCCCCTCTTGGATGGTAATGAGAGCTTCGGTTTGCGTCACTGAGTCTCCATGGACATTCTCTGCAAAACAGCAACAAATAATACACAAAAGATGTGGACGTCGGCTATTAAACTTGGCTGCGAACCTCCAACGACTCGTAAAGGGCATTGAGGATACAGGCAAATAAGCACAGAGTCTAAGCTTCCATTTAACTTCTTTAAATTGTTGGAGGCCCACAACTGGGGCACAAAGGCAGTAGCCCTCTCCTGCTGGATAATAGCCCAATGACCAGAACTCTCAGCGTTCCAGCCTCTCCACCTGGAGTTAGCTGGTATTTTTTCATTTTGTTTAAATGGAGCAAACAGCCAGAGAGGAGCAAATGCTTTAAATAAACAGGGCTGGCCCTACCATTAGGGAGACTGAAGCAATTTCTTCAGGTGGCAGATGCTGGGGGGGGGGCAGCAAAGGCAGAGTCCTGGCTGTTCCTCCTGAACCCCTGGCTGTTAGAGGACAGAGCTGTGTATCCCCCACACACACACCCCATCACCTAAACTAGCCTGCTGCCTCAGGTGTGGTGGAAGATTCCACCACAAAGCCAGTATTGAAGTAAGATTCCACCGTTAGTTCACCTAGCATGGAAATGGAATAGGAATGGAGAGCTAACATGTCCTTCAGCTCAGGTCCCCAAGTGGTAATACAGCTGCTACTCACTTGAAGTAAAAGACAGTAATGCAATTAGCACTGCTGCGAAGATCATATTGAGGACTCTTGTGGTCTCGCTCTAACGTGGCTGAAGCTGGGTTGAGTGAAAAATGATCTTCAGCAATGCCAGCTGCTTCTAAGCATCTCTCCACCTCCTGGTTACAAAGACTCAGTATGCTGTAGTGCAGAGAGCAAACCTGACTCATGAGAGTTTTCCTGCTTCCTTCAGGGGTGGGTTTAACCAGCTGTGGTTTTCTGTTCCTTTGAGTAGAGTGACTTCGATGGACTCAGCTTAGCACGAGATATCATTCGCTGTGGTGTGGTGGTAAAGGTTGAAGTGCTGGTGGTCATGGTGACTATACCTACAGAGAGTCCAAAATTGCAGGCAGTTGTATTGGTCCACATCAACAAACGAGCGCTCGGGGTTTTCACCTGCTAGGAGCATGGCGTTTGTAAAGCTACTGGGTCTTAATTGCCCATTCAAGACCAAGCTGCCCCATAATACTTTATATTATGACAAGGAACAATATATTGTTGTTGGAAAAATCACACACACACACCCCCGATGCTGTAAGGCTTGCAGCTAGAGGGAATAGGGAAGTCTGACGGGGGGTGGCAGGTGATGTTAGCATCCCTGCTAATAAATAAAAAAAGTGTCAGCACTGCATCCCTGTGAAACCTGGCTCCACTTTACCACTGATTGTTCCACTTGCCTTCATAGATGGGGTCTAAACATTTAAAAGCTATTTGGAGGAAGGCAGGCAGCATTTGGGGTGCTTCCAGGTGAGGGTTTTATTGTCCTCGCAGCTGCCTCATTTGCAGACTTTAACAGGGGAGGGCAGGTCCACACGACATTGTCTTCGACTCATAACCCCCACCCCCCATGTTTTCCGAGTGTTTCTTCTGTCTTTTTTTTTTTTTCCCCTTACCCTGGAAAATCCATTAAGAAAAAGGTGAACCAGCGTCACAATTATTACTACTGGTTAGGATGAGGACCTCTCTGTCTGGAAGCACCCCTGGGATAAGAAAGGAATTTTGAAAGGAAACTGAGGCAATGCCCTCCCCACAAACATTGTAAGCACCCCTTCTTCTGTCTTTTACCACAAAACACAGGTTAGGCAAGAAAAGATGGAGTAGCTGCACCCTGGTCATGCTTGGAGCCCTCTGTCTGGAAGCGTCCCATGGTGAGGAAGCCGTTTGTCTGGTGTGGAAGAAAATTCCAACAGCCGTTAATCAGACTGAAGCTTACACTGTCTCTGCATTGCACTAACCTTGCATGCAGCAAAGTGAAAATCAACAAAGAATGCAGACTGAAAACTTGGGTAAAAAGTAATGTTGGGGTAAAAGGGAAAATTCATGACCCAGCTTCAATGCCACCTGAAAAGACAGATAAAACCAGAACAGTAAGCACTGCTTATCAGAATGGCAACTAATACTTATTGTTTTGCTATGTGGCGGTTACAGACCAATCAGAAGTATTATACAACTTGTCCTGCCTCTGTAATGTTGTGTACCCAATCAGTGTTAGCCAAAGTTGTCCCTTGTGATACACTGTATAAAAGCTTTGTTTGAAATAGGGATGGCGGAGAATTCCGCCACAGATTTCAGTGAGGCCGAATGCACTGGCATTCGGCCCCCCAAAACCTGTGGTGGAACGGCCTCCCCCCCCCCGCGGAATCCCCCCTGGGACGAAGCTTACCTGGGGTGGATGTTCCGGCAGCTCCAGCGGCGGCTCCGGCGGTGGCGGCGGCAGCTGTTCTCTCGGCCGGCTGCTGCGGACTCAAATGGCGGCCGCCATAGCCGCCGCCATTTGCGAATGCTGTTTTTTTTTTCTGGAAGGCTGCCCAATGGCCAGATGTCCAGCTGCGGACAGCCCCAGCTGGCAGCTCTGCAGAATCTCCACAGAGCGGAGCCGGCTGGATTAGGATTTCGGGGGGAGGTGCGGAGCGCCTCCCCCCTCCCCACGAATCACCGCGTCAAAAAGGTAAGTGACTTTCGTACATCCCTAGTTTGAAATGCCTTGCAAGAATTTTGTCAGGATCACCACATATGTATGCTGTCTTTTCTGTCTTTTGTTTTCTTTGAATAAAGATGTGAATGCTCAGAATAAGCTGTGAAGTTTCTTTTGACACTAATAGGGATAGCGGAGAAATCTGCCACGGACTCCAATGAGTGGTGGAACAGACTACTCCCCCCACCCCAAAATTCTCCCCGGATGGACCCTACCTGCTGCTGGCCAGTCCAGATCCGTCTGCTGCTGCCCTCCGTCTGCTGCCCTGTGTCTGCAAATGGTGTCCAGCGTAGGGGACGCCATTTGCGGCCACAGCCTGGCAGCGGACGGAAGTCCGGCTGCGGACAGGCCCAGCCGGCGGCTCTGCAGACTCGCCGTGGAGCAGAGCCAGCTGGGCAGGATTCCAGGGGGTGGGAAGGATTGCCTCCCCACACCCCGCAGACACCCAGACCAGAACGATAAGTGGGTTTCGTATACCCGTAGACACTAGTTCCATTCTGTTTGAGGCTGTGCTATGTTAAAAGCAGTATTCCATGGTAAGTTTGCTTCTTCTCAGGCTCTCAGGGAGAGGCCTACAAAAAGCCTATGTTCTGCAGCTCAGAAAGGAAGATAGACACCTCACAATCCCCCGCTATATACACCAGGGTTGAGGTACCAGTTTTAGGTAGGGCAGGGCAAATTACACCTGAAAACTCGGGGTTAGATGATCTCAGTGGCATCCAGATGATTTACTCCTTGGCTTTCCCCCCATCCCAGCCATCTGTCGGGGATGCTCTGACTTGGATTCCTGCATTGACAGGGGGTTGGACTCAATGGTCTTGTAGGCCCCTTGCAACCCTACTATTCTATGATTCTCTCTTAGCAGCAATCCTTGATATGCCACTATTGTGTCTTTATTATATTCTTCCGTGAACTGCTTTGGGATTTGAGCAAATGAAATGCAGGATAGAAATATTGCTAACAAATGAATGTATCATGCATAGGAATTGTGCTTCCTCCTTCCACAGGCTGCGGGAGATGTGGGGGATTTATATACAATAAAGGGTTTCCTGAAACCCAAAGAGGCAGCAGTCAAGGGGTGGAAGGAACCCTAGGAGCCATCATTAACATATGCTATACACCAAGAGACGAGGACAAGCAGCATGTGACATACTTTATGGATGCTCCATTAGCTGAAAGAAAAAGGAAGTGAAATGGGAGGGTGAATGTCTACAGGAGCAGCACTGCCTCCTGGTGGTCAATGTGGGAACTGAGCATTGTTTCTGGAATAAACTGTAAATCAATGTCATACAGGAAGAAGACATCACCTCTGGCCAATCTCTCTCTATGTGCAGCTTTTAAATGGAGCAAGGTACAGGCAGTCTGTGCTCTCTTTTCCACAATAGGACTGTGTCCTGGAGTCTGTGATATGGTAATAAAGATGATTATTCCTCTGAACATGTGGCGGCTGCCTTATCCTCTCACCACTGGGTGGCCACAGACATCTTACACTCTTCTGAACTTGGGGTCTAAGAGCTCCCAGATCAGAAGACCAGAATTCTAGGAAGGTTTGAGACTCCACACTAAGCATAAGCTCTTTCATTTTGGGTGTAAGAGAGTGTGTGTTTCCCTGTCTATGTCAAGGGAAGGATGGAATGAAGGAAGGATAAATGGATCCAAGCTTCTGTGAATTACAGACACACAAACAAAAAGTTTCCTTGTTCTCCAATCAAGAGATCTCCATCTTTTGATGAAGATGGATGCAACCAATGAGGAGACTAGGGGACAAGGCTTCTGAGCTGCCATCAAACATAGGGCCAGAGTGGTCGATAGATATGCTGTCTCAAACCTACCTCCTGTGCCTAAAAGTTAAAATGAAGGACAGCCAGGGACTAAAAGTAATGTGGGGTGGCAAGTGGGGAAAGGCCGTACATTTGCTGGACTTCTGTTTGCGGAGAACATGTCTGAAGATATGAAGCAGGGAGCAGGAGTTTATCTATTCAAAGAATCTATGATGTATCGGGATAGACGCTGACCTGGTGGCACCATCTTGTGGTTAAAGAGAGACAGTGCAAGCAGAACTCTTTTATCCCACATTTCTCTCTCAATACCGTGTTGTTTTTGTTGTTGTCATCCTCGTCGCCATCTTTGTCATCTGGTATTATCCACTAAGGGGCCGCGGTGGCTTAGTGGTTAAGACGCTGAACTGCAGACCGGAAGGTCGGCAGGACAGCAGTTCGAGACCCGAGTGTCGAGTGATGGAGTGAGCTCCCGTCTTCAGTCCCAGCTCCTGCCAACCTAGCAGTTCGAAAGCAAGAAATTGCAAGTAGATAAATAGGTACCACTTTGGCGGGAAAGGTAACAGCGTTCCATGCACCTCTGTGTTCAGTCATGCCAACCACATGACCACGGAAGCGTCTTCGGACAGTGCTGGCTCTTCAGCTTAGAAATGGAGATGAGCACCACACCCTAGAGTCGGACACGACTGGTTGGGGACACCTTTACCTTTTTTATTATCCACTAATATTTCTTTTCTCTCTTAATGCTGTATTTCTTTATTAAAACTCATTTCTCCCAATTTCAGTCTCAGTATGAGTGCCTCAAAACTCATTAAGAGTTTTAATACATAAATTATGACTTTGAAGAGATAAATGGAGAGTGAGTTCAATCAGGAACAGCCAAGTGGAGTAAATGAGGTGTAGTTGTTGTGGTTTTAATGTGTCAGATGGAACTATTAATTCTGCATAACCAAAACTATGCCAATTGTAATTCAGTTAAGTAAGTCACAGAGCATTCGTTGCCCTTACCCTCAGGTATGTAAGCATAAGATTGCAACAACCTTGATCTCTCCAGATACTGTGAAGACTCCCCCCATTGCTTTTTCCCCTGGCAAGTTTTTGATGGGCTTCTCATCTGCCTAACCTCACTGTGTCACTCACGGCACAGAAATAGACAGCAGAGTCTTCCAGCTGGCTGACAGATTTCTCCATGTGGTAGGTCTTCTCCTTTTTCGCATGGTTGGCCTGGAAACCTCGCTGATTCCCCTCTTCTGTTGCATGCTCCCTCAAAAAGAGCCTGGGAGGTTGACCGGGATGCTGAATGTACCAGAATGGTGTGTCTGTGCTATATGATGATTGATAGGTACATTTCAGGGATATAGGTTTCCCTTGGATAACAGTCACAGTGCCTTCCGTTTGGTTAACTGACTGTGCAATGCTCCCTTCTGTAAAGAGGATAATGGCAGAAGAGAGGACGTTAGATGGGCAGGCAAATGGATGGACAACTCCAAAACAGATCCCTTGGCTCTTAGATTCTTGCAAATCATTTCAGAAATGATCTCTTCTCGCTTTTCCCCTTCCCCCAATATTTACTTCACCACTGTTTTGCTGCCGTGAGTCATTCTAAGGACACCGTGGGCATTTTCACACATGGCACAAAAAGAGCTGTTGTGTGTGTGTGTTTTTAAGCTATATTTAATTAGAATTTTTGTATAGATTTTTCTCCCTGTGTTATTCATTTCTAAAACCCATCTTGGTTATATAGCACTTTGAACTTCACTAGGTTCATTCTCCTGCTTTCTATCCTGAATCTTCACCATTCACTTCAGGCTTGCAGGATCTACTCTGTTTTTTTAGTGTTGTATTCTCGAGATCCACCACTGAGGGCCTGGTGTAAATACACTTAGAATGAATGAATTCTGAGCCCAGGCATGCATTTTGAATTGAAAATAACTCACAGTCCATCCATACAAGAATCCACTTTGGGGTACCTCAAGCTTTGGGGTACCTCAACCAGTGGAATTTAGGAGTGGAAACAGAGTAATTTCATTGCTGCTTCGATTAGACAAGTGAGAGTCAGAAATCCTTGCAGAGCTACTGCAGAATTCTCAGACATCTTCCAGTACATCCCATTCAACCACCTTCTACCCCAGATTTAGGGGCAGCACTCAAGGCTACGTGAAGGGGGGGGAGGACAAAAAAGACTTTCTAGCATGGTGTGGAAATGAATCACTTACTCAGGACTGACATGATGAACACTGCCAAGGCCCAAAGAAGAGACATTTTCCTGGATCGAGGAAGAGAGAACCACCAAAGTATTTTGAAGATCTTTGGTATTATCCTCTTCAGCTTGTGGGTTTTGCCGAGCAGACTCCACTGTATGAGAAGATTTCATGAAATGCAGCAGACCTCTTCCACTTGGTTAATAATTTCTCAAAAGCAGTGAAAGGTAAAACTAGAGTAAGCTGCAGGATGCGGTTAGTGGTCAGGATGCCAATGTGCCCTGGCTGTAGGGAACTTGTGTTCAACGTTTTGTAGGTTGGGTAAAACTTGCTCAATATCACCACCTTGTGTCTGAAAGGTACATAACCATTTCCTTGTGCTGAAAGGTACAGGGAAGAGTGTACATTGGGCTAAGTTTGATTAAAATTATTATGTTATTCATAATTTATACATTTACTTATTTATACATTTTATGTATTTAGACATTTATGCATACATTTTATCTCTGCCTTTTGTCCAAGACAGAGCCCCAGAGCACTTACAGTTAAAAGTGACTCACAGTTAAGTTTAAGCTTTTCTGACTCAGCTGAAAGGCCAAAAGGACCAGTTTGCTGTCTCTATAATCAAGTCTGAATTTCTTTACTGGAGCTCGGGAGTTACAGTTGAACTGGTAGTTCCAGATGTGGAAGAGGTTGCAGCTCCAGACAGATGAAGGAGACTTCCTATCTCTTTTAATCTTTGTGGTGTGTGTGTGTGTGTGTGTGTGTGTGTAGAGAGAGAGAGATTGCATAGCGGCCAGACCTGCCCCATGAAAGTTTTCCTTCTTTCTTCTAAGGCTGGTTTGACCAGTTGTGGTTTTCTGTTACTTTTAGTAGAGCACCTTCAAGGAGTCAGCTTTGCATGAGATGTTATTCACAGTGGCGTAATGGTAAAAATGGTAAGTGCAAGCACTCCTCATGACCGTCCCCATAGCTCGCCCCAAGGAGAGTCCAAAACTGCAAGCAGTTGGGTTGATCCATATCAACAAACCAGTTCTGAGCACTTTTCACCTGTTAGGAGCAGGTCTTTTCTAAAGGGAATGGGTCTTAATTGCCCTTTCAAGACCAGGAAACCTTAAAATACTTTGCAGGACAACAAGGAACAATTTTGCTGCTATGAAAATTCATTTCCCCGCAGCTACTGTGAGCTAAGCTCAGAGGGAACGGGGAATTCTGAGGGGGTTTGCAAATGACGCCAGCATCCCTGCCAATAAAAAAGTGTCAGTGCTGTGTGTCCCTGTGAAGCTTGGCTCCACTGGTACCACTGATGATCCCACTTTCCTTTACGGTTCCTTTATTAAACATGAAGGCAAGTTGGAGGATGGCAGTATTATGCGGCAATGCAGAGATTGGGGGTGCTTCCAGACAAGGTTTTTCTTGCGCCTTCACCTGCCTTGTTTACAGAATTTAACTTGGGAAGGCAGGTCCTCCACCGGCATTGTCTTCCAGTCATAAATGTCCCCTGTTTTCCCACTTCTTCTGGCTTTTTTTTTTTTCTTTCTTACCCTGGATCATCCATTTAGGAGAAGGAGATGGACTAGCTGCTCAATGCTTCCTGCCTGTTAGATCCCTTCGTTTCGAAGCAGCCATGTAATAAAAAAAAAGGATTTTTAAAATGCCCTCCCCACAAACATTTCAAAAAATAAAATGCTACTCGCTTTGAGTTAAAGCCAGTAACACAATAAATGCTGACGTGAAGATCATGGGTGCTTCCAGACAAGGCCTTTATGGCTTTACCCCCCTACCTCATGCACAGGATTTTACAGGGAGGTGCAGATGATGTCATTGTCAACCCATAACCCTCCCATGTTTCCCCACCTCTTCTTCTATCTTTTCTCTTACCGGAAAAAAAATGTTAAGAAAGAAAAGATGGAGTAGCTGCATCCTGGTTCTCCTAGGAGCCCTCTCTCTGGAAGCATCCCAATGTGAGGAAGCTGTTTCTAGTCCCAATCTGTTTGAGGCTGGGCAAGTTAAAAACAATATTCAGTGGTAAGTTTGCTTCTTCTCGGGGGCCTTCTCCACACTGAGGCTTTTTATCCCGCAATTTTACCAGGGCTTCTGCTTCCAGATTCTTTGCGGGATTAAAATTGACCCTTTACATGCACTTCCCTCCACCCCCCGCCTTTATCTGCAAGCTGTATGTGTTTCATTATACAGTCTCTAGATGGCACTGTGGTATAGCTCCATGTAAAAGCCCCACATAGAGAAGCCCAGTGTGAGGACCAGAGGCCTTTTGACCACCTCACAATCCTACTTCTAGTTACCAGGTAAGGTGCTTTGGTCAGTGTCTCTCCTCACACTGCCACTTCTAGGCTCTCACCCACAACCCTCTGTTTGTGTATTGTGATGCTTCACCACTCTCTCAATTGCTGCCACCAATAACCCCTTTAGAGCTGCTTTCTTTCCCCTTGGTAGCACAGACCAAGCACCCAGCACGTGCATGAAACCCATCCTAACAACTAAAAAAGGAAACTGTTGTTTTAAAATTGAAAACAAAGAAGGTTTATTTGGTACAAAAGGACTGGAAATAGGAACTGGGTTGGGATGAGGAAAGGATATCAGGGATGATGATTAAAATAAGTCAACACTATAAAATATATAATATAACTCTTGCTTTTAGCTCTATGTTCAAAAACCTCTCACACTTCCTCACACACTATCTGACACACTCTCTATCCCACAGACTATCGCACTAGATGTTCTCACTCTTATCTCCCAATCTCAGCTCAGAGTTACCTAGCTGTACCCCATCGACCTTAATCCCCAACTGATCTGACTTTCTAGAAGCAATCCCCCCACCGTTTACTTGGCACAAGCTCTCCTCCAATCACACGGCATTCCACTCTCACACAGCCACTCCCCCTTTCTTCCACTTCCCCGTCTGTCATTCTTGCCCACACTCTGCCAAACCCCGCCTCACACTCACCTGTCAATCATTCCAGATCCATACCAGCCACCATACATATATACAAACCTTTACTATTTACATATCGTGCATGTGGAATTGCCACACCCGGACTCTCAGGCAACTGCCCATAAAGCGCCTATGTCCTGCAGCACAGAAAGAAAGATACAGGCCTTACAAGAATTGTTGTAAGGATTTTTGTTCATCAAGGAACATCTCCCCTTATGTATACCCGGGGGGAGGAACCAGTTTTAGGCAAGGGGTGCAAATTGCCCCCCAACAAGTACTCGGGGGTCCAGAGGACATCAGTGGGCCGCTCCCCTGCCCCTTTCACCTTTCTCCATGCTGAGAGGGTCCCGCACCTCTCTCGGCATGGAGAAAGGGGCTTGGCTGGTTCTGGGAGGAGAAGTTGTGTCCCCCAGTGCTGCCTGAGTTCCCAGCTTCACGCAGTGTGCAGTATCCCCATGGGGGTGTCACGCACTGTGTCACTGGACTCAGCCAGGGCTGGGAAGAGCAACCATTTTTCCAAGTGCCTGCTGAGTGCCTGGCTTCATGCAGGGCACGGTGTCCCCGTAGGGACGGCATGTGCTGATTGAACAGACTCACTGGTGCGCCTCCCAGCACCGGCTGAGTCCCCTGCATTGTATCCAATCTGAAATCATGGATAACATTGGGGATGCCGGGGGTGGGGGTATTTCTCCAGAGGACAGGACTTGGGTGCCAAGCCCCACCCCAGAGAGGAACCCAAGGAGGCTCTGCAGGCCGGATGGAGATCCTGCTTGGGCTTGATTAACCCTGCTGGCCAATGGTTCCCCTCCCATGTCCTATAGAAGGGGGAGGCCCTATTGTCCTGGCTGCAGCCTATGGATTTCCATTCCGCAGCAACATGGACATGGCCCTTCTCCACCGTCATGCCCACCCTGGGGAAGGACCTTCCTTTTGTGGTACATCAGGCCTCAATGCTGGCGTGGTTTAGGCATTTACTGCAAACTTATCTTTTCCCCCTTGGCTTTCCCCCAGCCCCGCTCTCTCTTAGCCACAATCCCTGATATGCTCCTATTGTGTGTGTATTATATTCTTTCATGAACCCCTTCGGGATTTGAGCAAATGAGAAGCGGTATAGAAATCTTGTTAATGAATCAATACAGAATACATAGGAATTGCACTTCCCCCTTCCAAATGTGGCTTCACTACTTGCGGTTTTGTGTTCAATGGGAATAGAGGATGTGATGCAGGTGATATGGTTCAACTGCTCTTCACAGCTTGGGGGAGCTCAGGGGGATCTATAAATAATAAAGGGTTTCATGAAACGCAAAGAGGCAGCAGTCAAGGGTTGGAGGGTATCCTAGGAGGCTTCCCTAAAAAAATGTCATACGCCATGAGATGAGGAGGAGGAGGAGCGGGTAAAGTGTGAGATACTTTATGGAGGCTCAGTTAGCGGAAAGGAAAAGGAAGTGAGGGGGAGGGTGAACATCTACAGGAGCAACACTGCCTCCTGCTGGACAACTGTGAGAACTGATCAGGAATAAATCAATGTCATACTGGAAGAAGACATGACCTCTCTGGCCAATCTCTTTCTATGTGCAGCTTTTAAACTGAGCAAGGGACAGACAGAGCTAAATGCTGCACCCTCTTTTCCATGCTAGGACTGTATCCTGGAGTCTGCGATATGGTAATGAAGATGATTGTTCCTCTGAACATGTGGCAGCTGCCTTGTCCTCTTGTCCCTGAGTAGCCACAGACATCTTACACTCTCCTGAATTTTGGGTCTAAGAGCTTCTGTAACCCACTGGTATATTTTTTTCTTTAAGAATTCTGAGTAAGGGTTTTCCTGCACATGCTCAATAAAGGAGTGAGATAGGGAATGGCCACCATTTTATGCAGTTACCAAAATTGCAGTGTGGAAGAAGCTTGTTTTCTCCTCCCTGTAAGACCCTGAACACCTGAGACAGGGCTGCTGTTTACGTTGTTCCTGTGTTGCTAAATCTTCATCCATTTTTGAGAAGATTGCTGTGGAGTTGGAGTGAACTGAGTAGAGACTGTGTTTTCCTTCTTTGGCCAGCAGAAAAATCAAGCTTCAGAGAGAAGTTGTAGTTATTTTTTTGTTGTGGACTCAAGCTAAAACACAGAGCTTTGGGAGGGCTGTGCTCTGTTTTATTGTTTTGGTGATAAGTGTATGGTTATGCATGTAAAATTATTATATATGCAGTATTTTTATTAAAATATTAAAATATGTGTTAACTGTCCCTGTACAATGCCTTTGCTGTGAGTCCCTTTAGAGACCTTGAAGAAAAATGTTACATTTCCAGATCAGAAGGCCAGAGTCCAAGGAAGGGTTGAGACTCAGCTCAGGGCATAAGCTCTTTCACTCTGCATATAAAAGACTGTGCGTTCCCCTTTCTATGCCAAGGGAAGGAAGGAAGGATAAATGGATCCAAGCTTCTGTGAATTACAATATATAGATAGATTGATTGTTCTCCAGTCAAGAGATCTCCATCTTTCCATGAAGATAGATGCGAGCAATCAGTAGATTGGGGACAAAGCTTCAGAGCTACCATCAAACACAGAACCATCAAACACAGCAGGGGAAGGCATCACATTTGCTAGGCTTCTGGGTATGGAGGATGTGTCTGAAGATTTGAAACAGGGAGCGGAGTTTATTTATTCAAACAATCAATTGTGAATTGTTTAGGCAGCACTAGTGTGGACACTAGTCAGCTGCTAGATGGTGATAGGATATGAGGTTTTCTGTTTTCTGGGAACCGACCTTGGAGCCCGCACTCTGAGGTTGGTTCCCGGAGAACCAACATTCCCCCAATTCAGTGCTGCCTTGCAGGCAGCATGGAACAGCCCCGCACTCCACGCTCAAAAGAGGAGTGAGGAGCAGCCAAAACAGGGTGTTCCAGGGGACGTTCCAGGGCAGGGAAGGAGGAAATGCCGGTACAACACATCCAATGTGTCATATAGCAGCCTCCTCCCCCACTCTGCCTTCCCGTGGCTAGACAGCCAAAATTGGCTGTCTAGCAGAAAAAGCAGGGCAGGAGAAGCACAGGGGGAACTATCCCCTCCGTGCTTCTAGGGATGTACGAAAGTCACTTACCTGTTCGCAGATTATGTTGATGGTGGGGGGGAGGCGTTCTGTCCCTCCCCCCGGAATCCTCGATGAGGGGGAGGCACTCCGTCCCTCCCCCCCGGAATCCTCCACAGCCGGCTGTGCTCTGCAGCAGCTCCGCGGAGCAGCCGGCCAGGCCCAGCCAGGCCAGAGCCATCCACAGCCGGATTTCCGGCTGCGGAGGGCTCTGGGTAAAAAAAATTAAAAACCTTGTACGCAAATGGCGGTGGCTACGGCCGCCGCCATTTGTGTTCCTTATTTTTGACCTCTTAATCTACGTAAATATTTATGTAGACTATGATGGCGAAAATAAAGGGGAATGCAAATAGCGTAGCGGGCGCTATTTGCGTCCCTTTTTGATTCACCGTTTTAGCCTATGTAAATCTTTATGTAGGCTAAAACGGGGAATCAAAAAGGGACGCAAATAGCGCCCGCTATGCTATTTGTGTTCCCCTTTATTTTTGCCGTCATAGTCTACGTAAATATTTATGTAGACTAAGACGGGCAAAAATAAGGAACACAAATGGCAGTGGCCGTAGCCGCCGCCATTTGCATATGCGGTTTGTTTTTGTTTTTTAAACCCACCCAGCCATGATAGGCTATGTAAAGATTTACGTAGCCTATCACGTCTTTTTTTTTTTTTTACAAGAGTGGAAATGGCGGCGGCGGCGGCTGCCGCCCGGAAGATCTGCCCCAGGTGAGTCTCGTCCCGGGGGGGATCTGCGAGGGGGGGCAGGGGGGGGCAGGCCGTTCCGCCATGGAGTTCGGGGGGGCGAATGCACTGGCATTCGGCCTCACCATGATCCGTGGCGGAATTCTCTGCCATCCCTACGTGCTTCTCCTGCCCTGCATTGGATAGGCGGGCGCCTCCGAGTTCAGAGGCAGCCACCTATCCCCATAGGATTGCACCCTAAGTAGAGTTGGAAGCTGACCCAGCAGCACCACCTGGTGGGGAAAGAGTGCAGGCATCTATTGTCATTGAGGTTTTGCGAAGGGAAGGGTGTTCTTTGTTCATTAATTAATTGTTCATTATTATTCATAGCTCCTAGATGAGACATTCAGACAGGTTGGAAATCATTTCACTGTGATGGCTTCTGTCATCCAAAGCCCTCCTGGGAAATGGAAATCCAGTTGTGTGGTGGTGCAAACTATCCGTTGCTACGAATCACATCTGCAACCCCATCACAGACCTTTGGTTTCTACTCCGTTTCTTCAACAAATCTGCATCTGGCTTTTAAAAATCTGTAGGGCAAACAAGACAGAGAGCAAACTAAGATATCCCTGCCTTTAAATATATTTTAAATGTTCAGGCACAAGTGTGAGGGCTAAAAGTGAGAATGGGGCGCATAGGTGTGCCTACTAGCCTGTCTTCCAACACCCCGTGTGTGCTGCTCCTGTCTGTTGCACCCCTCCAAAGCAATCCATCACTCTGGATAACACTTCAAGCATCTGATAAAATGGACTGTACTCCATGAGAGCTTATGCCACAATCAATCTGATGAGCTTTAAGGTGTGGTTCTTTCGTATTTATGTCCTTATGGCTAAGTTCTTTCCCACCTTTAATTGCTTAGTGTAACACTTTGCAGATCTGGCTTCAGATCCAAGCCCCTCCCCCTGCAAGGAGCAGTTTGTTCCCCCTCTGACATCCCCTGCCCCCCGGTTGCCAGGCTAACTCATGCAGCAATGTCAGTGCTACAATCCACAGCTGATGTCTGTGAGTGGGCCGCCATATTCCATTCCCCACAAGTTTGGTCGTCCCTCTGATATCACCCCACACCCCATTCCTGGGCTTAACTCATGCATCAGCAACAGTGCCATGATCCGCATAATGCCTGTGAGCGGCCCATAAATTTCCATGCCCCACAGCGTTGCAACCTACCATTACACTGGGGATCTCCGGGATATTTTACATGGCCGAAAGCTCACAGTTGCCTGGCACTAGGTCAAGCCAATCAGAGGGGACAGATGGCTGGTTCCAATCCAGAGGAAGCATTTATGTTATTTTATTTATTTATTACATTTCTATACCACCCCATAAAGAAGGGCAACGCCAAAGAGTGTTCAAACTACCGCACAATTGCGCTCATTTCACATGCCAGCAAGGTGATGCTCAAAATCCTACAAGCTAGGCTTCAGCAGTATGCGAACCGAGAACTACCGGAAGTACAAGCTGGGTTTAGAAGAGGCAGAGGAACTAGAGATCAAATCGCCAACATTCGCTGCATCATGGAGAAAGCAAGAGAATTCCAGAAAAATGTCTATTTCTGCTTCATTGACTACGCTAAAGCCTTTGATTGTGTGGATCACAACAAACTGTGGCAAATTCTGAAAGTGATGGGAGTACCAGACCACCTTACCTGTCTCCTGAGAAACCTGTACGAGGGTCAAGAAGCAACAGTAAGAACCAGACATGGAACAACCGATTGGTTCAAAATTGGGAAAGGAGTACGACAAGGCTGCATATTGTCACCCTGCTTATTTAACTTATATGCAGAGTACATCATGAGAAATGCCGGGTTGGATGAATCAGAGGTCGGAATTAAGATTGCTGGGAGAATTATCAACAACCTCCGATATGCAGACAATACCACCCTAATGGCAGAAAGCGAAGAGGATCTCAAGAGCCTCTTGTTGAGGGTGAAAGAGGAGAGTGCAAAAGCTGGTTTGAAACTCAACATTAAAAAAACTAAGATCATGGCATCTGGCCCCATCACTTCCTGGCATATAGAAGGGGAAGAAATGGAAGCAGTGACAGATTTTACTTTCTTGGGCTCCAAGATCACCGCAGACGGTGACTGTAGCCATGAAATTAAAAGATGCTTGCTCCTTGGGAGGAAAGCTATGGCAAACCTAGACAGCATAGTAAGAAGCAGAGACATCACCTTGCCGACAAAGGTCCGTCTAATCAAAGCTATGGTTTTCCCAGTAGTAATGTATGGCTGTGAGCGCTGGACTATAAGGAAGGCTGAGCGCCGAAGAATTGATGCTTTCGAACTGTGGTGCTGGAGAAGACTCTTACGAGTCCCCTGGACTGCAAGGAGGTCAAATCAGTCCATCCTAAAGGAAATCAACCCTGAGTGCTCATTGGAAGGACAGATACTGAAGCTGAAGCTCCAATATTTTGGCCACCTAATGCAAAGAGAAAACTCTCTGGAAAAGACCCTGATGCTGGGAAAGACTGAAGGCAAAAGGAGAAGGGGACGGCAGAGGATGAGATGGCTAGATAGCATCACCGATGCAATGAATATGAACTTGAGCACGCTCCGGGAGAGAGCGCAGGACAGGAAGGCCTGGCGTGCTATGGTCCATGGGGTCACGAAGAGTCGGACACGACTGAACGACTGAACAACAACAACATACCACCCCATAGCTGAAGCTCTCTGGGCAGTGTACAAAGGTGCTGCTGTTGGGACTGGTTACATTGCCACCTATGGGGCTGGTTGGGGAGCTGTACCCCTGGGTGCTGACGCCAGCTCTGATATATCGAATTTCTGTACATCTATATTGCCCTGGCCGTGGGCTGACAAGATTTACAGGTGCAGAGCTACTGATAAGCCAGATCCAGGTTTGCTTACAAGGAGACTTTACTGAGTACTTACAGCGCACAGGCATACCCAGTGGTTGGATCAGTCAGCTTCTCTGAACCAAGAGCCATGGGGTAAAATGGGTTTTATACCATGCATGTCAGCAGTGAGGCAGCATGACAGCAGCAAGTGTTAATTAGCGTTCAACTGCAACTTTCCCAGCATAGACTAACCATGCTTGTTCAGAAGGAAAACAATCAGAACTTTCCCAGCACAGACACTTGTAGCTTAGCCTAAACAGAGCCTCACTTATCAGGCGCATCCTAGACCCTGATAAGATAAACGGTTCAGAGCTCGTTAGCATGGAATGTGCTGAGGAGGCGATATCGACCTTTGACTCATCTTACCAGCCAAGAGGCCCACTAGCATGAGAATTGCACTAATAATGAACCAAAGCAGAGAGCATTATGGATCTCTAGGCCCCTCTAAACCTACTGGTGACTTGGTTACAGGCCTGGGGCCATTCCAACATCTGTTTCATTCATCTTGAGAGTCAAATTCTATTGCAGAGAACCTTGCAGTGGCCACATTCCAGTGGTGGGTGGGGCAAAGGCAAAAGGGGTGGAGTCAAAATGCCAACATATGGTCACTTAGAGCTCTTACTGTTTGTAACTAGTTGCCTCAGGAGAGGCATTTCAAGCATTCAGAATGGGGGAAAACTGCAAACATGCCAGGAAAACACCAATCAATTGGTGGTTCAGGGAAAGGGGGTTGTGCCAGGGGAAGGAGAGGCAGTCATCTGGTCGTACAAGTTTCCCGCCCCTGTTATAAACAATCCAGTTCCATAGTAGGTCAACATCATCACCCACTTGGAGGAGGGATTTCAGGTTTGGAGAAGAGTCATTTGCCTTGGGGTCCCTACTGAGTTTTGGGTGCAGCGAGATTTGAACGGGCGAGTTTCAAGCCTTCCTCTCACATTCATCATTTTCACCAGCAAAGAAGCCACGAATGACTGCTTGCCCATTTTCTAGTGGGAGACTTCCCCTCTGTGCCCACTCCACTTCAAGCTGTCAGAGCTCCTCCCCCTGCTCAGCCTCTGAGAGGGGTTCATGTATGGCAACGGTCCCTCCTGACACACTGTGCATCGCTAAGAACACAGAAGTACACCGCAGTGTCTGCCAGAGCGATATTGTGAAAGAGAAGTGTAGCAGACCTCTTGTCTTTAGCAAAGTACAATGTGCTGTTGGGAGTGTTCTGTTTCTTAGTGAGTCCCGGGTATGTACCACTAATGTACTGAGGTCTGTGGCCCGGGAACTGACGGTACCACTGGATCATTTCTGTTGAAACTGAAGAGAGGTTGCACACAAGGTTGCAGGATGTTCTCTCAAGAGCTGTAGCTGTTCCTGGCTGCTCAATCTTCTGAGCTCTACCCAGAGAACCTAAACAAAGATATATATATAAAAAGGTAGACATTTCATCAAGCCCTGGTCTATAGCATCTTCAGAGAGATCTATAGCATCTTCCAAGAAGAAAAAAACCACAACAAAATGACAAAGTAGGGTTTATTTGTTTTAGCATATTCGAGCTACTCCGTTCAATATAAAGTCCCCCGCCCCAATAGTAAGAAGAACATAGCTTTGCTAGACTTTGCTAGGCTTTGCTAGGCTGGACAGCTTTTCTAGGCTGGACAGCCATCTGTCAGGGATGCTCTGACTTGGATTCCTGCACAGAGCAGCGGACTGGATTCGATGGTCTTATAGACCCCTTCCAATCCTACTATTCTATGATTCTATGATTCTAGATCAAATGTATGGAATCATTTTTCAACCAATCTCCTAGGGAATTCAAACTAGGCAATTCTAGATCACCTCAGAAGTGGAATTAGTCATAGAGAAATCCATACTTCTGGTTCATCAATGTATTGCGCATGCACAATATTTTGGCTCCTGTCCATAAGGTGTGAGTGATGTGGAAGGGTTGTGTGTGTCTTGATAGTCTCTTAATTTCTTCTGACATTTGCCACTTACTTTCCCTCCCATATTTTAAAGAGGAGCGTGCAGCTAATTCTGTTCAGTGATTCAGTCCAATAATTGTAGTTCATGATCTTGGCTCTGTGGTCTTTCCAGCTCTTTCCTCTGTCTTCTCAGTTAAATATTGGTCCATTATATCCATCAACCTTTCAGAAAGTGCAAACTGGTTAAGTCTTAGCTGTTTGGCTTTTAGCCTGTGGGCTGTATGCTTCTCTTCGTTGATGCTTTGCCCAATCCTGTTGCTGCAGTGATGTTGATGATGTTATCTGTATTATCTAGTCAATTCAGTAATTGTATTGATCTTTTTTATTGATGGTTTTCACTCCAAAGTAGCCATTTATTTATGGAAAAACTACATACACTTGTGGAATGAATGAGTCTTTTTGTATGTTTTAAAAGTCAGGTAGAAATATTAATTCTGTTTAGCCCAATCCTATGCCAGTTGACACAGAGTTAAGCAAGTCCCACAGAATTCAGTGGCCTTACCCACACGTATCTATGCATAATATTGCAACATCTAGATCTCTGCAGAAATCTGGAGCATACCTGCCCCATTGCTTTTTCCCCTTGTCAGTTTTTGATGGGCTTATCTTCTGCTACTCACGGCACAGAAATAGACATCAGAGTCCCTCAACTGGCTGGCAGATTTCTCCAGGTGGAAGGTCTTCTCCTTTTTAACATGGTTGGCCTTGAAACCTTGAAGCTCCCCCTCTTCTGTTTGATGCTCTCCCAAAAAGAGCCTGGAGGAGTTGTCCAGGATGCTGAATGTACCAGAATGCTGCATCTGCAGTATATGATGACTGATAGGTACAGTTGATAGATATATGGTCCCCTTTGGGCACAATCACAGTGCCTTCCATTTGGTCAACTGACGGTCCAGTGCTCCCTTCTGTACAGATGATAATGGCAGAAGAGATGATGTTAGATGGATAGGTGGATCAGCAGGTGAATGGATGGACCACTCCGAAATTGTTCCTTTGGCTCTTAGATTCTTATGAATCATTGCAGAAATATTTGTATTCTACTTTATATTTTTAACAGCTTTAAAATGGCATTTTAGTCTTTTACTGGTTGTAATCTGCCCAGAGAATATAATTTACTAAATAAATAAATAATCTAGTCTTCCTTCTTCCCTTCACCCAATATTTCCTTCATCACTGTCTTCTTGTAGCCAGTTATTCTTAAGCCACCGTGTGTATTTAATCAGACATTTAATCAGACATTTTGTAAAGATTTTTTTTTCTCCATGTGTTATACAAATATAAAACCTGACTTAGTTATGTAGCACTTTAAACTTCTGAAGGTCCACTCTTCTGCTTTCTATCCTGAATTAGCACCACTCACTTCAGGCTTTTGGGATCCACTCTTTTTGCAGTGTTCGAATCTCAAGATCCACCCAACAGGAAATGGTATAAAAGGGATACACTTAGAATGAATGAATTCTGAACCAGGAATGCATTTGGAATTAAACAGAGCTCACACTCCCTTAATATAAGGATCCACTCCTGGGTGCCCCAAGTTTTCTCGATTACACCAATAGAATTTAGGAGTGGAGGCAGAGTAATTTTGTTGCTGCTACAATTAAAGAAGTGAGAGTCAGAAATCCTAGCAGATCTCCCACAAATCACCCAGACATCTTCCAGTGGGTCGTAATCTACCACCTTCTACCCCAGATTTAAAGGATCTTGAGCAGTCAAGGCTACATGAAGCAAAAAAAAAACAAACCTCCAAGCATGGTGTGGAAATGAATCACTTACTCAGGATTGCTGTCACAAACACAGCTAAGGTCCAAAGAAGAGACATTTTCCTGGATCCAGGAAGAGAGGTGCACCAAAGTATTTGGAAGGACATTGGGTATTCTTCTGATCAGCTTCTGCCCTTTGCTCTGCAGACTCCACTGTATGAGAAGATTTCATGAAATGCAGCAGACCTCTTCCACTTGGTAAGTAATTTCTAAAAAGCAATGAAAGGTAAAAGAAGAGTAAGCCACAGGATGCAGTTAGTGGTCAGGATGCCAATGTGAAAACTCAATGTTTTATATTTTATAGGCACACAGTAAGAGTAGAACTTGCTCAACATCGCCACCTTGTGTCTAAAAGCCAAATGACTGCTTCAAGTACAAGGAATAGTGCAGTGGGCTATAAAAATATAGGACCCCAAGTTTAATTAAAGTTATTATTATTTTATTTATACGTTTAAGAAACACTGTATGTCCAAGATAGCACCCCAAAGGTGACTTACAATTAAAACTGACTTACCATTAAATTTAAGCTTTCCTGGCTCCACTGAAAGGGGAAAAAGGACAGTTTGACATCCCTTTAATGAAATCTGAAAGTCTTTCTTAGAACTCGGGTGTTGCAAGCTGGAATAGGTTGCAGCTCCAGAGAGATGAGTGGAGAGTTGCTATCTGATTTCATCTTCGTGGAACTAGAAGGCAGATGCTGTACCTTGGGGATCTTATGGCTGTTTTTATATATTTATAAATTCATTCCTGTGTTGGCTGTTTTGTATTGTATTCTTTTAGGTTTTTTGTATTCTCCCCAAAGAATGTCTATTATAGGGCCAAAAATAGAAGGAAGGAAGGAAGGAAGGAAGGAAGGGGGTTGAATCCAGATTAAAGCTGAAAGTTTGCAGAAGTTGACTTCCCCATGCCCTGAAAACACTAGACAGAGAATCTGGAGACCCTGCTGAATGGGGTGAGCTGCGGAGCGGGTAGAAATCCCCACAAATTGGGCAGAGGGACTTTTCATGAGCAGAGCTCTTCTGCCTGAGGAAGGCAGATCCTGGATCCAAGCCATACGTCATGCCATTTAGTGAGAGCAACAAGGAAGAGAAAATGGATCTTTGGTGGGCTTTGGGGAGCCCTGTTGTATTGGGAAAGAGGGTACATCGGGATGACTCTCCTTGAATGCCCTGTGCGGTGGCGGCGACAGGAGGAGGTCAGACTTGGGGGGCAGGACACCTGTGGTGGGCCATACAGGCAGCTTCTGCAGGCCACATGTGGACCGTGTTTAGCCACCCCTGCATTACATCCATAAATATTTGGCAACTGTTTGGACATATGTTGGACTGGATGGATGGATGGATGGATGGCTGTTGTGCTTGTGATACAGTTGTCATCTGGATTGTATAAAGATTATTTATTTATTTATTTATTTAAACTCCTTGTATGCAGCTTGATATCCTAAGATCTCTAAGCAGCTTATGTAAACTATATATGAAATACAATATAAAAACCAATGTAAAAACAGTACAAAATAATAAATACATTTAAAACATGACGCGCTTTTTAAAACAGTGCAGTGCAATTAAACGTCAGGGAATGCCTGAGTGAATAAATACATCTTCAAGAGACATCTAAAGTTCTCTACAGTTTCCACCTCTTAGACCATATCTGAGAGAGGTTTCCAGAGGTTAGATACCGCTACCAAGAAGGCCTTACAACCCTCTGGACATCTCAGAATTACCGTTACATAGAGTGGGGTTTGGCTTTTAGGCATGAAATGGGAAATCCAACAAGAAAAGAGACCACAAGTTTTAAAAAAAAAAAACCTTTACTTTAAACCTTTACTTTAAACTTTAAACATTTAAACATTTGCTGAAAAAGTATTATTAGGAAAAAGATTTTAACATCTGAATGATTCCAACAGAGAGACACAAAACAAAATCATAAGAGCAAAAGGGTAAGAAAATAAATAGGGGAAATGCATCCCCCACCCCCCACACACCTTCTCCCATAGAGGTAAGAAGGACATTTAAGTCAGTTTGCTGGATCAAACCTATGGAGTTATTTTTCACACAAATGTTTGGAATCATTTGTCACCCAGTCTCCAGTTTCCACCAAGGCAAACCCAGATCATCTCAGAAGTGGGGCTGATAGTAGAGAGATCCATAATTCTGGTTCATTGGTGAACAGCGCAAGCACAATATTTTCTCTCCTGTTCATAAGATGGGAGTGATGCAGGGGGGGGGATGGGGGGTCTTGACTGTTTCTTGGTGTCTTCCAACATTTTGCTCTTATGCCATTTATCATACGTTCCCTCTAGTATTTTAATGGGAGGGACTTCATAGCTACTTTGTACCATGTTTCAATCCACCAAGTCTTGTCCTTGAACTTGGCTCACTGGACTGTTAAGTTCGTTTCATTAGACCTATGCCTAATTCAAAGTTCAATGCTGATCCATTATATCCATCAGAATTTCATAGTGTGCAAAACTCGGAAGTATTTTTTCTTTGGGTTTTGACTGTGGTATGTTTCATTGTACTGGCAGATGTCTTGTCTGATCCTCCTCCTCGCTGTTGTTGTTCTTGTTGTTGTTGCCATAATCATCATCACCTGGCTTTATCCGCTAATATCTCCTTTCTCTCTTAATGCTGTATTTTTTTTATTAGTGTGTTTAATTGCTTGTTTTATAGTCTCAGTTGATATTTATTTATTAAAAGTCATTTACCACACATTTCAGTCTCAATATGAGTGCCTCAATGCTCATTATGAATTTTAATTAATGAATGATGACTTTGAGGAGATAAAGGAAGATCAAGTTCAATCTGGAATACTCAAGTGAAGTAATAGAGGTGTATAGGGGTCTGTGTGTGTGTGTGTGTGTGTGCACTTTTTAAACTGAGCCAAGTCTGGACAGGGCTTAACACTTTGCCATCTTTTCCATATCAAGACAATGTCCTGGTGACTGTGATGTGCCATCTTACACTCTTCTGAATATTGGTCTAAGAGCTTCCAGATCAGAAGGCCAGAATCCTAGATACGTTTGGGACCCATGCGACATATAAGCTCTTTCACTTTGGGTGTAAAAAGTGTGTGTTCCCTGTCTATCGATCTAATGTCTATTTATGGCTAATGTCTGTTTATGTCTTAAGAGTGTTCTTCAAACTTGAAGCCAATCCTGCACAACCTTGCAGCTTGTAGGTTCTGCCCCCCCCCTTTAAGTGGCATGTATGGGCCACTCCCACCACCACTCAGATGGCTGAAGAAAAGGTGGATAAAAGTGCTCAGCCCTGGTGCAGAGAGTATCTCCTTTGGCAGTGGGCATCTGAGTAAGCAGTTGTGGTATGGCACTGTGACGCTGGGTTCCTACTACGTGCATATCTCAGGCACAGAAATACATGGCTGAGTTGGCAGCCATCAGAGTATTCAGCTGAAGGGTCTCATTCTTGGAGGTGTGTGAAGTAATGGTGGTCTGGCCCTGCAGAGAAGGGGCATATGCCCTATCCACACTGTAGGGTATATCCTCGTCATCCATTCTAGAGCTTTCCCCGGAGACTGACGGATCCAGTCCCAAAGGCTATTTGAATTAGAGATGGAGAACCTGTCACATTACCTACTAGACAGAGATTCTCTCTAGGTCTCGCTGTATCTGGGCCATGGGAGATGAGATGAATATTGGAGAACTTCCCTTGAGAAAAGTGAAGAATGGGAGTATCTCTTGACATGATACAATCAGTGGGTGTAGCTGGGCCGTGGGATAGCAGAACACCCCTTGAGAAGAAAGAAGAAGCCAGGTGCAAATTTCCATTAGCGACTGCTGGGCTGTGTCAGAACCAGAAACAAGTATGCAAGTCAGACCTCTGAAGAATACATCCTTGCTGAACTCCATCAACCCAGCTGTGTCCAAACATGGTAGCTCAAGTCTCATGCAGAAGAAAGGAGCTGTCTCCCTGGATATCTTCTTGGCATACTTGTTAAAAGTACTCAAACTGGTGGGGCTTTCTCTCATTTAACTTAAATCAACCTAACAGATTTTGGTTCAGCAGGGTTTCTCATGCGGGGTATTTCACTCCCTTCATCTGATTTCTTCATCCAGTGTATTGTAGCTGAATCAAATGGTAAAGCCGATCTGCGCAAAGGAGGGTTTTTGCTAGGCTTCCGATTGACTTCCTCTCACTGTGTCCGTTGCACAGTAATACACAGCAGTATCCTCTATTTTCAGGTTGTTCATTTGCAGATACAGCATGCTTGCTTGGTTGTTCCTGGAGATGCTGAAGCGCCCTTTCACTGAGTTAGCATAGTTTCTTGCGCTACCAGCCCAGAATGAAATAAGCGCAATCCATTCCGGTCCCTTCCCAGGAGACTGTCGCACCCAGCTCATCCAGTAATCACCAAAGGTGAACCCGGAGGCTTGGCAGGAGAGGCGGAGGGACTCTCCAGTCCTTTTGACATCCCCTCCAGACTCCACCAGCTGGATCTTTGATTGGGCACCACCTAGAAAGGAAGACATTTTAAAGAGACAAACTTCATATTAATCCTGAGATGAGAATGGAACTGTCCTCTCTACTTTGAAAGGAGAAAAATACCTCCGAAGGCTGCCAAAAAGAAAACTAATGAAAGTCAAAGCAACATTTCTCTTCCTGTTTCTTTGAGGGAGATGGACTGGAAAGTTGTTGAGCACACAGGGTAATGGCTTCTGATGTAGCTGGAGCAGGGGAAAGAGTGTGTCTGGTTCAAAGAGGACATTGTCCTTGCATTTGCATACAGCTATATGTAAAAGAACAACAGCCATTTGGCAACCTAGATCTCTTAATGTCTGCATAGTGAGTGTGCTTTGGCCAATTGGTCACCATATCTGGCCTGACTGGAGTCCACCAGGAGAAGAGCCTTCAGCATGGTGGCCCCCTTTCTTTGGAATTCCCTACCCCTGGAGGTCAGGCAGTCACCAATACTGTGTTGTTTCAAGCGCCTCCTGAAAACAGCACTGTTCCAGGAGGCATTCTCTGATTGACCAGTTACAGTTTTTATTGGCATTGTGTTTTTTAAACAAGTATAATTTTAATATGGTGTTTTAAACTTTTGATCCTGTTTACTGTTTTATTTTTTGTGTTCACCACTCCGAAATCTGTTCTAGATATGAAGCAGTGTGTGTGTGTGTGTGTGTGTGTGTGTGTGTATATATAAAATTATATCTATCTATCTATCTATCTCAAAAGAATTATGGGGACAGATAAATGTTTACACATAAATGCAATTAATTAAAATAAAATGCAGCATCTCAACAATGAAAAATAAAAAGCAGTTGTAGATTCTCCTCTAAATGATTTATGGATTCCTATGAAGGATAGTTGAAGTTTTAATATCATCTATCATCTGACTTTGGATCAGAAGGTTGGAGTAGACCTAGATCATCCTGTACTATCTAAGGTCCTTCTCAATGCAGAGTGTCACTTGTCTCCTGTAATGTGTGAAGCCGCAATTATGGAAGGGTGTGATGGGGTCCTTGCAAGGACGGGTAGTGTATAAATATAATAAATAAACAAGCGAACACAATATGTTTAATTATTTGAACCAAGGATTGGATGACCATGACTAGAAACAGAAATACATCACTTACCTTATTACTGTGTGTGTGTGTGTGTGTGTGTGTGTGTGTGTATTCCCTCAATGTAAGCAGGGCTGGCCTTAGGTGTGGGCAGCTGGGCAGTGGCCCAGGGTACCAAGCTGAAGGGGGTGCCAAGCTGAGCTCAAGGGGGCACCAACATCACACCTGCACCTTGCTCCATAAACCCTCTCGGTGGCCCTTCAAAGATGACCAAAGTCGGGAGGGGGGCAACGGTACTCCTCACCTAGAGCACTAGAATCCACTCCTGGGTACCTCTAGCTTTTTTCATTTCACCAATAGAGGAGTGGAGGCAGAGTAAGTTTGCTGTTGCAACTGTTAAACAAGTGAGAGTCACAAATCCCTGCAGATCTACTGCAAAGCACTCCGACATCTTCCAGTACACCCCATTCAACCACCTGCTGCCCCAGATTTGGAGGATTCTGAGCACTCGAGGCGACATGAGCCAAACAAAAACAAACAAACAAAAAACAACCCCACAAAGACCTCCTAGCATGGTGTGGACAAGAATGACTTACTCAAGACTGACATGATGAACACAGCCAAGGCCCAAAGAAGGGACATTTTCCTGGATCAAGGAAGAGAGGTGCACCAACGTATTTGGAAGGACTGTGTTACTCTTCGAATCAGCTTCTGGGCTTTGCTCTGCAGACTCTGCTGTATGAGAAGATTTGATGAAATAGGGCAGACTCCTTCCACTTGGTAATTTCTAAAAATCAGCAAAAGGTAAAGGAAGGGTAAGCCACAGGATGTGGTTAGTGGTCAGGATGCCAACATGCCCTGTGTAGGAGACTCAGTGCTTGACATTTTGTAGGTCACAGTAAGAGTAGAACTTGCTCAACATTGACACCTTGTGTTTGAAAGCCCCATGACCACTTCAACTACAAGGGGCTTCATCACACAAAGCTGCAAATCCTGCAATGTACAGGGGCTTCTGCTGCTGGAATCTTTGTAGGATTTGGTCAGTTCGTTTCCACATGGCTTAAAGAAAAAAAAAAAAAAACTAAACTTCTCAAAGAGATCTATGTGTTTCATTACAAAGCCACTAGGTGGCATTGTTGTTTTATTTGCAGTAAACACAGCTTTAAACTGTACACCCTCATGTATGTTGACTCCATGGTGGAATGAGGGAAAATGCCGGACTTTCCTCATCACGGAAAGTGACGCAATCAAGCTCACAAAGAGCAGGAGGTTCCCAGAGGAGGGCTGTGTCGTGTACAGGACCTGGAAACTTCTGTGAGTAAGCAATCTCCATAGCAGGATAAAAGCCTGGTGTGGAGGAGCCCAAGGAAGGACTTCAGCTATTGGGCTGTATAGAAATATAATAAATAAATAAGAAAGAAAGAAAGAAAGAAAGAAAGAAAGAAAGAAAGAAAGAAAGAAAGCAAGCAAGCAAGCAAGCATTGGGCTAAAAAAAAAAAAGTAGGACCCCAGATGTGATTAAAAATATTATTTTATTTAGACATTTTATTTAGTTATTCATTAATTTAGACATTATATTTATTCCTTTTGTCCAAGATAGAGCCCCCAAAGTCATTTAGAATTAGAAGTGACTTGCAGTTAGGTTTAACCCTTCTGACTCAACTGAAAGGGCAAAAGGAACATTTTCACCTCCCTATAATCAAGTTTGAATTTCTTTCTTAGAACTTGGGAGTTGCAGGTTTAACTGTTAGTTCCAGATGTGGACTAGGTTGCAGCTCCAGACAGAGGAATGGAGACTTGCTATCTGATTTCCTCTCCACAGAACCAGAAGGCAGATGTTATAGTTTTGGATTTTATGGTTGTTCTTATATATTTAAAAATGTATACCTTTGCTGTCCATTTTTATTGTATTTTTTTTCTTCTGGCTTTTTTGTAATCTGCTCAGAAAACGTCTGTTGTCGGGCTGAAATATAATCTATGTATGAATGAATTAGGTTGGGTCCAGATTTTAGCTGGATCAATGGCATTAGCAGAAGTGGACTTTCCTGCCCTACACAGAGGGTCACAAGCAGAAAATGCTACACAGAGAGTCAGAAGAACCAGTTGAATGGGTTTCCTGCCCTGGAAAATGCTACACAGAGAGTCAGAAGAACCAGTTGAATGGGTTGAGCTGTGGTGTGCGCGGTAGGGATGTTGGAGAATTCCGCCACGGACTCCAGTGAGGCCGGATTGGCCCCCCGGAATACTTGGCGGAACAGCCTCACCCCCCCGCCACCCCCCACAATCCCCCCCGGAACGGACCTACCTAGCTGTGGATGCGGCAGCGGTGGCAGCTCCAGCGACGTCTTCAGGGTTCCTGCGGCTGCAAATGGCGGCCGTCATGGTGGCTGCCATTTGCGTCCCTGCTGTAGCCGTGATAGGCTACATAAATATTTACATAGCCTATCACGGCTAAAGCGGGGACACAAATGGCGTAGGGGATGCCATTTGTGTCCCTGCTGTTGCCATGATAGGCTACATAAGTATCTACGTAGCCTATCACAGCAAAAGACAGGGATGCAAATGGCGTAACAGCCACCATTTGCGTCCCTGCTTTAGCTGTGATAGGCTACGTAAATATATACGTGGCCTATCACGGCCTAGCGTACGGATGCAAATGGCGTCCCCTACGCAGGACGCCATTTGCATCCGCAGCAGCCCGGCAGCAGATGGGGGCCCTGCTGCGGATCAGCCCGGCTGGCAGCTCCGCGGACTGGCCGCAGAGCAGAGCCGGCCGGGCAGGATTCCGGGGGGGAGGACCGTATTGCCTCCCCCCCCACGGAACACAGCGGAGCCAGGTAAGTGGGGTTTGATACACCCCTAGTGCATGGGTGGGGCAATCCTCCCAAATTCTAGTGCACAGGTGGGGCAATCCTCCAATCCTCATCAGGATGGTCCCCATAGCCAACACCAAAGGACAGTCCAAAAATCACAGGGAGTTGTGTTGATCCACATCAACAAAACAGTTCTGGCAGTTTTCACCTACTGGGAGCAGGTCTTTTGTAAAGCAAATGGGTTTTAATTGCCCATTCAAAACCATGTAACCTTGAAATACTTTGCAGGACAACAAGGAACCATTCTGTTGCTTTGAAAATTCATTTTCCCCCAGCTACTGGGAGAGTTGCAGCAGCTAAGCTCAGAGGGAACAGGAGATTCTGAAGGGGGTGGCAGGTGATGTCGGCCTCCCTGCTAATAAAAAAAAAGTGCCTGCAAACCCTGGGTCCACTATACCACTGTAGAAAAGGGCACCTAAAATGATCCAGGGGCTGGAGCATCTCCCCTATGAGGGAAGATTCCAACAGCTGGGGTTGTTTGGCTTGGAAAAAAGGAGGGTAACATGATAGAGGTCTACAGAATTATGCATGGTGTGGAGAATGTGGATAGGGAGACATTTTTCCCCTCTCTCATAATACTTAACATCCCATGAAGCTGATTGGTGGGAGATTCAGGACAGATGAAAGGAAGGGCTTCTTCACACAGCACATAGTTAAACTATGGAATTCTCTACCACAGGATGTAGTGAGGGCCACCAATTTGGATGGCTCTAAAAGGGGGTTGGACAAATTCCTGGAGGAAAAGGCTATCCATGGTTACTAGTCCTGATGGCTATGTGCTACCTCCAGTACCAGAGGCAGTGAGCCTATGTATGTACACCAGCTGCTGGGGAATATGGGTATGTGGGTGCTGTTGTGCTCTTGTCCTGCTTGTGGGTCTCCCATAGGGCAGCTGGTTGAGCCAGTGTGTGAACAGAATGCTGGACTAGATGGACTCTTTGTCTGATCCAGCATGGCTCTCCTTATGTTCTTATTATTCCACTTGCGTTTATGGGTGGGGTCTAAACCTCTGAAGGCAAGCTGGAGAATGGCAGTATTGTGAAGCAATGCAGAGCTTTGGGGGTATTCCAGGCAAGGCTTTTATTGCCCCTGCAGGTGCTTCATTTGCCGACTTTAATAGGGGAGGGCAGGTCCACACAACATTGTCATCGACTTGTAAACCTCCCCTGTTTTCCCGCTGCTTCTCCTGTCTTTTTTTTTTTTTTTTTTTCTTACCCTGGAAAATCCATTTAGGAGAAGAAGATGGACTAGCTGCACAATTCTTTCTAATTGTTAGCACTAGGACCCCTTGGCCTGGAAGCACCCCCGGGATGAGAAAAGAATTTAAAAAGGAAATTGAGGCAATGCCCTCCCCACAAACATTTTAAAAAATAAAGTGCTACTCGCTTCCAGTTAAAGCCAATAACATGACACATGCTTTCAGTTAGCGGAAAGAAAAAGGGAAGTGAGGTGGAGTGGAGGGTGAACGTCTATAGGAGCTGCATTGCCTCCTAGTGGACAACTGAGTGAACGGATAATTGTGTCTTTAATAAACGGTAAATCAATGTCATACAGGAAGAAGACATGTCCTCTGGTCAATCTTTAGGGACATGCTTCTCTGTATGTGCAGCTTTTAAACTGAGCAAGAGACAGACAGAGCTAAACTGTGCACCCTCTTTTCCATACTAGTACTCTCTCCTGGAGTCTGTGATATGGTAATAAGGATTATTTATTTATTTATTTATTCATTGCATTTATACCCCGCCTTTTTTCCTCTTGCAAGGAACCCAAGGCGGCTTACATGATCCTCCTCCTCTCCATTTTATCCTCACAACAACAACCCTGTGAGGTGGGTTGGGCTGAGAGTCTGTGACTGGCCCAAAGTCACCCAGTGAGCTTCCATGGCCGAGTGGGGACTAGAACCGGATCTCCCAGCTCCTAGTCCAGCACTCTCGCCACTACACCACGCTGGCTCTCATCTTATTGTTCCTCTGAACATGTGGCGGCTGCCTTATCCTCTCGCCAGCCTCTCGACACCCTGATTTTGGAGTCTCAGAGCTTCCAGATCAGAAGACCAGAATCCTAGGAAGGTTTGAGACTCCACACTAGGCATAAGCTCTTTCATTTTGGGTGTAAGAGAGTGTGTTAAGGGAAAGAAGGAAGGATAAATGGATCCAGGCTTCTGTTAATTTTTTTTTGAAATAATAATTAAAATTAGAAAATGCTTGTTCCCCAGTCAAGAGATCTCCATCTTTTGATGAATATAAATGTGACCAATGAGGAGACTAGGGGACAAGCCTTCTGAGCTCCCATCAAACACAGAGCCAGAACGATCGATAGATATGCTGTCCCAAACAAACCTCCTATGCATGGATATTAAAACGAGGGGCAGCCGGGGACTAAACAGTAAGGGGCGGTGGGCGGGGGTGGGGTGGGGAGGCAGCATATTTGCTAGATCCCTCTCTTTGTGTGTAGTTTTTAAACGGAGCCAGAGCCAGACAGGGTTATCTCTGCGCCCTCTTGTCCATACCAGGACTATGGGTGATTTGGTCCCAAACCATCGAAGGTGTAAAAGATCAAAACCAGCACTTTAAATTGGGCTTGGAAATACATCAATGCAGAGGTCACATTATCTGATTTCCTCAATTTCATCCACGCTCGGGCAGCCGCATTCTGCACCTGCTGAAGCTTCTGAAACGTCTTCAGAGGCAGCCCCACGTACAACGCATGAGATTAGTCCGGCCTGGATGTCAGTGATGCATGGGTCACCGATGACGGTATATGCAACCTGTTAGGAGACCAGAGAACAAGGCTTATGAGCTACCATCAAGCACAGGACCAGAGGGAACCATAGATAAGCTACCAAGACATACCTCCTATGCATTGATGTTAAAAAGTGGGACAGACGGGGACTAAATGGCATGGGGGCGTGGGGAGGCACCACATTCGCTACACTTCTGGAGGACGTGTCTCACGATTTGAAGCAGAGGGCCATAGCTTATGTATTTGAAGGATCCATTGTGTATCATTAAGCAGAGTTGGAAGCTGACCTGGTGGCACCCCCTGGTGGGGAAAGATTATAGTGCAAGCATCTACTTTCCTTGAAGTTTTGTGAGGGGGAGGGTGCTCTTTGTTAAATATTATTCATAGCTCCTAGGGGTTGTCTCCATGAGCGATTTACTCTGAGCTGGCTGCGTTTGGAGGTCGTTTGGGGTATATGATGTCGTGGCCATCCAGCAGCCACCCCAGAGTTTATCAGGGAAAAACCAGATTTCCTGCGACTGCTTAAAGTCTGATTCTTTTCCTTAAATAGGTTCTCTGTGGTGTAGCTGTTGTGTGCCCCAACCCCCGCATTTACCTCGGGTGTGCTAGCCCTGCCCAGGGGTGTGCCTTTCACCATGACCCTGGTCAAGGGGTGTTCCCTGCGCCTGTGTTTCCCAGCACAAACCTATTATATAGGGATGGCAGAGAAATCCGCCACAGGCTCCAGTGAGTCTCTAAAGAATCCGCCCCCCCCAAATCCGTGGCGGAACTGACTACCCCCCCTCCACCCCACGGAATCCCCCGGGATGGACCCTACCTGGTCGTCAGCAGGTCCAGTCCATCTAGCTGCCCTCCCCTGTCCTCTGCTGCTTCTGTTTGGACGCAAATGGCGGCCAGCATAGTGGACGCTATTTGCATCCCTGCCTTTTGTCGTGATAGGCTACATAAAGATTTACGTAGCCTATTATGGCAAAGAGCAGGGGCACAAATGGCGTACCGGATGCCATTTGTGTCCCTGCTTTTTGCCGTGATAGGCTACGTAAAGATTTACATAGCTTATCATAGCAAAAGGCAGGGGACGCAAATGGCGTCTGCTACACCAGACACCATTGGCGTTCGAAGACTGGCTGCGGCCAGAAGTCAGGCAGCGGCCGGCCCCAGCCAGCAGCTCCGCGGACTTGCCGCGGAGCGGAGCTAGACGAGGAGGATTCCAGGGGAAGGGATGGATCACCTCCCCCCCACACTGTGGACACCCCCACCCAGAACAAGGTAAGGGATTCATACATCCCTACTATTATTGTCTACTGTGTAAAATCCACTGTCTGTGTTTCATGCCTTGGCAGGCGCCTTTTGTTCCGTTGTCCACTCGCAGATGGATGCGAATATTTGTTTTCATCATGCAGAAAAATATGCACATAATTATGTATGCAATTAAAATATGCAAGTATTTACGTCAGTATTTACAGAATTTACCTTAGTGTGTAACGTTTAGAGTATTGTCCACCATCCCATTCAATGTTTCCTCAGCAGAAACTTGCATATTTTCCTATGAATGTATATGTGTAAATTTTGGGAAAGTAAAAAAACAAACAAAAAAAATCATCCTAAAGTCCACAGACTCCCTGAGGCCTGAAAGGGTCACTCTGCAGCAGATTCTGCAGGTCGGATTCTTAGAAATCTGAGCTCATTTTAGTCCGTCTCAAATGTCTCCAACATCCCTACCCAGAAGTAACTCCCATTGTGGTCAGGCAGGCTTGTCCCCTGAATGCGCACACCAGAGATCCCCCTCAATTGAAAAAAAAAAACACACATTTTAAAGTTCTAATTCCCTAAAGGCTATAAAGCACTTTCCCCAAGATGCGATTCTCCACTGTTTGGTTTATTGCCTTCAGAAGTAACTAATTGTCACGTTCCTTCGTCCTCTCTCTTTGCAATCAACACACACCAAGATACCAGGCTTCAGGCTCACTACTTTATCAGTGAATGACCAGGTTCTTTATAAATGCAAATTCTAGGAAACGCTCAGGCTACAAAGGAAACAGCTACTCCACACAATTATGAATACCAATGGATGAGCCAAAGTGGAAGTTAGAGAAGTTGCCGGCAGCTTGAACAAGAACTTCCAGCCAGACTAGCTTAAGGGGGATGCCCCTCCCTTACAACTGTGCCCTCCTACTTAGGCTATCACGCATAGCCAACCTGGAGGAGTGTCTGAGCTCTGCCTGTAACTTTTCCCGCTTCGCTCTGCAACGGACCCTAGCATCCCTCAAGTCATGCCCCTCACTCTCCTCCTCCCCCAAGACCTGGCTTCTCATGGAGGAATGGGGTTCAGGTTGAGCCATCTGTGTGCCAAGGTCTTGAGAAGAACTCCTTGCCATATCTGAGCTCACGACGGAAGTAGCCTCCCTGGTTCTGGCTGGTCCCATTCTGAGTCTGAGCTCCTAACTATCTCCACACGCTCAGATTCATTCCTGACACTAATTCAGACCTTTGTTCCTGTGCAGCATCGGGTTAGAATGTGGGCTGGTTTCCCCTCCCTTTGTTTCCCCTCCATTCCCAGCACAAACATATGTGTGTCTCCTCGGAAGTAACTCCTATTGTAGTCAATGGGGCTTGTTCCCAAAATGCACACTCCCTAAATTACTGAGATCCCCCCCCCACCTCATGAATTGAAAGCTCCAAAGCTTTGATTGATCACAGCAGGGCAGCGAGAACAGTTTGTTCCTATAATGATTGTGGCTGTAAGGAAGTAGGGAAGAGATAGAGAAAGAGAGTGATTTCTGTGGAGGGGAGTAAACTTCCCAGGACTTTACCAAAGGAGAAAGGTGGGAGGCCCTGGAAGGGGGGGTGTCTTATTGTTTGAGTAGCCCTGCCTGTCAGATGACATTCACTCCAACCCCGCACCCCACCCAGAAGTATGTTCTGTGAAGCAACTTTTACTCGTGGGATACACTCGTTCGTGGAGCCCTGCATGGAGCAAATCCAGCTCCTTGAAAAATCTAGGTAATCCATGATTGGCTTCTCCTTCTGACTCCTTCCGTTGTTGTGGAGAAACCCCCGTAGACGAGACATTCAAACACGTTAGAAATCTTTCACTGTGATGTCTTCCTTCATCCAAAACTGTCCTGGAAAATAGAAATGTAATTGTGTGGCGGTTACAAAGGATGACATCTCTAGACCTTTGGTTTCTACCAATTTGAAATGGGCTTGAAAAATCTGTAGAGCAAAGAAGACAAAGACCAAGCAGAAATATCCTTGCCTTTAGAGAGAGAGATGTTCAGATTCTAGTGTGAGAGTAGGGATGTCAGAGAATTCCGCCATGGATTCCAGTGAGGCCGGATTCTAAAGAATCCCCTGGAATCCGTGGTGGAACGGCCTCCCGCCCCCCGCCACCCCACGGAGTCCCCCCAGGACAGAACTTACCTGGGGTGGATGCGGCAGCTCCGGCAACAGAGCCGGTAGCGGCAGCGGCGGTGGCTGCTCTCCCAGCCAGCCGCAGCCGGGCTGCTGCGGCCGCGATTTGCATTCTTGCAGCCGTGATAGGCTACATAAGTATTTACGTAGCCTATCACGGTAAAGGCAGCCACGCAAATGGAGTAGCGGCCGCCATTTGCGTGGCTGCCTTTACCGTGATAGGCTACGTAAATACTTACGTAGCCTATCACGGCAAAGAGCAGGGGCGCAAATGGCGTAGCGGCCGCCATTTGCAGCCCCAGCAGCCTGGCCGTGGCCGGAACGCCGGCTGTGGCCGGCCCCAGCCGGCAGCTCCGCAGAGCCACTGCAGAGCGGAGCCGGCCAGGGAGGATTCCAGGGAGAGGGACAGAGCGCCTCCCCCCTACCATGGATGCCCCGACGCGGAGCCAGGTAAGGGATTCGTACATCCCTAGTGAAAGCTAAAAGTGGGAATGGGGCACTAAGGTGTGCTTATTAATCTGGCCTCCAACACCCCATGTGTGCTGCTCCTGTCTCTTCCACCCCTCCAACCCAACCCATAACTCTGGAGATAACTTCAAGAATCTGTCTGATCAAATGGACTGCAGTCCATGAAAGCTTATGTCACAAACAATTTTGTGGTCTCTGAGGTGTGGTTCTTTCTTATTCATATACTTCTGGCTAAGTTCTTTCCCAGTTGTTTAATTGCTTCATATACTTTGCAGGGCTGGCTTCACATTTGAGCCCCTCCCCCTGTGAAAAGCTGTTTGGTCCCCCTCCCCAACTTCACCCCCCCCCCGCCGCCATCACTAGTCTCATTCAGAAGGAGCAGCAGTGCCACAATCCACGGTGGATTTCTTTGAGCAGCCCGCCATTTTACACTCCCCGCAATGCCACAACCTACCATCACACTGAGTATTTGCAGGAAATGTTACATGGTGGAAAGCTCACAGTTGCCCAATGGTGGGTCAAACCAAATCAGAGGGAACAGAAGGGTGGGCCCAATCCAGAGGAAGGAACTTGTTTGTTTGTTTGTTTGTTTGTTTATTACATTTCTATACCACCCAATAGACAACGCCCTCTGGGTGGTTCACAGAAATTAAAACCGCAAAGTACAGCATAAAAACAAAATAAAATATAAAAACATAAGAAAATAGTATAAAAATGCAACCAGGATAAAACCTAGCAGCAATGCAGAGATATAAAATACCGTAATGGATTTAAAACAGCAAAGTTAAAAGACTATGATGCTAAAAGGCTATAATGCTGGGGAAAATAAAGAAAGAAAGAAAGAAAGAAAGAAAGAAAGGAAGGAAGAAAGAAAGAAAGGTTTTCACTTGGTGCTTGAAAGATTATAACATAGGCACCAGGTGAACCTCTCTAGGGAGCTCATCCCACAGCCGGGGTGCAACAGCAGAAAAGGCCCTCTTCCTGATAGCCACCCACCTTGCTTCCTTTGGCAGGGGATCCTAGAGAAGGACCCCTGAAGATGATCTTAGGGTCTGGGCAGGTCCATATGGGAGGAGATGATCCTTCAGAGAACCTGGCCCTCAGCCATTTACAGCTTTAAATGTTAATACCAGCACTTTGAATCGGGCCCAGAAACAAACTGGCAGCCAGTGCAACTGGAAATGTGATCCCGTTGTAATGTGATCCCATTGGCCAGTCCCTGTTAACAAACTTCCTTTCCTATTTTGGACTAGCTGAAGTTTCCAGACCGTTTTCAAAGGCAGCACCATGTATAATGCATTGCAGTAATCCAGACGAGAGGATATCAGAGCATGGATAACTGTAGCTAGGCTATCTCTGTCCAGATAAGGGTATAGTTGGTATATCAGCTTAAGCTGATAAAAGGTGCTCTGTGCCTCCGAGTTCACCTGTGCCTCAAGTGACAGTTCTGGATCCAAGAGCACCCCCAAACTATGAACCTGATCCTTTAAGGGGACTGCAACTCCCTCCAGAACAGGTTGAACATCACCTAGCTGGGCAGATGAACCACTCACTAACAGTACCTCCATCTTGTCTGGATTGAGTTTCAATTTGTTGGGCCTCATCCAGTCCATTACTGTGCCCAGGCCCTGATTCAGAACAGCCACTGCCTCACCTGGATTTGATGAAAAGGAGAGTAGAGCTGGGTGTCATCCGCATATTGATGACACCTCAGCCCACACCTCCGGATAACCTCCCTTTGTGTTTTCATTAGGGATGTACGAAAGTCACTTACCTTTTCGCAGCTTTGATTCGCGGTGGAGGGGGGGATTCACGGTGGGGGGAGGCGTTCCATCCCTCCCCGCAGAATCCTTCCTGGCTGGCTCCGCTCTGCGGCGGCTCCACAGAGCCGCCGGCCAGGGCCATCCACAGTAAATACTTACGTAGCCTATCACGGCAGCCTGGCAGGACGCAAATGGTGGCCGCTATGGCGGCCACCATTTGCGGCCACAGCAGCCGGCTGAAAGACAGGTGAGTTACGTTCCAGGGGGATTCCCCGGGGTGGTGGGGGGTGGGAGTCCATTCCGCCATGGGTTTTGGGGGGGCCGAATGCCAGTGCATTCGGCCTCACTGAAATCCGTGGCGGAATTCTCCGCCATCCCTAGTTTTCATCCAGATGTTGTACAGCATAGGAGATCAAATAGAGCCCTGTAGAACCCCATGGCACAATTGCCGTGGCACAGAGCAATAATCCCCCAGCACCACCTTCTGGAATCAGACATCCAAATATGAGCAGAACTACTGCAGTGCAGTGCCTCCAACTCCCAACCCAGACAACCTATCCAGAAGGATACCATGGTTGATGGTATTGAAAGCTGCCAAGAGGTCCAGGAGAATCAATAGGGTCACACACTCCCCCTGTCCCTCTCCCAGCAAAGGACATCCCACAGGGCAACCAAGGCAGTTTCCATTCCATAAACAGGCCTGAAGCCCGATTGAAATGGATCTAGATAATCTGTTTCATTCAAGAGTGCCTGGAGTTGTCCTGCAACCACCCACTCAAGCATCTTGCCCAGGAAAGGGATGTTGATCACCGGCCTATAGTTGTTAACATGCTCCAGGTCCCGGTTAGGCCTTTTCAGGAGTGGCCTGATTACCACCTCTTTTAAAGAGGCCGGCACCACTCCCTCTCTCAAGGAGGAATTTACAACTTCCTGGACCCAGCCGGATGTCCCCTCCTTATTTGATGTGATAAGCCATGAAGGGCAAGAGTCAACTGGATTTGTCCAAGCACCTTGTCTGCATCCTCGGGCCTCAATAACTGAAACTCATCCAACAAAACTGGACCAGACAGTGCTCTGGACGTGTCATGCCCTACCTGGAGGAGGATTCATCTGAGGAAGAAGAGGAGGGGGAGAGCCAGCACAATGGGCCCCAGCCGGATCTCAGCGAGGAACAGGAGACCTTGGCTGACCGTCCTCCTCTGGAAACATTGCAAGAACAACTGGACCCCTCTCGAGCAGTTCCTGAGCTTCCCCAAGTACTGGAAGCAGACTCTGAGGGATCCATCCCTCTGAACGGTGTAGAATCATATGCATCCAGCAAAAGAACAAATGGAAGTCACAGCATGAGGGCCTCCCTTAAAAGCAACACGCTGACCTAATTAGCCAGCTGTAGGGATGTACGAAAGTCACTTACCTTTTCACGGACTGTGTTCATGGGGGGGGGAGGCGCCCCATCCATCCCCCCGGAATCCTCGATGGGGGGCAGGCGATCTGGTCCTCCCCCCTGGAATCCTGCCTGGCCGGCTCTGCTCCGCGGTGGCTCCACAGAGCAGCCAGCTAGGGCAATCCGCAGCCGGATTTCCGGCCGAGGACTGGCTGCTGCGGACGCAAATGGCGGCTGCCGGAGCTGCTGCCATCTGGAACATCCACCCCAGGTAAGCCTCGTCCCGGGGGGAATCCGTGGGGGGAGCAGGGGGGCAGGCCGTTCCACCACGGATTTCGGGGGACCAAATGCCAGTGCATTTGGCCTCACTGAAATCCGTGGCGGAATTCTCCGCCATCCCTATGTGCTGATTAACAACCAGCTATAAATTCCGCCTCACAGACACCAGGGTTTTGCTGCAAACAACAGTGACTCAACCTTGGCTTTGCTTTCAAGATACCCGATCAGAGAAGCTCCTAGACTTTGGCTATACATCTAGATAATGTTTTCGGACACCCCCTTGACTTTGACACTTGCTGAAACAGGCGCTGGTGAACTGACCTCTGGACTGCCTTGACCTCGCCTCTGCCTGGGCCTGCAAACCCTCCTCCGAACTTCAGTGTATGACTTTGGACTGAATTGGTTGTTCTGTCGCTGCTACTCCTAGGACTATCTATGCGTTGCCCAAGGCCCTGGCCTGTGCTGAAACAGGACAGGACACCTCTACCAATGGTCAATGGAACTTCATTAATCGTGTTGTCCAATTCATGACAAATCTGAAGGACTTTGTCTTCAAAGTGCTGTGAAAATGTGTCACAGCATGCGACTGAGGGTTCCACAGTTTCTCTCCCTGGCCCAGAGTGTAGCAGGCTACAAGCCACCCGGAAAAGTTCTGCTGGATGACACTGAGAAGATGCAATGGTGGTGGAAAAGAAATATCTTTTGGGCACCATCACCACCACAGAGAAGCCTCAATAAGAACCTGTGTTTGGTCAGACTCAGTATGAGTTTTCCTCCACCTGCATTCTAGCTGTCTCCCCTCTTGCTTGATTGCCTTCAGGTCAGGTATGTACCAAGGAGCTGGCCAGGCTCTACTCAGAGAGAGAGGGTACTTGGGCAGGATCATGTTGATCACCCAAGTCATCTCTGCATTCCATAGAGCAACCTGGGCTTTGACAGGAGCACCAGCCATACCAGCAGGAAAATCCCCCAGGACCCTCTGGAATCCATTGGAATCCATTAGCCTCTAGGGGCAGACCATTTTAATAGGTCCCCACCCCTGCATAGGGGAAAGGCTGCCAAGAGTCCAAACCTCAATAGGAAGTGATCTGACCATGACAAGGGGACAGATGTTAATTCCCCGACTATCAGATCTCCATCCTCCTGCCCAGTCGAGAAAACCAGATCAAGCGTGTGTCCTTTTACATGTGTTGGGTCAATGACATGTGGAGCCAGCCCCATGGTTGTCATGGCAGCCATGAAGTCCTGAGCCGCCTCGGATACAGCATCCTCAGCGTGGAAGTTGAGATCCCCCAGAACCATCATCCTAGGGGTTTTCAACACCAAATCCAAGACCACCTTCATCAGCTCAGGCAAGGAATTTGATGACGAGTTGGGTGGGCGGTACACCAGCAGAATCCCTCATCTGTCCTGGGTACCTAACACAAGGTACAGACACTCAAGGTCTGGACTCGAATGAACAGGAAGTCTAGAGAGGGAGATCGCATTCCTATAGACCACAGCAACCCTGCCCCCCCCCAACCCTTGAGCTGGTGTTGGTGCTGCACTGATTACCCAGGAGGGCATAGCTGGGAGAGAGTAACCCCTGCCAGTTCCCCCAGTCTCTGTAATACATACCAGGTTGGCCCCCTCATCCACAATCAAATCATGGATGAGGGTGACTTTGTTTTGGACCAACCTGGCATTCAGCAGCAGAACCACCGGACCTGAGGGCAAGCTGACAAGGCCACCAGGAACCATCTGGTTGGGGGAGAACCAGAAGAGGGGACAGCCGTAAGGTGTCTAGCCCATCTTCTCCTCAGCTGGCCTGTTGATCCCCCATGCCATACATCCCCATACTCATGACCACAGTTATGGGGGCACCCCCTCTGCCCCCCCAAGTTACCCAATGTGTTTCCCAAGATAGATAGATAGATAGATAGATAGATAGATAGACAGACAGACAGACAGACAGACAGACAGACAGACAGATAATGATATAAAGCAGTATAAAAGAGAGATAGCAAGGAGCAAACGAAGACCCGCATTTGCTCCTTTGATCTTGTTCTTCGAAGCTGCTGCCCTCTGCTGCTGTTGACTGGTTGTAGGTATCCCAGGAAGGTGGCAGGGTAGGTCTGGGGTGTGCTTCTCTGTGCGTCCCCAAGCGTGACGCGAAGTGCAAAGTTAGCGTCGCACTTGGCACGATGCGAAGGCCCAGGCAGAGGCACTGCCTCTGGCAGCCCCCGCTCTTATATACCTGTGGGGTAGAAGAGTGGCTGGTCAGCTAATGACAGTAGCCAGTGGGAGAGGGTTTCAGCAAGCTGGCATTGAAAAAAGGCCTCACCTCAAACACACTCCAGATCCATGCCTCTGGCAGCCCCTGCCCTTTAATAGCTGGGGAGGAGAAGAGAGGCTGGTCAGCTGATGATGGTAACAGACAGGAGAAGCCTCAAGAAAGAAACCAGGCCCTGCCAGCAGACGCACTCCAACTCCGTAGGAATGCCACACATGGCACCCATTCGGGGGCTGATGCCAGCTCCGATCCATCCTATTTCTAGGCCACAAATTATTTCCGCTCAAGGGCTGAATTCTACTGCAAAGAACCTTTTGGGGGCCACAGTCCTGTGGTGGGTGGAGCCAAAGGCAAAATGGCTGGGCTCAGAATGCCAGTATGTTGTCACTTAGAGCTCTTACGACATGTGACTAGGAACTTTTGGAGAGGCATTTCAACGTAAGAACATAATAAGAGCCCTGCTGGATCAGAGCAAGGGCCCAACTAGCCCAGAATTCTGTTCACACAGTGGCCAACCAGCTGCCCACAGGAAACCCACAAGCAGGATCTGAGTGCAACAGCACCCTCCTGCCCATGTTCCCCGGCAACTGGTGTAGATACGCTCACTGCCTCTGGTACTGGAGGTAGCACGTAGCCATCAGGACTAGTAGCCATGGACAGCCTTTTCCTCCAGGAATTTGTCCACCCCCCTTTTAAAGCCATCCAAATTGGTGGCCATCATTACATCCTGTGGTAGTGAACTCCATAGTTTAACTATGCGAGGTGTGAAAAAGTCCTTCCTTTCATCTGTCCTGAATCTCCCACCCATCAGCTTCATGATGTACTTTGAGAGAGGGAGAAAAATGTCTCCCTATCCATATTCTCCACACCATGCATAACTCTGCAGACCTCTGCCATCTCTCCACTTACCCTCCTTTTCTCCAAGCTAAACAATCTCAGCTGTTGTAACCTCCTCTCATAGGGGAGATTCTCCAGTCCCTTGATCATTTTAGTTGCCCTTTTCTGCACTTTCTCAAGCTCTACAATATCTTTTTTTAGGTGTGGTGACCAGAACTGTACATAGTATACCAAGTGTGTTCTCACCATAGATTTGTATAGGGGCAGTATGATATTGGCAGTTTCATTCTCAGTTCCTTTTCTAATTATGCCTAACATGGAGTTTGCCTTATTTTACAGCGGCTCCACACTGGGTTGACATCTTCACTGAGTTGTCCACCACAACCCCAAGATCTCTTTCCTGGTTGGTCACCACTAGCTCAGATGAAGTTGGGATTTTTTGCCCCAACATGGGCACCTTTTACAAAGGGGGAAAACTACAAACAGGCCAGGAAACCACCACCTCATCAGTGGTGGGGAAAGGGGGGAGGGCCAGGGGAAAGAGATATGGTCATCTGGTCATACAAGTTTCCCGCCCCTGTTATAAACAGTCCAGTTCCATAGTAGGTCAATATCATCACCCACTTGGAGGAGGGATTTCAGATTTGGGGAACAGTCATTTGCCTTGGGATCCCTACTGAGTTTTGGGTGCAGCGAGATTTGAATGGGCGAGTTTCAAGCCTTCCTCTCACATTCATCATTTTCACCAGCAAAGAAGCCACGAACGACTGCTTGCCCATTTTCTAGTGAGAGACTTCCCCTCTGTGCCCACTCCACTTCAGGCTGCCAGAGCTCCTCCTCCTGCTCAGCCTCTGAGAGGGGTTCATGTATGGCAACGGTCCCTCCTGACACACTGTGCATCACTAAGAACACAGAAGTACACCGCAGTGTCTGCCAGAGCGATATTGTGAAAGAGAAGTGTAGCGGACCTCTTGTCTTTAGCAAAGTACAATGTGCTGTTGGGAGTGTTCTGTTTCTCAGTGAGTCCCGGGTATGTACCACCAACGTACTGAGGTCTGTGGCCCAGGAACTGACGGTACCACTGGATCATTTCTGTTGAAACTGAAGAGAGGTTGCATGCAAGGTTGTAGGATGTTCTCTCAAGAGCTGTAGCTGTTCTTGGCTGCTCTATCGTCTGAGCTCTACCCAGAGAACCTAAAGCGAGATATATAAAAAAGGTAGAAATTTCATCAAGCCCTGATCTATAGCATCTTCAGAGAGATCTATAGCATCTTCTGAAATAACCTACAACAAAGTAACAAGGTAGGATGTATTTGTTTTAGCACATTTGATCCTCTCCGTTCAGTATAAAGAACCTCCTGCCCCCACAGTGGTAAGAAAAAAATGTTGAAGTAGCTTTGCTAGATCAAAGATATGGAATCATTTTTCTCCCAGTCTCCAGTTTCCAACTAGGCAATTCTAGGTAATCTCAGAGGTGGGATTAGTTAGTATGAGAGAGAGCCACAATTCTGGATCATCAGTGCATTGTGCATGCACAATATTTTTTCTTGTGTTCATAAGGTGGGAGAGAAGCAAATGGGTGGTGGTGGTCTTGATTGTTTCTTGGTCTCTTCCAACATTTTGGAAGTTACCACACTTTCTCTTTAATATTTTAATGAAAGGGAGTTCACAGCTAATTCTGTACCATGTTTCAGTCAACCCATTCCTGTCCTTAAACTCAGCTCACTGGGCTGTTAAGTTCTTTCCATTAGACCTCTGTGTTCTTCTAAATCCATTCCTGATGCATTGTATTCATTGGACTTTCAGCATGTGCAAAAGTGTCAAGTCTGTTTGTTTGTTTCTCCCCTTTGGGGTTTGACCTGTAGGACGTTTCATTCGATTTGCAAATATCTTGTCTGCTCTGGTTGCTGTTGCCATCATCCTTATTGTCAGCATCTGGCTTTATCCTCGAATATCTCATTTCTCTCTTAATTTTTATTCAACTGGAGGTTGTTGTTGTTGTTTTGCTTGTTTGATATTCTCAGTAGATATTTCTTTATTAAAACTCCTCTATCCCACGTTTCAGACTCAGTGCAAGTCTCTCCAAATTCATTATGAGTTTTAATAAATAAAAGATGACTTTGAAGAGATAAAGGAAGACCAAGTTCAATCAGGAATTCTCAGGTGGAACAATGAAAGTGTTTTCATTGTTGTTGCTTGTCAGGTGGTACTATTAATTCTGCATAACTGAAACTATGTCAATTGTAATTCAATTAAGTAAGACCCACAGCATTCAGTGCCCTCACCCTCAGGTATGTAGGGATAAGATTACAACAACCTTGATCTCTGCAGATACTGTGAAGGCTCCTCCCCATTGCTTTTTCCCCTGGCACGTTTTTGATGGGCTTCTCATCTGCCTAACCTCACTGTGTCACTCATGGCACAGAAATAGACATCAGAGTCTTCTAGCTGGCTGGCAGATTTCTCCATGTGGTAGGTCTTCTCCTTTTTCACATGGTTGGCCTGGAAACCTTGCCGATTCCCCTCTTCTGTTGCATGCTCCCTCAAAAAGAGCCTGGGAGGTTGACCGGGATGCTGAATGTACCAGAATGGTGTGTCTGTGTTATATGATGATTGATAGGTACATTTCAGGGATATAGGTTTCCCTTGGATAACAGTCACAGTGCCTTCCGTTTGGTTAACTGACTGTGCAATGCTCCCTTCTGTAAAGAGGATAATGGCAGAAGAGATGATGTTAGATAGACAGGTGAATGGATGGACAACTCCCTTTGTTGCTGCTACTGTTAAACAAGTGAGGGTCAGAAATCCTTGCATATCTCCTGGAAATCACCCGAAGATCTTTCACTAGATCCCAATATACCACCATACACACGAGATTTAGAGGATCTTGAAACCTCAAGGCTACATGAAAGGGGGGGGGGGATAGTGAGGAAATGAATCACTTACTCAGGACTGACATGACGAACACAGCCAATACCCAAAGAAGAGACATTTTCCAAAAGAGAGATCCACCAAGGTATTTGGAAGGACCTTGGTATTCTTCTGATCAGGTTCTGAGCTTTGCTCTGCGGACTCTGCTGTATGAGAAGATTTGATGAAATGTGGCAGATATCTCGCACTTGCGAAGTAATTTCTAAAAAGCAGTGTAAGGTAAAAGCAGAGTAAGCCACAGGATGCGGTTAGTGGTCGGGATGCTAATGTAAGCTGTAGGAAACTCACTGACATTTTATAGGTCACAGATGGGTAGAACTTGGTCAACATCGCCACTTTGTGTCTGAAACCAATATGACAGCTTCAAGTATAAGGAAGAGCCTAGTGGAATATAAAAATATAGGAGTAACTTAAAGTTAGGTCTCAGCTTTCCTAACTCCACCCAAGGGGCAAAAAGAACAGTTTGAACTCCCTATATTCAAGTCTGACTTTCTTTCTTAGAAGTTGGAAGTTACAAGTTTTCCTGTTATTTCCAGATTTGGGTGCAGCTCTGGGCAGATGAATGGAGACTTGTTAACTGATTTCATTTTCATAGAACTAGAAGGCAGATTGTAAACTTTTGGATTTTACAGTTGTTTTTATATATTTTATGACATTATCCCTATGTTTTCTTCTTGGTATTGTATTTAATTTGTTTAGGTTTTTATAATCTGCCCGGAGATGTCTATTATTGGACAAAAAAAATAAAATGAATGAATGAATAGGTTTGGGTCCAGATTTAAGCTAGATCAACTGTGCTGACTTCCTACCCTGTGAAAATGGTCCACAGAGAGTCGGAAGGCCTTGATGAATGGAGTGAACTGTGGAGTGGGTGGTAATCCGCAAAATATCATCAGGAGGACTTTCCATGGGCAGAGCTCTTCCTCCTGAGGAAGGCTGTGACGTATCATCCCTCCCCCACCTGTGATTATTATATTATCACCACTCCTCATAAATATTTTTACATCAGCACGTACAAATTCTAGCTCCAGAATGTCAGTTTCTCTATATTCTCTCAACCTCTTCCCTGAGATAATACCTTAGAGCGAATGTGTGTGGAAGGAATGCATCAACTGTAACTTCAGCAACCACTGCTGTTGTGCTTTTCTCCTTTTTAAAAGAAAACCTTTTTATAAACCTTTATTAGCATGCTGCCAACCACCCTCCTTCTCGTGAGGAGAGAGCCTTCCATTTGTGTGTGTGTACGTTCATATGCTATAGTATTTTCCTTTCATAGTTTCATCTAACCCTTTTTCTGGTAATGAACAAGACCGAGAATGGTGTGGTTTGAAAGAACTAATCAAAAATAAAACTTCATTTTAAAAGGTATAAAATGCTTCAGTGCAGTTTGAGTTTTATGTGGTAACATTATTGTTTCAAATTTTTATTAATTCCTTACCTAATCTACCCCTTCTAATAATATGGCTTAAAAAATAAATATACCTCCTTCCACCTCCCAGGAGAATCTAACCCCTTGCCCCACTCAGGCTACAGCCCAGTGCCCTATCCTACCCCTAAGAAAGCCAAACCCTATTTAAACCTCTAAAGAAAACCCAGTGTCACTTATTCCCTCCCTCTCCCAACTGAAAAAGGAACAGCCGATCAGGAGACAACATTTAAAATCTGAACCGTATAACTTCCCCCCACACACACACACACACACACACCATAGCCATTAGGAGAAAGGATATGTTACAATCCATCAAATGTAAACAAACTTTCAAACATACAATTAAACAACACAACACAACAAAATAAGAACATATGAAGAGCTGTGCTGGATCAGGAAGGATCCATCTAGTCCAGCATTCTATTCACACAGTGGCCAACCAGCTGCCCATGGGAGAGCCAGAAGCAGGACATGAGTGCAACAGCCCCCCCCCCCTCCCATGTCCTCAAGCAACTGGTGTACATAGGCTCACTACCTCTGGTACTAGAAGTAGCACATACCTTTTCATCAAAAAGGCAGATCCTGGATCAAAATGTTTCGTTAGAGCAACAAGGAAGAGAAAATGGATCATTGGTGGTCTTTTGGGAGCCCTATTTTCCTGGAAAGAGGGTACATAGAATCATAGAATTATACAATCATAGAATAGTAGGGTTGGAAGGGGTGCATTAAGTCCAACTAGGGATGTACGAAAGTCACTTACCTTTTTGCAGGTGTGATTCACGGTGAGGAGGAGGTACTCCGCATCTTTTTAACATCAAAAAATTATTTTGATGTTAAAAAGGTGTTAACATCAAAATAATTCCAACACAGATACATAGAAAACAAAACCATAAGAGCAAAAGGGTAACTAAATAAATGGGCTAAATGCATTCCAACCCCCCACACCTGCTCCCATAGAGGAAGAAGGACATCCAAGTAGGTGGATAAAACCTATGAAGTTATTTTTCACACAAACATTTGGAATCATTTCTCACTCAGTCTCCATTTTCCAACCAGACAATTCTAGCTCATTTCAGAAGTGGGGCTAGTAGAGAGATCCATAATTCTGGTTCATCAGTGAGCAGTGCATGCACTATATTTTGGCTCCTGTTCATAAGGTTTGAGTGATGCAGGGAAGGGAAGGGAAAGGGCTTGATCGTTTTGTGGTCTCCTCCAACATTTTGCTCTTATTTCACTTACCACACTTTCTCTCTAGTATTTTAATGAGAGGGACTTCACAGCTAATTTTGTACCATGTTTCAACCCACAAATTCTTGTCCTTGAACTTGGCTCACTGGACTGTTAAGCTCTTTCCATTAGATATCTGTCTACTTCAAAGTTCAATCCCAATCCATGATATCCATCAGAATGTCATAGTGTGCAAAACTCTTAAGTATTTGTGTGTGTGGATTTTGACCCATGGGGTGTTTCATTGTATTTGCAGATGTCTTGTCTGTTACCCCTCCTCCTCCTCCTCCTCCTCCTCCTCCTCCTCCTCCTCCTCCTCCTCTTCTTCTTCTTCTTCTTCTTCTTCTTCTTCTTCTTCTTCTTCTTGCTGTTGTTGTTGTTCTTGTTGTTCCTTCTGCTGCTGCTGCTGCTGTTGTCATCATCATCATCATCTGGCTTTATTCTCTAATACCTCCTTTCTCTCTTCATGGTGTAATTTTTATTGATTTTGGTTTTTTGCTTGTTTTATATTCACAGTTGATGGTTATTTATTAAAACTCATTTATCCCATATTTCAGTCTCAACACAAGTCCCTCCAAACACATTATGGGTTTTAATAAATAAATGATGACTTTGAAGCAATAAAGGAAGACCAATCAGGAATACTCAAGTAGAACAATAGAGGTGCTTTTGTTGCTGTCAGGTGGTAATATTAATACCATATAACCAAACTTATTTGACCTGAAATTCATTTAAGTAAGTCCCACAGCATTCAGTGCCATTACCCTCAGGTATGTGCATATGCATAAGATTGCAACAACCTAGATGTCTGCAGATACTGTGAAGGCTCCTCCCCATTGCTTTTTCCCCTGGCAAGTTTTTGATGGGCTTCTTATCTGCCTAACCTCACTGTGTCACTCAAGGCACAGAAATAGACAGCAGAGTCTTCTAGCTGGCTGGCAGATTTCTCCATGTGGTAGGTCTTCTCCTTTTTCACATGGTTGGCCTGGAAACCTTGCCGATTCCCCTCTTCTGTTGCATGCTCCCTCAAAAAGAGCATGGGAGGTTGACCGGGATGCTGAATGTACCAAAATGGATAGTTTGTGGGATATGATGATTGATAGGTACATTTCAGGGATATAGGTTTCCCTTGGATAACAGTCACAGTACCTTCCGTTTGGTTAACTGACTGTCCAATGCTCCCTTCTGTAAAGAGGATAATGGCAGAAGAGATTATGTTAGATAGACAGGTGAATGGATGGACAACTCCAGAATGGATTCCTTAGCTCTTAGCAACTTGAGAATCATTTCAGAAATAATCTATTCTCACATCTCCCCTTCCTCCAACATTTTCTTCATCCCTGCTTTGTTGCACACTGTCATTCTAAGGACACAGTGGCCATTTTCATACACTTCGAATTTTAAAAGATCCACTCTTCTGCTTTCTATCCTGAAACTACATCACTCACTTTTTGCTGGTGGGATCTACTCATTTTTTCAGTGTTCAAATCCTGAGATCCACCAAATGGTGCCTGGTATAATATACCTACACTTGGAATAAATTCTGAGCCTAGGAATGTATTTTGAATTGAACAGAGCTCACAATCTATCCACACAAGAATCCACTTCTGGATACCTCAAGGTTTGTTCATTTCACCAATGGAATTTAGGAGTGAAGGCATAGTAACTTTGCTGCTGCTGCTGTTTTATTTGTTTATTTACGATATTTGTATACTGCTCCATATCTAATACAGATATCAGAGTGGTGAACACAAAAGATAAAAAAAAGAATAAAAAGTTTAAAAACCACCTTTAAAATGCTTTTTTTTAAAAAAAAGAAAAGAATGCCAATAGTAACCATGAGTAGTCAATTGAGGAATGCCTCCTGGAACAGTGCTGTTTTCAGGAGGCACCGGAAGCAACATAGTGTTGGTGCCTGCCTGACTTCCAGGGGCAGGGAGTTCCAAAGAAAGGGGGCCACCACGCTGAAGACTCTTCTCCTGGTGGACTCCAATCGTGCCATAGGTCCATGTGGAACCACCAGGAGCAAGTCCTCCGATGACCTCAGTGACAGGGCAGGTTAGTAAGGGAGAAGGCGCTCTCTCAGGTATCCTGGTCCCAAGTTCTTTAGGGCTTTGTACACTCATACAAAAACCTTAAACCTGGCCCAGTAGTGGATAGTCAGCCAGTGCAGTTTCCTCAGCAAAGGAGTTGCGTGATGAAAAGGGGAAGCTCCTGACAACAGCCGAGCTGCTGCATTCTGCACTAGCTCCAGCTTCTGGAGCAGCCTTTAGGCCAGCCCCACATAGAGTGCATTGCAGTAATGCAGTCTTGAGGTTCCTAGCACCTGTACCACTGTGGTCAAGCTATCCCTGTCCAGGAGAGGCCGTAGTTGGTGAACCAGTCAAAGCTGGCAAAAGGCACTCCGAACCACCATGGCCACTTAGGCCTCCAGCAACAATGATGGATCTAGGAGTACTCCCAAACTATGGACCTTATCTTTCAGAGAGAGTGCAACCGAATCCAGAACAGGCTATGAGCCTATCTCCCACAGGGCTTCTGTCTTGCCAGGATTCAGTTTCAGTTTGTTAAACAAGTGAGAGTCAGGAATCCTTGCAGATCTACTGCAAATCACCCTGATATCTTCCAGTAGATTCCATTCAACCACCTTCTACCCCAGATTTAGAGGATCCTTATCACTCAAGGGTATATGAAGCAAAAACAAAACAAAAACAAAACAGCCACCACCACCACCCCAAAAATCCCTCCTAACATGGTGCAGAAATGAATCACTTACTTAGGACTGACATGACAAACACAGCCAAGACCCAAAGATGAGACATTCCCTGGATCAAGGAAGACAGAAGCATTTGGAAGGACTTTGGTATTATTCTCAGCAGTTTCTGGGCTTTGCTCTGCAGACTCCACTGTATGAGAAGATTTGATGAAATGTGGCAGATGTCTTCCAGTTGGTAAGTAATTTCTAAAAAGTATCAAATGGTAAAAGAAGAGTAAGCCACAGGACGTGGTTAGTGGTCAGGATGCCAATGTGCACGGTAGGAAACTCAACATTTAAGTCACAGTACCAGTAGAATTTGCTCAACATCGCCACCTTGTGTCCAAAAGTCACACAACTGTGTCAAGTGCGAGGAGGATATTAAAACAAAAAAACAAAACAAATAGGAACCCAAGTTTGCAGGTTTAACTATTAGTTCCATATTTGGAATAGGTTGCAGCTCTGGAAATAAGAATGCAGACTTGCTAATTGATCTGACCTTCACAGAACTAGAAGCCAGATAGCATAGTTTTAGATTTTACTGCTCTTTTTATGTATTTATAAAATTATTCCTATGGTGGCTTTTTTGTACTGTACGGCACTCTTTTCACTTTGTGTAATCTGCTCAGAGAATGTTTCTTATTGGGCAAAACTATAATGAATGAAAAGGGTTGGATCCAGATCGACTGTGCTGGTGGAAGTGGATTTCACACCCCCTGAACATGCTACACAGAGAGTTAGAAGACCCTGCTGAATGGAGTGAGCTGTGGTGTTGGGGGCGGGAAGGAGCAATCCCCAAAACTAGGGAGAAGAGATTTTCTATGAGCAGAGCTCTTCCTCCTGAGGAAGGCAGGTCCTGGTTCCAACCCACAAATTGTACGGTTTAGTTAGTGCAACAAGGAAAACTGGTCTTTGGTGGGCTTTTAGGAGCTGAGTTTGTTGGGAAACAGGGTACATGGGGATGACTCTCCTTGAATGTCCTGCATGGTGGTGGCTGCAGTACGAGGTCATAACTGAGGGCAGGACAGCCATGGTGGACTACAGAGGCAGCTTATGCAGGCCACATATGTGGCATAACTGTTCGGCAACTGTTTGGATATATTTTGTGTTGGAGAGATGGATGTTGTGTTTAAGATACAGTTGCCATCTGCATTGTCTACAGACTTATTCTTATTCATTTATTTCAAGCACTTGTATACAGCTTGATATCCTAATATCTCTAAGCATTTTACATAAACAATCCATAAAATATGATATGAAAATGTGGAACAGTATAACATCATTAATACATTAAAAACATTCCATTAATAATACAGCAGTGTAGTGGGATTCAAAGCCAGGGAATGCTTGAGTAAATAGATAAGTCTTTAAGAGACATCTTAAGTTCTCCACACTTTTTGACTCTCAGACCATATGTGAGTGAGAATTCCAGACGCCACTACCAAGAAGGCCTTACAACACTTTTGGTCTCTTGTAAATGCCTTTAAGTAGCGTGGGCTTTGGCTTTTAGACGTGGGGTGGATATTCGAACCAGAAAAGAGACCACAAGAGTCAAACAACAAAATTCTAAAAAAAACCCTGAGAAATATTATTTGGAAAAAAGGTTTTAATATCTGACTGGTTTGAACACAGAGACACACAAAACAAAACCATAAGAGAAAAGAGGTAAGAAAATAACAAAGTTAAATACATCCCCACCATGACCTGCTCCCATGGAGGTAAGAAGGACATTCAAGAGGTTTTGTTGGATCAAACCTATGGAGTTATTTTTCACTCTTTAATAGAACACTTTTATAGGAAAAACTAGAGCTATGAAATGTCTGGAAATAATGAAACCATGGGGAAATGTTTTTCCAGTCCTCTCTGTAAGATTCCCAGCATAGTAATTTCTTCCATTCCTTATTAAAATCATTGATCTAATGTATCTTTTACTGATAGAAACTTAGGAATACTCCAAGTCATGCTCAGTTTCCCAACACGTGAGTAAATTCACCACATCATAATATGGAAGAAAATATGCATCCTTGACAGTCTGGGTTTTGTTCTACAGAATCCTGTGTTTCTGCACTTGTTCTGTTTGGATGTTGGACCAATCAATAAATGTAGTTCTAATCTAAAACCCCCATGGGGGGTGGAGATCCTGCCCAGAAGAATCAAGTTCTCTGGAATTTTCTTTGTTGGAAAGAATACAGTTCCTCTGATGATCAAAGGCATCTTCTCTGGGATGTGGCTGTGCATTACTGTGCTCTGTGGCTCCTAGTGAGTCACCCTTGACTCTGCACTCATGCAGAAATTGTGCTGGGATGCTGACACAAGCACTGGAACAAATCTGTGGAGAAATTCTGAGGCCAGTTCTTGTAAATTGTGTTTGTGAAAATGCAAACATATTCTTTCCTCGTGTGATTCAAACACACACATGCTAAAAACAAACAAACCACAATGATGGATTCCAGGGTTTGCAAAAAGATCTTTGTAAGCACTAAGTTCAGCTGAGGTACTCTGTCTGAGTACTGAAGGTATCAAAGAAGTATGGAATTGCACATCCGAGAATTCTGAAATAGAAAGACAAAGTCACAGTCTGTCTCTCTCGGCGTTCCGGCAACCTTGGTGACTTGGGGCCAGAGGTTTATTGGGAAATTCCTGATACCAAAACAGGAATAGGTTGGAGGCAAAGAGGCAGAAACATCCCTAGATAAACTGTTACGAAGTGGCTCTCTTTTGAGTGAACAGTACTGACTCCATTTTGAGACACAGCCAAGAAGCCAGGCGTCTTCATCCCCAGCCTCAGCAAATGTGGGAGAAAGACACAGGAATGGGGTTAAGAGCAACATGCAAGACTAGATCAAGCAATTCCATTTCTAATGGGCTGCTTAAAATGCATCCCCCAAAGGCAAAGGTGGGGGTCAAAATTCAGCAAAGCATGAATGTGCTGAATCGCAAGAGGGATATCTGGTAAGTTACCTAGTCAACCACCTGTAATATGCTCCTATTGTTGAACTCCAGCCTTGACACCTGTCTTTAAGACAGTCATTAAGATGCAAGGTCATCTTTTGTTAAGTGAATAAGAGACAGTAAGTAGGACATTTGTTTTTGGCAAGTACAGCCATCACCCCCAAGCACCCCCTTTTGTTATACGGGATGGGAGGCCAACTTAGTCTTTCTCCCATAGCAAGTAGCACCATTTCCAGTGCCTCTGAGCAGCAACTGGCTCATCAGCGTTGTCGCTGCCTTTCTCTGAGCTATATAAGAAGCCTCAGGTTGGGGCAGTCCGAGTCCCCCTCTTCCCAGAGGTGGGGGGCCATACTGCTGAAATCACTAGGTGCCTCACCCCTCCAGGCGTATGGTGCCACACTGCTGCTGAAATCACTCCGAGTCTCTCCTCCCAGAGGAAAGGCTCCATGCTGAAATCGCTAAGCTCCTGGCTTGCCAGAGGAACTTGCCAACAGTGGGTGCTTTGCCTCCCCTAGTCAAGGCTCTCTCCTTCCTTCCTCTTCATTTGAGACCAGGAATTGCAACACGCGCTAGTTCCTGTCTGCAGGAAAGGTATATTGCTTGTAGAGGTTCTTCCTAGAACTAGGAATTGTAGCCTCCACCCCCTCTTTCCCTTCTCTCTCTCTCTCTCTCCCTCTCTCCCTCTCTCTCTCTCTGTGGGGGGGGGGGGCTTCAAGCCTCCGGAAGACTCCTTCCCACAGTCTTGAAAACTACTTTTAGGCCTGGAGCTCAGCTCCACCATGAGTGCAGCTAATTTCCCCACCAAAGTATAATTTGGTGAAGGCTGGAGCATCCCCAATGGATCCTAAGTGTTAAATCCATTTGCTCAGCTAATTCCCCCCAAACCAGCTTGTGCATTCGAATCTTTGTAAACCCCAATAAATGTGCCATTGTGGTGTTGTCCTCTCCAACAGTGTCTGAGTGTGAATCTTTTTGGGTGGGAATCACCTTCATAGCCATAGACGTTCTATTGCCAATGTCTAAAGATTCCTTATAAGCAGGTGTGCAAGTCTTGTTAGAATGAGTGCAAGGTTGTACATGGGTCTAAGATGTAACGAAACAGTACTAGAGGACAAGGCAAATTTATTTTTTTCTAATGTTTCCCTTTACAAATTTAGGCCTCAGTGACTCTGTTGCTTAATCACATTCTAAGCTACCCTCCCAGAGAGAGAAAATGTAGTTTTATACAGTAATTTCAGCACAACATACTCCAACCTTTACCTATTTGGGTATTGTTAGTTCCCCAGGAAACCACTGGAGCATATATTGATACTACATAAGTATCGGAAACCCCTCTCAGCGAAATACTCTGGAACCCCAAATCGCAAAAAGATGACAGTCAATTTTAAGATTGGGAAGGATTCTGTGTAAGACAAAAGAGTGTTTTTCTGTGCTCTGAGACACAGAGTGATGTTTAAGTGCAAAGGGGGGAGATGCTGGGACTCGGGTGGGAAAGAAAAAAAGATTTCAGATACTTTTAAAATTTCCGCTCGGTAGGAATGTCTCTAACTGGTTCGATGTTCCAGGCTGCCTTTACATTAAAGAAAACCCCCACAGTCCTGCATTGTGGAGCCTTTCTGCATTTACAGCAGCTCCCAGATGGTGACCACGTGATTGCTGAGAGGGGAAACTTTTAATTTTCAAGGTTCCATAGAACTCAATGAAACAGCACCAGCTAGTGGCTGTTTTAATCATGTAAGATTCTGACTTTAAAAGATAGTTCATTTGTTCCAGATCTTTTTGAGATGGAATGACCAGGAAATACCTCTGGATGTGCCCTGGAGGTTGACAACGTCATGAAAAGTACCCACAAACTTCCGTGAGTGAGCAATCTCAATAGAAGATAAAAGCTCTGTGTGAAAGAGCCCCCAGTCACCAAAGCAAATGGAAAGCCAAGAGAGACAGACTGTAACGTGGCATTGCAATCTGACAACTCTCAGAGGTGTAACTCCATACCTTTTCTTGTACCATCAGTATTTAGGCAGAGACCACCCACTGATCTTGGGATCTTACAAAGTTACTGTCCAGCCACTGTTATGTAGCTTTGATTCCCCATTTTACTAGGGAAATCTAGGAGCTGTCCAGCCCAGTTGTAATGGAGAACACATAAGACTAGGGGCTTCACCACATGAGGCTAAAATCCTGCAACCTTACCAAGGCTTCTGTTTCCGGATTCTTTGCAGAATTAAAATAGGCTCATTTACACAGGCTGACGCATGCTGTTTTTATTTCTTGGCCAGTTTTATGTTTCATTTTATAGCCCCTAGATGGTGCTGCTGTTATAGTGCCATTATGGAAGTACACCCACAAAGTAAAGCGTTTCATAGCACTTCCTAGAGAAAAATCAGAATTTCCCCATGCTTTGCAAAAGTGGGATAAAGGCCATAAACCATGGGAGGAGCCTTGGAGGTTGACGACATTGTATAAAGGACCCACAAACTTCCATGAGAAACCAATCTGGATTGCATGATATAAGCCCCATGTGGAGAAGCCGTAGAAGCTAGACAAGAGGTTATGTTGCACTAGCAACAGCCATGCAGTGAGTGAAATATTTTTTTTTTAGCTTGTCAGGTCACTGTAATGTCAGTGGTGCCCTGATCAGGGCAATGCTTTATTATATCCATATTATTCATAGAAGATGCCTTATAAACAGGTCCTCTAGGTGTCATACAAAACAGATTAAAACATTACCATAGATAAATAAAATCTTTAAAACTCAACAATAAATCTTAAAAATCCCCCCCACACACACACACACACAATATTGATGGAGAAAAAATACAATAACAATTGCAGGAACGAAAATCAGCCAGCCAATGCAGGAGGTAAAATTTCCATCAATGTCACAGGGCTGAACATAACAAATTATAAACGTTCTTGCTAAGCCTGTTAGAACAGAAAGCTGTTATCCTAGTGCTGAAAGGGAAACAATGGCTATCGCCAGGTAGATATCACTCAGACAGGGCCATTCCTCTGGCTACAACTGTCAGGAATGAATCTGAGCATGTGGAGATAGTCAGCAGCTCAGACTCAGAATGGGAACAGCCAGAATCAGAGGAGGTTCCCTCCCTAGCGAGCTCAGATATGGACAGGCGTTCTTCTCAGGACCTTGGCACACAGATGGCTCAACCTAAAGGCCCCCCCCTTTCCTCCTCCATGAGAACTCAGGTCTTGGGGGAGGAGGAGAGTGAGGTGCGTGACTTGAGAGATCCTAGGGTCCAGCACAGAGCGAAGCAGGAAAAGTTAGAAGTGGACCTCAGACAGTCCAATAGGGATGGCGGAGAATTTCTCCCCGAAACTTCGGGGGGCCAAGCGCCAACGTGTTCGGCCGCCCGAACAAGTTTTGGGGAGAAATTCTCCGCACCCCCCCCCGGACGGGACTTACCTTTGGCGAATGTCCCACCCGGCGGCGGGTCCGGCCGGCGGTTCGTCGGGTCTTCGTCAGGGGCGGGGGCAGAAGCCGATCTTTCGAGCTGCTGCCGCCGCTGCCATTCCAATAGAAGAAAAAAAACGCCCCCGTGATAGGCTACGTGACGATTAACGTAGCCTATCACGGATAGATTTGCAAAGTCAGCCGTGATAGGCTACGTAAATCGTCACGTAGCCTATCACGGGTGACTTTAAAAAAAAAAAGCGCGTACGGATAATGGCGGCCCCCATAGGGAGCCACCATTCCCGTTCCTTATTTGGTCGCTGTAGTCTACGTAAATCTTTACGTAGACTATGGCAAAAATAAGGGCAAAGCAAATAGCGGCCCTTATTTTCGCTGTAGTCTACGTAAAGATTTACGTAGACTACAGCGACCAAATAAGGAACGCGAATGGCGGCTCCCTATGGGGGCCGCCATTTGCGTACGCGCTTTTTTTTTTTTTAAAGTCACCCGTGATAGGCTATGTGATGATTTATGTAGCCTATCACAGCTGACTTTGCAGATCTAGCCGTGATAGGCTACGTTAATCGTCACGTAGCCTATCACGGGGGCATTTTGTTTTGTTTGTTAACTTTTTAGTTCGCGGCCGGGCGAGGCGAGGCGCCTCCTCCCCGGCCTGAATTTCGTCCGGGTGAGGCGGGAAGCCTCCCCCACCGGCCTGAATTTCGGCCGGGCGAGGCGGGAAGCCTCCCCCCCGGCCTGAACTTCGCGGGGGGAGCAGTGAAGCGCCTCCCCCCCACCGCGAAAAGCTTCGAGGACAGGTAAGTGACTTTCATGCACCCCTACAGTCCACCCAGTTGGCTATGCGTGATAACCTACATAGGAGGGCACAAGTGTAAGGGAGGGGCATCCCCCCTAAGCTAGTCTGGCAGGGAAGTTCTTGTTCAAACTGCTGGCAACGTCTCTAACAGCCACTAGGCTCCTCTATTGATATTTGTAATTGTGTGGAGTAGCTGTTTTCCTTTGTAGCCTGAGAGTCTCCAAGGATTTGCATTTGTAATAGGGATGTCAGAGGATTCCGCCACAGATCTCAGTGAGGCCGAATGCCAGTGCATTCGGCCCCCTGAAATCCATAGCGGAACGAAGCCCCCTCCCCCCTGCCCCACCGGAGCGGAGCCGGCCGGGTTAGGATTTCAGGGGGAGGTGCAGAGCGAATCACCCCTTCGAAAAGGCAAGTGACTTTCGCACATCCCTAATTTGTAAAGAACCTGGTCATTAGCTAATAAAGCAGTAAGCCTGAAGCCTGGTATCTTGGAGTGTGTGATTGTGAAGGGAGAAGACCAAGGGATCTTGACAACAGCAACAAAGTACAATTAATGTTATTAGTTTTTTGTGTCACTTCCAGGGCAGCAAACACCATTGAGAAGTGGCTGCAGACTTCATTGGTTGCATAACATAGAATATCCCCTTCTCAGCATATACTGTGAGTCCACCTGCCCCATGCTTTTTTCTCCTTGCAAGTTTTTGATGCGCTTCTCTTCTGCCCAAACTCACTGTGTCACTCAAGGCACAGAAGTAGACAGCAGAGTCTTCCAGCCGGCTGGCAGATTTCTCCATGTGGTAGGTCTTCTCCTTTTTCACGTGGTTGGCCCGGAAACCTTGACGATCCCCCTCTTCTGTTGCATGCTCCCTCAAAAAGAGCCTGGGAGGTTGACCGGGATGCTGAATGTACCAGAATGGTGTGTCTGCAGTATATGATGACTGATAGGTACATTTCAGGGATATACCATTCCCTTGGGTAACAGTCACGGTGCCTTCTGTTTGGTTAACTGACTGTCCAGTGCTCCCTTCTGCACAGAAGATAATGGCAAAAGAGTTGATGTTAGATGGACAGATGGGCAAGCAGGTGAAAGGTTGGATATAATTTAGGGGTGGGGAGTAATTTGTTGCTGCTAGTTGCAGATCAACTGCAGACCACCCCAAGATCTTCCAATAGATGCTGATCCAGCTTCTTCAAAGCAAGATTTATTCATCCATTCATTACATTTATATCCCACATTTCTTTCAAGGATCCCAAGGAAGTACAGGGTCATCCTCCTCCTCTATATTGGATCCTAGGTTATGCTGACAATCAGTGACTGGCTCAGAGTCATCCAGTTAGCATCAGTGCAAAGTAGGGAATAAACCCAGGTCTCCCCTAGTCCAACTCTCTAGCCACTACACCACACTGGATCCAGACTCTTGAGGACCTGAGGGTATGTGAAGGAAAAAGAAAAAAAGAAAAAGACCTCCTAACCAGGTGTTGAAATGAATCACTTACTCAGGACTGACGTGAAGAACACAGCCAAGGCCCAAAGAAGAGACATTCTCCTGGATCGAGGAAGAGGGAATGGTCAAAGTGTTGGGAAGGATTTTGGTATTCTTCTGATCAGCTTGTGGGCTTTTTTCTGCAGACTCTGAGAAGATTTGATGAAATGCGGCAGAGTCCTTCCACTTGGGAAGTAATTTCTAAAAAGCAGCAAAAGGTAAGAGAAGACTAAGCCGCAGGATGCGGTTAGTGGTTGGGATGCCAACGTGCACTGTAGGAAACTCAATGTTTCACATTTTATAAGCCACACGGTATGAGCAGAACCCGCTCAACATCTCCACCTTGTGTCTGAATGCCACATGATGATAGCTTTAAATAAAATGATGAGCATGCTGGACTCTAAAAAGATGGGACCCCAAAAATTATTATTATTATTATTATTATTATTATTATTATTAGACTGATACATTTATGAATTCCCTTTTGGACCAGAGAGGGTCTGAAATGTGACCTATACTTAACGGTGATTTCCAATTAAGTTTAAGCATTCCTGGCTCTGCCTGAAGGGCAAAAAGAACAGACTCCATTAATAGTCTTGCTTGTTTTTCCATTGCACCTCTCTCTCTCTCTCTCTCTCTCTCTCTCTCTCTCCTCCCTTCCTCCATCCTTCTTCCACCCCCACCCATGCACTTCCCATACTCAATGAATTATTTGCTTCTGCGTATTCCTTTTTCCTCCCAACTGTCTGACATAGATCCATGGGCTCATGACCCAGAGGCAGGAGGCAGGTGTGTGCCTGGGGAAAGGTAGGACCACAAGACCAGCCCCACCAAAGAGCACCAGAGGCAAGAGATATTGTCACGGGCAAGCTGGGAGTCGGAAAGTGAATGAGGGAAGGGAAGTGAGGTGCAGAATGGTAGAGGCCAAGCTAGGCTGAGTCTAGGTTGTGAAAAGTGATGGGTTGGAGAATTTTATTTGGTTGGGTTTGTTTTTAGGAGAACTATTATTATTGTTATTGTTATTATTACTATTATATTTATCTCCCGCCTTTTTCCCAATACTGGGACTCAAGGCGGCGTTACAGCATTAAAAACTTACACAGTTAAAACATATAAATAGAAATATACAGAAGTCAAAAATATAATTAAATCATCAATAATATTGAAATTGTATAAATATCAAAATTTTAAAAGACAATGAACAATATAAACCACAAGTATCAATCCATCATATTCTCACAGGTCCAAACTAGCTATCCCCAAAGGCCTGCTGTAACAAACGGGGTTTTACCTGCCTGCAAAAACATACCAAGGAAGGTGCCACGCTCACCTCCCTGGGAAGGGAGTTCCAGAGCCTTGGGGCAGCCACCAAGAAGGCACTGATTAAACAGATTAAAATTTGCAAATTTCATCATAAATGTGACAGAAAGAACCTGAGCTTTAAAATAATTGGACTGTGAAAAAAAAGCAGAACTGGCAGATTTGTTTATCCAGGCCCAGGGCTTTGTGTACTTAGCTCTTAAAAGTTGGAGTTTGAACCCCTGTATTTTCAACCATGTTTGTTGTGTTCAGTTAGGGTTGCCACCTCTTTGTTTCTGACATGCTCCTCACTTTTAACAGCTACATGGCAGGCAGGTACAACATGGCCCTTTCTGGGCTGGGAATAGCCATTTGGCCAATGCAGGAGGGTGAGAATTTCCTTTGCTTCATTGTTTGATAAGAACGTACCAGTATTCATACATTTCTTCATGAACAGGATGGAAAGAACTGGAGATGTGTGTGTGTGTGTGTGTGTGTGTGTGTGTGTGTGTATACATACATACATACATATATATATAATTGACTGTGGGAGAAATCGAAACAGACAAATCTGTCCATCCCTGGTTGTTACTGAATGGGACAAAATGCACAGATTACCATATCAGGCTACACAGATGGGTTTTAAAGGGCCTGGTGCCTCTCTATTGGCCTGCAAGATCAGGTGACCCCCTCCAGTCTGTGGGGTCAGCTGACAGCACTCAGACCAATGCTGCAGCCCAGAGGGTGACCTTGTCCAATGGGAACTTGTCTGGCTGGCTGCATAAAAGCCCACAACACAGGTGGCACAGCAGGTGAGACACTGAATGCTGGTTGTTGTAGGCCAAGGTTCAAGACCACCACATAATGTGAAGTTTGTCCTTTGAGATTATTGACAACAAAAACTGAATTTTTGTTCAGCCTTATCTTGAAAATTCTTTAACACAGAATATCCAGCATCCTCATCAAATTCTAATACCCAGGAACGCTATGACAGAATATCTGCTTCTGAAAGAGAGAGAGAGAGAGAGACTGGTATGCCAGCAGCATGTCCAAGTGCCCCCTTAGTCTGATCATGAGAGAGGACTTTTCAGTGGTGGCCCCCTCTCTGGTTATGGAATGCTTTCCTGAAGGTAGCTCTCCCTGTACCCACATTGCTTTCCTTTCAGCACCAGGCTAAGACCGTTGTGTTAAAACAGGCTTAGTAAGACCTTTTATGATCTTGTTATTTTCATCCCTGACATTGATCATGGTTTTAGCTCCTATATTGGCTGGCTGTTTTTAGTTCCTGTGATTTGTATTGTATTTTTACTGTTTCAATAGTGTATATTGGGGGGGGGGGATAGCCCACATGTGCATTATATCCATAACTAGTTGGCAACTATTTGGATATATGTCGTATGGGATGGATGGATGGAAGGCTGGATGGATGTTGTGCTTGGCATCTGGATTATAGAAAGATTTATTTATGTATGTATTTATATACAGCTTGATATCCTAAGATCTGTAAGCAGTTTACATAAACAATACGTACAATACAATATAAAAACCAATGTGAACATAGTATAAAAATACATTAGAATACAATAGATAATAAAATGGTGCAGTGTGATTAAAAGTCAGGGAATGCTTGAGTAAGACATATGTCTTCAAGGGGCTTCTAAAGCTCACCACATTTTCTGCCTGTTGGACCACACGTGACAGAGCATTCCATAGGTTGGGTGCCAGTACCGAGAAGGCCTTCCAGCCCTCTGGATCTCTCGTAAATACCTTTAGGTAGTGAGAGTTTGGCTTTTAGGCATGGGGCAGACAATCCAGCAAGAAAAGAGACCACAAGACTCATACAACAAAAATTTGTATAACGTACTGGAAAAGTTTTATTATTAGGAAAAAGGTTTTAACATCTGAATGCTTACAACACAGAGACACACACAACAAAACTACAAGAGCACAAGGGTATGGAAAATAACTGGGGTAAACAAATCCCTGCCCACATCGATCTCCCCCATGGAGGTAAAAGGGACATTCAATTAGCTTTTCTGAATCAAGCTTATGGAGTCATTTTTCACTCCATCTCCAGTGTCCAGCTAGGCAATTCCAGATCTTCTTAGAAGGAATTATCAGTAGAGTGATTCATAATGGAAGTACAGAAATGTATTTTGCACAATATTTTGGCTCATTTTCTTAACATGGGAGTGATGCAGTTTGGGGTGGTGGGCATTCTTGTTTCTTGGTCTCTTCCACCATTTTGGTGTTATGCCATTTACCACACTTTCTCTCCAATATTTTAAAGAGAAAGAGTTCACCGCTAACTTTGTACCATATTTCAGTCCACCCATTGTTGTCCTTGATCTTGGCACAGTGGTCTTTCTAGTTCTTTCCACGAGACCTCTGTCTTCCCCTCAGTAAAATCCTGATCCATTATATCCATCCGACATTCATGGTGTACAAAACTGTTAAGTCTTTTTTCTTTGGCTTTTCACCAGTGGGATGTTTGATGATATTTGTTGAAGTTTTGACTGATCCTGTTCTTCTTATTGTTGTTCTTTAATGTATTAGGTAGTAATATTAATTTTGTATAGCCCAATCCTATGACAGTTGAGATTTAATTAAGGAAGTCACACATAAATCAGTGCCTTTACCCTCAGGTATGCAAGCAGAAGATTGCAAGAACTTCTGCAGATACCATGAGTGCACCTGCCCCCTTACAAGTATTTGATGCCCTTCTCTCCTGCCCAACCTCACTGTGTCACTCATGGCACAGAAATAGACAGCCTTCAGATGGCTGACAGGTTTCTCCAGATGGAAAGTCTTCTTCTCCTTTGTAACATGGTTGGCATGGAAACCTTGATGATTTCCCTCTTCTGTGCTAAAATCCATCAAGAAGACCCTGGGAGGTTGACCAGAATACTGAACATACCAGTAAGCATTACCTGGGATGGAAGATAGATAGCTACACTTGAGAGAGATGTGGTCTTCTTGGGTCACAATCACAGTGCCTTTTGTTTGATCAACTGACTGTCCAAAGCTCTCTTCTGTACAGAAGACAATGTCAGAAAAGGGGATGTTAGATGAACAGGTGGACAAGCAGGTGAATGGATGGACATGGGTCCCTATTAGCTTCTTATGGATCGTTTCAGAAATACTCTATTCCCACTTGTCCCGTTCCCCCATTATTTACTTCATCTCTCTCTTGTTGCAGGCAGTCATTCTAGGGACACAGTAGGCATTTCCACACATGACACTAACAGGCCATTTTTAAAAGACTATATTTAATTAGATATTTCTCTGGATTATGTATTCTGCATGTGTAACATTAATATAAAACCTATCTTGGTTATATAGCACTTTGAGCTTTAAAAGGTCCAATCTTCTGCTTCCTATCCTGAATCAGCACTACACATGTGGGATATATCATCATCATCATCATCATCCTGAGATCCACTAACTGAGGCCTGGTATAAAATAGATACACTTAGAATGAATTAATCCTGAGCCTGGACGTTTATTTGGAATAGAACAGAGCTCACAGCCCATCCATACAAGAATCCACTCCTGGGTCCCTCAAACATTCTTCATTTAACCGGTAGAATTTAGGAGTGGAGGAAATAATTTTGTTGCTGCTAGTGCTACTGTTCAACAAGTGAGAGTCAGAAATCCTTGCAGATCTCCTCTAAATCTCCCAGACATCTTCCAGTAGATCCCAATCTACCACCTCCTACCCCGGATTTAGAAGATCTTGAGTTTCCAAGGCTACATGAGGCAAAGAAGAAGAAGAAGAAGAAGAAGAAGAAGAAGAAGAAGAAGAAGAAGAAGAAGCAGAAGAAGAAGAAGAAGCAGCAGCAAAAAGCTCCTAGCATGGTGGGGAAATGAATGACTTACTCAGGACCAAGGTGATGAACACAGCCAAGGCCCAAAGAAGAGACATTTTCCTGGATCAAGGAAGATAGAAGTATTTGGAAGGACTTTGGTATTCTTCTCAGCAGCTTCTGGGCTTTGCTCTGTAGGCTTTGCTGTATGAGAAGATTTGATTAAATGTGGCAGACATCTTCCAGCTGGTAAGTAATTTCTTTTTTTATATATAATAATTTTTTATTTTTTAAAAAAGAAAAACACAATACGACAGCAACATAAACACACAATACATATTCACTAAAATATCTCTTAAGATTGTAAGATTTCTACCTTTGGCTCCCCTTACACAACAAATGCTCATTATTATTCTCTAGTTCTTATCTTAGTTGTATATCATATATTGAGTTCACAGACATTATCTCATTTCTCTCCTACTTTTAACAACAACAAAAAAGAGAGACCCATCTCAAAGTTCGAAATCCACATACATAGATATCATTTTCCTCTATTTCTTGTACAAATTCTATAAAAGGTTTCCAATCTAACATAAATTTAGTTGTTGATCCTTCTTTAATTATAATAGTAAGTTTTGCCATCTCTGCCAGCTCCATCATTTTCATGATCCATTCGCTCACAGTTGGTACTGTTTCATTCTTCCCCTTTTGTGCATACAGTAACCTTGCGGCCGTTGTCATGTAGAGAAAGAGAGTTCCCCCCTTCTCTTTTACGTGCTTATCTGTTAGTCCCAATAAAAAAGTTTCTGGCTTTAATTCTATAGTAGTCTTTAATATTCTTTGAGCTAAAGACTGTATTCGTTTCCAAAATGTTTTAGCTTTTTTACAAGTCCACCATGATAAAACGTTCCCTCTTGATCTTCCAGCTGGTAAGTAATTTCTAAAAAGCAACACCAAGTTAAAAAGGGGGGGGGGGGTAAACCACAGGATGCGGTTAGTGGCCAAGATGCCAATGTGTGCTGTGGGAAACTCAGTGTTTGACATTTCGTAGGTCACAGCATGTGCAGAACGTATTCAGCATCCCCACTTTCTGTCTGAAATGCAAATGACCATTTCAAGTACAAGGAAGGATGCTTTGGGCTATAAAAATATAGGATGCCAAGTTTTAAAAAATGTGTGCTATTTTGTTTAAGCATTTATTACTCACTTTTTGTCCAAGACAGAGCCCCAAAGGTGACTTACAATTAAATGTGGCTTACAGTTAAGTTTAAGCATTCCTGACTCCACCCTAAGGACAAAAAAGAGCCTTTTTGAACCTTCTTACAATCAAGTCTGAATTTCTTTCTTAGATCTTGGGAGTTTCAAGTTTTCCTGTTAGTTCTAGATGTGGAAAAGGTTGCAGTTCCACATGGATGAATGGAGGCTTGCTATCTGAATTTATCTTCATAGGACTAGAAGACAGGTACTATAGTTTTGGATGGTGCAGTTGTTTTATATATTTTGTAAATTTATTCCTGTGTTTGCTGCTTTGTATTGTATTTAATTTGTTTTAGCTTTTTGTAAACTCTCTATTATTGGGCAAAAATATAATGAATGAATGAATGAATGGGGTTGAATCCAGATTTAAGCTGGATCAACTGCATTGGCAGAAGTGGACTTCTCCATCCCCTGAAAAATGCTCCACAGAGAGTCAGGAGATCCTGCTGAATGGTTTGATCTGTGGAGTGGCTGGTAAGCCCCAAAAATCAGATGGAGAGATCTTACATGAGCTCTTCCTCCTGAGGAAGACAGATCCTAGATCCAAGCCATAAACTGTACTGTTTCATTAGTGCAACAAAGAAGAGAAAATGGAAAGACAAGGAGAGACCCAATAGTGATGTAATCTGTGATCCAAGACATCACTTATGATTCATTTGTTGAGAGCAAGACATGTGTGCAGTTATCCTTGCTACTCAAAAAATGAGGATCTCAACCACTCTCTCTGCAAGAATTTGTTCTGGTCCCCTTCCATTTCCCACCAGTGGGTCACCCACAGGACAGTAGAAGACTGTGTCACCTCCAGTCTCCACCTTGCTAATGGAGAACTCTGAAGACAACTTGGCCTTGTCAGCAACAATGGTCAGCCAACCCATTGTCTCAATTTGGGAGTAACCAAAGATTATGAATTCAGGAGCTGTGCCATGGCTCTGCTTGTACCGGAAGAGCTCAACATATGAAAAGATTCTGTAGTCACATGAGAAATGGGCCATTCCTTCCAAAGAGATAGAGATTTCAGGAATCTGAGAAATAGCTAGGGTGGCCACTAATGGATTGCCAAAAAAGAGGAAATGTATGATCTAAAAACGAGGATGAAAGAGGGCACCAATTTGCATAAAAGTTATAGATAGATGATAGATAGACAGACAGACAGACAGACAGACAGATATAGACATAGACATATGAAAGGACATTTTTAATTTAAATATAAATAAAGGAAATTTCACCATAGTGTGGAAGACTGTGACCAGGTGACATGAGTGGCTTGCTCAGTCTGTTGTCTGGGTGCTGGTGATGGACAACATCAGATCTTCATCTTTAAACTGGAGCTGGACTGGACAGCCTTTAAAATAGAGGATGCCTTCTAAATAGAAAACAGCCCTCCAGAAGCCCTTCAGAGAGACGACTTTCCACATGGCCACACTAGAAGTATCCCCTTTGATTGCTTGGCTGGAAGAAATCCCCACCATCTCCACCAATCATCTATCTTGTTTTTTCCATTGCATCTCTCCTTGTCCCATTCTCCACCCCCACCCTCACCACACACACACACACACACACACACACACACACACAATCATTAACCTGGTCCTATCATTGATCTCTCCATCCATCCTCCCTTCTTGGTTTTCCCTTAATCTTTCTCTGTCTCTTATTTTCATTTCACCAGATAGATAGATAGATAGATAGATAGATAGATAGATAGATAGATGGATGGATGGATGGATGGATGGATGGATTCCTTTGTGTCAGGATCTGCTCAACCTGGGAAGCTCTGCAGCTCCACCTGGTAGCCAGATATAGAAGGCAGCCTTGTCCACACTGTTGTATTTCCAGGATTCTGCCTTGGCCCTGCAGGTGCTCACAGGTCCTCTTATGCAGACCAGCTGGAAGCCTCAGGAAGCTCTATAAAGAGCTTCCTCTTTCTTCCAAGTCATGGTGGTGGCAGCATTGTGTTCCAGTTTCTTGTTCCTGACCTTCGCTATGCTTTGCCGGTTCTTGACCTCTTCCTTTTCCTGACAATGCTTCTGCCTCTGGTCCTGCTGCAACCTGCTGGTAACTAACCCCTGCCTGGTTGGACTCTGCTGTTGCCTCTGGCCCTGCCATGCCATGTTTGGGTCTGACCCTTGCCCAGGTAACCTCGGCTCTCCGCCCACCTCCATCATTCTTGGTCCTGGTGTTCTAGCCAAGGATGCCTGCCACCCATGCCCTGGCCCTGACACTTTGGAACACATGGGGAGCAAGATGCAGGAGTGAAGCATGCTCAGCCAGCTCTTGCAGGAGCTCCCTGCAAGCACCAGTTGAGTGTGCCATTCCCCCTCCCTATTGGAATCCTACTGTTATCTCCAGTTTGTGATTGGAGATAACAAGGCGATTCCCTTTTATGTCACTCTCCTTCCCATTGGGAGGCAGAGCAGTGCACAGGGGATTCCTTTCCCTGCTTTCTCCCCAACCCCCCGGTAGTCTCCGGAATAGGGGTGGAGCTTGAGGAGAGGGAGGGACTGCCGAGGGCCAAGTTAGACCCTCCCTTAGAGACTTTCCTAGTATTACTTTGCTTTAAATGAAATGAACTGTTTATTTCTAGATATTCAGATGGAAGAAGCACTATGATTTGGCAACTGCTTTTGTTCTAGGAGCAGATAGAAAGAGAGGAGTTGGGGAGAAGGATTCTTCACATGAAACATGGTAGTGGGGAGACAATGATGGGAAACAGTAGATGGTGAGAAAGTTGTATGCACTGTTCCACAGATGGCTAGTCTTCCAAAGGGGAGAGCCAAAGGGCACGTTGACGAAATGTCGGTTTCCAAAAGAGGGAGGGAGGGAGGGAGGGAGGGAGGGAAGGAAGGAAGGAAGGAAGGAAGGAAGGAAGGAAGGAAGGAAGGAAGGGAATGTTTGTCTCCCAGCACAAGTCCTTCAGTCTCTTAACCCAGCTCAGCAGAAAGAACCAGGAACTTCCAAGTGCCCCATCAATCTGCACTCATGTCCTACTTGTGGGTTTCCTACAGCAGCTGGTTGACCACTGTGTGAACACAATGGTGGACTAGATAGACCTTGGTCTGATCCAACATGGCTGTTTTTTATGTTCATATGTTCTTACATTTGTAGGGAGGTCCTGAGAGATGGGGGACTTGGGGGTGGGGAGTGATGGATGCTCTCCCTAGGGAAGCATCTAGGGCACCCACATCGCTGTCCTTGCAACATCAGGCTAAGACCTTTCTGTTCTCCCTGGCTTTTAAAAGACCTTCTAAAGACCTTGTCATTTCAATCCCTGTGACATTGCTGGTGGTTTTAGCTCTTGTATTGGCTGGTTGTTGTTTTAGCTTCTGCAGTTTGTATTGCATTTTAAAGTTCTGATAGTGTGCATTTGGGGGTCAGGGTTGGTGGAGTTGGATTTTTAAGATTAATTGCTGAGGAGGTTACTGTATTAAGTTTGAATCGGCATGGATTTGAATTCATATGATGCCAAGATAACTTGTTTATAAGGAGCCTAAGAAGCAAGAATAATAAGGAAATAATAAATAAAGTATCCCCCAGATCAGGGCACCACCGACACTACAGCAACCAGGTCAGCTAAAAAGTCTTTTGCTCACTCACTGCAGGGCTGTTACTAGTGCAACATAACATCTTGTCTAGAATCATAGAATCATAGAATCATAGAATCGTAGGGGTGGAAGGGGCCTACAAGGCCATCGAGTCCAATCCCCTGCTCAATGCAGGAATCCAAGTCAGAGCATCCCTGACAGGTGGCTGTCCAGCCTCGTCTTGAATTCCTCCAGTGTGGGAGAGCCCACCACCTCCCTAGGTCATTGGCTCCATTGTCGTATTGCTCTAACAGGCAGGAAGATTTTCCGGATGTTCAGCCAGAACCTGGCTTCCTGTAACTTGAGCCCATTATTCCGTGTCCTGCACTCTGGGATGATCGAGAAGAGATCCTGGCCTTCCTTTCTGTGACAACCTTTCAGGTACTTGAAGAATGCTATCCTATCTCCCCTCAGTCTTCTCTTCTCAAGGCTAAACATTAGGGATGTCAGAGAATTCCACCATGGATCTCGGTGAGGCCGAATTCCAGTGCATTCAGCCCCCCAGAATCCATGGTGGAACGAAGCTCCCCACCCCCCCCACCCTGCAAAAGGCGCGCGAAATGAGACACTTACCCGGTGCCATTCGCGCTGCTCTGTGAATGGCGTCCGCGGCCACCATTCCCTTCATCACTATAGCCGTGATAGGCTACGTAAATACTTACGCAGCCTATCACAGCTAATGCAGGGATGCCATTTGCGTCCTTGCGGAAGCCGTGATAGGCTGCGTAAGTATTTACATAGCCTATCACAGCAAAAAAAACACAGCAAATGCAAATGGCAGTGGCTACGGCGGCCGCCATTTGCATTCCCTTTTTTTTTTTTTGCCGTGATAGCCTACGTAAATATTACGGCAAAAAAAAAAGAGGGGGGAAGCAAATGGCGTAGTGGCCGCCATTTGCGTTCCCTTTTTTTTTTTTTTTGCTGTAATAGGCTACGTAAATATTTACATAACCTAGCACGGCAAAAAAAAAGGAATGCAAATGGCAGCCGCCATAGCCGCCATTTGCGTTCGCTGTTTTGTTTTGTTTTTTTGCTGTGATAAGCTACGTAAATATTTGCGTAGCCTATCACGGCAAAATACAGGGATGCAAATGGCGGCGGCTATGGCAACTGCCATTTGCGTCCCTGCAGGCTGCCCAGTGGCCAGATGTCTAGCTGTGGGTGGCCCCAGCCAGCGGCTCTGCGGAATCTCCGCGAAGCGGAGCCAGCCAGAGAGAATTTCAGGGGGAGGGACGGAGCGCCTCCCCCCCACCGCGAATGTCACCCTTCGAAAAGGTAAGTGATTTTCATACATCCCTACTAAACATGCCAAGTTCTTTCAGTCTCTCTTCATAGGGCTTTGTTTCCAGTCCCCTGATCATCTTTGTTGCCCTCCTCTGAACCTTCTCCAGTTTGTCTGCATCCTTCTTAAAGTGTGGTGCCCAGAACTGGACACAGTACTCCAGATGAGGCCTAACCAGTGCTGAGTAGAGGGGAACTAGTACTTCCCGGGATTTGGAAGCTATGCTTCTATTAATGCAGCCCAAAACAGCATTTGCCTTTTTTGCAGCCACATCACATTGTTGGCTCATATTCAGCTTGTGATAGACAACAATACCAAGATCCTTCTCGCTTGTAGTGTGGTTGAGCCACGTATCCTCCATCTTGTAACTGTGCATTTGGTGTCTTTTTCCTAGGAGCAGAACTTGTCATTTAATTTATCCCTATTAAATGTCATTCTGTTGTTTTCTGCCCAGTGCTCCAGTCTATCAAGATCACTTTGAATTTTGTTTCTGTCTTCCAAGGTATTAGCTATCCCACCCAATTTTGTGTCATCTGCAAATTTGATCAGCATTTCCTGCATCTCCTCCTCCAAGTCATTAATAAAAATGTTGAAGAGCTCTGGGCCCAGGACTGAGCCCTGCAGTACCCCACTCGTTACCTCTCCCCAGTTTGAGAAGTTCCCATTGATCAGCACTCTTTGAGTCCGATTCTGTAGCCAACTGTGGATCCACCGGATCGTTGTTTCATCCAGCCCATTTTGAGCTAGTTTGCTCATCAGGATATCATGGGGCATTTTGTCGAAAGCTTTGCTGAAGTCGAGGTATATGATGTCTACAGCATTCCTACGGTCCACAAGGGAGGTTACTTGATCAAAAAATGAGATCAGATTCATCTGGCAAGACTTGTTCTTGACAAATCCATGTTGGCTTCGAGTAATCCCTACATTGTTTTCAAGGTGCTTCCAGATGGATTGCTTTATCATCTGCTCCAGAACTTTCCCAGGGATTGATGTCAGACTGACTAGTCTGTAGTTCCCAGGTTCTTCCTTTTTACCCTTTTTGAAGATAGGGACCACAATAGCCCTCCTCCAGTCATCTGGCACTTCCCCCGTCCTCCATGATTTCTCAAAGAGAATAGAAAGCGGTTCTGAGAGTTCTTCTGCCAGTTCCTTTATTACTCTAGGATGCATTTCATCTGGCCCTGGAGATTTGAACTCATTCAAAGTAATTAAGTGTTCCTTGACCATATGCCTATCAATCTCAAGCTGCAATCCTGCCCCTTCAGCCTGTACTTTGCCTTTGCCAGGCGGGTCATAGACCCTCTTTTGGGAGAAGACTGAGCCAAAGTAGGAATTGAGCACTTCTGCCTTTTCTTTGTCATCTGTTATCATTTTGCCATCCATATTTAATAGCTGAACAACCATTTCTTTCCTCTGCCGCTTACTATGCACGTAGCTGAAGAAAGCCTTTTTGTGTTTTTAGCATCCCTCACTAACCTCAGCTCGTTCTCAGCTTTAGCCTTCCTGACGCCATCCCTACAATTCTGTGCTACCTGCCTGTACTCTTCCTTTGTAGCTTGGGCTTCTTTCCACTTCCTATATGTGTCCTTTTTTTGTTTTCAGGTCATCTCTAAGCTTTTTGTGAAGCCACATTGGCTTCTTCTGTTGTCTTCCACCTTTGCTTCTTGTTGGAATTGTTTGTGATTGTGCCTTGAGAATTTCCTTTTTCAAAAGCTCCCACCCATCTTGGACTCCTTTTCTCATTAGCTTTGCTTGCCATGGGACCTTACTGATCATTGTTCTGAGTTTATTAAAATCAGCTTTCCTAAAATCCAGGGTACGCGTTTGATTACATTCGGCTTTTGCTTCCCTTAGAACCAAGAACTCAAGTACAACATGGTTGCTTTCCCCCAGAGTTCCTGTAACTTCTACTTTATCCACTAAGTCATCTCTGTTGGTTAGGATCAAGTCAAGGATAGCCGATCCTCTAGTTCCTTCCTCTATTTTCTGTAGGAGGAAGTTATCCACCACACAAGTCAGGAATTTCCTGGAGGGGCCATGTTTTGCGGAATTTGTTTCCCAACAAATATCGGGGAAATTGAAGTCCCCCATTACTACTACATCATGCTTCCTTAAAACATTGGCTATTTGCTTTTCAAAAGTTTCATCCTTGTCTTCTCCTTGATTGGGTGGCCGGTAGGGATGGCGGAGAATTTCTCCCCGAAACTTCGGGGGGCCGAGCGCCAACGTGTTCGGCCCCCCGAAGAAGTTTCAGGGAGAAATTCTCCGCGCCCCCCCACACCCCGCATCCCCCCCCCCGGGACAGGACTTCCCTTTCCCGATTGTCTCTCCCGGCGGTGGGTCCTGGCGGCGGTTTGTCGGGTCTTCGTCAGGGGCGGGGGCGGCAGCCGGTCTTTCGACCAGCTGCCACTGCCACCATTCCAATAAAAGTTAAAAAAAAAACACGCCCCCATGATAGGCTACGTGATGATTAACGTAGCCTATCACGGCTAGATTTGCAAAGTCAGCCGCGATAGGCTACGTAAATCGTCACGTAGCCTATCACGGGTGACTTCTAAAAAAAAAGCGCGTACGGCTAATGGCGGCCCCCATAGGGAGCCGCCATTCACATTCCTTATTTGGTCGCTGTAGTCTACGTAAAGATTACGTAGACTATGGCGAAAATAAGGGCAACACTATTTGCGTTGCCCTTATTTTCGCCGTAGTCTACGTAAAGATTTACATAGACTACAGCGACCAAATAAGGAAAGCGAATGGCGGCTCCCTATGGGGGCCGCCATTATCCATACGCGCTTTTTTTTTTTTAAAGTCACCCTTGATAGGCTACGTGACGATTAACGTAGCCTATCATGGCTGACTTTGCAAATCTAGCCGTGATAGGCTACGTTAATCATCACATAGCCTATCATGGGGGCGTTTTTGTTTTTTTTTCTTTTATTGGAATGGTGGCGGCGGCAGCCGGTCAAAAGACCGGCTGCCGCTCCCGCCCTGCACGAACACCCGCCGAACCGCCGGCTGGACCCGCCGCCGGGAGGGACATTCGGCAAAGGTAAGTCCCGTCCCGGGGGGGGTGCGGGGGGCAGGGGATTGCGGAGAATTTCTCCCCGAAACTTGTTCGAGGGGCCGAACACGTTGGCGCTCAGCCCCCCGAAGTTTCAGGGAGAAATTATCCGCCATCCCTACTTCTAACTACTGGAAGGATGGATGAGAAAACTATCTGGGCCCCAAAGTTCTTGAGTTTCCTTCCCAAGCTTCAAAGTCTGATGTGATTTCTTTGTAGCTTCGCTTGGTGGTATCATCTGTTCCCACATGGATGAGAAGAAAGGGATACCTGTCAGTGGGCTTTATGAGTGCAGGCAACCTTTCAGTCACGTCTCTAATCCGTCCTCCCGGGAAACAACATACCTGGCAAGTCCACGGGTCTTTGCAACATATTTTGGTCTCTCAATCCCATGCAGCAAGGAGTCTCCCACTACTACCACTCTTCTCTTCTTCTTGTTGTAAGGCTGGGTTTCATTGCCTCTGTTTGACTGACCTTCAGCCTCTTGCTCATTCTCATGTAGGTTCCCCTGTGATTCTTCCTCTGCAGGCTGTCCTCCAGTCTCATTCTCAAGCACCTGGAATCAGTTCCACAGCTCCACTGCTTCCACTGGTGCAAAGTGGCGTCTAGTTCTTCTTCTCCTAACTGTCACCCTTTTCCAAGGAGTATCCTCTACTCCATTTTTCTTCTCCTCAGCATCTCCCACTTCTGCCTCATCTTGTTGCTCTTCAAGCTTCTGGTCTTCCCTTTGCTGCTGTAGTTCCCCCATTCTGTCCAAGAACTCTTTGTGTTCTCTTATTCCCCGGAGGGTTGACAGTTTCTGCTCCAGTCCACTTACTTTTTCTTCCAGCAGCAGCATGATCAACTTGCACTTGTTGCAGGTGTAGGCCATGTTGTTCTCAGGCAAGAAAACAAACATGGCACACACCTTGCAGGTCACCACCACTGGAGAGTCTTGTCTTTCCATAGCCTCTTTTCTCTTTTTGTGTCTAGCTTTGTGACTGTGCTAGACTAGCCTGTGCCTGCTCCTCTACTCAGTAGAAGTTAAAAGCAGAGTCCCACTGGTGTGGAAGTGTGTGTTACAAGACAAATAAATGAAAAATAAAATTAGTTAAAAAAGAAAAAAAATGTTAGGGGCCTCCCCCTTGACCTCCCCTGGCCAACTCCTGTTTGCTCCCTGTGTCCACTCGCTCTGTCTCTGGGAGGTTGCTTGTTTTTGTAGTCCCTGGACCAGCTGGAGCAGCTTGCTCTGCTCTGCTCTGCTCTGCTCTGCTCTGCTCTGCTCTGCTCTGCTCTGCTCAGCTGGGAGGTGGGAAAAAGACTGAAGCTTCCCGCCCATTCAGCTGCTGGGAGTACTCAGGCCACACACCTCCAATTCAGTTGAAGCTCTCAGAAGCACCTGGTGAGCTCACAGCCTCTCAGAAGGATAAAGGACAGCCCCCTGGGCTTCCTGCAGCCCACTTACCTCTTTGCCTCTGTCTCCTTTGTCTCATCTGTCTCTTCTACCTCCTGGTGAGCTCACAGCCACTCAGAAGGAAAAAGGACAGCCCCCTGGGCTTCCTGCAGCCCACTTACCTCTTAGCCTCTGTCTAGCTCCTAGTCTGGCTCCTAGTATTATGTTTTTCCCCAGACTCCTGGGCTGGACAGGACACTCTTGTCTTAGATGGGGTCCTTGCTCTGTTGGACAGCTCCTTGGCCTCACTGACAAGATGGAGAATCAAAGCCACATAGTTATGGTGGACAAAAAAGGACATAGCTAGAACTTCCCACTTTAGAAATTTAGCACTGGCAATAAGCAAATTCTCTTGGGGGGGAACGTGTGTATTTTACACACACATTCATGGAGGTGGTCTCTCTTGGGGAGGGGAAGGATTGATGGCAGAATTTGCTCACGTTGAAATCTCTTTAGGAATTTAATCGGATTCTTATAATGTGGGTTTGGGCTTGTTTTTCTTTGGGGGGAATCACATTGGGAATATATGGGTTGGGTCAAAATATGGGCTATTTCAAGGAATAAAAATAAATAGCTATAGATATAGATATTTCAACATCCTGAGACCTTCGCTTCACTCCATTGGGTTATTTTGGAC